>NW_004443939.1:23571134-23579553 GCF_000243295.1 Trichechus manatus latirostris | reverse complement strand
AAAAAAAAAAAAAAAAAAAAAGTGGTTGCTGAGGCTGCTTATGTACCACCTCATGGAATTTGGTTCCTTGGTTTGGAGGTTTAGGGTCATGGTTTCATGAGACATCCCAGTTAATTGGCCTAATAATGTGTTTAGTGCTTCTGTTCTATCTCCTAGTTTGTTGCACAGTGCCTGGGGTCTTAAAAGTTTGTAAGAGGCCATCCAAGGTACAACTATTGGTCTCTATTTGCCTGGAATAGTAACAGAGGAAAGAGGAGGAAGTGGAATGTGTAGCCAACTGTCTCCATGAACACTGCCCCCTTTGCCGTGATACTAGAACTGGATGATACTGGACTACCATTACTGAACATTTTGATCAAAGATTCTATAGAAGAATCCTGATCAGCAGGGGGGAAATGCAGAACAGCATTTCAAAGTCTCATGGACTCCAGAGTTCTTGGAGTCATGGAGGCTGGCTGAACCCCTGTAACTATTGCCCTGAGATAAACTTTAAACCTTAAACCAAAAATACTCCTGAATTCTTCTTAAAACCATAGTTTACTTAACTGGTAAAGAATGTCTTTCTTGAGCACTGTGCTCTTTTAAGCTCTATCTTTATGGGATCAAATTGACAACAGCAACTTGAAAGATTAGATAGGAAATTTAGGGGCAGTGAGTTTATGTTAATGAGGGAAGAACAACTCAGAAAAGGAGGGTGAGAATGACTGTACAACTTGAAGAACGTTATCAGTGTCATTTAATTGTACATGTAGAAACTGTTGAATTGGTGTATGTTCTGCTGTGTATATTCTCAACAACAACAAAAATAAAACAAATTATTAAAAAAAAGAAAACAGCTTTAACAAATCTTTTGCAGCAGATATGCCCAATGCAGTACATCATTTGCTTTATTGACTGCTGCTTCCATGGACATTAATTATTGATCCAAGTAGAATGAAATTCTTGACAAGTTCAATTTTTTTCCCATTTATTAGGATGTTGCTTATTGATCCACTTGTGAGGATTTTTGTTTCCTTCACGTTCACATATAATCCATACTGAAGGCTGTAGTCTTTGACTTTCCTTAGTAGTTGCTTCAAGTTGTCTTCATTTTCAGCAAACAAGGTTGTGTCATCTGTATATTGCAGGCTGTGAATGTCTTCCTCCAATCTTGATGCTCCATTCTTCTTCATATAAGTTCACTTCTCAGATTATTTTTTCATCATACCAATTGAATAAAAAAGGTGAAAGGATAAAACCCTGACGCATTCCTTTTCCAGTTTTGAACCATGCAGTATCTCCTTAATCTTTTCAAATGACTACCTCTTCATCCACATACAGGCTCTGTATGAGCACAATTAAATGTTCTGAAATTTCCATTCTACACAATGTTATCCATAATTTGTTATGATCCACACACTCAAATGTCTTCACATAGTCAACAAAAGACAGGTCAGCATCTTTCTGGTATTCTCTGCTGTCAGCCAGGATCCATCTGACAACAGCAATCATATCTCTTGTCCCACTTCCTCTTCTGAATCTGGTTTGAACTTCTGGCAGTTCCCTGTCAATATATGACTGCAGTCATTTTTGAATTATCTTCAGCAGAGTTTTGCTAGTATGTGATATTAATGATATTGTTTGTTTCCATATTCTGTTTGATTACCTTTCTTTGGAATGGGCACATACATGGATCCCTTCTAGTTGTTTGGCCAGGTAGCTGTCTTCCAAATTTCTTGACATAGTTGAATAAGCATTTCCGGTGTTGTATCCGTTTTTGACGATCTCAAGTGGCAATTGTTTTGGGACTTTTTAATTGAGGTAACTATAATAATCAGTAATATTTATTGAGTGCTCTAAATTGATATTACTTACTAAAAAGCCAAAGATAAAATTCATGCATTTATTCAGTAAATATCTGTTGCACATTTTTGCCTTATGGAATCCATTATTATAAAACAGACACCATTGGTAATAATCAAAATATAACAGATAGAAGACACTTAGATAGCTTGTTTATATTGTAAGCTGTTTGAAACTCAGAGTTCTAAGGATGATGAAAACTATCTATGCCCAAGAAACTGATAAAATAATTTAGAATACCAGATTGATTCATAGGTCTAAAGTAGATGGTAAAACCAAACACCAAACCTGTTGCCGTCAAGTTGATTCCAACTCATGGCGACCCTTAGACAGAGTAGAACCACCCCATAGGTTTCCAAGGAGCAGCTGGTGGATTTGAACTGCCAACCTTTTAGTGAGCAGCTGAATGCTTAACCACTGCACCACCAGGGCTCCAGAATAGATGGGGGTAGTTTGTATCAAATTGGTTACTTTTTGAGAAAAAATTTAAATCTAAGTTAAGAGGTTATTGGATAATGTAAGTGGAAAGAGCACTGATTTGGCATCAGAGAGACCTGGCCTGGAATCCCTACAACCTGAATGGCCTTGGGCAAATAATTTAAACAGTTTCCTCACATATAAAGGGTGGTAATAATAGTATCTTCCTCATAAAATTTTTGTCGATATGTAGTTATAGTACCTAGAATGATATATGATACATGTGTTGTTGTTAGTTGCTATCAAGTCAACCCTCAACTTATAGCAATCCATGCACAATGGAATGAAATGCTGCCCAGTCACATGCCATCATAGCTACACACAATCCACCACCAACAGGTGGTAGCTGTGCGTGGGATGCCTTGGACAAGAATTGAACTTGGGTCTCTGTCATGGAAGTTGGGAATTGTACCACTGAGCCACTAATGCCTCATGATGCAGTAGGAATTCAGTAAATGGTGGCTGTTGTTATAATGTTGTTCCTAACGGTCATTTTTATTCTAAACCTTCTAATCCCTAATATTTCATAATTAAAATAAGAAAAGTATAAATTCCTTATACTTCATTTCTGATGCGAAGTTCTTCTAGGATTGTTTCTTGATCATATTATGTTGATTTCAGCCATTTTAAGATAGATTTTTGCATGATTTAGGGGTAAAAGAACAAATTTGAAGCTGGAGGTTGGTGTGCTTAAGTTTACCAGGTCAGCTTCCTGGGCCACTATCCTTCTGATGGCCAAATTTATTGCTCAGAACTGTTGCTTCTGGGCCAGAAGGAAACAAAAGTGTTAATGGCCTACTGCTAGGAAAGGAAAGGAAAAAAGGTGCAACTCAATAATTCTGCTGCTGTTCCAAGGGTACCATTATTGCAGCCACTACAACTTGTGGGGCTAGTGTCTTGTGTGCTGTGAAGGCCAGCTGTCATGAGCCCATTAGTCCTACTATATAAGAATAAAAAGAACTTGCCAACTTTGGTTGTAATATTTATAATTTTTATATCAACAAAATGTTTTACAAATTTATTTTATGGCAATTTTTTACATCTCATCTCAAATCTTATTTATTTTTTAAATTATTATCTTAAAAAAACCTTGATTTTTATTTTTTTTTAAGTCAAGGATTTGTATTTTATCGCTTTGTATTCCCCACAGTGCCTAAGATAGGGTCCTGAATGTAGTTAAGTTTTTAATAGAAATTGGTTGATTTTTATTGTCCCTGAAAAGAGCCCTAGTGGCTCAGTGGTTAGACTGCTAACTGAAACGTCCGTGGTTCGAAACCACCAGGGGCTCTGTGGGGGAAAGATGTGGCAGTCTGCTTCCGTAGAGATTTACAGCCTTGGAAACCTTATGGGATCATTATGAGTCGGAATCAACTCCATGGCAGCGGGTATTTTCCCTGAAATCTTTTCCTTTTCACAGTTTTTTTGTTTTTCTTTTAAAAGAAATAATGCTATATGAATTACTCCAAAGACTTCCTCTGGTAATCACTTTGCTTGTAACCCTCCATAAACATTGTAGAAAAAAACAAAGCATGCACAGTAGTGATTGTATTGAGCACTTCTATCCCTAGACGTTCTTATAACGGGCAGCAGCACATATACCTATTAAATTGGTATAAGCACTGTTCTACTCTGTAACACGTGGGGTTGCCATGAGTCAGAATCAACTTGATGGCAATGGGTTGGTTTTTTTGTTTATCAACCCAAAGAAGTCTGTGTTCCTAAATAAAGCAGTGAAGATAAGAGTTTTACTTCTAAGATATTGACATCATGACCATCAATTTTTTTAAATTATTGTTTTATTGAAATAACAAAAACAATGTACTTCTTTTTTAGAATATTTGGAAAATATACACGTTATGTGTGGTAATTTGTTACAAAATGGTTCCCAATGAACCATGCCTACTTGAATTCAAACTTTTTTGTGGTCCAGTCTCACGCTGAATCTGGGATGGCCTTATGATTTGCTTGGTTTAATGGAATGTGGTGAAAGGGGGCTAAGCCTTAAGAAGCTTTATGACTTTTTCTTGCTGCCCTGAGACACCATATAAAGAGGCCTGAGGTAGTTTATTTGAGGATGAGAGGCCTTGTGGGAAGAGAGGCCCTGTTGCTGAAAGACTATGAAGAGAGAGAATCTCATCTAGACCTCAGCTGTTCCAGCCATCTCAGCCTAGGAGCTTGGAATGTGGATGAAACCATCTTGGATCCTATAGCTCCAGTCAAGTTTCCAACTAACTGCAAATGTACATGTGAGCCCAGACATGGAGCAGAGACAAGCTGCCCAACTGGACTCATTCCATATTGCAGAATTATTAGCAAATAATTTGTTGTGTTGTATTAAGCCCTAAATTTGGGGATGGTTTGTAATGCAGCAATAAGTAACTGTTCTGTTATGTATAGGAAAATTCTATGTAATCCCACCACTTGGACATAAATTAACATTTTAGAGTAATTGATATTATCCAGAGAGTTTGTAACTTGCTTTATTTATTTTCATTTAACATTAACCAGGAATATTTTCTCATGTAATTAATCTTCAAAAATATTTAGATGTTATAAGAAGAAAAAGACAAAATCAACAACAAAAACAAAAACATCATAAAATAGACTTTAAAAAGTGAGCAATAGTACACAAAAAATAACTCAAAATGGATCTGAGACCTAAATGTTAAAGCCAAAACTGTAAAGTTCCTGGAAGATAATATAGGGACAAAATTATGGCACCTAATTTTTTTCAGTAATAGATTAACAAAACTACAAATGTATGAGGAACAGAAAACAAGTTAGACAGCTGAGACCTCCTAAAAATTAAACACTTATGCTCATCAAAAAACTTTATCAAAGAGTAAAAAGAGAACCTACAGATTGGGGAAAAATCTTTGGGAATGATACATCTGTTAAGGATCTGATCTCTGAAATATATAGAAAACTTCAACACTTCAACAACAAAAGACAGACAACCCAGTTAAAAAATGTGCAAAGGACATGAACAAACACTTCACCAAAGAGGACATTCAAGCGGCAACAAACATATGAAAAGATGCTTGTGATTATTAGCAACCAGAGAGATGCAAATCAAAACTGCAATGAGATACCATCTCACCCCTGCAAAAATAGCACTGATCAAAAAACCAGAAAACAACAAAGTTGGTGAGGTTGTGGGGATATTGGAACTGCTGGTGGGATTGTAAATTGGTTCAACCAATATGGGAAACAGTTTGGCACTTCCTTAAAAAGCTAGAAATAGGAATACCCTATGATCCCACTCCTAGGTATATACCCTAGAGAACTAAAACTACTGACATGAACAGATATATGCACATCTGTGTTCATTGCAGTGTTATTCACAATAGCAAAAAGATGCAAAAACCTGACTACCCATCAACAGATGAATGAATAAACTGTGTTACATAGACACAATGGAATATTATGCAGCCATAAAGAATAATTATGAGTCTTCAAAATATACTATGAATATGGAGAACATTATGCTGAGTGAAATAAATCACAAAGGAAAAATTCTGTATGACTTCACTATTATGAAAAGACAAGAATAGCTATGCATACAGAAAGCAACATTCTTTGGTGGTTACCAGGAATGAGAGGGAAAGGGAAGAGGAATTACTTTCAAGATAGTAGACACTTCTTAGTTTTGGTGATGGGTAAGGCCCTTAAACATCTAGCTAAAGTGAATGGAAGAAATGATGAAATAAAAGAGCTGAACAGAAGATTTCAAAGAGCTGCTCATGAAGAAGTAAAGTATTATAATGACATGTGCAAAGACCTGAAGATAGAAAACCCAAAGGGAAGAACACACTCAGCATTTCTCAAGCTGAAAGAACTGAAGAAAAATTCAAGCCTTGAGTTGCAATATTGAAGGATTCTACAGGAAAAGTATTAAATGATGAAGGAAGCATCAAAAGTAGATGGAAGGAATACATAGAGTCACTATACCAAAAAGAATTGGTCAACATTCAACCATTTCAGGAGGTAGCATATGATCAGGAACGGATGGTACTGAAGGAAGAGGTCCAAGCTGCACTGAAGGCATTGGTGAAAAACAAGGCTCCAGGAATCGACAGAATACCAACTGAGATGTTTCAACAAATGGATGTAGTGCTAGAAGTGCTCACTCGTCTGTGCCAGGAAATTTGGAAGACAGCTACCTGGCCAACCAACTGGAAAAGATCCATATTTATGGCCTATTCCAAAGAAAGGTGATCCAACTGAATGCAGAAATTATTGAATAATATCATTAATATCCCACACAAGTAAAATTTTGCTGAAAATAATTCAAAAGTGGCTGCTGCAGTATACCAACAGGGAACTGCCAGAAATTCAAGCCAGATTCAGAAGAGGATGCTGATGTCAGGTGGATCCTGGCTGAAAGCAGGGAATACCAGAAAGATGTTTACCTGTGTTTTATTGACTATGAAAAGGCATTTGACTATGTGGATCATAACAAATTATGGATAACATTGTGAAGAATGGAAATTTCAGAACACTTAACTGGACTCAAGAGGAACCTGTATATAGATCAAGAGGCAGTCGTTTGAACAGAATAAGGAGATAATGTGTGGTTTAAAGTCAGGAAAAGTATGCCTCAGGGCTGTATCCTTTCACTATACCTATTCAATCTGTATGCTGAGTAAATAATCTGAGAAGCTGGACTATATGAAGATGAATGGGGCATCAGGATTTGAGGACGATTCCTTAACAATCTGCATTATGCAGATGACACAACCTTGCTTGCTGAAAGTGAAGAAAACTTGAAGCACTTACGGATGAAGATCACTATGGACTACACCTCAACATAAAGGAAATAAAAATCCTAACAACTGGACCAATAAGCAACATCATGATAAACGGAGAAATGATTGAAGTTGTCAAAGATTTCATTTTACTTGAATCCGCAATCAACACCCATGGAAGCAGCAGTCAAGAAATCAAAAGATGCAATGTATTGGGCAAATCTGCTGCAAAAGACCTCTTTAAAGTGTTAAAAAGCAAAGATGTCACCTTGAAGACTAAGGTGCGCCTGGCCCAAGCCATAGTGTTTTCAATCACCTCATATGCGTGCGAAAGCTGGACGATGAATAAGGAAGGCCAAAGAAGAATTGATACCTTTGAATTGCGGTGTTGGAAGAATTTGAATATATCATGGACTGCCAAAAAAACAAACAAATCTGTCTTGGAAGAAGTACAGCCAGAATGCTCCTTAGAAGCAAAGATGTGGAGACTTCATCTCATATACTTTGGACATGTTGTCAGGAGGGATCAGTCCCTGGAGAAGGACATCATGCTTGGTAAAGTAGAGGGTCAGCCAAAAAGAGAAGGACCCTCAACAAGATGGATTGACACAGTGGCTGCAACAATGGGCTTAAGGATAACAACGATTGTGAGGATGGCGCAGGACCGGGCAGTGTTTTGTTCTGTTGCACACAGGGTCACTATGAGTCAGAACCAGCTCAGTGGCAACTAACAACACAACCAGGCAATACCAAATAAGGATGAAGTTAGCACAACTCGACCAAGGTAAAATAGGACACTAAGAAGGACATAAAAATAAGGGATAATTTTGGTAAAAACCACAACATATACAATAACAACCAAAAAAAAAAAGTATGTGGTTGCATAGGTAGATATGTATGCTTATATATGTATAAGTAAGCACATATGAATATATGAGTGTGCAAGTATAGGTATTTCTGTAGGCAAATGTGTGTACGTGTTTGTGTGTACTGCATATATATTCATATATAAAATAATGCACATAGGAAGTGGAGTTATTGATACTCCCTAGGCACAATAACCAAACACTTTGAGGGATTGAGTTACTGGGTTTGAGGGCTTCAGACCATGGTCTGGGGTAGGGGGCAGGAGGGAACTACTCGGTCAATTGGCATAACGAAGCTATGAAGATAGTGATTTAGTTCTACATCCTAGTTTGGTGAGTAGTGTCTGGGTTTCTAAGTTTTTTGTTTTTCCCTTGTATTGTACTTTAGGTGAAGGTTTACAGAAAAAATAGTTTTTCAATAAACAGGACATATATTGTTTTATGACATTGGTTAACAACCCCCGACATGTCAACCCTCTCCCTTCT
>NW_004443939.1:23564883-23566038 GCF_000243295.1 Trichechus manatus latirostris | reverse complement strand
CTATTAGAGTTTGTTTTATGTATGTTGGAGCCCTGTCATTGTGTGCATAGATGTTTATTATGGTTATGTCTTCATGATGGATCATCCCCTTAATCATTCTATAGTGTCCTTCTTTGTCTTTTATGGTGGATTTTGTTTTAAAGTCTATTTTATCTGAGATTAGAATTGCCACTCCTGCTCTTTTCTGGTAGTTCTTAGCTTGATATATTTTTTCCAACGTTTGATTTTTAATAAATTCACATCTTTGTTTCTAAGTTGTGTGTCTTGTAGACAGCATATTGATGGATCCCGTTTTTTTTTATCCATTATGTCACTCTCCATTTCTTTACAGGTGCATTGAGTCCATTTACATTCAGTGTAATTATTGATAGATGTGAGTTTGTTGCTGTCATTTTGTAGTGCTTTTTTTTTGTGGTGCTGACGTTTTCTTTGTTCTTACTCTCCTTTGCTGAATTCCTTTTTTTTGTGGATTTTTTTTTCATTTCTTCTGTTTTTGTAGGTTTTGTTTTTACAGAAACTTTATGTTTTTCCTCTTTATTTTGATGAGTATGTTTGTTAACTTTCTTTGTGGTTACCATGAAATTTACCCATATCTTTCTAAGTTTGAAGCAGTCTATTATTACTTGGTATCACCTTGCCTTACTCTCCATTAAAAGGTTCTATACCTACACCCTTTATTCCCTGTTTTATTGTTCTGATGTTGTTGTCATTTACAGATTAACTGCTCTGATTCCCTGTTGTATTTCTTTTGGTTTTGGATAGTCCTTGAGACTTCATTTCCTACATTGGTATCGGGCTAGTGCTATCCTGCATCCTAGATTCAGCCTATGAGCTAAAGTTATTTGTTCCCAGATTGAAGGACTCCCTTTAATTATTCTTGTAAGTTTGATTTGGTTTTTACATATTCCCTTAATTTCTGTTTATCTGGAAATGTCCAAATTTCACCATCATATTTGAATGAGAATTTTGCAGGATATATTATTCTTGGCTCGCAATTTTTTTTCTTTCAGGGTTTTGTATATGTTATCCCATTGCCTTCTGGTCTGCATGGTTTCTGCTGAATAATCTGAGCTTAGTCTTATTGTTTCTTCTCTGTATGTGACTTCTTGTTTTTCATGAGTTGCTCTCAGGATTCTTTGTTTGTCTTTGGTTTTG
>NW_004443939.1:23550815-23564440 GCF_000243295.1 Trichechus manatus latirostris | reverse complement strand
TTTATTTTGGCATTTTGTTCCTGCATTATTTTCCTGAATTCTTCCATTTCTTGGTCTGTATTTTCCATGAATTTGTCCATTTTTTCCTCATTTGGTCTGCTTTTTGCTTCAGCCCTTGGATAATTCTGAGTATTGGAGATTTGATTTCCCTATCATGTAGTTCTACTGCCTTTTCTTCTACTGGAAAGTCATCTGGTGTTCTGTTTTTGACACTTACTGGAACCATCCTGTCCTGTTTTTGTAAATGTTTTGATATTGTCTGCTGTCTTTGGGGCATTCAGTAGTTATTTTTCTCATTTATTGATTGTAGATTTGTTTATTTTGTCCTTTTTTTTGTTTTATTTAGCTATGTCTGAGCAGGCAGGCTGTGTGTTCTTTGTTGTTTGCTGGTCTGTGGGCACGATACTTTTCGCCTCCTTCTCCATTTGGCAGGGTCAGTTGCTCAGATATGGTACAGCAGGGCAGGTCTAGCTGAAAAGGATTTGCTGGGATGGGTTGTTTGTGGAACTTACTACAGCCACCAGGGCAGGTCATTAATCAGTTCAGGGCAGGTTCTGGTAGGCCAAGCATGTGCTGTTTGGTGATGTGATGTTAAGTGCACAGTGCAGGTAGGCAGGCTGGAAGGGGGAGATTGTAATGTGTGGAGTTAAGATGGGTATTGAAGAGAGGAGAGAGGAACAGGAGCCAAAAACATACAAACAAACAAAAAATAGTGCTAGGGGAGCTTGCTGTTGGAGCGGAGAGATGAGAGACTATGAAATGGAGGAAAACAAAAAGGGGAAGTAGAAGAAAATAAAGGAAAGAATGAATAAATATAAATTAGAAAGAAAAAATCACAGCAAAGCTCCCAGGGATCCCACCGGTGTGGCTACGAGGTCTGGGGAAGTTGTTCCCAGGTGTTGAAGTACAGCCTGAATATGAGGCGTAGAGGTATTCAGCGCCAGGTATTCGGGGACAGGAAGAGAAGGAAGGTATAGAGAGACAAGAAACTGAGTAATGAAGAAAGATAAAAAGGGAAGAAGAGGGTAAAAGAAAACAAAACAAATTAAAAAAAAAAAAGAACAAGAAAAACCCCCCAAAAAACAGGGGAAAAAAAAAAAAACCATGAAAAAAGAAATGCTCTCAAGGATCCCTCTGCACGTCTGTGCAAGCTGAGGGGGTAGCTCTCAAGCCGTCCAGCACTGCCCGGCCAGAACGGGCTCCCAACTTGAGAAAAGAAGAAGAAAACAAACAATTCAAAAGAAACAAAGAAAAAAAAGCCCCGGGATCCCACCAGCATGGCAGCACGGACCAGGAAGCAGTTCCACACTCGAACGGAGCTCCGCAGCCCCTTAGGAAGAAGCAAAGGTGGCGCACAGAGGCAGGTATTTAAGCGAAAAGAGGGAGATGTGGTGAGAAGTAAGGAAGAAATCAGAAGTGAAGAAAAACAATATCAGCAGCCAACAAATGACACTCAGGGAGTCGGCCAGTGCAGTGGGTGGAATCCAAGCAGTCGGTGCTTCTCAGCAAAGAAAGTGTGGCCACAGGAAGCAGAGGTGGCCTAGTGGGGGATGAAGAGGGGTGGGGGGTGGGAAAGCATATATCGCCAGTTACCAGTTGTTCTTTCTCCTGTTGGAAGCTCCATGATGCTGCTTTCTCGTACCCCCTATTTGCTGGTATCTGATAGGAGTCCAAGATGGCGGATCTGTGCTGCATTAGCTGATAGGAGACTGCTCCATGTATGTCTCCTTGCTGTCTGTTCTCTGTCAGTTTCTTATTCCATTTGGTGCTTGGCTGAGATCTTTATCTCTTTCTTTGATGTTTAGGGTTTCAGGATTGCTGTTTTCTCTGTTTGGCTTAGTTTTTCGGATCTTTGTTGTGGAGGGATGGCGTGGTGCTTCTGCCTAGAGCAGCATGTTGCCGGAGGTCCCCTTTTTAAAAGTTTTTGAGCAGCCATCTAAAATACAATTACTTGTCTCTACACATCTGGAACAAAAGAGAAATAAAAAACCAAAGACTTAAGAAACTAGTCTATAGGTCTAATGGTCTTTGTGAACCACAGCCTCATCTACCTTGAGACCAGAAGAACGAGATTGTGCCTGGCTACCAGTACCAACTGTTCTGACCAGGGACATAATAGATGGTCCCTGATGGAATAGGAAAAGAAATGGAGAACAGATCTCAAATTCCTAAAAGAGGCCAGACTTACTGGACCAGTAGAGACTAGAGGAACCCCCGAGACTATCGCCCTGGGATACTGCTTAAACTTGAACTGAGACCACTCCCGGAGGTCACCTATCAGCCAAAAGATAGAGTGACTCATAAAATAAATATTACTCATGAGTACTGTGCTCCTGTAAACAATCATCTAAATGAGACCTAATGATCAATGTTTACCCTAGACCAAAGATGAGAAGGTAAGGGGGAACAAGGAAGCTAGATTAATGGAAACAGAACAACCAGAATGGAAATAATGAAAATGCTGACATATTGTTAAAAGTGTAACCAATGTCACTGAATAATATGGATAGAAGTTGTTACATGAGAACCTAATTTGCTATTTAAATTTTCTCCAAAGTCACCTAAAATATTTTTTTAAATAAGTGAGCAACATGTTTCTTTATATATTAATGTTGGCGTAAATATATCTGGGATACAGACTGTGCTGTGTATTATTTATATATTGCTGTGAAACAGATTATCCCAAAATTTAGTTGCTTAAAACCACAAAAAACATTTGTCTGTCACAGTTTCTCTAGGACAAGAATTCATTAGTGGCTTAGCTTTGTGGTACTAGCTTGGGGTTTCTCCTGTGGTAATAGTAAATATTGTCAGGCTGCAGTCATCTGAAGGCTTTACTGAGGCTGATGTGTTCACTCCCCAGGTGACTTACTCATGAGACTGGCAAGTTGGTGCTGGTTGTGGTAGGAGGCCTCAGTACCTTCCCACATGGACATCTTCACAGGAGTGGTTGTTACCATGACACATCAGCTGGCTTCCCCTAGAGCAAGCGATCCAAGAACTGAAGGCAGAAGCCACAATGACTTTAATGAACTCTCTTTAGATATTAGATACTGTCACACTTTTAATATCTTGTTGGTTACCTAGGTCAGCCCTTTTCAGTGATATAAATCACCTTTGCTGAATGTAGAATTAAAGAAATGACCATAAGAAATATGTTGACAATAATGGAATCTGACAGAATATTGAACCAAAACTGCCGTAGAGTGAAAGAGTTTGGTTGAAATATAACCTTAGGAATTGAGACATAAGGGTGTTATAGCTGTGGAAAACAAAGTTTACACACTTTTGAGGGGTAAGAAAAATTTTTTATTAAAAAGTCATTAATGGCGAGTAATATAATAAATGAAGAAAATAAACTAAGTTAGACTTTAGTGTATTAAAACCAGAAAAAAAACAAACCTGTTGCCGTTGAGTCGATTTCGACTCATAGCAACCCTATCAGACAGAGTAGAACTGCCCCATAGGTTTTCCAAGGAGCTGGTGCATTCAAACTGCCAACCTTTTCGTTGGCCACTGAGCTCTTAACCACTGTGCCACGAGGGCTCCATTAGTGTATTAGTGAAATAGTATATTAAATTCTCCAGCCTTAAGTTTTAAAAATAATTCTGTGTTGAACATTAAATTTATGCAGAAAAGAAAGTCTGAAAAGCAACATGAAGCTATTTAAAAAGCTTTAACACTATGTTAATGTGCATAGCATCAATCTACATGTGCAAAATGAAGTATACCCTAATCTGTTGCTGTAGTGTCGATTCTGACTCATAGCAACCCTATAGGACAGAGGAGACATGCCCCATAGAGTTTCCAAGGCTGTAAATCTTTACGGAAGCTGACTACTACATCTTTCTCCAGAAGAACTGTTGGTGGATCCGAACCGCCGATTTTCGGTTAGCAGCGGAACACTTAACCATTGCAACATCTGGGCTCCTAGAATGAAGTATGGTTAAGATATTTTCTGATGAAATAGGTTGATTATATAAATAGGCAATCTGGAAAATACAGGTACTACCACAAAGTAATTTTTTTAATAACTGTTTTTCTTTGCTATTTATTCAGAGAAACCAACCTGATTTATAGAATCATAGTATTAAACCTGGAAGGTAGTTTGAACAATCAGCAAGGCTAGTCTTCCATCTAATACAATAATTATTTCCATAGTCTTCGTGGTAGATGTTGGCTAGCTTTTGTGTAGATATTTCTGCCATTGGACAATTCTAGGTAAAGAAAAAAAAATTATGTTGAGTCAAAATATAAAATGTTGTAATTTTAACTCAACATAATTTACTATCTTTAGAGTAGTAAATCATCTGCTTCTGCTTCTGTATGACATTCCGTCAAATATCTGCCCTTCATCTTTTCTTCTTTGTGTCATATTCCAAGATCTAGGCTATTCATAGATAGTATTCACTGTCTACTTCCTAAGGACTTCATCTTGCCTCACTTTGCTAATGTAAAAGCAATCTGAAAACATGACTAGGAAATACACATACACCTTGATCTGATGGAATTTGAATGTAATACTTAATACTTAACTGTCAGTTACATGAAGGCAGAAGCTATGTATTTTTACTCAACATTATGTCTCTATGGCCTAGCAAAGTGCCTAGCACATAATAAGTATTTGTTGAATAAATGAATATGGCTTAACTCAGTGCATGTATCTTCTTTCTAGATTCTGGATTTGTTCCTTTCTTATAATTTCAAGGTTCCATTACTAGTGGAAAATAACATTTTGTATTTTTTAAACTTTAATCCAATATTTCAGCATATTTAGCAAAGAAATTAGTGAACCATCCCTGTACCATTGGACAAAGTCTGTCTTCCATTGAACTAACACTATCCTAATACCCTAAAGGTATTTATTTATTTATTTATTTATAACCATGAAAAGGAAAAGCATCTTATGTCCAGTGGAAAATTAAAGTAGAACAAGAACAATTAATACGTCCACATGACAAGAATAACCTTGTAAAAATGGTGTGGGGTGGCATTAGACCTCTTTTAACTTCATGAAGGGGGGGAGAGAATCACCATTAGCATCAGCCTAAGGCTGATTCCTGTGAGGCAGAGGTAAGACATATCTCCTCTCTCCAGCCTTTTTACCAGTTCTGACACCAACTGTCCCTCCCACAGTACTTTACTTCTCTGCTGGATTTGATAACTCATTGCAATGGCTACACAAAACTCACAAACCGTACTCATAGTTAGGGAGTTTCTTAGAGAAGTAACAGGTTACAGCAGCTTCAGGAACACTCATGATGCAGTTCTTCAATCAGGATAGCTTTTTCTCAGCCGTGCCCACAGGCAGGTCTCTTTCTGGCCTTTGGCCCCTTGGCCTCGCCTTTATTCTGCTCGTCCAAGTGTTCCAGAGCTCTTTTAGCCCTGCTGATGAGTACCCAGAGGCATCCCACTCCACCAGTAAGTCTCAGCATGAAGGCATTCAGCTCTAGCTCTGTGGGTCAGCAAACTTAACTCTACCAAGTACCCAGAGGCATCCACCTCTGCCCAGCAAGTCTCCTGCCCAAAGGTGTTCAGCTTTCTCACTCTGTAGGCCAGGAAGCCCATCACGCTGTCTCCTGCCAGTCTCCTGCTGTTGTTTCTCTGTTGCCATTTCTCTGCCGTTGCTTCACGCCGTCTTCATCTTTGGTGTTACAGCTCACTCTCTCAGTCTCCTGGTTCCAGGAGCTTCTCAAGTGCAGGGATCTTGGGTCCAAAGGACGTGTTCCACTCCTGGCTTTTCTTTCTTGGTGGTGGTGAGATCCTCCTTCCCCGCCTCTGGGATGGCTCATTTCAAGCCTGATGGAATGGCAAAACTGACCAGTCTTCTCGTTAGGGTTCTATACACGTTATTTGCATGGTCCCACCTCCACAAAGGTGCCATGCGCTTTATTCATATTATTAGCAAGCTATCCAATCCATTTGGTGGGCCACAAGCACTTCATTTGCATAGACCCACCCAATCATTTGGTGGAAGTTACAAAGACTATGGCTAGAGGGCCATATTAAGTAATTCACTACACCACAAGCCCCTTTATTCTTATAAAAGTCAACCATAGAATTGGTGGCATAGTGGTTAAGAGCTCGGCTGCTAACCAAAATGTTGGCAGTTCGAATCCAACAGCTGCTCCTTGAAACCCTATGAGGCAGTTCTCTTCTATCTTATAGGGTTGCTATGAGTTGGAATCAACTCAACGGCAACGGGTTTGGGTTTTTATTTGCGGGGGGGGGGGTTGAAAATCAAAACAAATAAACAAAATCTCTTTATTCTGTTTGGGAATCCTTGGATATAAATCTGGTTTAGAATGAAAACTCCTTACTGCATCACCCCAGTAAGGATTTACTAGAGCTGTCTGTTGTAAGTACAGATTTAGCCTTTTAATTAAGTTTATAATAACTGACAGAATGTCAAAGGTAAGAGAATTGCTTTACATAGAAACTATTGGGATTAGCTGGGGCGAGCTTAGCTTTCATGTCAGGCATAACCGGTATCTACTTACTTGATCTAATCATGCAAGAATTACTATTGAAACTGCCAAAATACTTGAATTAGAAAACCCCAACTCAGTTATTTGATTGCAACCTAATTTTTAACCAAGGAAGAGTCAGTACATTGAAGCTCCTAAAACTTGGAAATAAGGCTACTTTCTAAATGTGAGGCAAATGAGAATCAAGTTTTAGATGAGATTAAAAAATGTATGCCTGATTTGTCCATGGTTTACATAAAAAAAAAAAAAAATTCCTGAATCTGAATTTCTTTCTTACAAAGCAACTTTCTGATTAGTAAGTCAGCTTTCCAGGTATTTTGATCTGGAGAAGGAGATTCCTTGAATAATAGACAGACCTGTGTGTCCATGATCACTGTAAAAAAACCATATTCTTCATTGTAAATTAACACATTGCTTCATAAATCAGCCTCTGGTAGATTTAGCTAGTCTAAATCAGTCTTCAGAAATCTGTTCAACTTTAGGTTCACTTAAAAACAGCAACAATAACCTCCCAGGGCCTAAAGATGTAGATATGTTTTTAGCCCTTTAAAAATCTGTGTGGACAGCTAACACCTCTCCTTTTATTTTGCTAATCTCTCACTTAAATTTAGGCTAAAGATTTTAGAGCATTACACTTTGGTTGTCAATATAGTTATTACTCAATACAATTATAATTTGGACACACAATTTTGGCGGTATGCAAAGTATCAGTTGGTTCATTTCATTAAACTTTTCTGAGATGTGAGCTGAATTTTACAAAGCGGCAAAGGCTGCCTTGTCAAATTGTGTATTTGCCTAATATTTTGGTATCATCAGTACAAATGTAACAGATTAGTTGCATGTTACTATTATGTAACAAAGCAGTTTATCTTAATATCTGTAGAGAAAATAATTCATAATTGAACACAACTTTGTATTTAGTTCAGAATAGTGGTTAAGAGCTCAGCTGCTAATCAAAAGGTTTGCAGTTCGAATCCACCAGCAGCTCCTTGGAAACCCTATGGGGCAGTTCTTCTCTGCCCTGTAGTGTCACTATGAGTCAGAATGGACTCGACGGCAATGGGTTTATAGGAGATTTACTGTATTTAAGTGCTTATGTTCTTTAAGAGTTCGATTTGGATTAATTCACTCTCAGATTTTGAGTGAAAAATTCTGGTGTCTTAAGTAAGGAATCTTTGCTGTTTCAAGAGAGATCCTAAAACTGCTATAATCTAATTATAGAATCATGAAAACTGAGAAAAATGTAAGTATTTATTCAGATAATATAACAGCAGTAAAATACAATATGTCAGTGTGGTAAGGCAGAAAAAATAGCCCCTTCTCCCCAAAGATACATTCACTTCTGAATCCTAGAACCTGTGAATAATAACTTTATATGGCAAAAGATGTGATTAAATTAAGGATCTGGAGAGGAGTTTATCCTGGATTAACCACGTGGGCTCTAAATACAATCACATAAATCCCTAAAAGAGAGGCAGGGGGGATTAGGAAGACAGAAGACACACACACACACACACACACACAGAAGAAGCTGAGGTAAAGATGGAGCCGAGAGATGCAGCCATAAGCTAAGGAATGCTGACAGCCATCAGAAGCTGGAAGAGGCAAAGAAGGTTTGTTCTGTCAGTGTCCCCTAAAGGAAAAATAAAAAAAGCGAAACAATAAGTACAGCCTCTTACAGAGTCATTCAGCAGTACATTATTATTGGCTATTTTGGTTCTCAGAAGTTTTTTTCTTTCCTCAACTTAAAAATCACTCTATTTTTTTCAGTATTGGTTTACAGGTGGATAGTATACAGTTGTACATTATTAACTGCACTGTAGTCTTACAAGGTTATGTGGTATTTTCTACATCCAAATGTTCTCTATTTTGTAATGGTGATTCTTTTATACTCTTGGTATCAAAAATATTTAGCTAGACTGGTAAGACATCAGGATGACAAAAATTAGGTTGTAATTTAATTTACTTAAATATAATTTATGCTTATGATTTTTTCAGTATTTGAATAAAAACAGAATGACAAAATATGATACTCACTTTTCTCTCTGGCTTCCCAGGTCCAGCAGTGCATATTCTAGAGACAAGAAAAGATCACTTCTCTCAGATTGTCTGCTTGAATTTTGTACTTATTTGTACTTGTCATGGATTGAATTGTGTCCCCAAATATGTGTCAACTTGATTAGGCCATGATTCCCAGTATCGAGTGGTTGTCCTCCATTTTGTGATTGTAATTTTATGTTAAAGAGGATTAGTGTGGGATTGTAACACCCTTACTAAGGTCACATCCCAGATCCAACGTAAAGGAAGTTTCACTGGGGTGTGGCGTGCACCACCTTTTATCTTACAAGAGGTGAAAGGGAAGTAAACAGAGAGTGGGGGACCTCATATCACCAAGAAAGCAGCACTGGGAGCAGAATATGTCCTTTGGACCCAGGGTCCCTGCAACTGAGAAGCTGCTTGACCAGGGGAAGATTGATGACAAGGACAGAGAGAGAAGGCCTTCCCCTGGAGCTGATGCCCTGAATTTGGACTTGTAGCCTACCTGGCTGTGAGAGAATGAATTTCTCTTTGTTAAAGCTATCCACTTACGGTATTTCTGTTATAGCAGCACTAGATAACTAAGACAGTACTTCACATGAAGTTTCTTTCTTTCTTCTTCCTTCCTTCACCAAATATCTCTTAAGTGGCTGTTATGTGCCAGGAACTGTTCAAAATGCTGGGGATATGGCAACAGATGAGGCAGATACGGTCTTTGTCTCTAGGGCTACCACTAGCCCATTAGTGCCTTTGTGCAAATTAGAAAAAGGTACTTCCTTTTAGCAGTTACACTTTGAGGGTACAGGGTTTGCCCAGCTGAGTAAAGCCTGGATTTTAGCCTCTCTTCCTCCCTTGGCGAGGTCCTTTTGGGCAGGAAACAACCTATACAGCTATAGTCAGCAGCCCTGCTTTATCTCAAGAAGCTCATTGTGTAGCCGTAGCAGATGGCTTTGTCAGTACCTCTAGCACTTCTCTCTGCTTTGAAAATGAGACAAAAAGTGCTGCTGGGTTACTGAATAGATAAGGCTCCATTTCCAAATAAGGTTGCCAACACCAGAGATGGAGAAGCTGAGAAAGTCAATACTGATATTTTTTACTACTGCATGCCTTCTCCCACAGAATCTGGTGGGCTTCTCTTCACAGGTTTTCATGAACCTAATTCTTACCCCAAAGGCCAGAAAATTTGTTCTATACTGTGTTTTCTAGAAGGTGGAATGCTGAAAAATAAGCCTTTATATACATTGGGTAGGAAACTAGCTATTATGATGCTTGGGAATATTTCGTGGGCTATAGGCTGCTAAAATTTGTGGTGAGGTGGTAATAGGCTGTGAGAAACTATTCGGGAGGATGATATATTGAACAGAAAAAGTATTACAAGAACACATGTAGCCACAGCTACAACATGGATGTATATGGAGAAAATGCTGCTCTTTTGGGACTACTCAGAATTACCACATGACAAGGATAAAGAAAGTTCTTGAATTCCCAGTATACTTTGTCTTCTTTTTACCAGCAGCAAAAATACTTGTGGATAAATTGTTGTTCATATCTCTTCCAAAAGTTAATAGATATCTGTATTATTTCAAAAAAGAAATTGTTATCCACTGGAAAATTGAGAAGGTTGTGGGATTTGTAGGTGATTGAGAAGTGTGTGTGTGTATGTGATAGTCATGTTTTACTTAAAAAGATAAATGGAGAATGAAGTTTGCTTATCTTTCCCTGTTATAGCATAGGGATTTAAGGACAGAAAAATAACTGATAAGTGATTTTTAAAATCAGCAGAAAAATGCCTGAATCAGTAATCTAGCTTGCCAAATGGAGGCTGATATACAAGAAAGATATGTATTTTAGGAGCTGGAATTGAGTGGGAATTGAGGAAAGGATGTGAAGGGGAGGAAAGTAACCAACAACATGCTGCAAATAGTTAGAAGGGAGCCAAGAGACGAAGACAGAGCCAAGATCTGGAAGAGTCATTCCATCCTAAAATACGTATCTCCACTGCCTAGTTCAGTTGAGGGGATGGTTTTTGTTAAAACTGCCCATATGTGGTATAGTTCACTATAAATTGTCTCTCGAGATAACTGAACCGCTCATTTGGTCATAATTACCCGTTACTGTTGAGACGACGCCAACTCACAATGACACTGTATGACAGAGTAGAACTGCCCCATAGGGTTTCCAAGGCTATAAACTCTTTACGGAAGCAGACTGCCACACCTTTCTCCCACAGAGCAGCTGGTGGGTTCAAAATGCCTGCCTTTTGGTTAGTGGCTGAGCACTTAACCACTGTGTCACCAGGACTCTTTTGTCTTAATACCATAATCCAAACCAAACCCTTTGTCCTTGAGTCATTCTGACTCATAGGAACCCTATAGGACAGAGTAGAGCTGCCCCATAGGGTTCCCAAAGCTATAAACCTTTGTGGAAGCAGACTGCTACATTTTTCTCCCATAGAGCAGCTGGTGAGTTTGAACTGCAGATCTTTTGGTTAGCAGCCGAGTGCTCAACTGCTGTGCCACTGGAGCATCTTCAGTCATAATTAGATTGTTAAAAGTAGACAAGTTTTTTTTTTTTTTAAAGTAAAAAGAAAGTTTTATTTGGCATGTATTGAAAAGGACAAAAGTGGGAAGCAGACAAGCATGCTGCAACAGCCATGTCTGCCCGAGTCCAAACAATATCACAGAATAGGCAAGAATGGGAAAACAGACAAGCATGCTGCCACAGCCATGTCTGCCCGAGTCCAAGGAAGGTTACAGAATCCTCAGTATATATGAACATCACAAAATGGGTAGAATCACTGAAAGCGTCACTTTTTCACTGATTGGCTAGAAATTGTAATCTTACATTTTGAATCATCTTTCTTAACAATCATTGGTACGGGTTTTAGTTACTAAAGTCAGGAGGGTCTTCATTGGTCCAACAAATTCCTGTTCACTAAATGTTAATAGAAAAAGACAAAAGGTGAGATGTTCTTTGGGTTAGGTTTTATTGCCCTTTTGTGAAAACTTCCTTAAGATAATTTCTGAGATTGAAAAATAGACAAGTTTTAAAATGGAAACAGGTTCTTTCATAGAGTTCTAACTCTTCAGGTAGATTTCCTTATTGTATTTTGGGGACAATTGAATGTGATACAAAATTGTACTTGAACAGAAGGTATGATACCTTTAAACTTAGCCTTATTTTCCATCTTTTTTTGCCTACAGTGAACAGGAAAATCCCTGTAAAGAGTCATTTTGCTTTTCTTCCATTTCCAAAACTGTGTTAAATATGAAAAGCAGAGTTCACCTTACATAGCATTGTCTTAGTCATCTAGTGCTGCTGTAGCAGAAACATCACAAGTGGATGGCTTTAACAAAGAGAAATTTATTCTCTCACAGTCTAGTAAGCTACAAGTCCAAATTCAGGGCGTCATCTCCAGGGGAAGGTGTTATCTTTCTGTCAGCTCTGGAGGAAAGTTCTTGTCATCGATCTTCCCCTGGACTAGGAGCTTTCAGTCGCAGGAACCCTGGGTCCAAAGGATGTGCTCTGCTCCTGGTGCTTCTTTTTGGTGGTATGAGGTCCCCAACTCTCTGCTTACTTCCCTTTCCTTTTATCTCTTGTAAGACAAAAGGTGGTACAGGCCACACCCCAGGGAAACTCCTTTTACATTGAATCAGGGATTTGACCTTAGTAAGGGTGTTACAATCACACACTAATCCTCTTTAACATAAAATTACAATCACAAAATGGAGGACAACCACACAATACTAGGAATCATGGCACAGCCAAATTGATACACAAGTTTTTTGGGGGACATAATTCAATCCATGACAAGCATCCTCATAGTTTAGACAAGAAAGGCCATAATGTAAATGCCTCTAGTTTATAACAACTATACTGGCTCTAGTTGTGGGCTTGGAATACGTGAGTTCCATTCCAAGAAAAACTCTGGCTTTTTCTTTCTTCAGGTCCAGGGACAGTGAGTTTGCAAATCAAACCCAGTTGCCTGATTATAACCAACAACAGACACATTTGAAAAGATATATATTGAACCAAATACAGATATATTTGATCAGTGGGTCTTCATTTCAGAGCATAGCTGCATGTGGCAGCAGTGGTGGCCATACAAACTGTATCTTCAGTATCACTCTTCCTTCATTTCCCACGATGGCTTGGTTCTTGCTGAGTTTTTTGTGTGTTAGCCTGCATCCCTGATTTCTGATTCCTGAGTCAAAGTCTCCTTGCTCCCAGCCCACCCCATATTACAATGTAGTGCTAGTTACTACTACTAGATAGTAACCAGTTGGCAATGAGTCTACTCTAACTCCAGGTGACCCCATGTGTGTCAGAGTAGAACTATGATCCATAGGGTTGAGCACTTAACTCTTTGCACCACCTAGCAACTCCACTTGCTCTGTAGAGTTTGCTAATGCCTTAAATTTCCCCGATAGAAATTACTCAAGGATTGAGAGTATAAGGAAACTAAGACAGGGGATTAGTCATAGGTATCAGAACCATAAACTAGTAAAAGACAAGTGTTCGGGATAAGTTGCTGTGATAAAGGGTGAGGAGTGCAGCATTTTCTGTAGTTGTCCTGGCTAGGAGCTAGTTTTATTTCAGAGTCTGGCTCAAAGCTGAATTTTCAGGTGAGGATTAAGTTGGCCTAGCTTTGATGATAGGTCTGGCTGTGGTGACACTGAACCAGGTTAGTTAACCCAAATGACATCATTAAAAAGAAAAACCAAACCAGCTGCCATTGAGTTAATTCTGACTATTGGTGACCTCGTGTTTCAGAGTAGAAATGTGCTCCATGGCATTTTTAATGACTATGAAATTTTATTTTGTTTGTTTTTTGTGCATTAGGTGAAAGTTTTCAGAGCAAATTAGATTCCCATTTGATAGTTTATACATAAAATGTTTCATGGCCTTGGTTTCATTCTACACAATGTGTCAGCACTCTCCTCATTTCTGCCTTGGGTTCCCCCATTTCCTTTCATCTTGATTTTGTACCCTGGCTCTGATTTTGTTGTTGTTGTTGTTTATTTATTTTTATTTATTTATTTATTTATTTATTGTACTTCTGGTGAAGGCTTACAAAACAAATAGTTTCTCATGAAACAG
>NW_004443939.1:23544206-23545306 GCF_000243295.1 Trichechus manatus latirostris | reverse complement strand
CTTGGCATTTTGTTCCTGCATTATTTTCCTGAATTCTTCCAATTTTTTGTCCGTATTTTCCATGAATTTGTCTATTTTTCCCTCATGTTTGTCAGCTTTTTCCTCAGTTCTTGGAGAATTCTGAGTATTAGAGATTTGAATTCCCTATCAGGTAGTTCTAGTGCACTTTCTTCCAGAGGAGAGTCATCTGATGTTTTATTTTGGACGTCTACTGGAACCGTCCTGTCATGTTTTTTAAATGTTTTGATATTGTCTGCTGTCTTTGGGGCATTCAGTAGTTTTTTTTTCTCATTTATTGATTGTACATTTGTTTGTTTCATCCCTTTTTTTAAAAAAACAATTTGAGTATGTCTGAGCTAGCAGACTGTGTGTTCTTTGTTGTTTGCTCATCTGTGGGCACAATACTTTTCCCCTCCTTCTTCAACTGGCAGGGACAGTCACTCAGATATGGTTCAGCAGAGCAGGTCTAGCTGAAGAGGAGTTACCTGGATAGGTTGTTTGTGGCACTTACTACAGCCACCAGAGCAGGTCGGTTATCAGTGCAGAGCAGGTTCCAGTAGGCCGTGCCTGTGCTGCTTGGTGGTGTGATGTCAAGCGCACGGTGCAGGTAGGCAGGATGCAGTGGGGAGATTGTTATGTGTGGAACTAAGATGGATATGGGAGAGAGGAGAGAGGAACAGGAGCGAAAAACATACAAACAAACGAAAAAGAATGCTAGGGGAGCTTTCCGTTGGAGTGGAGAAATGAGAGACTATGAAATGGAGAAAAATAGAAAGGGGAGGAGGAAGAAAAGAAAAAAATGAATAAATAAGGATCAGAAAGGTTGAAGAACTGCAAAGTTCCCAGGGATCCCACTGATGCAGCTATGATGTCTGGGGAGGTCGCTCTCAGGTGTTGCAGTACAGCCTGGCTAGAAGGCGTAGAGCTATACAACGCCAGGTATTCAGGGAAGAGAAAGAGAAGGAAGATATAGAGAGACGAGAAACTGAGCAATGAAGAAAGGGAAAAAGAGGAAAAAGAAAACAAGACAAATTTAAAAGAGAAAACAAGACAAAACAAGAAAGGCCCCCAAAGAAACAGAAAAAAAAAAAAAAAAAAAA
>NW_004443939.1:23510294-23544106 GCF_000243295.1 Trichechus manatus latirostris | reverse complement strand
GAGTCTCCCTGCCTCGCAGCTCAGCCTGGCCAGAAAGGGCTCCCAACTCAAGAAAAGGAAAAGAAAACAAACAAACATTTCAAAACAAACAAATGAACAAAAGCCCCGGGATCCCACCAGCGCGGCAGCCGAAACCAGGAAGCAGCTCCACACTCGAACGGAGCTCCGCAGCACCTCAGGAGGAAGCAAAGATGGCGCACAGAGCCAGGTACTTGAGCGAAAGGAGGGGAGGTGGGTAGAGGCAAGGAAAAAATAAAAAGAAGCAGAAAAAAAGCAACACCAGCAGCCAACAAATAGCACTCAGAGAGCCACCCATTCTGGTTTGTGGAATCCAAGCAGCTGCAGTTTCCTGGTCAAGTGACTGTGGCCTCGGGAAGCAGAGGAGGCCGATTCGGAGTGAAGAAGGGTGGGGGGTGGGAAAGTGTGTATCGCCAATTACCCGTTGTTTTTTCTCCTGCTGGAAGCTCCGTGAGGCTGCTTTCTCATACCCCGTTTGCTGGTCTCCGATAGGAGTCCAAGATGGTGGATCCGTGCTGCGTTTGCTGGTAGGGGACCTCTGCATGAATCTCTCCTCGCTGTCCGTTCTCTGTCAGTTTTATCACTCCATTTGGTGCTTGGCTGAGTTCTTTATCTCTTCATTTGATATTTTAGGGTTTCAGGATTGTTGTATTCTCTGTTCGGCTTAGTTTTTTGGATCTTTGCTGTGGAGGGATGGTGCGGTGCTTCTGCCTAGAGTGCCATTTTGCTGGAACTCCCCTGGCTGTGGTTTTTTGGAAATAGATTGCCAAGTCTTTCTTCTGAGGCTCCCCTGTGTGGGTTTAAACCACCAACCTTTCAGTTAGTAGCTGAGAGCATAAGCATTTGCACCACCCAATAACATCATAGCAGTCTTGCAAGAGTTGGAGGGTTGTCACTTGGAAGAAATACTGGACTGCTTTTATTTCCAAAAGCTAGAACTAAGATGAACAAGTAGAGGTTTCATGACCACAGTTTCGGCTCCAATATGAGGAAAACGTTTTCCACCTGAGCTATTTTAAAGTAGAACAAGGACTAGAAAGATAAATACACTAGATAGTAACTCAAAGCTCTTTGAAGAAATTGAGACTTTAAGTAAAGGTAATTTCAAGGGCAAATATAAAGGCCAGTTTTGTTTTATTGTTGGTTTTAAACTATATTTGTCATTTTCAACCTGATATAAAAGACTAACGTATAAATAATAATTATAAATATATGATACTGGACACATAATGTATAAAGATGTAATTTGTGATACCAACAATATAAAGGGGAGGGATGAGGGGTATAATTATAAATTTACAATGGTAAATGTAATCCCCATGGTAGCCACAAAGAAAAAAATATACACAAAAGGAAATGACAAGTTGTGCTAATGGCACCAAGTAACAGGCAAAGTGGGGAAATCCCACCTTTATTGCTAACTGTGTGGTAAGGATCAGCATAAATCCAGTTTTCATCTGGATGTAGATCTAGTCCTTACCTTCCCACAACTCTGGCCTTGTCTCTCATCCTCAGCCACCCGGGGCCAGATCAAGGGGTACCAGCCTCAAGCAAAGAAGTCCACACAGCAAATTGACCCTCTGTCTCTCATCCCTGACTACCTGGGACCAGGTCAACGGGCATTGGTCACAAGTTCAGAAATCCGTATAATTTCTTCCACTTCAGACCAGCTGACCCCTTCTCTGGTCCTAGCCACCCTAAGCTAGATCAGAGCACACAAGTTAAAAGGACATAGTCCTTCAGACTACCAAATAGGCAGATGCCAGTTCTGCCAGCTCTCACTGCCTCCCTCCCGCCAGGTGTTTGTTAATTCCTTTGAATGACTCATAGAATTCAAGGAGAGTGTTACCCATTCATTATAACCAGAAAGGATACAAAGGGAGAGACACATCAGGCAAGTTCTGGGAAGGATCATGGAACAAGTCTTCCATTGTCCCCAGGGACTGTCCCCAGGGATGTATGACCCTCCCAAAAGCAGATGTTTTTGCTAATCCTGAATGTCCATGTTCAGAGCCTTTTATTGGCTTCATTTCATAGTCATAATTGTGGCCTCATTGCATAGTCATGATCGATTGAATCATTGAATATGCATGATTGAAGCATGCCCTGCTCCCTTCCTGAGGTTAGCTGACGGGGTAGGTTCTGTGTAGCCCATACTCTTCGCACATATTCTCAGGTGTGTCTGGATGTTCTACATAATAAAGACACCTCCATTGTTGGGTGATTATAAGGGCTATCTTTCAGGAACCAAAGACAAGGCCAAATTGAGTTCTTCGTATCACACAAGGGAATCAAAATGATTTACCACAAACAAATTAACTAACACCACAAAAAAGGGCAGTATTCAAGGAAACAAGGAACAAAAAGATATAAGATACACAGAAAACAAACAGAAAAATGGCAGAAGTAAGTCCTTTATTGGTAATTACTTTAAATGTGAGTGGATTGGACTCTCCAGTCAAAAGGCACAGATTGGCAGAACAGATAAGAAAACATGACCCAAGTATATGTTGTCTACAAGAGACCCTTTTAAAATCAGAAGACACAAATAGGTTGAAAGCAAAGGGATGAAAAAAAAATTCCACATAAATAGTAGCCAAAAGCAAGCTAGGGTAGCGATATTTAAATCAGACAAAATAGGCTTTAAGTAAAAAAGTGTTACAAGACAAAAATGTACATTATATAATGTTAAAAGGATCAATTCATCAAGATGAAATAATTATTAATATATACGCACCTAACAGCAGAGGCTTAAAATACATGGTGAAGCAAACATGCACAGAACTGAAGGGAGAAATAGTTCTACAATAATAATTTCTGGGTGGCACAAACAATTTTTTCTTGGCCGTTAAAAGGTTGGAAGTTCAAACTTACCCAATGGTCCTGTGGAAAAAGGCATGACGATCTGCTTCCGTAAAGATTACAACTAAGAAAACCCTGTGGAGCTCAGTTCTTCTCTGTAATACATGGCATTGCCATGAATCGGAATCAACTTGATGGCAACAGGTTTGATTTTTTGGTTATTACAATAATAATTGGAGACTTCAACACACTCCTTTAATAATGGATAGCACATCTGGACAGAAGATCAACAAGGAAATAGAGGACCTAAACAACGCTATAAACCAACTAGACCTTACAGACATTTATAGAACACTTCACCCAACAACAGCAGGATATACATTCTTCAGCAGTGCACATGTATCATTCTCCAAAATAGACCATATGTTAGGTCACAAAACAAGCCTCAACAAATTCAAAAAGATTGAAATCATTCCAAATATCTTCTCCAACCACAATAGAATGAAGGTAGAAATCAATAACAGAAGGAAAACCAGAAATATCACAGAAAAGTGGAAATTAAACAACACACATTAAACAACCTGAATAAAATCTTCAGAACAGAGATGCCTGGCGTATCTAGGGAGGCTGGCCTAGGAGCGGATCTGACTCCATTTTTTGTTTTGCACTCCTATTTCTGCATTAAAGATGTAACTCTTGTATTAATATCAACAGTTTGCCGAACAGACAATGTGGCTATGCTTAGATAAGTCCGGACAAGCCCAGGGAGGGTCCAAGAAAACAATCTTTACCAGAATGTGGCTGTGTCGAGGCATGTCCAGCCAGGTCCAGGCAAGTCCTGGCAAGTCCAGAAGGATCAACCAATCGAATCTTATTGAGAAGTTCCTGATTCCACCCTATAACTATGCTTGCAAACAGCCACCCAGTAGATTTGTTGGTTTTCACTCCATGTGGGCTAACATCTCTCCATTTGAATGTCTCTTACGCTTTCAGTAAATCTCTTTGCTTTATTTTAACAGCATCTGAGAGTTTTGCTCTTCAACAAACCAAGAGATCAAAGGAGAAATCACAAGGGAAATTAGAAAATACTTAGAGATGAATGAAATTGAAAGGACAACATACCAATACCTATGGGATGTGGCAAAGGTAGTACTCAGAGGGAAATTTATAGCTATAAAAACTTACATTAAAAAAGAAGAACCCCAATCAATAACCTAACTACATTTTGAGAAACTAGAAAAGAAAGAGCAAATGAAGCCAAAGAGCCAAAAGGAAGGAAATAATAAAGATTAGAGAAATCAGGATTATAGAGAATAGAAAACCAAAAGTTTGTTCTTTAAAAAGATCAACGAATTGACAAACCTCTAGCTAGACTGGCAAAGAAAAAAAGACGATGCAAATAACTAAAATCACAAATGAAAATGGGGACATTGCTATGGATTTTACAGAAATGGAAAGGATTATAAGAGAATACTATGATCAGTTGTGTTGGCAAAGAATATTGAATATACCATGGACTGCCAGAAGAATGAGCAAATCTGTGTTGGAAAAAGTACAGCCAGAGAATGCTCCTTATAAGCGAGGATGGTGAGACTACGTCCATATACTTTGGACATGTTTTCAGGAGGGACCAGTACCTGGAGAAGGACATCATGCTTGGTAAAGTAGAAGGTCCGTGAAAAAGAGGAAGACCCTCAACAAGGTGGATTGACACAGTGGCTGCAACAGTAGACTCAAGCCTAATGATGAAGAACATGGTGTAGGACTGGGCATTGTTTCATTTGTTGTGCATAGGGTCACTATGAGTTGAAGCTGACTCGATGGCACCTAACAACAACAACAACAACACACCATGACCAAGTGGGATTTATCCCAGAGCTGCAAGAGTGGTTCAACATAAGAAAATCAATTAATGTAATACACCATATAAATAGAATGAAGAAAACCACATGATCATCTTCATGCAGAAAAAAAATTTGACAAAATTTAACACCTTTTTCTTGATAATAACACTTAGAAAACTAGGAGTAGAAGGGAAATTCCTTCACATGATAAAGGGCATTTATTAAAAACCCACAGTTAACTTCATATTCAATGAAAACTTCTCCCTAACATCAGGAACAAGACAAAGATGCCTGCTCCTACCAGTGTTATTCAACATTGTAGTGGAAATCCTGGCCAGAGCAATTAGGTGAGAAAAGTAAATAAAAGGCATCCAATATGGAAAGGAAGAAGTAAAACCATCTCTATTCACAGATGACATGATCCTATACAGTGAAACCTGTGAGAGCTGGAACTCGATGGTCTGTTTTGTTTTTCCAGATCTCACAAGTTTTCTGCCTTTGACAAGGTGCAGTTTTACCACTTTTCTATCACTCATTTTAGTGGAAAGTATTTGAGTTCCTTCTCTGGCAAGTTTCCACCTTATATAAATTCTGGCTTTCGCAGGTTTTACAGTATAGAGAAAATCCCAAAGAAAACACAGGAAAGCTACTAGAGCTAATAAACGAATTCAACAAAGTTGCAGGATCAACACACAGAAATGAATTGTGTTTCTATACACCAACAATGATCAATCCAATAAGGAAATTAAGAAAACAATTCAATTTACAATAGCATCTAAAAGAATAAAATACCTAGGAATGTATTTAATTTGGGAGGTTGTGAAAAAGTGTAATGGATAGTCTAAATTCATGAGAGATAAGAATCAAGATCAGCACAAAGCTGGTTTCTGTGAGGTGAAGGTCAGGTATATCTCCACCTTCCCACTTGTCCATTTATCTCTGACACCAGCCGCTCCCTCCACAGCACCCTTTGCTTCTTCGCAGGGTTCAATAATTTGCTGCAGTGGCCACACACAACTCACAGACCATATTTACTGTTATATGGTTTCTTACGGAAGTAACAGCCTACAACTCGGGATCAGGATCAACTTGGAAATAACAAGAACAACTCAGGATCAATATCAGGAAGCACACGGGCAAGTTCTGGAAGGATCCCTCAAGTGGAGAGCACATACATACCTCCCTTCTTCAGTGCAGGATATCTTCTGTCCAGGACAGCTCTCGGAACAAAAAGACTTATGGAGCAGATAAGTTCTCTGCTGGGACAGCTCTTAGACTGTCCTTGGCCAGCATCACTGTCCTCTTCCGGTGATTAATGGGTGTGATTTCTATGCTAGGAAGCTGCAGGTGCCCTGACTTGGCTTCTCTGCTGAGTGCCTGCCTTCTTTGCAGTGCAGGCCTCTTCATTGTTGGCTTCTCTGTTGTTGGGTTCCTCTCTGCCATCAGCTTCTCTGCTGCTAACAGGCCCACCTCATAGCCAGTGTAGCAGCCCGCTCAGCTCTCTCAGCTGCTGCTCTCTTAGTCGAAACTCTCTGCTGCTGGGCGTCTCTGCTGTTGTGTGCTCAGCCATCAGGGTATCTGCTGTCAGCTTCTCCTGCATTGGCTTCTGTCAGGCTCCCTGCTGTTGGCCTCTCTGTCATTGGCCTCTCTGCCACTAACTGGCTCAGCTCATAGCCAGTGTAACAGCTCTCTCAGCTCTCTCAGCTGTTGTTCTCCCAGTAACAGCTCTCCATCATCGGGTCTTTCTGTCATTGGGCTTCTCTGCTGTTGGGCCTCTCTGACATTAGGTTTCTCTGCTGCCAAATGCTCATCCTCAGGCTATCCGCCATTGCTTCTCTGCTGTCAGCCTCTCTGCTGCTAACTAGTCCAGCTCATGGCCAGTATAGCAGCTCACTCAGCTCTCTCAGCTGTTGTTCTCCTAGCAACAGCTCTCTGCCATCGGGTCTTAAGCTGTTGAGCCTTTCTGCTGTTAGGCACTCTGTTATGGGGTTATCTGCCATTGGCCTTTCTGCTATCAGCCTCTCCACTGAGAACTGGCCCAGCTTATAGCCAGTGTAACAGCCTGCTCAGGTGTCTCAGCTGCTGCTCTCCTGTAAGCATCTTTCTGTTATTGGATGCTCTACTGTCAGGTCAGCCATCAGCCTGTCTGCTGTCAGCCTCTCTGACACTAAGTGGCTCAGCTCACAGACAGTGTAACAGCTTGCTCAGTTCTCTTAGCCACTCTCTGCCACTAGGCCTCTCTGCCATCAGGCTTCTTCATCATCAGACTTTCCACTGGTCCAGCTCATAGCTAGTATAGCAACTTTATTTAGGACCACTCATCTCCCACATGGCTCTGCTTCTCTGCCAGTCCAGCTCTTAGTCAGCATTTCTCTCTCAACCAGGAGGCCTCTCTAAAACCTCTGCGTTTCAGCTGTTTATATATCCTGATACTCATCAATTACAAGGCAGGGCCTCCATCACCAGACCAAGGTTCAACCAATCGTCCATTGTCCATGAGATGTCAATCAACTCAGGTTTTATTACTTATCAGATAAAAGTATCAAACCATCAAGTTGTTTATAGTTTACCCAGAAAATGTCAGTCAACCCAGGGAATCCACTGGGCAAAAATAACAAACTCTCTGGGGTAGAAAACAACCTGGGGTTAGACCCACATCCCCCACCCCCACCCTCCCCCACCCGGCCCAAGTTGCTTCTCCAGAGAATCCCCAAGCGGTTTTTCTAAAGAACCAAGGAAAAAGGCCACATGAAGGAATTCATTTCACCACAGAGGTGAAAGACCTTTACACTGGAAACTATAAAACACTGCTAGAAAAATTTAATAAATGAAAATACATTTCATGTTCATGTATTAGACAACTTAATATTGTTAAGATGCCAGTTCTACTCAACATGATCTACAGATACAACACAATGCCTATTAAAATTTCAACAGAATTTTTTTCCAGAAATGGAAAAGCTGACCCTCAAATTCGTATTGAATTACATGGGGCCTCAAATAGCCAAAAAGAATCTTGAAATAAAAAGAATAAAGTAGGATTTCAAAAAGTGTTACAAAGGTACAGTAATCAAAACACTGTGGTATTGGTATAAGGATAGACATATCGACCAATGGAAGAATTGAGAATCCAGAAATAAATCCATACATCAATGTCCAATTGATTTTTGATAAGGATGCTAAGTCCATTCAATAGGGGGAAAGAATAGCCTCTTCAACAAATGGTGCTGGGACAACTGGATTTCTACCTGCAAAAGAATGAAGTTGGACTCATATTTCATACCATATGCACAAATTAATTCAAGATGGATCAATGACCTAAAAATAAGAGCTAAAACAAACAAAATTCATAGAAGAAAACATAGGGGTAAAGCTTTAGGATCTTACTTTAAGCAATGGATTCTTAGATATGACATCAAAAGCATGAGCAACAAGAGAAAAAATAGACTAAACTGGAGTTCATCAAAATTGAAAACTTTTGAGCCTAAAGGGACATTATCAAGAAAGTGAAAAGATAACCACAGAATAGGAGAAAATATTTGCAAACCATATATCAGATAAGGGTTTAATATACAGGATATATAAAGAACTCTTAAAACTCATCAACAAAAAGACTAATAACCCAATTAAAAAATGGGCAAAGGACTTGCATAGATATTTTTCCAAAGAAGGTATACAAACGGCCAAAAAACACAAGAAAAGATGTTCAACATCATTAGTCATTAAGGAAATGCAAATCAAAACCACAATCAGATACCACTTCACATCCACTAGGATGGCTATTGTGAAAAAAACAAACAAACAAAAAAAACAAAACAGAAAATAACAAGTGTAGGCAAGGTGGTGGAGAAATTGAAGTACTCATCCACTGCTTGTGGGAATGTAAAATGGTTCAGCTTCTGTGGAAAACAATTTGGAGGTTCCTAAATAAGTCATTGACCCAGCAGTTCCACTCCTAGGTATATACCCAAAAGACCTGAAAGCAGACACTCAAACGGACACATGTATACCAATGTCCACTGCAGCATTATTCAAAGTAGCCAAAACGGGAAAACAAACCAAGGGTCCATCAAGAGAGGAATGAATAAAAAAAAAAAATGTGTTGTATACATAAAATGGAGTATTATTCAGCCATAAAGAGAAATGAAGTTCTGATATATGCCATCACATGGATGAACCTTGAAAACATTGTGCTCAATGAAGTAAATCAGATAGAAAAAGAACAAATATTATATGATCTCACTTATATAAAATATCTAGAATAGGCAAATCCTTCAAGAAAAAAAGAAGATTGCTTAGTGGTTACTAGGAGCTAGGGGAAGAAGGAATGGGGAGTTCAAAAACAAAAACAAATGCAGTATGAGGTAACGAGCTTTCTAACACTAAAAATGTTCAAGCAGAAGCTAGTCCACCAGTAATCAGAAATGTACCTATATATTCATTTGTAAAGTAGGGATAATAGTTATCTAACAGGATTGTTATGAGGATTAAATGAGATAATATGTATATGGCAGTTAACATAGTGCCTGACACATTGTGAATATTCAATGTATGGTAATTGTTGGTACAACTACCGCCATCACCTCCTTCACACATTACTACTATTATAATTAGTGGGATTCTAGAATTAGCTAAATGCCTGGACCATATGATCTTCCCAGTTTTTATAAAAGTAGATTGTTAGCTTATGCTTTTTAAGATCTCTTTTCACTCAGGAAGTTTAAATACTTAGAAAGGAAGCCATCTTACGTTGTAGGATGTGGTGTTACTCTTCATGTGTTTATTTTGCTAACTCTCTTGACCATTCTATTATTTATTATTCTCTACTTTATTTAGAATGGTTTAACCTGTGTATAGTTCAGCTGTGTTCTTTGTTAGTATAGTAATTATAGACTTTCTTCTGTTTATAAAGATGAAAAGGAGATGGGGGGAAAAGAGATGAAAAATTTTCAAGTTTAAATACCAATGTCTTTTATTTTTCAGCTGGTAAACAGGTTAGATGAGAATTATTTTAGAGAAAAGGCACCTTGTTTATTTTCTCCTGAAGGATTCATGATGTTCTAAACTCAGACTTTGAAAGTTTTAATACCTTTTTTTTTTTTGTCACTATGTCTTTTTTTGGAAGAGAAATTGAGTTAGGAATAAAATAAAAATTAATGTATTTCCTTCCAAGAAGAGAGAGTAGAGTTTTTTTTTTTTTTAAAGAACAGAATTTGCAGAAGCAAGATAGGAACAAAAAGTCTAAATGAGAGACATGGAAGAGGATGTGAATGCTAATATTTCTCCTATTGCTGTAAGTATATGCTCTTGATATAAAGTATTTTATATTGATAAGGGACACCTCTAATTGTCTTCCCAGTATGCCTTCAGTAATGCTGAGAAAAGAGCTACACAGGACAAATATTTCAGATTTGTCATTGTCTATGAGAAAATAGGAAACAATAAAAAGGGACACAGATATGGAAGTTATAAAGGATTCAGAATTTTAAATTGTTCTTGCTTCTGCTCTATAATTCCTGCTTACTTTGCACATGATAAATGGAAGCCCTGTTAGAGTTCAGCTTCATTTTTATTTTTCCTCTGTGTATGTACTTTATTTAGACTCCTTTCTCCTTCAGATATATGTTTTTTCTTGCCTGAAAGCCTGCGGAGTTAATCAAGTCTGAACAATAGGTGCCTTTTTATTTCAAGTGGGCAATTTACATTTCTGAGGATCTCCTGACTGGATGAAACACATTTTACTGAGGCTTCTGCAGCTCACAGACCTTCTAGAAATTTTTCTCACTTTTACCAGCGTAGGATGTTGCCCAGTTTTTGCACTCCCAAGAAATGTAAGGCGCCTGAATTTGCACAAATTGTTTCCATTTCCTCTGTGATTCAGAACTGTTCATAAATTCAGAATTATTGCATCCATTCTCTTTCCTGGTTTTCATACTGCTTGATTCACTTAAAATCAGGGATTCGAACCAGTTTTTTTGGTTCGACTCCCTGCTGAGAATTTGTATTTCCACCCCAGATATACTGAATCAGGATCTACATTTTAACAAGATCCCCAGGTGATTCTTATATATGCATAAGAACCACCTGGAGATCCATAAGAATCACCTGGAGATCTTGTTAAATTGTAGTAGGTGAAAATTGGGATGGAAATACAAATTCTTAACAGGGGTGGAACTGAAACAAACTGGTTCAAAGCCCCACTTAAAATGGAGCAGTGAGACTATGAAAGAGCAGGGAATTGGAATTTCGAGAACCTGCCCTTGATGAGCTATGTGGTTTTGAGTCATCCACTTTGCCATTCTGAGCCTCAGTTTCCTCATTTGTAACCTGAGAGATTACAACTCTCTAGAGCTCTAACACCTGAAAATTCTATGCACAAGATACTACTAACTAATCTTCCTTTCCATTCTGTAACAGGGAAAGGTTGTATATCTACCAAACATCAGGCGCAAATGGATAAGACATGGCCTTTGCCCTCAAACTGATCACTGTTTACAGGGAGAGGCTGACATACGGATATGGGCAATATGTTGTGATAATTGTAAACAGAGTACTTCAGGAGCAAGCTCTACAGTGAAGTAGATATTTCGGTTGGATCTTGAAGAATGGGAAGGGATTTACTTATGAGCAGTATGTATTGAGAGAGTGATAGTATGGAGTTCTGGGGGATGCCAACATCTAAGGGCTGTGAAGAGATAGTGGAGCTCACAATGGAGACTCAGGGAGGCCAGAGAATTAAGACAAAAAGAGAGACCAGTCTCCTGGAAATAAAGGAGGGTGAGTTCAAAGGAATGCCCATCAGTCATGTAAGATGTCACTAAGAGCCCACCTGAGGCCCATGTCTGTTAGAACTCGCAACAGAGTTAATTGGAGACTTTGATGAGGGTGGTTCCAGGTGGTGTCAGGTACAACACTGGCATAGAAGGCATTACAGTAGGTTTGGAAGTAAATGAAGTAGAGACTAAAAGTACAGATTATTTTCAGAAACTTGTCGACTTGGTTGGAAGGAGAAGGAAATATATAGAAATTAAGACAGTAGAATCAAAATAGTTCTTGCTTCTTCTTAAAGGAGGAGAGACATTGATGTCTTTATATATTGAGGGAAAAGAGGCAGTAGAGAAGGGGTAGTTGATGCAAGGCAAGAAAGATATGCAAGCCACTGTCCTGCTTAAAATTATCTAGTCTCTTTGGCTTGACATACACAGAGTCCTTTGAGTTCTGACTATTCTCTACCACTGTAACCTTATCTCTAATCACCCTCCTTCATATAAGTAAACTAGACCAGTTGCTGTAGAGTCGACTCCTACTCATGGCAACCCTATGTGTGCCAGATTAGAACTGTGCTCCATATGGGTGTCAGTGCTGATTTTTCAGAAGTAGATCGCTAGGCTTTTCTCTGGAGGCACCTCTGGGTGGCCTCAGACTGCTAATGTTTCAGTTGGAAGCTGAGCATGTTAACCGTTTGCATCACTCAGGGGTTCTGAACTAAGGATATTACCTTGAATGTCTTTGTATATACTGCCCAGAATGCCTTTCCTTCACCCTTTTGTGTGTGTGTGTGTGTGTGTGTGTGTGTTCACAGCCTGGGTTAGTCTAGTCACTTTAGTTTGAACTTCTTTAACAGTGTTAATAGAACTTTATGCTATTAATCCCATTGTATTAAAATCTTCTATTTATTTGTCTGCTTCTGTTTTAGTCATCTAGTGCTGCTATGACAGAAATACCACAAGTGGATGGCTTTAACAAAGATAAATTTATTCTCTCACAGTCTAGTAGGCTACAAGTCCAAATTCAGGGCATCAGCTCCAGGGGAAGGCCTTCTCTCTCTGTTGGCTCTGAAGGAAAGTCCTTGTCATCAATCTTCCCCTGGTCGAGGAGCTTCTCAGCACAGGAACTCTGGGTCCAAAGGACACGCTCTGCTTCCAGCACTGCTTTCTTGACGGTATAAAGTCGCCCTCTCTGCTTGCTTCCCTTTCCTTTTATTGCTTGTAAGATAAAAGGTGGTGCAGGCCACACCCCAGGGAAACTCCCTTTACATTGGATCAGGGATGTGACCTGAGCAAGTGTGTTACATCCCACCCTAATCCTCTTTAACATAATCTAATCTTGCCTCATTAACCAGAGGCAGAGATTAGGATTTACAACACATAGGAAAATTACAATTACAAAATGGTGGATAATCACACAATGCTGGGAATCGTGGCCTAACCAAGTTGACACATGTTTTCGGGGGACACGATTCAATCCATGACAGCTTCTTACAGGTGGCATTAATTCCTTAAGGCCAGAGAGCATTACTTGACAGGAAGGGGCTCAATAAATGTTTATTAAACAAATCAAGGTAATTGGAGGACAACACCTGGGTATAATTGTGCCTAAATGAATTCTACTTCCTGCTTTGCTTCAAAGATCCTTGTTTCTTTGATTGTTTCTCTGTTGCACCATTTTCCCTGAAATAACTGCAGGGACTTCTGGGTCATTAGGAAGAGCTGCTGGGATAGCAGATGGTTGGTACTCATATTGTCACTTGTCCCAAGGCCAAGGCAGACACCACTAATCAATTTATTGCACTTTCTCACAGAACCTGGATGCTATCTCTTTACAGCATAGGTAGCTATTATTAATGGAGCAGAGTTAACACTTGAGATAAAAACTATTTTCTGTCCTTATACATCTTACCAAGTCTCTTGTTTTTCTTAAATCTTTCCTAAAATTGTTATATAAAACCACCCTTCTCCTCTAAAACTCTGTTATTGCCTTGGCTTTCCAGGAAGCCACCTGGCCCCTTTCATATGTGTATAGTCTTCAAGCAATGAAGCTCAGATGGATTTTCATTTCTTCTAGTATTTTATGATAGGAATTCTACTCATATATAGATAATATTACCTCATTATTCAGATGAGGGGGCTAGAAAACATTAACTTTGTTAGCAAGGGAGATGTTAAGGGGGAGAAAGATTACATTGTACCTACACAAGAAAAAACCAAAAAAAACTAAACTCGTTGCTGTCGAGTGGATTCCAACTCATAGCGACCCTTTAGGACAAAGTAGAATGGCCCCATAAGGTTTCCAAGGAGTGGCTGGTGGATTTGAACTACTGACCTTTCGGTTAGCAGCCATAGCTCTTAACCACTGCAACCCAAGAAAAGATATGGATAATTGAGGAATTCGTCCTGACTGTTAATTTTTCCTAATCCCTCATACTTCCTCACTCTACACCATATAATTCATTTTAACAAAATTTGTTGAGTACTTTTTGTGCTAAGTACTGTATTAGGAAGCAACTCACTGCCATTGGATTGATTCTGACTCATAGCGGCCCTTTAGGACAGAGTAAAACTGCCCGATAGGGTTTCCAAGGCCGTAAATCTTTATGGAAGCAGGTTGTCATGTCTTTCTCCCGCAGAGTGGCTGGTGGGTTCATACCACTGACCTTTTGGTTAGCAGCCAAGTGCTTTAACCACTGGGCTAATACAAGGGCTCCTTGTATTAGGAACAGGAGATACAAAAATGAATAAGACAGACAACCCTCAGGGACTTTACAATCTTATTAGGAAAGGTGGATGCTAAATAGATCCTGTGGACAAGTGTTAAGACCTGAAGCAGAAGTATGCGTAGGATGATAGTGGAAAACATACTAATATAACTTGGCCTGAATTATCCAGTTTATACAATTGTGTTGCTAGAATTTCTGAGATCATTGCTGATCTTTTAAGTTTTCTGTGTATACTTTTCCTTAAATGTTATATCTCTAAGGATCAAAATCATTTAGATCTTTGTTCTTAATTTGAACCATGTTTATATATAAGCTAATTACCTTGAGTCATGGAAAAACAAAAAAACCCTTTGCCATCAAGTTGATACCAACTCATAGTGACCCTATAGGACAGAGTAGAACTGCCCTATAGGGTTTCCAAGGAGTGATTGGTGGATTCAAACTGCCGACCTTTGGGTTAGCAGCCAGTCTCTTAACCACTGTGTCACCAGGGCTCCTGAGTCATGAAAACTCCATAGAAATAAGAGTTTATAGTCTTCTAATATGCTCTTATGGGTAAAAACATTTTAAAATATTACAACCAGAGGTGGATTACCCGGTAAGCAAGGTAAGGATAGGCTTATTCGTGTGTATTTACTAATCTGTAGTGAACAATTTCACATGAGTTTCACCACATGTACTTACAGATAGTGGGTATGCACAAGTAAGCTTGTGCTTACCTTGCTTATTGGGTGATCAGTCCCTGTCAGGGATTGTAAATTTGAAAAGAGGCTTTGATTCTGTAGGAAGGTGCTGTGAGTTTGAGAGAGAGACAGATGCCAACCTTACCTAGAAGCAGAAGTTTTGATGTGGTGAAAAAATGTGAAATTGTTCACTCCTGGTAAGCAAGGTAGGCACTGTGCTTCCCTTGCCTATTAGATAATTCACCTCTGATTACAACATTCTAAATGAGGTGTATACTCATTTTCTGGGTCAGCAAGCCAGAAGCTAGAGTTCATTAAGATTTAATAATTACTTAATTAAAAAATGTTATTCATTGGTTTTTCGTTTGTAAAAAGAGACTATCTAGACTTTGTTGAGTCTGTAGAATTGGTTAGTATTAGAGACAAAAGACAAAGTTTATTTAGAAAATTAAGCACATTAAAAAAAGCCAAAAACTTCTCCCCAACCTGTTTACTCGACTCAAATTGCAGCACAAGCATTAAAGAAAGCCTTGCTAAACTTCTTGTATTCTCCAGTGAACATTAAAATTAGGACGCATGTGGATATTATAAAAATAAGGAACTGAATGTTCACAATAAACCTAAGGAAGATTCTGATGGAGATAAGGCCAAATGCTTCATTTTCATTTTTTAATATAATTCTGTTACAGCTTACTTGCAACATTATTCTCTGCGTGGCAGCCCCCTAATTATTTCATCATCATGCAGCAGGAAATCCTGGTAGGTCATATATAAACAGCCTGAAGCAGAAACCTCTTCATCTGATAGAGCATGACATCTGACATCTGTGCAGCTTGCTGCTTGCCTGCCACAATTAACTGGGAAGCTCAGACATTAACTAATGCAAAGGCAACCGGGAGCTTGGGATAATGTAGAATAGCAAAGGTCTTTCCTAATCCAATAAATTCCTATGAAAATGAAAAAAATGACAGCAAATGGTGACAGTTTCCTCAGGAACTGTGCCTTTGTCGCCTTTTTTCTCAGCTGTAGGATTTTTTTTTTTTTTAAATCTCCCCTCGCTTCTACTTCTCATGTATGCATAATTTTCCTTGACTTTGAATGGGATTTAAGTGCACTTAGAAGCTGTTGGATTTAGCTCTTAGTGTTGTTAATGCTTACTGCTAAAGTGGGGGTGGGAGTGCCCTTTTGGGGCCTCACAGACTAAATGAAACCCAGAGTGGAACCTCTATATGTGTTAAGGGATTGAGCTAGCACCTGCTTTATAGGCTAATTATTTCTATGAGACATTTATTCTTTATTATTCTGTTTGGAGGCAAATGCTAAGGACAGTGGAGTGATTTCCATTGCTAGGGGTTTCATTGTGTTACCTGCTAAGAGAAGAAAATGTGTTTCAGGTTTTATTTTAGTGATTTAAAGCTATAGTTATTCATACTTTTATCTGGCAAGTATTTACAGAGTACCTACCATGTGTCAGACACTGACGCAGGACTGAATAAGATCATCTCTGCTCATGAATGTGGTCTGTTGCAGGAGACCAACATGTGAAGCAAATCACATGCTAATATGGTTGGTGGTTTGTAACATGTGCTAAGAAGTGATAAGAAGGTACCAACAACTCACTTAATAAGGGGAGGTAACATTTGATCTGACTTGAGTGATGAGTAAGAGTTTCCCAGGTTTGCAAAGTGAATAAGAGTGCTATAGAGTGAGTAACAAAAACAAAAGCGCTGAGAGAGGAGAGAGTCAAGGGATGTTCAAGGAAACTCGGAAGATTAATATTGTGGGCACATAAGATGTGTGAAAGGGATTGGAAGGAGACCTGGCTTGAAGGGAGGCAGGGCTGTGTTGCAAAAGACCTTAGGGGTCATGCTGTGGAGTTATTTCATGGCAATAAGTAGGTCAATTTTTTTGTTAAAAGAAAAATATTGCTGAAATTATACTTTTGGAATATTGTTCTGGCAGAAGTGTGTAAGATAGATTGGAGAGGAAAGAAATATTTGAGTCAAGAAGCCAGTTAGAAAGCTATTTCAGTAGGAAATCTCCACATTGATTTGTTGATTCCTTCAACAAATAAATGCCTTAGAAGGTCAAAAAAGATACCTTTGAATTTTAGTGTCTTGGTATTTTAAATGATGCTGGTATGACTTTGTAATTAATTTCTCTGTTCACTTTTTCTACTTACACCCCTACTTCATTCCCCATTTTCCATTCTCCATCTCTAAACTATCTGAAACAAAAAAAATCACTGGAATCACACTCATTTAAGGTTAAAGCTCTTGGCCAGCACTACAATCATTTTCAACACTATCCAAGTGGAACTTGGAAACCCATGCCTTGTTAGTAATAATACAGCAGATATTTGCCCAAAATAATCACTAATGGGTTTGTAAGAGGAAAAGATGTCTAACAGACAAGGATTGGGAAATACATATTGTCAGTTATGAATAGGCTTAAAAGTAGGCTGCAGGAATCTGATAAGGAGAAGTCTGTGGGATTCAAAACAATCATATTGTATTAATTGTTATTGTTCATTCTGTACTGCCACAAGTGTACACAGTGCTGTATAAATGGTTAACAGTGCCGGAGAAAGAATAATATCCCAGCCCTGGAGTGCTTATAATTTATGTAAACACATCCTTTTATTTTGTTTTTCCAAGCATCTCTCTGACTTGTGAGTCCACTTATTTCGCTCATATTCATATTTCATCTCTGGTTCTTATATAAACTAAAAATGAGTTATTTTGGGAGACACACAGGGTTTTCCAAAATAATGGTTCTTCTCCATAGGACTAGAATTGTGACACTGGGAATTCTCCCTACAGAGCCACTCCTTGTTTGGGGTCCCCATGTATATGTGAAATGAGAAAAGAAGAGTATATTTAAGGCCCTCTGCAGATGAAGGATGCCGTATTATTAGGACCTTTTCCTAGTTTTGTTTGTTTGTTAGGTGCCCTCCAGTTGATTTTAACACATAGAGACCCTGTGTACAACAGAATAATACACTGCCAGTCCTGCGCCATCCTCACAATCATTGCTGTGTTTGAGCCCTTTGTCGCAGCCACTGGGTCATTCCATCTCATTGAGGGTCCTCCTCTTTTTCACTGACCCTCTAATTTACCAAGCATGATGTCCTTCTCCAGGAATTGGTCCCTCCTGATAACATGTCAAAAGTACGTGAGATGAAGTCTCGCCATCTTTGCTTCTAAGGAACATTCTAGCTGTACTTCTTCCAAGACAGATTTGTTCCTTCTTCTGGCAGTCCATGGTATATTCAGTATTCTTTGCCAACACTATAATTCAAAGGCATCAGTTCTTCTTTGGTCTTCCTTACTCATTGTCCAACTTTCACATGAATATGAGGCGATTGAAAACATCATGGCTTGGGTCAGGTGCACCTTAGTCCTTAAGGTGACATCTTTGCTCTTTAACACTTTAAAGACATCTTTTGCAGCAGATTTGCCCAATGCAGTGTGTCATTTGATTTCTTGATTGCTGCTTCCATGGGCATTGATTGTGGATCCAAGTAAAATGAAACCCTTGACAGCTTCAGTCTTTTCTCTATTTATCATGATGTTGCTTATTGGTCAAGTTGTGAGGATTTTTTGTTTTCTTTGCGTTGAGGTGTAATCCATACTGAAGACTGTGGCCTTTGATCTTCATCAATAAGTGCTTCAAGTCCTCTTCACTTTCAGCAAGCAAAATTGTGTCATCTGTATATCGCAGGTTGTTAATGATTCTTCCTCCAATCCTGATGCCCCATTCTTCTTCATACAGTCCAGCTTCTCAGATTATTTGTTCAGCATACAGATTGAATAAGTATGGTGAAAGGATACAACTCTGACTCACACCTTTCATGACTTTAAGTCACGCAGTGTCCCGTTGTTCTGTTTGAATGACTGCCTCTTGGTCTAAGTACAGGTTCCTCATGAGCACAATTAAGTGTTCTGGAATTCCCATTCTTTGCAATGTTATCCATAATTTGTTATGATGCACACAGTCAAATGCCTTTGCATACTCAATAAAACACAGGTAAACATCTTTCTGGTATTCTCTGCTTTCAGCCAGGATCCATTTGACATCAGCAATGATATCCCTCATTGCACGTCCTCTTCTGAATCTGGCTTGAATTTCTGGCAGTTCCCTGTCAAGGTACTCCTATAAATGCTTTTGAATGATCTTCAGCAAAATTTTCTTGTGTGTGATACTAATGATATTGTTCAATAATTTCCTCATTCTGTTGGATCTCCTTTCTTTGGAATGGGTACAAATATGAATCCCTTCCAGTCTATTGGCCAGGTAGCTGTCTTCCAAATTTCTTGGCATAGATGAGTGAGCACTTTCAGCTCTGCATCTGTTTGTCGAAACATCTCAGTTGGTATTCTGTCAATTCCTGGAGCTTTGTTTTTCACCTGTGCCTTCAGTGCAGCTTGGACCTCTTCCTTCAGTACCTGATAATATGCTACTTCCTGAAATGGGTGAATGTCGACCAATTTTTTTTGGTACAGTGATGGTATGTATTCTTTCCACCTTCTTTTGATGTTTCTGTATCATTTAGTATTTCCTCCATCGAATCCTTCAGTGTTGCAACTTGTGGCTTGAAATTTTTCTTCAGTTCTTTCGTCTTGAGAAATGCTGAGTGTGTTCTTCCCTTTTGGTTTTCTAATTCCAGGTCTTTGCACATTTCATTATAATACTTTGCTTTATCTTCTCTAACTGTCCTTTGAAATCTTCTGTTCAGCTCTTTAACTTCATCATTTCTTCCTTTCGCTTTACCTACTCTACATTCAAGAGCAAGGTTCAGAGTCTCTTCTGACATCCATTTTGGTCTTTTTTTCTTTCCTGCCTTGTTAATGACCTCTTGCTTTCTTCATGTGTGATGTCCTTGATGTCATTCCACAACTCATCTGGTCTTTGGTCATTAGTGGGTTCAATGCATCAAATCTATTCTTGAGATGGTCTTTAAATTCAGGTGGGATATACTCAAGGTCATACTTTGGGTCTTGTAGACTTGTTCTAATTTTCTTCAACTTCATCTTGCACTTGCAAGATCTATCCTGAAGTACAGTGCTGTCAGTGATAGGATAATATCCATACACCTATAAGGAAAACCAGTTAATGTGACTGTTATTCAAATTTATGCACGAACCACTAAGGCGAAAGATGAAGAAATAGAGGGTTTTTACCAACTTCTGCAGTCTGAAAATGATCAAACATGCAATCAGGATGCATTGATAATTACTGGTGACTGGAGTACAAAAGTTGGAAACAAAGAAGGAGGATCTGTAGTTGGAAAATATGGCCTTGGTGATAGAAACGATGCCAGAGATCACATGATAGAATTTTTCAAGACCAACGACTTCTTCGCTGCAAATACCTTTTTTCAACAACATATGCGGCTACTATACATGCAGACCTTACCAGGTGGAATACACAGGAATTAAATCGACTACATCTGTGGAAAGAGACGATGGTAAACCTCAATATCAGTCAGAACAAGGCCAGAGGCCAACTGTGGAACAGACCATCAATTACTCATATGCAAGTACAAGTTGAAGCTGAAGAAAATCAGAACAAGTTTTTCTAGTAGGTTTATTTAAAAGCTTTTGCCTTTGGAAGTGTTTTTCCTGCTATGAAAACAGAAAAGAAGCCAAGTAAAGACTAGAACCAGAATTTATTATTACCCTAATTCCTTGTAGTTCTGCTATGTGGTCATATAGTTACTTCGCTGGTCTTCTCCAGCATACATTCATGCTATTATTGCTTTATTTTACCTTGCCCACTAAAATCTTTAAGCTGGTTTAGTTTAGAAATAGGCCACATGATTTATACAGCCTCTTAGGGTTTGGTTAAATAACATTGAGCATCCCACAGATAGACAAATTCAGTATTAATATGAATGTGACAGTGAAGATACTTCTTTTTTCATTGCAACTACACATATTGCTTGTTTCACTACCTTTTATTTTACTACAGGCATACCTTGGAGAGATTGCGAGTTCGGTTCCAGACCACCACAATAAAGCAAATATCACAATAAAGTGAGTCACACAAATTTTTTGGTTTCTCAGTGCATATAAAAGTTATGTTTACACTATACGGTAGTCTGTTAAGTGTACAGTAGCATTATGTCTAAAAAAAATGTACATACCTTAATTAAAAAATACTTAATTGCTAAAAAATGCTACCTGTCGTCTGAGCCTTCCAAACCAAAAAAACCAAACCCATTGCTGTCGAGTTGATTCTGACTCATAATGACCCTATAGGACAGAGTAGAACTGCTCCATAGGTTTTCCAAGGAGTGCCTGGTGGATTCAAACTGCTGACCTTTTGTTTAACAGCTAAGCTCTTAACCACTGTGCCGCCAGGGCTCCATCTGAGCCTTCAGTGAATCGAAATCTTTTTGCTGGTGGAGAGTCTTGCCTTGATGTTGATGGTTGCTGATTGATCAGAGTGGTGGCTGCTGAAGGTTAGGGTGGCTGTGGCAATATCTTAAAATCAGACGGCAGTGAAGTTTGCTGCATCGATTGACTCTTCCTTTCACAAAAGGTTTCTCTGTAGCATGCAATGCTGTTAGATAGCATTTTACCCATAATAGAACTTCTGTCAAAATTGGAGTCAGTCCTCTCAAACCCTGCCGCTGCTTTATCAACTAAATTTATGTAATATTCTAAATCCTTTGTTGTCATTTCAACAATGTTTACAGCATCTTTGCCAGGAGTAGATCCCGTCTCAAGAAACCACTGTCTTTGCTCATCCATAAGAAGTAACTCCTCATCCATTAAAATTTTGTCATGAGATTGCAGCAATTCAGTCACATCTTCAGGCTCCACTTCTAGTTCTCTTGCTATTTCCACCACATTTGCAGTTGTTTCCTCCACTGAAGTCTTGAACCCCCCAGAGTCATCCATGAAGTTTGGAATCATCTTCCAAACACCTGTTAATGTTGATATTTTGACCTCTTCCCATGGATCACGAATGTTCTTAACAGCATCTAGAATGGTGAATCCTTTCCAGAAAGTTTTCAGTTTAGTTTGCCTAGATCCATCAGAGGAATCACTGTCTATGGCAGCTATAGCCTTAGGAAATGTATTTCTTAAATAATAAGACTTGAAAGTTGAAATTACTCCTTGATCCATGGGCTGTAGAATGGATGCTGTGTTAGCAGGCATGAAAACAACATTAATCTTCTTGTATATCTCCATCAGAGCTCTTGGGTGACCAGGTACATTGTCACTGAGCAGTAATATTTTGAAAGGAATCTTTTTTTCTAAGCAGTAGGTCTCAACAGTGGACTTAAAATATTCAGTAAACCATATTGTAAACAGATGTGCTGTCAACCAGGCTGTGTTGTTCCATTTATAGAGCACAAGTAGAGTAGAGTCAGCATAATTCTTAAGGGCCCTGGGATTTTTGGAATGGTAAATGAGCATTGGCTTCCACTTAAAGTCACCACAGCTGCATTAGCCTCCAACAAGAGAGTTACCCTGTCCTTTGTAGCTTTGAAGCCAGACATTGACTTATCCTCTCTAGCTATGAAAGTCCTAGATGGCATCTTCTTTTAATATAAGGCTGTTTCGTCTGCATTGAAAATCTGTTGTTTAGTGTAGCCACCTTCATCAATTAGCTAGATCATCTGGATAATTTGCTGCAGTTTCTACATCAGCACTTGCTGATTCACCTTGCACTATTATGGAGATGGCTTCTTTCCTTAAACCTCATGAACCAACCTCTGCTAGCTTCAGACTTTTCTTCTGCAGCTCCCTCACTTCTCTCTGCCCTCATAGAATTGAAGAGAGTTATGGCCTTGCTCTGGATTAGGCTTTGGTTTATGGGAATGTTGTGGCTGGTTTGATCTTCTGTCAAGAGACTTGTGACTCCTCCTTTCACTTGAACACTTAGAGGCCATTGTAGGGCTATTAGTTGGACTAATTTCAATATTTTCATATCTCAGGGAATAGGGAGGCCCGAGGAGAGGGAGAGAGATGGAGATGGGGGAACGACCGGGTTGTTGGAGCAGTCAGAACACACATAGTATTTATTGATTAAGTTCGTTGTCTTATATGGGCGCCATTCATGGCACTCCAAAACAATTACAATAGTAACATGAAAGATCACTGATCACAGATCACCGTAACAGATATAATAATAATGAAAAAATTTGAAATATTGTGAGAATTATGAAGATGTGACACAGAGACAAAAAGTGAGCACATGATGTTGGAAAAATGTTGCTGATAGACTTGCTTGACACAAGATTGCCACAAACCTTCAATTTTTAAAAAATGCAGTATCTGTGAAGTGCAATAAAGTGAAGTGCACTAAAATGAGGTATGCCTGTATTTCAAAATCTTTGAAAGATACAGTTTAAACCTGTATACAATCCGTTTTAGTCTCTGAGAAGCCTTTCCTTAAAGTCAGAAACAAAATTTGTGACCAAATTTGGAACCTGTAATTTGAAGGTCCTGTAAAATATGATTGATTAGATATCTATTTTCTGATACAAAATAACCACCATTTTTAGGAAATAAATGAATAGAAGGTCGGAGAAAAATGAGTTTATTTTCATTCTCCAATATTAATTGTGCCTTCCTTTGTATGAGGCATCATATTAGGCACTAGGGATACCAGGGTGAATAAAACAAGCATATTCCTTGGACTTATGGGTGTACATAATATAAACTCACAATCACAACGCTTTGTGGAAGTGTTTTGTTGGGAGAAGTACAGAATAAACTGTAGGAGCCCTTGATGTATCAGAGAGGAATTCCCAGGGGAAATGGTGTCCAAGTAGTGACCTGAAAGATGAGTGCGAGTTAGATGAAAGTCAAAGGGGAAGGAGGAATAGAGAAGGATTACAGGTAAAGGGAAGAGAAAAGTCTAGAGGCAAGTGAAATCCAACACTGAAAATAATCCAGTGTGGCTTAATTTTAGATTGAAAAGAGATGGAAGAGAGGGAGGGAGGAGGACTAAACAAAGGCTAGATTATTCAGTATCACATAAGCCAAAATAATATATTTGGACCGTATACTAAAACTAGCATTCTTAACCTGGGTTCCGTGGCCTTCTAGGGAGTCATTGATGACCTTTGGTGGATTGCTTATGAAAATTTTTTGCATAAACCAATTCTCAAAGGTTTCCAACAAGCTACTCTACTCTCCTTGTTAAGAACAAAAATCTCCTTCTTGATATCCATCCCACCAATGCACAACTATTTCTGAAATATTACCAGTTGGGCCTTGACAGTTTTGTTCATTTATTCCTTCTTTCATATATTCAACAAATACTTAATGAATTTTTTTGTAAACGGGATACAGAGGCAAATAAGAGAAGGACTTTTAAAAGAGAGAGGTGAAAAATATATAACAGCAAAATAAATGAGTGAGATTATTTCATAGTAATAAGCACTAGAAAGAAGCTAAAATAAAGGCCTATGATGGAGAAGAATGCTTCCCTGAGGAGGTGACATTTGAGCTAAATCTTGAATTGGCAAGAAGCTGAAACAGCTGGTGCAAAGGCCCTGAGATGGAATTGGTTTGATGTATTTGCATAATAGAAAAAAGGTCAGTGAGGCTGCAGCATAATGATTTGGGGAAAGGGAGGAGAGCAGTACAAAGTAGAACACGACATTGGAGAAACTGGCCAGGAATCCGATCATGTAGATCATGGTCAGAAATATGAATTTCATTCTAAGTGCCATGGGAAGTCATTGAGGGGATTTAGCAGTAGCAATACATGATCTGAATTATGTTAAGAAAAAAAAATGTAGGTAAGGGAAGAGTAGAAATAGGCAGAGTATTTAGCAATCTGTTGTAGTAATTCAGATGAGAGATGATGTTGGCTTAAACGAGGATGGTAGTAATGAAAATGACAGTATGTAAATTTGAGATACGCAGCTGCCAGTGTGTAGGCATGGAGAGATGTCAAACTGCAATGGGTAAGATTCTCCAAACACAAATTATTCTAAAAGGAAAATACTAAAGATATTTCAACAAAATTACTTTAGGAGTCTGCGTGACAGACAAAGTCAGAATACATGAGTTCATACCTTAACCCGGTCATTTGTGACCTTGCGCCAACCAATCATTTACCCTCTCTGAGTCAATTTTCTCATCTAAAAAATGAAGTTAATAAAATGTGACACTCCTGGTACCAAGTACATTTTAGTTTTTAGAAGAACCATAAAAAATTCAACAAAAACCAAATGATCTTTGAGAATGGGTAGCTGAAAGGGTAGAAAAGTAGAAGAGCTAGAGAAAAAAAAAAAAATCATTTTACCAAAAGCCAAATTACCACCTTATCATGGCTGCTGCTCCTTGAAAATTTACTTTTAGGACTCCGTTAGGCATGGTCTTAACTGTTTCTTCTGTTTTTATATTCAGACCTGCACCCACACAAGCTAGGCAGTGAGGAGATTTCCAATGCTTTGTAAACAATGTAGCCTGGCTTTTAAAAATTCATTCTGTGTATATTACATGCATTGATATTCAAATATTCACATGAAGTTCACAGCAAGCTCACAGTGATTATGACTTCCACAATCACCTTAATTGGCTGTCCCTCTCCAAGACTGTGCCCAAGAGTCACTGAGGATGAGCTTAGTCCTTTGTGGCTGTGTATTTACATATTATCTGTTCTCTTTTCTATTTGTTGTGAAAGCTCTGCAGTTAGAAGTAACTCTAGGAAGCAGGTTTGAGGTTCTGGGCATAACAGTGTGGAACAGAGACTTGGAAAGCTTTAATTAGATACTGCCTTTGTGAAAAATCAGGCTTAGCATTGTTTATGAATTTCTTTAAAATATTATTTGGGGTATCTTTTCTCTCTTACCTTTAAGCAGCTAAATCACTGTTAAATAAAATTGTGGCTTAGTTAATGTTGCTTATAAAATCTGAGATTCTGTGTCATATTGCCATACTAGTGTAAAACAAAAAATACACCTCATGCTTCTGTTATTCCCTTGTAATAGAAACAAGGATCTTGAACTGTGATACCAGGGTGGCTTGAATGAGGAGTGTAGGGGCTGTAGGGGATGTATTTGATAGTATACATAAACTTTCCCAGTTGGAAAGTCTGGTATTTGCAGCCTGCCCTCAGAACCCTGTGAATGGACTTAAAGCTGCACAGCCAAAATTGACCTGGAAGGAACTTGCCCAGAAAAAAAGCCAACTTTTCAGAAACTTTAAAAGAAAACAAATGCTTTGGGGAAATCATTTGTAGGTTGTATCTGTGAATAATATATGATTAGCATCTGGATAAACTAGGTCAGTGCCCCTGTGGACAAGAGAAAAGTAAAGATTTTGAATCTTATTTTGATCATTCTCCAGATTGCTGCTCAAATATGTCCCCTTTCATTCATGTTCATATATCTTGTTGTTGTTATTAGGTGCCCTCAAGTCAGTTCCCACTCATAGTGACCCTGTGTACGACAGAACGAAACATTGCCGGGTCCTGCACCATCCTCACAATCGTTATGCTTGAGCCCATTGTTGCAGCCACTGTGTCAGTCCATCTCGTTGAGGGTCTAACTGTTTTTGGCTGACCCTCTACTTTACCAAGCATGATCCTTCCTGATAACTTGTTCAAAGTATGTAAGACGAAGTCTCCCCATCCTTGCTTCTAAGGAGCGTTCTGGTTGTGCTTCTTCTAAGACAGATTTGTTTGTTCTTTTGGCAGTCCATGATATATTCAATATTCTTCACCAACACCACAATTCAAAGGCTTCAGTTCTTCTTCAGTCCTCTTCGTTCATTGTCTAGCTTTCGCATGCATATGAGGCAGTTGAAAACACCATGGCTTGGATCAGGCACACCTTAGTCTTTAACATGACACCTTTGCTTCTGAACATTTTTTTAAAGAGGTCTTTTGCAGCAGGTTTGCCCAATGCAGTGCGTTGTTTGATTCCTGACTACTGCTTCCATGGGTGTTGATTGTGTATTCAAGTCAAATGAAATCCTTGACAACTTCAGTCTTTTCTCTGTTTATCATGATGTTGCTTATGGGTCCAGTTGTGAGGATTTTTGTTTTCTTTATGTTGAAGTGTAATCCATACTGAAGGCTGTGGTCTTTGATCTTCATCAGTAAATGCTTCAAGTCCTCTTCGCTTTCAGCAAGCAAGATTGTGTTATCTGCATAATGAAGGTTGTTAATGAGTCTTCCTCCAATTCTGATGTCCCATTCTTCTTCATGTAGTCCAGCTTCTCAGATTATTTACTCAGCGTGCAGATTGAGTAAGTATAGTGAACGGATACGACCCTGATGCACACTTTTCCTGACTTTAAACCACGAAGTATCCCATTGTTCTGTTCGAATGACTGCATCTTGATCTATGTACAGGTTCCTCATGAGCACAATTAAGTGTTCTGGAATTCCCATTCTTCACAATGTTATCCATAATTTCTTATGATCTACACAGAGTATGCCTTTGCATACTCAGTGAAACACAGGGAAACATCTTTCTGGTATTCTCTGTCTGATATCAGCAATGATATCCCTGGTTCTACATCCTCTTCTGAATCTGGCTTGAATTTCTGGCAGTTCCCTGTTGATAAACTTCTGCAGCCACTTTTGAATGATCTTCAGCAAAATTTTACTTGTGTGGGATATTAATGATGTTGTTCCATAATTTCCATGTTTGGTTGGATCACCTTTCTTGGGAATAGGCATAAATATAGATCTCTTTCTGTCAGTTGACCAGGTAGCTGTCTTCCTAATTTCTTGGCATAGATGAGTGAGTACTTCCAGCGCTGCATCTGTTTGTTGAAACATCTCAATTGGTATTCTGTCAATTCCTGGAGTGTTGTTTTTTGCCAGTGCCTTCAATGAAGCTTGGACCTCTTCCTTCATTACCATTGGTTCCGGATCATATGCTACCCCCTGAAATGACTGAATCTTGACGAATTCTTTTTTGTATAGTGACTCTGTATTCCGTCCATCTTCTTTTGATGCTTTCTTCGTCCTTTAATATTTTCCCCATAGAATCCTTCCATATTGCAACTTGAGGCTTGAATTTTTTTCTTTCAGCCTGAGAAATGCCAAGTGTGTTCTTCCCTTTCGGTTTCCTATCTTCAGGTATTTGCACATGTCGTTATAATACTTTGTCTTCTCGAGCGACCCTTTGAAATCTTCTGTTCAGCTCTCTAACTTAATCATTTCTTCCTTTTGCTTTAGCTACTTGATGTTCAGTAGTAAGTTTCAGAGTCTCTTCTGACATCCATTTTGGTCTTTTCTTTCTTTCCTTTTTTTTTGATGACCTCTTGCTTTATTTATGTGTGATGTCCTTGATGTAATTCCACAACTCGTCTGGTCTTCGGTCATTAGAGTACAATGTGTCAAATCTACTCTTGAGATGGTCTCTAAATTCAGGTGGGATATACTTAAGGTTGTACTTTGGCTCTTGTGGATTTGTTCTAATTTTCTTCAGTTTTAACTTGAACTTGCATGTGAGCAATTGATGGTCTCTCCCAGGGTCAGCTCCTGGCCTTGTTGTGACTGATGATATTGAGCCTTTCCACTATCTCTTTCCACAGATATAGTTGATTTGATTCCTGTGTATCCCATCTGGTGAGGTCCATGTGTATAGTTGCTGTTTATGTTGTTGAAAAAAGGTATTTACAATGAAGAAGTGGTTGGTCTTGCAGTATTCTATCATGTGATCTCTAGTATTTCTATCACCAAGGCCATATTTTTCAACTACCAATTCTTCTTGTTTCCAACTTTTGCATTCCAATCGCCAGTAATTATCAATGCATCCTGATTGCGTGTTTAATCAATTTTAGACTGCAGAAGTTAGTAAAAGTCTTCAAGTTTTTCATCCTTGGCCTTAGTGATTGATGTGTAAATTTGAATAATAGTCGTATTAACTGGTCTTCCTTGTAGGCATATGGATATTATCCTATCACTGACTGCGTTGTATTTCAGAATAGATCTTGAAGTGTTCTTTTTGATGATGAATGCAATACCATTCCTCTTCAAGTTGTCATTCCCAGCTTAGTAGACCATATGATTGTCTGATTCAGAATGACCAATACCAGTCCATTTCAGCTCACTAATGCCTAGTATATAGATGTTTATGCGTTCCATTTCATTTTGATGTTTTCCTATTTTCACTCATGCATCTGTCAGTTTGTTGTACAGTGGGGACTTGGGTGTTGCCGTGATGCTGGAAGCTATGCCACTGGTATTCAAATACTGGCAGAGTCACCCATGGCAGACAGGTTTCAGCTTAACTTCCAGACTGAGACAGACTAGAAAAGGACCCGGTGGTCTGCTTCTGAAAAGAATTAGTCAGTGAAAACTTTATGAATAGCAGTGGAACATTGTCTGATATATGTTAAGAAAAAAAAACTCCTTGTATCTGGTCACCTGAGCTTTTTACACTGCTGGAAAATTCTTTTGAATATCAGAGCAGGAAATCTTCTTGAAAAGTAAATATTATAGTAAGTGAAGTTTGTCCTAGTAGTTTTCTCTCCTGCCTTTTTGAAATGTCCCCTTTACTCTTTTGCCCATGGAAGCAGCAGTCAAGAAATCAAACGACACATTGCAAATCTGCTGCAAAAGACCTCTTTAAAGTATTAAAAAGCAAAGATGTCACCTTGAGGACTAACGTGTGCCTGATGCAAGCTAGGGTGTTTTCAGTTGCCTCATGTGCATGTGAAAGCTGGACTATGAATAAAGAAGACTGAAGAAAAATTGATGCCTTTGAATTATGGTTTTGGTGAAGAATACTGAATATATCATGGACTGCCAGAAGAAGGACCAAATCTGTTTTGGAAGAAGTACAGCTAGAATGCTCCTTAGAAGCAAGGATGGCGAGACTTCATCTTAGGTACTTTGGACATGTTATCAGGAGGAACCAGTTCCTGGAGAAGGATATTATGCTTGGTAAAGTAGAGGGTCAGTGAAAAAGAGGAAGACCCTCTAGGAGATGGACTGACAAAGTGGCTGCAATAATGAGCTAAAGCATAATAACAGTTGTGAAGATGGCGTGGGACCGGGCAGTGTTTCGTTCTGTTGTACATAGGGTCGCTATGAGTTGGAACTGACTTGATGGCACCTAACACCAACAACTCTTTTGCCCTACATTGTACTAAAAGATAATTGAAGAAAAAAAAAGTAAAATCATGACTGTTATACAGATATAAAAATGAACATTTGTTAAAGATTTTATTTAACTCATTCCATTAGGAACTAGGCAGCTCTTATAACCGTTCAAAAGAGAATCTGAAAAACAGATTTACAGATCAGGACTATTGAAATGAACACGTAAGTGAAGGCAAAACTGTTTTATCCACAGAGTGGACAGGAAAGTCCGTTGAACCTAAGACAGAATTTGCATGCTTATCAGTTACCTACATCTTACAGACTTGTAAAATAGCTAAAACAAAAAACAAACGAACAAAGCCTAAAATTAGACAACCTGAAGTGATGTCTTTTAGATAATGCATCAGTTTCCACTGAAGATCAATTTTTTTTCCAATAAATATTCATAGACTAGAACACAGGTGGCAGGTAAATATCATCTGGAGTGCCATGTTCAATCAATTGACAGTGGCTGCCTACAGCATTCTATTGAGGAGTTTTGAGGTTCAGTAGGAAAGAGTACTACAAAAATGTCTGTCATGGGCAACAGAGTCATGAATAGTGGTATTTGTGGTATGTATTTGCCACTCTTATTATAGAAGAATATCATCTTAAAAAAACTAATCTACCCTAAGATATTATGGACTCATTGTGTTATTCTTCCCAGAAGCATTTACATTTAAAAAGAAGAGAGACATTACGGAAGAATATTTTTAATTCCCTTTTTTTTTTGTATGTTTAAAATTGCATACTTTGGAAAAGTTCAGAGTGAAAAATTCAAGCATTACAAAATGGAACAGAGTAAAAAGTAAGTCTTTCTCCTACTCCTGCTTAGGGCCAAGTGCTGGTGACCAGTTTCTTACGTATCCTTCAAGAGATTAAACACAAAAGATTAGGCACAAAGCCCATTGCATATTAGTAGAAATCATTTGTATGATCCCTTCCCATCTTTGTACAGACTTCAGCAAATCACTGCATTCTGCTTGGCATTATTTTCCCCTATTGATTTAATTGTTTGTAATGAAAGCATTTCCCTATTTGTTTTTAGGTCTTCACCTGTTAAGTTGAGTCTTTATGAATGAAATGGTAAAAGAGAATTTTTTAAAAGTTGCTTTTATGTTTTTCTTAAAATGTTTTATTTTTAATTATGGAATATTGGAAGCATATACAAGTTCAGAAAAATAATGTAATAGACATCCACGTACTCACCAAGGTTACAGATTTTAAAATTTTAGAAGATCCTTCTTAAAAATAAATAAATAAAAGTTACCAAAATAGTTTAAGTTCCATTCCCCTAGCATTTCCCTTTCTGTCTCTCTCACCAAAGGAAACTACAGTAGTATTCTGAGGTTGGGATATATCATTTCTATGTATATTTTTTACTGCATATATATAGATATAGCGTACACACACACACACACACACACACACACACACTATTGATATGTGCTCAGAATTTTACATAACGTCGTTGCTGTTGTGTGCCATCAAGTTGGTTCCGACTCATAGCGACCCTATGTACAACAGAAGGAAATACTGCCTGGTCCTGTGCCATGCTCGCCATTATTGCTATGCTTGAGCCCATTGTTACAGCCACTGTGTTGGTCCATCTCGTTGAGGGTCTTCCTCTTTTTCGATGACCCTTTACTTTACCAAGCATGATGTCCTCCTCCAGGGACTGATCCCTTCTGAAAACATGTTCAAAGTTCGTGTGACAAAGTCTTGCCATCCTCACCTCCAAGGAGCATTCTGGCTGTACTTCTTCCAAGAAGATTTGTTCATTCTTCTGGCAGTGCGTGGTATATCCAATATTCTTCACCAACAGAATTCTTAACATAAATGTTAACCCTATTCTATGTATCCTTTTTAAATTTGTTCATTAACATTATTTTTTGGCATGCAGTGGTTAAGATCTCGGCTGCTAACCAGAAGGTTGGCAGTTCGAATCCACCAGCTGCTCCTTGGAAACCCCATGGGGCAGTTCTACTCTGTCCCATAGGATCACTGTGATTCGGAATTGACACGAAGGCATCAAGTTGTTTTTTGGTTTACCCATATTGATATACTAGATGCAGTTAATTTATTTTAATTGCTAGTTAGTATTCCATTGTATGAATAAACACAGTTGTTTATATAGTTCCCCAACTGAGGGATAGTTAGGTGAATGTCACTTTTTTTTGTCAAAAAAGTATTTCAAGAAACATTTCTTTTCATGTCTCCTTGTGTATACGTGTTTCTTTTTTAGAAACCTAGAAGTGAAATTACTGTGTTCTAGAATATGTGCATCTTCACGTATGCTACATGTTGTTAAATTACCTCTACAAAGTGGTTGTACCAGTATATATTTTAAGGCAAGCTATGAGAACTATCCTTTCCCTGCGTCCTAATACTTGTTTTTTTTTTTTTTTTTAATTTACTACATTTTGCCATTCTGGGGAGAATTGTTTTAAATTTTATTTACTAGTGAAGTTGATCATCTTTTCATTGCCCTTTCTAGAATTTCCTACCCCAATTGTCTATTCATCTAGTTGATTGCTTGACTTTTTCTTACTGATTTGTAGGAATTTTTAAAATATTCTGGATATGAATCTTTTAGTGATTATAAAAATTTCAAATCTCATTTACCATTATAAGGTTTGTCGTTTAACTTTATAGTATCCTGTCACATATAGGAGTTTTTAATTTTGTTGCTGGTTTATCTCTTCTATGATTTGTGTCCTTTTGGGTGTCTGAAGAAATCCTTTCCTAATTGTGGTAACTGTATAATGTGTTAGCCTCGGTAGACTGAACTCATTTCCCAAAATTCCCTTCCATGTATGTTTCCAGTTAGGATAGGCCACGAGAGAGATTCTTATGTGAGATTTGGAGGGCTGAACTGAAACAACAGGCATTTTGTAGCTCATACAATTTTATCATTTACTGCTAGCTCACCTCATTGGTATGAGGCAGCAGTCAGACTTTCCTTTCCCCTGGATCCTCCTTTAGCTTTTCTGACTCCTATACCAGGTATATGTGTTTAGTTGTGTGAGAAAAGGCCCCAGCTTCTTCAGGAGACCCATATCATCAGTGTTATAGTTACAAGAACTGGCACAGATTTTAGTTTATCCTTGCTCCAGTTCATGAATGTAGGTTCCAGCTTGGTCTTGATGTTATCCTCTTTCCTTCTCAATTTTCTGTTTTGTGAACTTAAAGCTCCAGCATCACATGGAAGACAACAGCCTTACAGAAATTGTTTAACCAGCTTTACGCAATCACATCAGGTCAAATCCCTGTAACAAATCCTTGTGTGTGTATGTGTGTGTGTGTGTATGTATATATCTCCTAATGGTTCTGCTTCTCTGATTGAACCCTGAGAATATCATCATATTATAAAGAGTATTCTGTATTTTCTTGTAGTTGTTTTACTTTTCACATTCAGATTTTTTAAATTGTACTTTAGTTGAAGGTTTACAGAAGAAACTAGCTTATAATTAAACAGTTAATGCACATATTGTTTTATGACAATGGTTAACAACCCCACAACATGTCAACACTCTCCCTTCTCGACCGTGGGTTCCCTATTAGAAGCTTTCCTGTCCCCTTTTGACTTTTAGTCCTTGCCCCTGGGCAAGTTTTGTGGGGCTGTCTAATCTTTGGATGAAGGGTGAACCTCAGGAGTGACTTCATTACTGAGCTAAAAGAGTGTCTGGGGGCCATACACTTGGGGTTTTCCAGTCTCTGTCAGGCCACTAAGTCTGGTCTTTTTTTTTTTTTTTATATTTTATTGTAGTTCAGGTGAAGGTTTACAGAACAAATAGTTTCTCGAAAAAGTAGTACACATGTTGTTTTATGACATTGGTTAACAACCCCACAACATATTAACCCTCTAACTTCTCAACCTTTTTTTTTTTTTTT
>NW_004443939.1:23484136-23501267 GCF_000243295.1 Trichechus manatus latirostris | reverse complement strand
ATCTCTGCATGAATCTCTCCTTGCTCTCCGTTCTCTGTCAGTTTTCTCACTCCATTTGGTGCTTGGCTGAGTTCTTTATCTTTTCATTTGATGTTTTAGGGTTTCAGGATTGTATTCTCTGTTTGGCTTAGTTTTTCAGATCTTTGCTGTGGAGGGACGGCATGGTGCTTCTGCCTAGAGCACCATTTTGCCGGAACCATCAAGTCTGGTCTTTTTTTGTGAATTAGAATTTTTTTCTACATTTTTCTCCAGTTCTGTCCAGAACCCTCTATTGTGATCCCTGTCAGAGCAGTCAGTGGTGATAGCCGGGCACCATCTAGTTGTACTGAACTCAGTCTGGTGGAGGCCATGGTAGCTGTAGTCCATTAGTCCTTTGGACTAATCTTTCCCTTGTGTCTTTAGTTTTTTTCATTTTCCCTTGCACCCAAAGGGGTGAGACCAGTGGAGTATCTTAGATGGCGACTCAAGGGTTTTAAGACCCCAGATGCTACTCACCAAAGTAGAATGTAGAACATTTTCTTTATAAACTATGTTATGCCAATTGAACTAGATGTTCCCTGAGACCATGGTCCCCACATCCCTCAGCCCAGTAATTCGGTCCCTCAGGGAGTTTGGATGTGTTCACATTTAGATATTTTTGTTGTTAGGTGCCATTGATTTGGCTCCAACTTATAACGACCCTATGTAAAACAGAATGAAATGGTGCCCAGTCCTGAGCTATCCTCACAATCGTTGCTGTGTTTGAGCCCATTATTTCAGCCATTGTGTCAGTCTATCTTGTTGAGAGTCTCCCCCTTTTTTGCTGAACCTCCATGTTACCAAGCATGATGTCCTTCTCCAGGCACTGCTCCCTCCTGATAACATGTCCAAAGTAGATGAGATGAAGTCTCACCATCCTCACTTCTAAAGAGCATTCTGGCTGTACTTCCTCCCAGACAGATTTGCTTGTTCTTCTGGCAGTCCATGGTATATTTAATATTCTTCTCCAGTACATTTTCAATGTATCAATTCTTCTTAGGTCTTCCTTATCCATTGTCCAGCTTTCACATGTATATGAGGTGATCAAAAATATCATGGCTTGGGTCAGATATTTAGTCCATCCAAAAGTTACTTTTTTTGTATGGTGAGTCACACCGTACAAAAATTTATCTTTTTTTCATATGGATGGCTATTTCTCCATCCTTTCTGTACTAATTTGAATGCTACCTCTATTGTATACCAAATTTCCATATATATGCACACATATGGATCATTTAATTCATTCTGTTTATTAGCCCACTTACTTATAGATAATACACCATCCTAATTATTGTCAGTTTATAGTAAGTCACGTAACCAGGTCTCTAAGTCATTATTCTTTCTCTCCAAAATCGTCTTTGGTGTTCTTGGCACTTTATACTTCCATAGGAATTTTGGTGTAAGCTTATCAAATTTCATTAAAAAGTGAATTTTGATTGTAGTAACATTTAATATACAGATCATATTAGTGAGAATTACTATTTACTCCAAGTCCTCTCATTTAAACACATGGTATATTGCTCTGCTCATTTTTAGGATCTTTTTAAGGATCTCTGTTTTTATGTCTGTGTCTCTTTAATTTGATTTATTTCTAGGTACCTTAACATTTTCGTTGTTATTGATTTTTCTATATTCTGTTACTTACGTCCAGTAAACTTCCTGTATACTCTTACTAGTTCTAATAGTTTCTCTTGTGTTCTTTGGGTATAGTCGTATCATCTTCAAAATAACATTTTTGTTTATTCCATGCTAATATTTTCACTTCTGGTCTCTTTTTCTTGCTACTAACTGCAATTCACAAGTGTTAAAACGGTGTGGTGATAGCAGGGACCCATTTTTCATTCCTAAATATTTTGGTTGTTTGCAAGCACAATTTAGAGGAAACGTGAAAAGCAAGGACTTGCTGAATTTGCAGATGAAACTAGTTCTCACTTTGTTGCTTCTGGCAAAATACTCTGAAAGTAAGAAATGGTCTCCGGGCAAAGATCAAGTTCAGAGAGCTACCAGTAAAACCTGTCCTCAGATCAAGGATGCAGCTATCGGACCCTTTGTTGAGGTCTCAGAAAGATTAAAGACAATGTTTCTTAGACTTTCATAGCTAGACATAAAGAGCTTTAAGACTCTTAAGGGTGTTCTCCCACAGCACCCTGACTTTTAGCCCAAATTAGAGAGAGGACTGTCTCAAAGAGACCTATAGGTGTTACTTCATCTAATAGTGTGTACTATAATTTGGTATCCAGGAAGCCCACAAAGTTTTTAAATAATATCAGCTTGGACTAAAGAAATAGAGACCATTTTAAATGAAAAGAGACCTCTGGGCCCTCAACTTCCCATGAGCAGCATGAGGGCTTAGAAAGCTGCTTACCTACAAATACAAGATATTTTTTTATGGCAAAGAAAGGATTAAGCAGAGGGTAGAACCAAGAGCTTGGGAGACCCCCCATCAGGGATTATATCTGGGCCTTTATCAGTGAACATTCTTTGCTACCAGGCCAGATGAACTTGGTGACATGTATCTGGCTTGATTTCTTAATTGCTATGGACTGGTGATTGCTTTGTGTCTCTCATTTTTACCCTTCTTTTTGAATAGGACTGTCTATTGTGGTTATCCTACCCATTTCTCACCATTGTATATGGGTGTGTGGAGAAAGATAACTTCTCTCCTTAGTTTCTGGGGCTTCAGATTGAGAGAAGAATTGTACACATGGCTCCTTATCCACACCTGAGTCTGATTTAGATGCTGAAATCCTGGACTTCAAACCAGAGCCTAATTCTGTAATGGGATGAGACTTTTGGAGATATTGGAAGCAAGTGATCATGATGAGGCACAGGGTGAATTAGTAGTCTGTTATATTGTTGGTCCCCAATTAGTAGTCTGTTATATTGTTATTCACACCTTTGTGTAGCAATTTTCTCTTCACATAGACTAGTCCTGTGACTGCTTTGTCCACTATAATGTAGCTAGAATTTTAGGGCTTCTGAGTCCAGGCATTTCATTTTTGTACTTTTGGGAGCTCTGAGCTGTTATATAAGAATGCTAACTGCCCTGTTGAAGAGGCTATACAGAGAGGGAGAGGGACTGAGACTATATGCAGGAAAATTGAGGAACCCAGAAGATAATGAGAATAAAGCCCCAGAAATATGATCCCATTCAAATCATTCCACCTACCTCCTAGCTGTTTGAGCCACTCCAGCTGAGGCACCAGATAGATGTGTGAGTGAAGAAGCCATCTTGGACATTCTGGCCTCAGCAGATACAATGTAGAGCAGAAATGAACCATTCCAGTTGTGCCCTATCCAAACTTCTGACTCAGAATTATGAGGAACAATTATTGTCTTTCACAGATACTTTAAATACCATTAGATCTATTATATGTATTTCATCAATTCTGGAAAATTCTCAGCTATCATGTCTTTGAATGTTACTTTTCACCTATTCTTTCTATTTTATTCTTTTGGATCTTCTATTAGGATTTCATTTTACTCTATAATTATTTCCTTTATATCTCTTTACCACTCCTGATGTTTTTCGATTTTTAAAATCTATGCTGCATTATGAGTAATTTTCTCAGATTTGTCTTCTATTACATGAATTCTCTTATCTATACCTAATTAAGTTTTAAAAATTTAGTAGGCAATATTTTTCATGTCTTTTTCCAATGTTCTTTTTTCATAGTCCCTTGTTGTTAGGATTTTCATCTATTCTTTCATGTTATTTAAAAATACTTATGTTTCATAATCTTGTTTCATTCATATGTTTGTAATACTACCGATAGGATGTTTCTTAATTCTTGCGCATGATGGATTGTTTCCTTGTGATTTTGTGTTTATTAATCATGAACTAGGAAAAAGGACCTGGCAGTCTACTTTTAAAAACATTGGCCAGTGAAACCCTTATGAATAGCAACGGAACATTGTCCGATACAGTGCCAAAAGATAAGTCCCCTCTGGTTGGAAGGTACTCAAAATATGACTGTGGAAGAGCTGCCTCCTCAAAGTAGAGTTGACTTTAATGATGTGGATGGAGTAAAGCTTCATTTGCTGATGTGGCACAACTCAAAATGAGAAGAAACAGCTACAAATATCCATTAATAATCAGAACATGGGGTATATGAAGTATGAATCTAGGAAAATTGGAAGTCATCAAAAATGAACTGGAATACATAAAGATAGATATGGACTGGTATTGGCCATTTTGAATCAAATAATCATATAGTCTCCTATGCTGGGAATGATAAATTGAAGAGGAACGTCATTACGTTCATCATAAAAAAGAACATTTCAAGATCTATCCTGAAGTACAGCCCTCTCAGTGATAGGATAATATCAATATGCCTATAAGTAAGACCAGTTAATGTGATTACTATTCAAATTTATGTGCCAGCCATAATGCCAAATATGAGGAAATTGAAGATTTTTATCAACTTCTGCAGTTTGAAATTGATCAAACATGCAGTTGAAATGCATTGATAATTACCTGTGATTGGAATGCGAAAGTTGGAAGCAAAGAAGAAGGATTGGTAGTTAAAACTATGACCTTGTTGATAGAAATGACACCAGAGATTTCATAATAGAATTTTGCAAGACCAGTGACTTATTCATTGCAGATACCTTTTTTCAACAACATAAACGGCAATTGTACACGTGGCCCTCATTGGATAGAATAACCAGGAATCAAATCGACATCTGTGGAAAGAGATGTTGGTGAAGCTCAATAACATCAGTTCTAACAAGGCCAGGGGCTGACTGTGGAACAGATTATCAGTTCCTCATGTGCAAGTTCAAGTTGAAGCTGAAAAAAATTAAAGCAAGTCCACAAGAGCCAAAGTATGGTCTTGAGTATATCCCACCTGAATTTAGAGACCATCTCAAAAATAGATTTGATGCATTGAGCACTAATGACCAAAAACCAGACAAGTTGTGGAAGGACATCAAGGACATCATACATGAAGAAAGCAAAAGGTCATTAAAAAGACAGGAAAGAAAGAAAAGACCAAAATGGATGTCAGAAGAGACTCTGAAACTTGCTCTTGAATGTAGAATAGCTAAAGCGAATGGAAGAAATGATGAAGTAAAAGAGGTGAACAGATGATTTCAAAGAGTGGCTTGAGAAGATGAAACAAAATATTGTAATGAAGTGTACAAAGACATGGAGTTCGAAAACCAAATGGGAAGAATACATTTGGCATTTCTGAAGCTGAAAGAACTGAAGAAAAAATTTGAGTCTCAAGTTGCAATGTTGAAGGATTCTATGAGCAAAATACTGAACAACTCAGGAAGCATTAAAAGAAGATGGAAGAATACAGTCACTTTACCAAAAGGAATTGGTCGACATTCAGCCATTTCAAGAGGTAGTGTATGATCAAGAACCGATGGTACTGAAGGAAGAAGTACAAGCTGCACTGAAGGCATTAGTGAAAAGCAAGGCTCCAGGAATTGATGGAATATCAATTGAGATATTTCAACAAACAGATGCAATGCTGGAAGTGCTCACTCATCTACACCAAGACAGCTACCTGGCTAATCAACTGGAAGAGATCCATATTTGTGCCCATTCCAAAGAAAAGTGATCCTACAGAATGTGGAAATTATCAAACAGTATCATTAATATCACACACAAGTAAAATTTTGCTCAAGATAATTCAGAAATGGTTGCAGTAGTACATTGACAGGGAATTGTCAGAAATACAAGGTGGATTCAGAGGAGGACATGGAATGAAGGATATCATTGCTGATGTCAGATGGATCCTGGCTGAAAGCAGAGAATACCAGAAAGATGGTTACCTGTGTTCTATTAACTACGCAAAGGTGTTTGACTGTGTGGGTCATAACAAATTATGGATAACATTGTGAAGAATAGAAATTCCAGAACACTTAATTGTGCTTATGTGGAACGTGTACAAAGAGGCAGTTGTTCAAACAGAACAAGGAGGTACTGTGTGGTTTAAAATTAGGAAAGGTGTGTGCCAGGGTTGTAACCTTTCACCATACTTACTCATCTGAATGCTGTGTAAATAATCCAAGAAGCTAGACTACATGAAGAAGAACATGGCATCAGGATTGGAGGAAGAATCATTAAAAACCTGCAGTATGCAGATGATACAACCTTACTTGCTGAAAGCGAAGAGGACTTGCAACACTTACTGGTGAAGATCAAAGACTACAGCCTTCCGTATGGATTACACCTCAACATAAAGAAAACAGAAATCCTCATGACTGGACCAATAAGCAACATCATGATAAACAGAGAAAATATTGAAGTTGTCAAGGATTTCATTTTACTTGGATCCATAATCAATGCCCATGGAAGCGACAGTCCAGAAATCAAACGGCATGTTTCATTGGGCAGATCTGCTGCAAAAGACCTCTTCAAAGTGTTAAAAAGCAAAGATGTCACTTTAAGGACTAAAGTGTACCTGACCCAAGCCATTGTGTTTTCAGTCACCTCATTTGCATGGGAAAGCTGGACAATAAATAAGGAAAACCGAAGAAGTGATGCCTTTGAATTATGGTGTTGACGAAGAATATTGAATATACCATGGAGTGCCAGAAGAACAAGCAAATCTGTCTTGAAAGAAGTACAGCCAGAATGTTCCTTAGAATTGTAGATGGCAAGACTATGTCTCACAGACTTTGGACATGTTATCAGGGAGACTAGTCCCTGGGGAAGGACATCATGCTTGCTAAAGTAGAGGGCCAGCAAAAGAAAGAAAGACCCTCAACCAGATGGATTGACATAGTTGCTGCAACAATGGGCTCAAACATAGCAACAATTGTGAGGATGGTGCAGGAATGGGCGGTGTTTTGTTCTGTTGTTCATAGTGTTGCCATGAGTCAGGACTGACTTCGACGCCACATAAGAAAAACAATGATGTTGTAAAAATTGCAAGGCGGTGGTGTTTGACCTCCTCTAACTTCATGAGGGGAATCAAGATCAGCAGCCCAAAGCTGACTCCTATGAGGTGGAGTTCAGACATGCCTCTTCTGTCTGCCGTTTTTACAAATTCTGACACCAACTGTCTTTCCCACAACCCTCTCTACTTCTTTGCTGGGTTTGATAATTTCTCCCAATGGCCACACAGAACTCACAGAAATACTCACAATTATGGTGTTTATTAGAGAAGTAACGGGTTACAATTCAGGTTCAGGAATGCTTAGGATACAGTTCTTCCATCAGGATTACCTCTTCTCATCTGTGCCCAGAAGCACACCTCTCTCTGGCCCCTCAGCCTCTACAAGCATTACAAAGCCATTTTAGTTCTGTGGATAAGTGCCCTGAGGCAGTCCACTCCACCAGCAAGCCTCCTGCCCGAAGGCACTCAGCTTTCTCTACCTTGGGCTGGGAAGCCCACCATGCTGTCTCCTGTTGCCGTTTCTCTGCCACTGCTCACTGTCTTTCATGTTACAGCTTTCTCTCTCTGTGTGTCTCCTAGTTCCAGGAGCTTCTCAGCACGAGGATCCAGGGTCCAAAGGACATGCTCTTGACTCTTCTTCCTGCTCTTGAATTGGCTCTCTTTTAAGCCTAGTAGGATGATAAAACTGACCAGTCCCCTTGGTGGGCCACAATTACCTTGTTTGCACAGTCCCACCCAAGTGATTGGGTGGGAGTTACAAGACCATGGCGAGAAAGGCTGTACAAAAATGATCCATCGGACAGCACACGAACTAGTCTTTAGTGGCCTTTTTAAAAGGACATCCTGTGATACCTTTGTTTTGAGTATACCCTCCAGATTGGTTTCATATTTACTTCTCCCGTGTGTCTGTGGTAAGCCTGAGACCCAAACATGTTCCTCTGGTTTCTAACAATGTATATTAGCTTTGCAGTTTTTTGGGTGTGTCAACAATTTCCTCCTGGGTCATGGTATGTAGTTGAGCCCTGAAGCATGCTGATATTTGACCCTTTTGATAGATTTAGTGGCTAAAGGGTCTAATTGTTGTGGGTCTTAAGAACAATGACCATTCTCTTGCAAGGCATCTTCCCCAAAAGTTATCACAGGGTTTGATGCATGGGAAGAGAAGTCCTTTCAGACACCAGAGGGCAAGCTACTTCCATTTCTAGGGGAAGTTCAAAGTGATGTGAGGGATTCGAGATTGTCAGTTTCACCTGGGTCCAACTGGATGTCCCCATTTCAAGTCTCTGAATCCCAATCAGTGATTTCATGTTAGAAACTTGGTAAGATTGTCAGTTCAACAGTTGTTTTAATTAAGCAACACACAGAATTAAATTTTGTGTTTTATATTCAACAATTATCAGTGGTGTGGCAGCAAGGAATAAGATTCTTTTAAGGCCATCATAAAAGCTGTATGGCTCTCAGGCTGTGACTTGAGGCGCGAGTTGAAGGACTAGAGCTTGTCGTATTTTTCTATAGGAACTCAAGTGCATTTAGAAGAATCCATCACACATCAAAGTCATTAGGATCATCATTATCGCCATAATGGTAAAGTGGAGCAGCCACTTGGGCTTCTGCGACATTTGCTTTTCATCACAACCAACCACAGGTGATAGCTTGATTCATTATGATACCACTTCATGTTATAGATTACTAACATCCTATTTCCCTTTGGCAAAGATCTCAGCACTGTGCTGAAACTCAGGGGCATGACCAAAGCAAGCCTAAAATTTCATCTTCGTGGGTCTATCTCCTGGAACACTTGCAATTTCAATTCCGTATCAGGCAGCATCCGATCATGAGAAAGAAACAACATGGTAATTTGAACAGGTAAAATTTAATATAAAGGGTTATTAATGATAATGAGGGATTAAAGTAATAGGGGATTGGCTAAAATAAAGACAACTCTAAAAAATACTGAAATAGCAGGTATAGGGAGCAGCTACTACCTCTAGACCTGAGATAGAACATCTAAGGGAAGAGCCCCTTTCCTACTCTGGGCTGAGATCCAGACCTTGTTAGAGAGGGCATAGTTCACTGAGTGGTAGAGAAATTTACTGAAGTGCCAATGGTACTTGCTGGGAATATGCTTGCTGGGGTGCTGGAGAAAGCTGTCCACAGAGATGCAGTGCTTCTCAGAACCTGCTGCAGATCTTCCCAATGGGTGCTGGGGAAGACTTCCAAGGGGGAGATATTGTACTTGGAAGCCATTGCAAAGATATCTGAGGGGGTACCCGGGGGCAGCCATCCATGGGGCGGTGCCAGGTGCTATTGGCCGCCAGACACTGCTGAACCTCATGCAGTTCAGGAGCTGGGCACTGCAGAAGTCAGTTGAAAGGATACCTACAGAAGTCATTCACAGGGATGTGCCACATGCTACTGACCTCTGGATGCTACAGAAGCTACACATACTGCAGGAGCCTTCAAGGGGTAGTACACTGGAACTAGGTAGAGGAACCTCTTCCTTCTCCGGTGCCCTCTGATGATAAAGTTTAACATTGTGCCAATCAGCAAAGGAGAAAAGGTTCATTTTTACTACTGCAGAGCAGGCAGTGAAGGGTGGCTTTGGAGCTGAGAGGCAAGAAAATGATAACTGGAGCATCAACCACTGCATCTTTTTTCTACTAATTCTATACCCAGAAAGTAACCTAAATTTAAAATTTTGTGGGTATCTTACTTCACATCTATATGCTGATTGCAATAAATATTTTTCACTTTAATAGTGATTTGTTTTTATCAATGATTTGGAGGGATGTAAGTCAAATATGTGTATGACTCAAAGCTAGAAGAGCTGGCTAACGGCCCATGACACACAGTGGGCATTTAATAAATATTTGTTGGATGAATTGTTAAGTGAATGGATAACTCTGTTAACATTTAACATGATATCAAAAGACTGAACCAACTATTGATATTTTAATAAGTGTTTAAAAATTAATTCAGAGCAGTAGGATAAGAGGGTACAGCGGGGCTATATGGCATAGCATTTCTTTAAAAAATACATAAGGTTTTTAGGTGACTGTAAGCTCCAGAGGTTAAGAGCTTGGCTGCTAACCAAAAGGTCAGCAGTTTGACTCTACCAGCTGCTCCTTGGAAACGCTATGGGGTAGTTCTACTCTGTCCTGTAGGATCACTATCAGCCAGAATTGACTCAATGGTAAAGGATTGTTTTTTGTTTTACAAGCTCAAAATGAGCTAAAAAAAAAAAAAAAAAAAGAAAGAAGAGGAAAAAATCTAGGCTGATTCCAGATCCAGGATGTCAAGTGAATTTCACTTTCTGAGGTTCCTCGGGTAAAATGGGAGTATATACCTAGAGCTGTTTTTGAGGAGGATTATGAGTCAGCTTCAGAGCTCAGTGAAAAATGGTTTGGGAGGAAACAGTGTCAAGGAAGATAATGGTTTCAATTATGCCCACAGTAGGTCAACTTCTGGGGTATTATGTTCCATGCTGGGTATCACATTTTAAGAGTTACGTTGAAACAAATATTTTTACTGTTTCTAGAATCTGATGAAGGTATAGGGTCGCTATGAGTTGGAATCTACCGAAATATTTGTTTCACTTGGTAGCCGAGTGCAAATCATTTGCACTACCCAGGGACCATATAATCTTCAAAAATGAGTGATGTTACTTCCATTTTGCAGTAGAAGTAACTGAAAGTGAGAGGTATTTTATAATTTGCTCAAAGTCACACAGTAGCTAAGCAAGGATTCCAGCTCAGGTACCTCTCAACCAAAGCCCATTTTTCCTGTTTTCCCTGTTTTCCAGTAAAGGAACATATCTTGCACATAATGCTTAATAAATGTTTAATCAGTAAATAAATGCAAGGCAGCCATGTGGAAGATGTCTTATTTTGTATTGCTCTGGATGGATAGATAGAATACATGGGTAGAATTTACATGGAGTGAGATTTGATATTTGAAATTTATTCAAACAAAACAAAACAAACCTACATTACTAGTCATTTGCATTTACCTAGCAGTTCCTCTTTTTATAAGACCTCGCTTAACAATATAATTCCGCATGACTTTCACTCTGACTATAACAGGCAGATAAGGCAGATGTAATTACCATTGCTTTATAGTTAATGAAGCTCAAACAAAGAGAGGTTAAGTGATTTGCCCAAGGCCAGACAGCAAATTATGATCAGAGCTCCAGGTCTCCTTCCAGACATTTAGTCCAATGTTTTTTCAACCATGGTACTCTTCTCAGGACATGTCACTGTAAAATGAGACATAAAAAAATAAAAGGAGCATGATATATTTAGGAGTGATTTCAGAAAACCGCATGGAGTAGTCCTACCGTGCACACCTGCAGTCGCCATGAGTTGAATTGACTGCAGCCAACAGCAACAGTCCACTTTGGTTGGCCAGATAAATGAAAATCAAATAATTATTAATAACTCAGATTTTTATCCTCTCTGGTGGCACAGTGGTTAAGTGATACAGCTGCTAACCAAAAGGTCAGCAGTTCAAATCCACCAAGAGCTCCTTGGAAACCCTACAGGGCAGTTCTGCTCCGTCCTGTAAGGTCGCTATGGGTCGGAATTGACTCAACAGCAACGGGTTTGTTCGTTTGTTACTGCCTTAAAGGAGTTCATAGGTGTACAATTAAATGTTCTGACTCTTGGAATAGAAAAATACGACTTTTGAATCTTTTTTTTTTTGATAGGGGGAGCGGGACGGGGGAGGAATTTCATACTAGAGCTCAGTAGTAGCAAAGAACTCTACAGAAGCTTCCCTGCTACCTTTTTCTCTCCTCTCTGCTACTGTTTCTTCCAGGATTATAAAAGTCCCTTCCTCTTCTTCCTTGTATTTACTAGAATAATGTGCAAGGTTTGCCAGGATACCTTAGCCATTAGCCAGTTCCAGTTAATTATCCTAAGTGTCTTATGTGAAATTTTCCAGTTTACAGAGTTCTTTCATATACATCATGCCCACTGATTTTCAAACCACTCTGTTTAGTAGGCAGATCAGACCTGATTTATCCCTATTGTAGGAATGATGAAATTGGGGTCCAGAGAGGCTGAGAGACTTTCCCTAGTTACATAGCTATATGTGATAGACCCAGGGTCGAAGCTCAGCTTTTCTGACTCTTGCCAGTATTAGAGGAAGTTTCAAAAAATCAACAGAGCTAAGAGAAAAGAGTCCAATAAGAGCACATTGGAAAATTGATGCTAAGGTGATTTTTGTAGTTCACAGCGCACTGAAACCTTTCAGGGTAAGCAGAATCTGATTTTAGAGCTACCTTCTATCTTGCTTTTTTAGGACAGTCTGTTTACCTACTCTGGTATGGAACGATCTGGTTTTCTTTACTTATGTTCAGAACTTAGGAAAGGTAAAGGGGATAAATTGTTCTTACAACAGTTCCAGGTTTTGGATGGATCCAGAAATCGTTTTCTGAACCTGTCAAGTGCTTCCGATGATTGAGATTTTGGCTTGAGATGAATTTGGCAGTTCACTCGTGTAACCTTCTTACTTTCCCTCCTTTTGCTTGTTTTTGTCAAGTTAGGGCCCAACTTACATAGGTCAAACTATTTGTAAAAGAGGTCCAAGAATGAAAACAGAAAGTGGCATCCCTTCCCACTTTCAGAGGAAGCCACATCCTATTCACTTAAAGAAAAAATCACTTTGGCAGATGCTTTTCTTTGTTACATTATTATGTTTATAATAGCTGCATTAAGATATAATTCACATACTATAAAATTCACCATTTTAAAATAAACAATTCAGTGGTCGTTAGTATATTCACCAAGTTGTACAACCATCACCACTGTCTAATTTTAGAACGTTTTCATTATGGCAAAAAGAAAACCAGTATACATTAGCAGTCATTTCCTGTACCTCTTGCCCCCAGCCCCTGGCAACCACTAATCTTCTTCTGTCTCTGTGGATTTGCCTATTCTGGACAATTCATATAAATGAAATAATACAGTGTCTTTTGTGACTGATTTCTTTCACTTAGCATAATGTTTTCAAAGTTTTATCTATGTTGTAGCATGTATCAGCACTACATTCCTTTTTGTTGCTGAATAATATTCCATTGTATGGATGTATCACATTTTGTCTATCCATTTGTCAGTTGCTGAACATTTGATTTGTTTCCACTTTTGGACTATTATCAATAATGCTGCTGTTAACATTTGAGTACAAGTTTTTCTATGAACAATGTTTTCATTTCTTTTAGTGTATATCTAGAAGTGGATCTGCTGGGTCATATGGTAACTCTATGTTTAACATTTTGAAGAACTGCCAAACTGTTTTCCAAAATGGTTGCAGAACACAATCAGCAATGCATGAGGGTTCCGATTTCTCCACGATCTTGCCAACATTTGTTATTGTATATCTTCTTTATTTTAGCCATCCTAGTGAATGTGAAAAGGAACCCTGGTGGTGCAACAGTTAAGCCCTTGGCTGCTAGCCAAAAGGTTGGTGGCTCGAACCCACCTAGCAACTCTGCGGAAGAAAGACCTGGAAATTTGCATCTGCTTTGGTTAAGATTGCAACCAAGAAAACCCTGTGGGACAGTTCTACTCTGTAACATGGGGTCACTACGAGTTGACTTGATGGCACCCAACAACAACAAGTGTAAAGTAGTATTTCATTGTAGTTTTAACTTTCATCTAATTAATGACTGTTGAGCATCTTTTCATGTGCTTTTGGCCATTTTTATGTCTTCTTTGGAGAAATATCTATTCAAATCTTTTGCCAATTTTTTTTTTAACCTGTTTGTGTTGTCTTTTAATTGTTGAGTCGTAAAAGTGCTTTATGTATTCTGAATACATGTCCCTTATGAGATAAATGATGTGCACTTAATTCCACCCAGTCTGTGTCTTTCCATTTTCTTGATACTGTGCTTTGAAACAAAACTTTTTAATTTTGATGAAGCCCAATTTGTCTATTTTTTCTTTTGTTATTTATGCTTTTGGTGTAATATTTAAGAAACCATTGCCTAACACAAGGTCACAAAGATATACTCCTGTGTCTTCCTATGATTCATTTAGAGTTAATTTTTGTATATGGTGTGAGCTAGGAGTCCAAATTTATTCTTTTGTATATGGATAACAAATTACCTGAAAAGATTTGTTGAAAATACTATTCCCGTGCCCTCCATGAGCAGTCTTGGCACCCTTATTGAAAATCAGTTGGCCTTAAAATATGGGTTTATTTCTGGACTCTCAATTCTATTCTATTGATCTACTGTCTTATCTTACACCAGTACCATCCTGTTTTCTGTAGTTTTGTGGTAAGTTTTGAATTTGGGAATGTGAATCCACCAACTTGGTTCTTCTTTTTCAAGATTAGGCTATTTTTGGTCCCTTGCAATTCTATATGAATTTCAAGATCAATTTGTTAATTCCCGCAAATAAAGGTAGTTGGGATTTTGAGACAGATTACATTGAATCTGTAGATCAATTTAAGGAGTATTGCCGTATCAACAATATTAAATTTTCTGATCCATGAGCGTGTGATGACTTCCCATTTACTTAGGATTTCCTACAACAATATTTTGCAGTTTTCATTGTAGAAGTCCTTCTCTTCTTTTGTTAAATTTATTCCTAAGTAGTTTGCTCTTTTGATGTTATTGCAAATGGAGTCGTTTTCTTAATTTCATTTTTGGATTGTTCATTGCTAGTGTATAGAATACACTAGTGAATACAAACACAAATAGAATACAAATAGAATACAAGTCATTGCTAGCAATTTTTGTTTACTGAGCTTGTATCCAAGTTATTCACTGAACTCTTATTAGTACTAATAATTTTTCTGTGGATTCCTGAGGATTTTCTATATAATAGATCTGCACATAGAGATAGTTTAAATTCTTCTTATTCCATCTGGATCTTTTTTATTTCTTTTTCTTGCCTAACTGCGCTGCCTAGAACATCTTGTACAATGTTGAATAGAGGTGGCAACAGCAGACATCTTTGTCTTATGCATATTCTTGGAGGGAAGTATTTAATCTTTCTCCACTTATGTATGACGTTAGCTGAAAGTTTTTAATAGACGTCCTTAATCACATTGAGGAAGTTCCCATTCCCAGTTTGTTGATTTTTTTTTTAGTAGCCTGCCCCCACCTTTTTTAGAGCAGCATTAGGTTTACAGAAAAATTGTACAGAAAGTTTACACATACACCCTCTTCCCCCTGCATGCCTTTTCTCCTGTTCTTAATATCTTGCATTTTTGTGGTACATTTGAGTCTTAGTCATCTATTGCTGCTGTAACAGAAATACCACAAGTGGATGGCTTTAACAAAGAGAAGTTTATTCTCTCACAGCCCAGTAGGCTGCAAGTCCAAATTCAGGGTGTCAGCTCCAAGAGAAGGCTTTCTTTCTCTGTCAGCTCTGGAGGAAAGTCTGTGTCATCAATCTTTCTTTGGTCTGGGAGCTTCTCTGCGCAGGAACCTCAGGTCCAAAGGACGCGCTTTGCTCCCAGCACTTCTTTCTTGGTAGTATGAGGTTCCCAAGTGGCTCTGCTCACGTCTCTCTTTTATATCTCGAAAGAGACTGGCTGAAGATACTATACAATCTTGTATGCCTCCTCAGTATAACCGCCACTAATCCATCTTACTGGATCATAGTGATTGAATTTATAACAAATAAGGAAATCATATCAGATTACAAAATGGTACACAGTTATACAATACTGGGAATCATGACCTAGCGAAGTTGACAGATGTTTTTGGGGGACACAATTCAATCCCTGACAATTTGTTACAATTTCTGAACCAATATCAATAAATAATTATTAACTAAAGTCTGTGGTTTACATTAGAGTTCATTCTTTGTGTTGTATAGTCCTCTGGGTTTTGACAAATACATAATGTCGTGTATCCATCATTACAGTATCATACTGAATAGTTTCACTACCCTAAAAATGCCCTGTGCCCCACTTATTTGTCTCTCCCTGAATTCCCAGCAACCACTGATCTTTTTTCTGACTCAATAGTTTTGACTTTTCCAGAATGTCGTATAGTTGGAATCAAACAGTATGTAGATTTCTCAGTCTGGCTTCTTTCACTTTGCAATATGCATTTAAGTTTCCTCCATGTCCTTTTGCAGCTGCTGGATAATACTTGATTGTATGGATGTGCTAAGTTTGTTTATACATTCACCTGTTGAAGGCCATCTTGATTGCTTCTAACTTTTGGCGATTATGAATAAAGCTGCTATAAACATTTATGTGCATGTTTTTATGTGGACACAAATTTTCAACTCATTTGGGTAAATATCTAGGAGTGTAATTCCTGGATCATATGGTAAGCCTATATTTAGTTTTATAAGAAACTGCTGGGTTGTTTTCCAAAGTGACTTTATCATTTGGCATTTCTACCAGCAATGAGTGAGAGAGTTCCCATTGCTCTACATCTTCATCAGCATTTATTATTGTCAGTATGTTGGATTTTAGCTGTTCTACCACATAGGGTTACAGTGAGTCAGGATCAACTTGATGGTAACTCTTTATTTATTTTATTAAATAGGTATGTAGTAGTGTCTCATTATTGTTTTAATTTGTAATTCTCTAATGACATATGTTGTTGAGCATTTTTTATATACTTATTTGCCATGTGTATATCTTCTTTGGTGAGGTGTTTGTTTATATCTTTTGCCCATTTTTTTTCTTTATCATTTTGTATTTAGTTTTTTTTTTCCTAAAGCGTTGTATGCATTTTTGTAAGCTACATTTTGAATCTTTACAGTTTAAGGTGAGACATAAAGATATTTTAAATTTTTCATATAAATTATATCCTGTAGTCAGTTGCGCTACTGAAGAGCAAAGGACTGGTTTTCCTCCTAAAGGGAAAAGGAATGAGCTCAGGTTCCAAATCTCTGGTCCACGCCAGTGACGTTTTTCTGATTTATACAGGCACCAACAAAAATATCTTGGTATCACCTTGGCTTCCTCTGCATCAGAAGGTTCTATACCTTGCCGTTTATTCCCTCTTTTATTGTTCTGATGTTGTTGTCATTTACTGATTAACTGCTCTGATTCGCTGTTGTATTTCTTTTGGTTTTGGATAGTCCTTGACAGTTCATTTCCTAGATTGGTATCTGACTGGTACGATCCTGGGTCCTAGATTCTGCCTGTGAGCTGAAGTTGTTTGTCCTCAGATCGAAGAACTCCCTTTAATAATTCTTTTAAGTTTGGTTTGGTTTTTACATATTCCCTTAATTTCTGTTTATCTGGAAATGACCTAATTTCACCATCATATTTGAACGAGAGTT
>NW_004443939.1:23472852-23484036 GCF_000243295.1 Trichechus manatus latirostris | reverse complement strand
AGATTTGAATTCCCTATCAGGTAGTTCTAGTGCATTTTCTTCCACAGGAGAGTCATCTGGTGTTTTACTTTGGATGCCTACTGGAACCATCCGGTTCTGTTTTTGTAAATGTTTTGATATTGTCTGCTGTCTTCGGGGCATTCAGTAGCTATTTTTCTCATTTATTGATTGTAGATTTGTTTGTTTTGTCCCCTTTTTTTTTTTTTTTGATTTGGCTATGTCTGAGCAGGCGGGCTTTGTGTTCTTTGTTGTTTGCTCATCTGTGGGCACAATAGTTCTTGCCTCCTTCTCCAACTGGCAGGGTCAGTCACTCAGATATGGTACAGCAGGGCAGGTCTAGCTGAAGAGGAGTTACTGGGACAGGTTGTTTGTGGCACTTACTACAGTCACCAGGGCAGGTTGGTAATCAGTGCAGGGCAGGTTCCAGTAGGCCGTGCCTGTGATGCTTGGTGGTGTGATGTTAAGCACACGGTGCAGGTAGGCAGAATGTAGCAGGGAGATTGTTATGTGTGGAGCTAAGATGGATATGGGAGAGAGGAGAAAGGAACAGGAGCCAAAAACATACAAACAAACAAAAAAGAATGCTAGGGGAGCTTGCCATTGGAGTGGAGAGATGAGAGACTATGAAATGGAGGAAAAAAAAAGGGGAAGAGGAAGAAAGAAAAAGAAAAGAATGAATAAATAAATAAAAATTGGAAAGGGAAGAGAACAGCAAAGTTCCCAGGGATCCCACTGGTGCAGTTATGAGGTCGGGGGAAGTTGTTCTCAGGTGTTGCAGTACAGCCTGGCTAGAAGGTGTAGAGGTATACAACTCCAGGTATTCAGAGAACAGAAAGAGAAGGAAGATATAGAGAGACAAGAAACTGAGTAATGAAGAAAGACAAAAAGGGAAAAAGAGGGAAAAGAAAACAAAACAATTAAAAAAAAAAAAGAACAAGAAAAGCCCCTAAAAAACAGAAAAAAAAACCTAAAACAAAAAAAAAAAAAACAATAAAAAAAGAAATGCTCTCAGGGATCCCTCTGCATGTCTGTGCAAGCCGAGGGGGTAGGTTCCAAGCCACGCAGCACTGCCTGGCCAGAACGGGCTCCCGACTGAAGAAAAGGAAAAGAAAACAAACAAACAATTCAAAACAAACGAACAAAAGCCCTGGGATCCCAACAGTGTGGCAGCCCAGACCGGAAAGCAGCTCCACATTCGAACGGAGCTCCGCAGCCCCTCAGGAAGAAGCAAAGATGGCGCACGGAGCCAGGTATTTGAGCGAAAGGAGGGGGAGGTGGTGGGAGGTAAGGAAGAAATCAAAAGAAGCCAAAAAAAGCAACACCAGCAGCCAACAAATGGCACTCAGAGAGCCGGCCCATTCAGGAGGGTGGAATCCAAGCAGCCAGTGCTTCCCGGACAAGAGATTGTGGCCGAGGGAAGCAGAGGAGACCGAGTGGGGGTGAAGAAGGGTGGGGGGTGGGAAAGCATATATTGCAAGTTACCGGTTGTTTTGTCTCCCGCTGGAAGCTCCATGAAGCTGCTTTCTCGTACCCCCAGTTTGCTGGTCTCCGATAGGAGTCCAAGATGGCAGATCCATGCTGCGTTAGCTGATAGGGGACCTCTGCATGAATCTCTCCTCGCTTTCTGTTCTCTGTCAGTTTTCTCACTCCATTTGGTGCTTGGCTGAGTTCTTTACTCTTCATTTGATGTTTTAGGGTTTCAGGATTGTTGTTTTCTCTGTTTGGCTTAGTTTTTCGGATCTTTGCTGTGGAGGGACGGCGTGGTGCTTCTGCCTAGAGTGCCATTTTGCCGAAAGTCCTCTATCTTTTGCCCATTTTGTTATTGGGTTTTTGGTTTTCTTATTTTGATTTTTAAGGGTCCTTTGTGTATTTTGGATACAAGTTCTATATCAGGTATGGGTTTTGCATATATATTTTTTCCCAGTCAGTACCTTATCTTTTCATTCTTTTAATTGTTGAGTGTTTCTGTCATAAAAATGTGTTGGATTTTGTCTGTTTTCCTGAATATAATGATATTATTATGTGATTTTGTTCTTTATTCCATTAATGTTGTGGATTACCTTGATTAATTGTTAGATATTAAACCAAGCATGCATTTCTGGGATAAATACCCCTTGGTCATGGGGCATAATCCTTTTTATATATTGCTAGTTTAATTTGCTAACATTTTGTTGAGGATTTTTGCCTCTGTATTTATAAACGATAGTTTTCTTTCCTTATAATGTCTACCTGGTTTTGGTTTTAGGGTAATTACTGGTCTCATATGAAAATCCACAGAAATGTATCCAAAGAAATATTCTATACTCTTCTATTGTTGTGGTGAATTTTTGAAGGATTAGTATTAATTTTTCTTGAAAAATTTGGTGCAACCATCTGGGCCCGGGTTTTCTTTGTGAAACATTTCAAAATTATGAATCCAATGTCTTTACTTATTATAGATTTATTCATATTTTTAATATCTTCTTGAGGCAGTTTCAGTAGTTTGTATCTTTCTAGAAATTTTTCCATTTCATCTAGGTTATCTAATTTGTTGATAAACTGTTGCTCCTAGTAAGTAACAAAGCTGGTATTCAAACCCAAGAAGTCTCACTGCAGAGCCAACATGTGCAACAACTGCATTCTGTTCCTCTCTACCTCATAGAGAGGTGGGAAAATAGAATCTGGAATATGGAGGCAGACTAAACTAGGCTTGAAGGGCTCTCCCGATAGAGACATTTTTGGTACTGTAAATATATATTCTTCACCTCTGAAAATATTTCCTTAAGCACTGCTCTGAAAAATCTTGGGAACAGCTTTGTTAATTAATCTGACTGATTGCAGAGGTGAATCATAAATATGGGCACATGGGCTCAAATACCATAAGTAAATTATTCTTGAGATTTAAGATGAAAAGATGGAAGTAAGAGGGAATTATAGACGTAGAGTATTTCTCTTGGGCAGGATTAATTAGAATGATTTTTGATAATGAGAATTAAACTGCCTAGAACATTGCCTTTTACATAGATAATATACTTGATGAATGAATGAAAAATGTTTTATAGGGAATTTGTAGAGAATGCCTATAGGTAATTTAAAAAAATCAATGTAAGTACATTTATCTTGATTTTATGATGTAATGGTTATAAAAAAAAAGTCGTTTGTTTTCTCTAAGAAAATTATTTTCTTAATGACATTTATAATTGCAGATTTGTCAATTTGGAATTGTAGTGTTAACTACAATCATATTTAAGTTTCTGAGGTAAAAATGCTGCACTCTAGTAGTCATTTAAACATAATTGTGTTCACATATGATATTCTTTTCATTCATTTTAAAGAAATAAATAAAATTTATATAGCTCAGAGAAACCATGAATTGATAACTATTTGCAAGCTCAAGAAAGTAAGAGATGGATGCATATTTGATTTCTAATTATGTAATAATGCACACAATGATGATTTTAACATGCAAACAAACGTTCTCTTCATTAATCAGTACATTGGTGTCATGTAATGGTATTTAATATTTTAAACAATGGCATTGTGAATTTAATTTTTCCTCTTATTGATGCTCTTGATGCTTATTGATGCTCCATTTCATAGAAGTTTCAATATCACTTTCACTTTACCATGTATGAAGATATTAATAACATTAAGAAGCTCTTAAGTAACTAATAGAAAAGGACAAAAAAGTGAAAAAAATGTTCTGAAATATTTCTTCAGATTAGGACTGCTGGGCTTTCCACCTATGGTAGCTGGTTTGTTGTTGGCAACCATACTCTTCTGCCTGGTGACGACACAGAGCAGAGGAAAGCAATCTGGGTAGTTTGGCTGTGTGCTAGCACATCTGTTTTGGAAGTCTGGTGGATGAGCATTCTTGCAAGCAACAAGTTCCAGCTCTTAAGCTTGTGCTCAAGTTTGCTTAGCTTTCTCTCTCAGTCATGTGTCCCCAGCCAGTTGGCCTGGAAGTAACTAGAAAGGCTTGTCAGAACTGCTATTGACCTTTGAGCATGGGGCAATTTACAGTGTCCCTCCATAAAAGGGTGATAATAGAAATCTGCCTACCCAGAAGCAACCTTGCACAGCTGCCTCCCATCAGAGTTGCAGTCAGTGAATGCTACTGGAGGATTAGCTGCTATAGACAGTTAGGCAGGTTATTGAATCAACATTTTCTGGCTTGCCCCTTTGCCAGGTACTGCTGGCTTTGCTTCATTTAGCCAAATTTAACCAGAAATTTTTCCTCTGGATGTTCCACCAGCCTTTGAACTCTGAGGACATGGACTATGGAATAATAAAGCTTACTCTCTCGGCATTCTGTCAGTTGCAGGCTGTTTTCTGCTGTGCATTTTAAGCCATAATATTGTGATTGGCATTTTTTGGCATTCAAACAATGGGCCCCAAAGGGGTCAATATAGTATAATGGTTAATAGTACCAACTTGGAGTTAGGCCAGTCTGGGTTTGAATCCTAGTATTAGCACTCTTTAGCCCTGTGACTAGTTTTCTTACCTGTAAAGTGGGGATAATAATATCTTTATATGTATTAACTAGCTTAAACTAGCTACTAAAATCCAGATTAGTTCTGTGAAGTTCTAATATGTTCTAATGATTGGATAAATGGTATTAAATGTACGGGATACACATAGTTGTTAATCCAGGTCTTTGTTTTATCAGAATATTCCATTCCAGATGATACTAATTCTAATAGCTATATCTATTCCAGTTTCTGAATATTACTTATGATATCCTTCATTCAACCAACAACTATTCAGTAGATTCTTAATATGTCTCCAGACTAGGTGCTAGAAGGCACACAAAAGAAGCAGAAGTCTTCGTTCCTTTTCTAGAAAAGGTTGTAATCTTTTAGTTTTTTATGAAAAGCCAGTTTGCTTACTTCCAGCATGCTTTTGGTCTTGGAATTTGGGATAAAACTTTGACATTAAACTGAGTTTAAGGCATCATATTTTCTTGGATTTTTACTCATATATAAAGGTGCCATTAAAGACCTATCATTTTGTGTAATTTTATATACATACCTAGCAATATTGGGAATATCACTGTGGTTAATTCTGAAGTTGAAAGCACTAAAGTACTTTCTAGGATACCCAAATGCTTCCTGTTTCTAGTAAAACATTCTAGCTAGTGTCAATCTCTTAATTTTTCTTTGTGTTGCATTTGTAAATGAAGAATTCTCACCTTTCACGTAGGAGGCCTGGGTTCGATTCCCAGTCAGTGCACCTCAAAAGCAGCCACCACTCATCTGTCAGTGGAGGCTTGTGTGTTGCTGTGAAGTTGAACAGGTTTCAGCAGAGCTTCCAGACTAAGAAGAAAGGGCTGGAGATCTACTTCTGAAAATCAGCCAATGAAAACCTTATGGATTATAACAGTAGAATCACTGTATGCATGAGGTCACTATATGAATTGGGGGCTGACTTGATGGTAGCTGGTAATAACAACAACATTGTATTTATAGAGCCATAGCAGGTGTTTTCTCTGCTGGGTACATTGGGGGATGGAGTATGATCAAACACTGAGTTTTTAAAAAATGTATAATGTATAATATTTGGAGCAGGGAGAAGAGGGGATAGTATCTTCAGATACTTCTCTTACTCTGAGAAATTACTCAATTTTTATAAATTCTGATTTTCCAGTTTTTTGTTTCTTTTTGCTATTCTTGCAGTTTAGTTGGAAGATGATAGACAAGTTTTTCAGTAATCAGTCAGGGTGAGAATTACCAGACTAATGATGGCCAATGGGAAATTTGAAGCAATGATTAAGAAACTTCAAATTTCAGAGAGGTTGTTAATTAATAGTAAAATGTTCTAGCATGACTTGATTTTGACCATCCAGAGATTTCCATGTACAAATGTTCCATCCTGTTTTGTTCTGTATAGACTGGTCTTGGAAGAGGCAAGGTGTTATGGATTAAATTGTGTCCCCCAAAAATATGTATTGTAAATCCTAACCTGTACGCCTATGGTTATAATCCCATTTGGGAACGTGTTGTCTTTGTTGTTAGTGAGGCAGAATTAGTATAGGATGTATCTTGAGTCAATCTCTTTTGAGATATAAAAGAGATTAAACAAGTAAGCTAAGGAGGCAGAGATAGGGGGAAAGAGATGCCAAACCACATGAAGATCTCCCAGGAACAGAAGCTAAAAAGAGTTAAGGACCTTCCCCAGAGCCAAGAGAGAAGGACTTCCCCTAGAGCTGGCTCCCTGACTTTGGAATTCTAGCCTTCTAAGCTGTTGGAAACCCTGGTGGTGTAGTTGTTAAGTGCTACAGCTGCTGACTGAAAGGTCAGTGGTCCGAATCCACAAAGTGCTCATTGGAAACTCTATGGGGCAGCTCTACACTGTCCTATAGGGTCTCTATGAGTCAGAATCGACTCTATGGCAGCGGGTTTTGTTTTCTTTTGTTTTAAACTGTGAAAAAATAAATTTCTCTTTGTTAAAGCCTTCCACATGTGGTATTTCTGTTACAACAGCACTGGATAACTAAGATACAAGGTATGCAGTTATTCATATGATTTTAGTCATTAAGTCCCAAGTAGAGCAGATCATTAACTGTATACTAAATATAGATACAGCCAATAGCTACAAACAAGCCAAGAATCCTCTTCTTGAAATGCTTGGGTAATCACAACAGAAACTATCTGTGTTTACATAGAGCTTCCAAATTTTCCAAATGTTCCTCACATACCTTATTTAATTCGTAAATTAACTTCATTTAATAATGAAAAAAACGTATGGGAAGTGGGAACACAGAGGGGTTAAATGACTTGCCTTAGGCCACACAGCCAATCAACAGAGAAGGACTCAAACATAAATATTCTGGCTGCTGGTCTAGCTCTCTTTGCATTATATAACCCAGCCCAATGAAGTCTAAGAGTTATGTTATTCTTTGTAAGTTAAGCTCCACTCAGAATATGCCTGACAAACGCATGCATTTGTAGTAGACTTTTTAAACTCCAACTAATCTCTCAACTAGTCTTTTGCTTGGTTGGCACAATATTCACAACAGAATCAGCTTACTTTCCCTGTGAAATGTAACGGTGACTAAATGAATACTTTCTTTTATACGGATCAGTACGAAGCTGGTTCCTATGAGGCAGAGGTTAAAGATGTCCCAAAATGTCCAGCTTTTTGAAACTGCTGTACCACTCCATCATCTCTAACATCAACTACTCCCCTTCCCCTCAGTACCCTCCCCCCACCCGTCTTTGGGTTCCGTAATTCATTGCAAAGTCTCACAGAACTCAAACGAACCATACTTACAGTTAAGTGGTTTATTGGGGAAGTAAGAAGGTACAGCTTGGGATTGGAATCAACTTGGAAATAACAGGAATATCTCAGGATGCAGCTCTTTGATCAGGACAGCTTCTTCTCGTTCTCTGCCACTGGTCCGTGCTGGGGGCCTTCTCAGGCAACTGTTACAGTTCTTAGCTCCTTGAGTCTGCAAGCCCCACCCGTAGCCGTCTCACACCAGTCTTCTGGTTCCTGCCATCTTGCGCCCCATCGCTCTTGCTGCTGCTGTGTTGCTTTCTCTCACTGTCTTCCGTGTTACAGCTCCTGTCTCTCTCCACCCCTACCCCATTTCTCGCTTTAAGCTTAGCAGGATGACAAAGCTGACCAATCCCCTTGTTAGGGTTCCATACACCTTATTTGTATGGTCCCACCCCCACAAGGATACAATGCACCTTATTTACATTATTAATTAGCAACCTGTACAGTCCGCTTGGTGGACCACGAACACCTTATTTGCATAGTCTCACCCCGTCATTTGGTGGGAGTTACAAAGACTATGGCTAGAAGGGCCGTATTAAGTAATACACTGCACCACAGTGACAAAGCACATTCCACATTGCTAGGCTTTTTTTTTTTAAAAACAGTATACTTAAACCTCATCTGCTATGGATTTTTTTTGAGAAATAGGAATGTAGAAAATACACTGGCAGAATGCAAAACATCTGTTAGATTTTCTTGTCCCTAAACAAGTGATGTTGGGCAAAAAATTTAAGAAATGATATGCCAGTAACAAGTTATGAAAGCTGCAAGAGAAATAATCATATGAGTTTGCTTCTGAAGGATGAATGTTTTTGTGTACTTAAGACACTAGATGACCCTTGCATAAAGTATATCCCAACTTGATCTAACTTAACTGTGGCTTTTAATACTGTGTGTAAAGAAAAGTTTAGGCTAAAAGTGAATGATTGTAACTACAGACAGCATAATGGGGAAACACACAGAGCCAACATGCTGAAGCATTTTCTGTTGTTTATACTAAACTGTTATAGAAATTATATAGATGTAGAATATAATGACTCTAAATTATATACCTTCTATAATAGTCTTATAGTCAGTAACCTTTATCCTCCACTTTGAATGGATCGTTTTTCAGAAGTGAGATGGGAGTAGGGAAAAGAACCAAAAAGTTGAGAGAGCCCTGAATTAGATGGTGCAGGCTATATCTGATTGTCCCCCTTATTTTGAGGAAATATGTATTCTTTTTCCTTTGGATATTTGCATATTAGAGGATGTTTGTATGCTTAACTTTCTCTTAGCTATCTTTCATTATTCTTTATAATATGGCTTCTATTTTAAGTAATTGAGCACCAGATTTTTTTCTCTCAGTTAATCCTTTGAGAAACTTTAAATTCTCCTGGAATCTGTATTTCTGGGCCTTGGTGTTGGGGTAACCCAGCCAGGCCATTTGCCATTATGTGCCCTTTTGAACTTCGAGCCTTTAAGGAACTGGTTTTCCTGTAGTCAACTTCAGGTCAAACTATAGCCTAGTAAGCGGTTCAGCAGAGACCATTTTGTCTTTGGGCTTTTTTGGAGAATTATCTATGTGCCATCAGTTTCAGGAAGCAGAAATTCCAGGGTCTGACTGGAAGCTGTGCTTTAGGATATATATATATAAAACCAAACCCATTGCCACTGAGTGGATTTGGACTCATGGCAATCTTGTAGAATGGAGAGAACCGCCTCATAGGGTTTCCAAGGAGCGCTTGGTGGATTGGAACTGCCAACCTTAATGAGTCTGTTTTTACAACTGATTGACCCTGAAACTCCACACATGTTCTGACTCTATCTCCTGAGAAACCAACATGAAAGAAATTTACAGTGACCCTCAGGAGACTACTCTGCTTGGACCTTGCCTATATAACCTGCTTTCACTGTCCCATCTTTGGAGGGCCTTTCCGATACTTTCGGTTTGACACTGCCCAATTTAAATTATATCTACTAACAATAAATATATTCTGTTACATTAATTTCTGGCATTTCTCTGTGCATTTAGGTTTTTAATACCTTTCAATGAATAACTGCATGGCAAACTGGTGGAATGCTTGAGACAGCTGGGATATTGGATTAAATCCGTTGCTGTCCAGTCGGTTCTGACTCATAGCGACCCTGTAGGACAGAGTAGAACTGCCCCATAAGGTTTCCAAGTAGCGGTTGGTGGATTCAAACTGCTGACCTTTTGGTTAGCAGCTGTAGCTCTTAACCACTGAGCCACCAGGGCCCCTGGGGTATGGAAACCAACTATCATTTCTTATAAAATAAACTAGGGGTCGTATTATAGTCCCTGGATGGTACAAATGGTTAATGCACTTGGGTGCTAACCAAAAGGTTAGAGGTTTGGGTCCACTCAGAGGTACCTTGGAAGAAAGGCATGGCGATCTACTTCTGCAGAATCAGCCATTGAAAACCCTATGGAACACAGTTCTTCTCTGATACAGTCAGAATTGACTCAGTGGCAACTGCTAACTAACATTATTATAATTTTAGAATACTTTTTGACATATGCAATGGTGAAAGAACATTTACACATATGCAAGAGGAGAACAAAAATATTTTCAGGTCTTTTGCATCCCTTTTGGAATATACAAATTAGTATATTTCTTTTGCTAGGAAATTTGTAAATAGTTATTTAAAAATAAATCTTAATATAAGTAAAAAATAAATGTTCAAGTTTCTGACCCCTCTTACAGAAAGATGAAGACTGGGAACTGTTGATCAATTTGAGCACAGGTTTTTTTCTTTCTTTTTTTCCAAACATGAATCTAAGCTGTCCATAAATAAATTTATCATGCAAAATAGGAAGATCTATGTGTATGTTTTTAGCTAAATCTCTTTGACATAGAATAAACTGTTGCTAGGTAACAAATATCTAGTAAATCTGGGCTTTGTAGACAACCAAAATCAATGTAGTCCAAGATCAAAAACAAAAATACTCAACCATCCAAAGAAGCAAAAAGGCACACACTATAGCCTTAGCTTGAGCCTTGGTGGCCCAGAGGTTAAGTGCTGTGGCTGCTAACCAAAAGGTCAGTAGTTCAAATCCACCAGCCACTCCTTGGAGAGTCTATGGGGCAGTTCTACTCTGCCCTACAGGGTCGCTATGAATTGGAATTGACTTGAAGACAACAGGTTTATAGCCTTAACTAACTTAAAATTCTAGAGTTCTTTTACCTGATTTTCTCAGTACTCTTTGTAGAATCAAAATAAGCCTTTTCCTATTCTTATCAAAGAGTATGCTTAAAGAAGATGATGAAAGTAAGGAGATTTTAAGAAAAATACTTTGCATCTTCATAAAGGGAAGTTTAAAGACAAAATAAAAATCACTCTTAACTCATAATATTTCCCTAAGAATATGGATATGTTTTCACTCAGTAAATATGATCATCAAAGAAGCCTGGATTTTAATGAGATAGGTATCTCAGAGATCAAATGAGTGATAGAAATAGTCTCCTATAGTCTCCTTTCCTCATGTGTCAGGCTTCAATATCCAACTGACTCCTAACTATGGACTTTCCTATAGTTTAAACATGTGTGAACATTGCATGGGAAATGCTTTTATTGCCCATTGTGTCATGTCAGTTACAGGCTAAGGCATTTTTAGTTACCTAAACTTCCTGGAACATAATTAGGATGTATAAAAATGTAAAATAGTTTGAAGACAACAGTTATCATCAGTATTAACAAAAATTTAGTATCATTTCCTATCAGTGTTATTTAACCAGATTTGCCCGATGCAGCATGTCGTTTGATTTCTTTTTTTAACCTTTTTTATTACACTTTAGATGAAGGTTTAGAATGAATAGTTTCTCATTACACAGTCAGTACACATATTATTTTATGACATTGGTTAACAACCCTACGACATGTCAACACTCTCTTCTCGACCTTGGAGGACTTTTTTTTTTT
>NW_004443939.1:23454228-23471900 GCF_000243295.1 Trichechus manatus latirostris | reverse complement strand
AGCAATTCAGTCCCTCAGGGAGTTTGGATGTGTCTATGGCGCTTCCATGACCTTTTCTTGTACAAGTTGTGCTGGCTTCCCCAGTATTGTGTACTGTCTTACCCTTCACCAAAGTTACCACTTATCTGTTGTCTGTTTGTCTTTTGGTTTCTTGACTGCTGCTTCCATGGCTGTTGATTGTGGCAAATCTGCTGCAAAAGACCTCTGTAAAGTGTTAACCAGCAAAGATGTCACTTTGAGGACTAAAGTGCATCTGACCCAGGCCATGGTATTTTCAGTCACCTCATATGCATGCAGAACTGGACAGTGAATAAGGAAGATCGATGAAGAATTGATGCCTTTGAATTATGGTGTTGGTGAAGAATATTGACTATACCATGGGCTGCCAGACGAATGAACAAGTCTGTCTTGGAAGAAGTACAGCCAGAATGCTCCTCAGAAAGGAGGACGACGAGACTTCTTCTCATGTACTTTGGACATGTTATCCGGAGGGACCAATCCCTGGAGAAGGACATCATACTAAGTAAAGTAGACGGTCAGTGAAAAAGAGGAAGACCTTCAGTGAGATGGATTGACACAGTGGCTACAACAGTGGGCTTAAATATAGCAACAATTGTGAGGATGGTGCAGGACTGGGCAGTGTTGCATTCTGTTGTTCATAGAGTCATTGTAAGTCAAGTTGACTCGATGACACCTAACAACAACAACGACAATTATTTAACCTAATATCTCGGGAAGCTGAGGGACATGTGATAGAAAAAAGAGTTCAGAGTGGATGAAATGGCATTGTGAGTAGACTATAACAAGATTGTAGTAAAAGAAAAACCTGACCAACCCTTAGGAGGAAGAAGAGCAGTATTATCTCCAAAGAGAACTCTCGTTCTGTGCCGAAAGCATTTCTAGAGGGCCTTTTTGGAGCTTGGTTCTGGGTTTATGAAATGGGAATAAGAGAGATCTTAGTTTTGTCCCAGCTCTGCCAGCTGTGTGATCATTGACAAATATATCACTGCTTGCTGTCTGCGCTTTGATAAAATTAGAAATTTGAACTGGGATTTCTGTGGTCTTTCTGCTTTAAAATTCTAGGATCCTAGAAGGGTAAAAATATGGAGGAAAAAAGCACAGGGATATCATAAACAGTTTTTGAGTAAGTCTTCTTTCCCTTGAAATAACTTTTTAGAAGCAGTGGGCTTTAGGTTTTCAAAGTCCTGTCTATAAATACGTGTGTGAGGAGGAGGGAACATTTATTGAGCACTTATAAAGGTTACATGTTACTTTCTTGAGGAAGTTTTCCCTGACACCTACCCTCCTGTACACCTCTTAAATAGTTACTCATTCCTTCCTTTATGTTCCATCTGTATCTTCTGCATGTTTTTGATGTTACTGTTATAATGTACTTATTTATATGCCTGTTCTCTCTACTGGACTGTTAGTTCCTTGAGTACAGAACTGTGTTTTAGTGTCTTGTTTATCTTTTTAATTTCTTTTTATCACACAGTTTAATATCAGCATATTAAAGGCACTTAATATGCTTTATTATTATGTATTATATTAATATAATTGGAATAAATCTGAATTCCGTTTATATATGCTCTCTCACTGAATCCACACAATAATCCTGTCTCTAAGAAAACAAACTAAGAATGGAAACACAAGTTCCACATGTTACGCTGTAACAAATGATACAGCAAAGATTCTGCTTTGGATCTCTCTGACTCAAAAACTTGAGTTCTTTCTGCTTGACCAAGCTGCCTTTCACACATAGAAACAAGAGTTCATTTAGAGTTATGACCAAAACCATAACCAAACCCGTTGCCAGTTAGTTGATCTCGATTAGGAGTTGTAGAGAGTCAGAATTTCGTTCAAAGCTTGGTAGTCATGAAGGAAAATTGGGCCAAATTCAATGTTATTGAACAGTATACATATATTTTCTTTCATTAAACCTGACTGTTGTACCTGTTTTCTCTAGGGAAATAAAATTTCTGATTTTATTTTGTATTTTTAAATGAGTACAAATTATCTTTGCTTTTTCTTCCCACCCTCGTTCTAGCCACAACTGGGATTGCCAGAGACAAGGGGAGAAGGAGAATTCACTTGCTTCTCATCTCAGTCTTGGCCCCATGATGATTTCCACACCCTCTTTTTCTCTTTTCTCCATGAACTCTTAACTATTTCACTACCTGTTTTGTTGTGTTCATAGGCTATCAGTGTTCCTGGAGAGAGTTGCAATATCCCGCTCTCTGACTCCACCACAAATCCTTGCTTTACTATTAGGTAGACTTCACTGTTGCTTTTTTTTTTTTTTTAAAATGTGCTTTAGGTGAAAGTTTACAGAGCAAATTAGTCTCATTAAACAATTAGTACACAAATTGTTTTGTAACATTGATTGCCAACCCCACAACGTGTCAAAACTTTCCCCTTCACTCTGGGTTCCCAGTTTCCATTCGTCCAGTTTTTCTGTCCCTTCCTGCCTTATCCTGTTTGCTTTTGGACGGGTGTGCCCATTTAATCTTGTATACATGATTGACCTATGAAGCGCTTCCTCGCATGTGTTATTGTTTGTTTTATAGACCTGTCTAATTTTTGGCTGAAGGGTGAATCTCAGGAGTGACTTCTGAGTTAAAAGAGTGTTGGGGAGGGCCGTACTCTGGAGGTTTCTCTAGTCTGTGTCAGACCAGTAAGTAAGTCTTTTTTTTTTTTGGTGAATTTGAATTTTGTTCTACATTTTTATCCAGCTCTGTCCAGGACCCTCTATTGTGATCCCTGTCAGAGCAGTCAGTGGTGGTAGCGGGGCACCATCTAGTTGTTCTGGGCTCAGGCTGGTGGAGGCTATAGTAGTTATGGTCCATTAGTCCTTTGGACTAATATTTCCCTTGTGTCTTTGGTTTTCTTCATTCTCCTTTGCTCTGAATGGAATGGGACCAGTATATGTACCTTAGATGGCCGCTCGCAGGCTTTTAAGACCCAAGATGCTACTCACCAAAGTTGGGTGTAGAACATTTTCTTTATAAACTATGTTATGCCAGTTGAACTGAAAGTTTCCCGAGGCCATGGTCCCCAGCCCTCAGCCAGTAACTTGGTCTCTCAGGAAATTTGGATGTGTCTATGAAGCTTCTATGACTTTGCCTTGGTGAAGTTGTGCTGATTGTGTATGTTCTTTCCCTTTACCAAAGTTACCACTTATCTACTATCTAGTTAGTGTTTTTCCCAGCCTACCCCTCCTCTCCCTCATAACCATCAAAGATAATTTTTTTCTGTGTGGAAACTCTTCCTTGAGTTTTTAATAATAGTGGTCTCATACAGTATTTGTCCTTTTGTGATTGACTTATTTCATTCAGCTTCACTGCTGCTTTTGACAATACTGTCTTCCTGGTCAAATTCATTGCCTGTTGCATTCCTGACAGCACCTTTTCCAAATCTTTTGCACCTTTCTCAAGCTCCTTACTCCACTGTCATTTTCCCCTAATCCCTTCATCTTCATCTCCAACTTTGTGGATAGATTTGACGTTATCATATGATAGGAATTTGAGATTTGCTATTCTCTACCTTAATATTTCTTTCACTCTTCCATTTTTCTGTTTCACTGGCATGTCTTCTTCCTCTTACCTCCTAGATGGTGGTATCTCCCAAGGTTGTGTCTTCCACTGTCTTCTCTTAATCTGCTCTTTTACAATCTCATGTGTCCCTATGATTTAAGCCATATTATCACCACTGTATGTGTGACTTCCAAATCTAGATCAACCTCTGATCTCTGTCACCAGTTCCATGTTGTTGTTGTTGTTGGATGCTGTCAAGTCACTTCCGACTCATAGTGACCCTGTGTACAACAGAACAAAACACTGCCTGGTCCTACGCCGTCCTCACAATCATTGTTATGTTTGAGCCCATTGTTGCAGCCACTGTGTCAATCCATCTCGTTGAGGGTCTTCCTCTTTTTCGCTGACCCTCTATACTACCAAGCATCATGTCTCCAGGGATTGGTCCCTTATCTCTAAAATTGCTATTGAGAAATCTCCACTTAGCAGTATTTTACTCACTTCAAATTCAGCATGTCTAAGGTTGAAATCATCTTCATCGTCTTGATCCTAAATCATCTTTTTCTCACTTCCTTGTTTCTGATTATGAATGAGAGTGCTTCCTACATGGTTGATAGATTCATCTTCTGAAGCATCATTTTGATCATGCCATACATACCCCTCACTGATTCTGTATTTAACCTTAAGGAGTCTCACTTTCATCATTCTAGAGTGTTGTAAATATTTGGATTGTGGGAATTAACATATGAATACATATATGAAAGACCAAACTTGGTGCCTGGTATATGGTAGGCCTTTGCTGTTAGATTTCTTCCTATTTAAACACCCCCACTGGCTCTGTATTATTTACAAAATAGAATCAGTGCTTCTCAGCCTGACAAGCAAGCTCTTATTAAAATGTCTCCGGAAAATCCTTCACTTTTTCTTTTTTTGCATGCTTTTTTCTCTTTAACTGAAAGTCAGCCCTTTCTAATCTCTAGCAGTTGAAATTCTACCAGCTGAAATCCTACCCACCTTTCAAGGCCCAGTTTAAGCACTTTCTCTTCCACGAAAGGCTCCCTAATGCTCTCAAGTAGATGCGAATTCCCTCTTTCTCTTCTCAGCCCTTTCTCCACAATTTACCAAATTCTGCCTTGAATTATAGTTATAGGTGTAGATGACTTATATTTCTGTTAGAGTTTTACATTCATTTTGAGGGCTAGCCTGGTCTTAATTATTTTTATAACTTTTGCAGTGCTAAATAGAGTGCCTTCTCCATAATAGACCCTCGAAAATATTTATTAAGTTTTAACAGGTAATCAGTGTGTTTTGTTTATACATTCAGATTCTCAGATTTAGTGGGAAGAACTGATTGTGAAACATGATACAGTCATGACATTGTACAAATATGCTAAAACTACATTTGATTAGATCATATAGTATTTTGCCAGAGAAGGCATATATGGTTTGTTCACTTTATGGGGCATAAGGAGGATGGGACCAAGCCTAGACTAAACATTTTCATAATCTTTCACTGACCTTCCTGGAGATAGACTGCTCAATCTTTGCCATCTCTAATTATTGTAATTTTGTACTTAGAACACAAGTCTTATCTAAAATCTCCCTTGCCTTCACTACCTCCCAGTGTCCTGCTGGCAAGCTCTGTAGGTAGTTGGCGAGGTTCTGTTTTGTAAAGGCTACAGTTAAATGTAAGGCCGTTTTGAAAAGAATTCATGGGGTTTTGGGTTATGGTGGGGTCTACCAGTCAAACTGAAGAGGAAATTAAAATATGTTATTCATGAACAAAACAATAAAACCTATAATATACCACTGTGATTATTGAGGACAGGAAGAGGAAAGGTGGGGGTAGAGATGTAAAGCATCTGAGGAGATGAAAAGCTGAACTATGCAGAAGTACCCTTAACTCTTAATCTGCCTTTTCCTGTGTACATATCGCCTTATGCTTTCTAGGGCCCTTTATACAAAATTGGAATGTTCCTGGTTAGGAGGGAACATTGGTATAATGGAAAGAATATTGGCTTTGACATCAGAGGAACTAGGTGCAAGTTCTGACTCTTGTGTTACTACATGACCTTTGATTAGTCACTTATAACATCTCTGGGGCCTTAGTTTCCATCTGTAAAATGAAGCAGTTAATACCTGCTTCATGTGCTTGTTATGATTATTAATTGAGAGTAATATTGTAAAAACACTTCCCAAATTGTAAAGTATTTTGTTAATAATTACTCAGTAAAGGGGCTATGGTGACTCCTGAAACCAGAAGAATGTTTGAGGCTTTTAATTCTCACCTCAAAACCTCTGGCTCTTTCTTGCTATTTCCTCTGCCTGGAACTCTCTTCCACTCTTTTCGTTTTCAAAGTCCTAATTTAAAATATCATTACTTCAGGGAGAGGAGTCCCTGTGTGGCACAAACAGTTAAGTACTGATTACTAACCGTAAGGTTGGAGGTTCCAATCCACCCAGAGGTGCCTTGGGAGACAGGTCTAGCAATCTGTTGCCAAAAGGTCACAGCCTTGAAACACCTATGGAGAAGTTGTACTCTGCACACATGGGGTCACCTTGAGTTGGAGCAGACTTAATGCTAACTAACAACAACACTTGAGAGTAAGATCTTCCTTGACCGTCTTCTCTAAAATAGTTCCTCCAATATTCTTTATCTCATTTTCTATCCCTTTCACAGTACTTATTTACGTTTTTTTTTTTATTCTCTTTGTCTCACTTTCCCATTTGAATGTAAACTTCATGAGGGCAAAGACTAGATCTTATTTACTTTTGTATTCTCAGCTCCTGGCAAAGCACGCGCAGCGTTGGTGGTGCAGTGGTTAAGAGCTTGGCTGCTAACCAAAAGGTTGGCAGTCCGAATCCATCAGCTGCTCCTTGGAAACCCTATGAGGCAGTTCTTTTCTATCCTATAGTGTCACTATGAGTTGGAATCTACTTGATATCAATGGATTTGGTTTGTTTTTTGGCAAAGCGCATGGTAAGTACTTGGTTTTGTCACTTACTAGCCATGTGACTTTGGGCAAATTATTTAACTCCTCTGTGTCTCAGTTTCTTTCCTCAGGTATAAAGTGGAGATTATAATAATATCAACATCCTATTATGATTCTCAATTTTCAGTGCTTAGAATAGCAACTGACACAAACTGTTCAATAAATGTTAGCCATTATTCTTACTTCTCCAAGTATTTGTTGGAAAAGTGAATGAATAAATCAAGTGCTTTTATTTATTTTTAGAACTTCCATATTTCTGAATTGATTTTTACATCATTTTAGTGGTGGAAGATTTGTGAGCCTATAGGTGTTTTCACAATGACTTCTATCAAATTGCTTTGATGGTGTGTGTCACTTCTCTTTGGGATTTCCATGCATTGTGTTGAAGAGTGGTTCTTGTGTATGTATATCTGTAGTGTTTTATTCAGAGTTAATTGGAAATAGGAAAATAAACACTGTCTACAAGATAGAATGACTCCAGGTTCGATGAGAACTAGAGATCAAAAGCCTAGCCTCATATGAAGGAGACATGATTGTATGGAAGTTGGGGTCCAGAGACATGTTGTACAAAGAGCCAGAGGAACTGGTTCGGGGCGCAGCCTAGCTGGGACCAAGAGCCTGAAAAGGGCCAGACAAGAGCTACTTCTCTTTTGTATATCCAGCCTGGACCAGGGCAGAGGCAGCTGGTACCTAAGGGAGCCTATAGGCTTTTCAATAGGACTTGGACCAGGAATGCCTGTATATATCCATGCCAGGATGGATATAGTCAGACTGAGAGATCATAAAATGGTATTTTACTAATCAGTTCAGAGATATATCATATCTATTTTAGGACTCTATAATTCCCAATTTATGTATAGAAGGTCCTATGTCAATATTATAGAAAAATCAATGAACTTATTTCACAGAAGATTTTCCTGAAAGTATGCTGAACTATTTATACAGTCATTCAAGAAATAATGAATTGTGATAATGACTAATTAGATCATTTTCAATGTATCATTTACAGTGTATCAGGCACTGTGGTAAGCAGTCTGCATGAATTATCTTATTTAAGTACCACACATCTTATATGTACGTGTGTGTGTATATATATGTATATATATGTATATATATATTCTTCCAATTTAAAGAGAAAGAAACTGGGGCTCAGAGAAATTAAGTAAATTGGTCAAAGTGACATGATTTATAAGTGGTAGAGCAGAACTTGAAATTAGATTTGTTTGCTTACAACCTCTACACTTTACTTTCCTTCCAAGCATTTGACTAGTTGCTGTTGAGTTGAGTCCAACTCATGTCGACTGACCCAAGTGTGTTAGCATAGAACTGTACTGCATAGGATTTTCAGTGGCTGATGTTTCAGACACAGATCACTAAACCTTTCTTCTGAAATGCCTCTGGATGGACTCGAACCTCTAACCTTTCGATTAGCAGCCAACTGCATTAACTGTTTGCACCACCCAAGGACTTCTCTAAGCATTTACTGAGTGTTTATGTCCCATGCACTTTATGTGCTAAATGAAGATTTATGAAATGAATTTAAATGAAGAGAAATATGAAGGTTATAGCTTTAAATCTACACAACATTTTTATTTTGCAGTATATATTATAATTTCTAATTTTCAAACGTGGATACCCAGGCTTAGAGAAGTTTGCTTAGCAGCTTCACTTCGGGAGATAGTTTCCAGTCCAGATGTAGTTAAAAAATAAAACAAAACACAGTGCAGTTACCATAAATAGAAGAAGGGGGGGGGGTTCTGAATTAAGTAGTGGTAAATATTATAGTTTTATTCAGTTTGAAGCATGGAGGCTTCTAGACAGAAATGCTTCCAGCACTAATACAGCATCTGTGCCTCTGCAACCAATTCTTTCTTACACTGAACAGCTTATTTGGAAAGTGCTGACTCTAAACACCAGAACAGGAATGACTCTTGGCAACACCTTTTTGAAAGGAATAATTGACCAAAAAAAAAGCATATGTAAAACAGAGGTTTGGCAAATGCAACATCCAATTCTTCACATCTCTGCAAATTCATCTTCATTAAAAATAAAAGTTGAGACATATAGCCTTCTCCTTCATTTCTCCTAGGATAATCCCCAAATTCCCATGTTGAATAGAAAATGCTAAACTGTCAACATCCTTGTGAATCATACTCTTAGCCCAATAAACCCTGAAATTCAACCTCAGAATTTTGTAGTTACAGGTCCACCATAAGTGTGTTTCTTTTAACACATGATATTATCCATGCACACTAATGCTGCGTGTTAGTTCTCTCCAGAGGTTGTAAATAATCCCATATGATATATGTGGCTTTATATATATATATATATGCATATAAAACTGCATAAGTAGCCAAAAAGCTTTGAAAAAAAAAAGTATCTGCCTTTTTCCCCCTTCGTGAACTTTTGAGTCTGATTATTGAACCCAAGATAAGTAAACCTCAAGTGTGTTTGCTCTTAATGAAAGCTCTTTTCATGGTATACCCAGAGGCACCACTTAAGAGTGTACAAACCAGATGAGACGATAGGAAGTACTCTGATTTATTCTCCCAAAGATTATGCATTTTTGTTTTGAGAAACTGAAGTAGGAACTTAAGCAAGAATGCTTTACACTTAGGAGACAAGTTGGTGTGTGTATGTCTGTCAGTCTCATGTATTTGTGTTTCTACAGCAAGAGTTTTAAAAAGAAACTGTACGTGGGGTGGGAGTAGGGAGAGGAATAGGAGAGTGTTGTCGCCTACAAAGAAAAATCAATTAGCAGAAGTGAAACTATGATTCTGAATTCCCTTAGCACTCTCTCAGTGTTTATTCTAACTTTATTGTCATTAAAGCAATTGCTTATGTTCCCAAGTAGATTGTAGTTCCTAGTCATATGTTTGTTGCACAAATAAATGCAAATAGAAGAATGATAGTACCCATTCCAGAAAACAGGACATGTCAGCAGGATCTCATAAAACTTCAAGACAGAAGCTTCACTTTGCTTTATAGGTATAGAAATAAATGGAAGAGGAGAGTGGAGGAATGCTGCTTGTGTAGATTTAATTTCAAGGACATTCAATCAAACACAAATAAGCAAATCTTCCAGCATTAGAGCTCTGGATGCCGTATCCAGCTCAGTCTCCTATTTCTAGAACTTAACAGTTTGACATTGGATTTTTAACCTTCCTGGTTCTTGGTTTTCTTATCTGTGTTAATGCTAACCAACTTTTAGGCATTGTGCTATGAAGAAAAATGAGGCAGAATAGGGAATAGAGAGTGATGGAGATGTGATGACTACTTTAAGGTTTCTCTAAGATAAAATTTGAGCAGATGCCTGACTAAAGTGAGGGAGGAAGTTATACAGAAATAAGTGGGAAGAATGCTTCAGGCAGAGGGACAAGGAAGGGCAAAGCCTTGAAGTAGTCAGAGAACACTTAGGGATTCCGTGTGACCAGAGAGGAGTGAGCTAGGGAGCAGAGGCCTAACTAAGGGGGCAGGGAGGGGGATGCAGGTAGGGCATGTGCCCTGGGCATCACATGATGCCCTGGGCGCCACTTGAGGCGGGGTGCTAACTAGCAGCTTCTATTGGCCATCAGTAGCCCCGGTAGCACAGTGGTTAATGGCTCAGCTGCTAACCAAAGGGTTGGCAGTTCGAATCTATTAGCTGCTCCTTGGAAACCCAGTGAGGCAGTTCTTCTCTATCCCATAGGGTCACTATGAGTCAGAATTGACTCTATGGCCACAGGTTTGGTTTGGGTTTTTTTATCGGCCGTCACCATTTCTTTTGCCAGTTGTAAGAGATCGTTCAACAATTTAACACTAATTGCCCTAGGCGCTATTTTCAGTAGGTAGGCCCCTGCTGGAAACCCTGGTGGCATAGTGGTTAAGAGCTACAGCTGCTAACCAAAAGGTTGGCAGTTTGAATCTACCAGGCGCTCCTTGGAAACCCTGTGGGGCAGTTCTACTCTGTCCTATAGGGTCACTATGAGTCGGAATCGACTGGACGGCAACAGGTTTGGTTTTGGTTTAGGCCCTTGCTAGCGAAAAAGTACTAGGAGATGAAGTCAGAGATATAAATAGTGGTGAGATCATGAAGGGCCTTATAGATCATGGTAAGGACTTTGGTTTTTATTCTGAATGAGATCGGGAGTTATTATAGGAATTTTGATCAGAAGAGTGATACTATCTGAATAAATTTTAAAAAAAAGGATTACCCTGGCTGCTGTCCCATAGGCCTTCCAAGGAACATCTGGTGGATTCAAACTGCCAGCCTTTTAGGTTAGCAGCTGTAGCCCTTAACCACTACACCACCAGGGTTTCCTATTAAAGTATAGGGTAAATTATTACCTTGAAGCTAGATTGAAGGTAGAGCCAATAGGAATTTCTTATGGATTGGATGTTGCTAGGAGTGGTAGGGGGAGAGTGTCAAAGATGACATCATGGATTTTGACCTGAGCAACTAAAAAAAAAAAAAGAAGTTGGCATTTATAGAGATGAGGAAGGATGGAAGTGGGAATGGAGGTGGAAATAGTAAAGTGGGATTTCAGTTTGGGAAATATTATATTTGAGATGCCTATTAGACATCCAAACGGAGGTGTGTATTGTATATACAAATCTAGAATTCAAGGGAGAACTTGGGGCTAGATATAGACATTTAGGAGCTGATAGTCTGTATATGGTATTTAAAGCATGGAACTGAATGAGATCACCTAGAAAGTGAGCTTAGCTAATAGACAGATCTGAGGCCTGGGTCATTCTAGTGAAAGAGTTCTGGAAGATGAGTAGGACTAGTAGAGAAAATCGAAAAGGAGTGGTTTGAGAAGTAGAAAGAGAGCTGAGAGAGTGCTGTCATGGTTGTCAAGTGCAGAAAATGATTCAAAAAGAAAAGAGTGATCAACTGTGCCACATGCTGCTGATAGGACGAGTAAGATGAGAATTGGGTTTGGCAATGAGGAAGTCATTGGTAATCTTGAAAAAAGGAGATTTCAAAGATGTTGGGAAGAAAACCTGATTAGTGCAAGTTCAAGAGAGAGTGGGAGGAGAGGAAGTACGGACAGTGAGTATAAACAGGACTTTGAAGATTCTTGCATTAACGGGAAATGTAAAAATTGGATGATAGCTAGAGGGAACTGTGGCACACAGGAAAGTTGTTTTTTAAGATGAAGTATATTATAGCAGATTTGATGATTATAAGGTCATTCCAGTGGAGGAACAATAGATGATCAGAAAAGAGAGAGACTATTATTATTGTTTTATTAATTCATTATTATTGCTACTAATTTTTACAGCTATTGTACAATAAGAATTGAGATTTAAGATTCATCTCTAAAAGCCTTACAAAACCCTAAATTATACTAATGTTGTTGTAGCTGTTGAGTTGGCCCCTGCCTCATGGTGACCCTATATGTAACAGAATGAAACGCTGCCTAGTCCTGCGCCATCCACATGATTGTTTGCGGATCAGACCATTGTGAGCCATAGGGTTTTCATTGGCTGATTTTCAGAAGTAGATTGCCAGGCCTTTATTCCTAATCTGTCTTATTCTGAAAGTTCTGCTGGAACCTGGTCAGCATCATAGCAACACGTAAGCCTCCACTGATAGACAGGTGGTGGCTGCACATGAGGTGCGTTGGCTGGAAATTGAACCTGGATCTACTGCAGGGAAGGTGAGAATTCTACCACTGAACCACCAATACCCCCTAAATTATACTAATAGCCAGTATTTATTAACTGTCTACTGTATGGCTGGATTTATTCAGAGACTTTACAGTTGCCATTGTCTCAATCCTCTCAATGCCTTTATTATCACCCCCATTTAACATATGAGAACACATAAACTTAGCAGAGTTAAGAATTTTTCCATGGGTTCAAACTCTCAAACCCCAGTTTGATTGCTTTCAGAGTTGGCTGTTGACTTCTGCTAAACTACTTCTAGTCAACTGCTTACTGTACTTTATACTCAAGCAGGATATTAGACCTTTTGTGGAAGTTTCAACAAAAAACTTACTGGTTATATCAAAGTCAATCAGAAGCCTTACATCTTTGTGAAGGTGTAAACTGTACCCAGATTTCTCATTGCGTATGACTTGCTTTTCACTTAAACATAACTATAAATTCTGCAATCTCTATGAATGCCACTGGACATGATGTAAATGAAAGGGTCATTTTGGGACAGCAAGACAAATAATTTCCTAGTCTTATAGGTCTCCTTGAGACCAGAGTATGGGAGAAATAATAAAAGATCTCCTCACAAGCTGTGTGGCTTCAGGCAGGTTGTTTGGTGTTTATTAGTCCTAGTTTTCTCATCCATAAAGTGGGGCTAATATATACTTTGCAGGATTGTGGCAAGGACGGAATACATATAAAGCATAACGTATGTAAATTGCTTAACACAGTGCCTGGCACAGAGTAAGCGCTCAGTAATGCTCACTATTGTTTTCCTTTTTTCAGTAGCTTGGAAAGGGCAGTTCTTTACTTCCAACTAAATTCCGAGAAGTTTGTGAAACTTTCAGGGCCAAGTAAATTGCTTAATTGGAAGAAAATATTTTGGGAATTGAACAGAAAACTATATTTAGAAAATGCTGAGTTGTAAAGAGACAGTCTCATGCTTCAGATTTACTCAGCCCAGTTTCAGCTGGGCACCATGTGAAGCATGTCCTTCCCATTGCAAGGGTAACTAACTCACCTAGAGAGCTGGTTCAGTTTATCCTATAAATTCAACATCTTCATGTAGCAAACATTTCGAAATAGTACTGTATTGTCAATGACCTAATCCCCACATTTTTCAAACGTCCTTTAGCAGCAGAATCCTTTCCTATGAATAAAATTTTACACAGAATCTCAAAAGAAATAAAGGCAAACTGCTCTGATTGCAGCTAGGGTAGGAGTTGGGGCCCAACTCAGCCTCCTTCTCAGCAATTCCCCCTCCCTACCTCAAGTGGTCCCTGAAGCAACACAGTGGAACCTTAGGGCTTTACGGATCTAGTTTGAAAACCGCTGACCTAAGTTATCTGGACACTGAAGGTATCAATATTCACTGAATAAATCTTTCAACTGTATTTATCAAACAGATATTATATTCCAGGCCCTATGCTGAGTGGTGATGGGGGGACTATGGTGAATAAATCAGACCGTCAATGTTATGTAGCCTTTAACTGTAGGGAATTTTAGAATATCCAATCACTGTAAGTCCAGAGTTAGGGTGGTTATAGTCCTAATTCTTGGAACCTGTGAATGTGTTACATGACAAAGGGGAATTAAGGTTGCAGATGGAATTAAGGTTGCTAATCAACTGAGTTTAAAATAGGGAGATTCTCTTGCATTATCAGGGTGGGCCCAATGTAATCACAGGGTCTTTAACAGTGGAGCGGCCCTGGTGGCGCAGTGGTTAAGAGCTATGGCATGCTATAGCTGTTAACAAAAAGGTTAACAGTTCCAATCCACCAGCCACTCCTTGGAAACCCTATGGAGCAGTTCTACTCTGCCGTATAGGGTCACTATGAGTCAGAATCGACTCAATGGCAACGGGTTTTAGCAGTGGAAGAGGGAGGCAGAAGAGGAGACAGAGTGAAAGAAGAAGATGTGATGATGGAAGCAGAAGTCAGAGTGATTTGATGTGAGAAGAACTAGCCTGCCATTGCTGGATTCGAAGATTGAAGGAGGACACAAGCCAAGGAACGTGGATGGCCTCAAGAATCTGGAAAAGGCGAGGACATGGATTCTACCCTAGAGTCTCCAGAAAGGAATGCAGCCCTGCTGAAACCTTGATTTTATCTCAGTGAGATCCATTTTAGACCTCTGACCTCCAGGACTGTAAGATAATAATTTTTTTTTTTGTTTAAGCCAAGTTTGTAATAATTTGTTACAAAAGCCATAGAAAACTAATACAGTGGACTTCAGGGTTTGTTAATTCAGTAACTAAAAAGGTCATCAAGGACCCAGATTATTTCCTTCTTTTATTTTTGCTATCCACAGCATCAACTCTGTTCTAAGGCTAGTTGTTTCTTCTTCATCCTTCTCTGGATAACTACAAAAACCTTAGCTGCAAGTTATGAGACAACTAGAACCATAGGAGGGCAAGATGAATAATATCCACATGCAGATCACAGGAATGATGCAGCCAAAAATAGTGATGTCAAGAAAAGTAAGTGATGTTAGTGTGGATTTCTATTTCTAAAACCAAATTTAAGTGTCAGCCTTAGTTCATCTGGTAGGGCAGCAGAACTGCTGTGGCAAGAAAACAGACCTTCCTAGACTCCATCTCAGTAGTGCAAGACTGTAGTTGTAAAATGAATTCAGTGAACATTCAGTCATCATACCTATAAAACTCTTAGTTAGCTTGTTCTGAGAATACTTGAAGGGATTTTAGAGCATGATCCTGAATAAAATAAGAAATGATTCTAGATATTAAGGAAGAGGGTCATGGTCACAGTAAAAGGCAGGCACAGAAACCAAATGTGGGAAAGAATTGGGGGTGATGGAGATCGAGTAAGACCTGAAGAGAGTAAAGAAGAGATTGAGTTGATTTTAGCAGGAGTTGGCTAAGAGAGGAAGAAGCAATGATTTATTCTTTAAAAAAAAAAAAAAAAAAATCAGCACCAGGACCAGCCTTAGGAAAAACTGAGGTTAAAGAATTTGTCTGCTATCCTGTTCCCAAGAGCTACCTTGAAGCCTGCCTAGGCCTGTTCTCTTAATCTTGCTGCCCTTCTGCAGCTCCTCTGGCATCCCGGTAATGCCCAGTACCACTCATCAATGAAAGCTGTTCTGAGAAACGGTACAATATTTATGGGTAGCTTTCAAGAGTAGGACCTGGGTTTCATAAAGCTTTGTTGTTTAGAACTTAGCTCTGTGGTCTTCACTAGAGTGGGTATGTGTAGTGTTACTGTTCTTATTGTTGCTAGTAAAGATAATAAAGATATGATATGCTCCTTTCATTTTACCAGATGAGATTTTTATAACAGATAGTTAAGGAAGGTAGTGAAATAATAAGCAAAAGGAAAAATAGTTTTGTGAAGTTTGGGATTTTGGCACCCATAAAATACACTATACTCTCTAGCCTCAATACTTGGGTCACGTTAGACCTTTTCCTATTTTCAGCTGAATACTGTTCTAGGATCAACTCTTATTAGCAGAAAGGATGATCAACCTTTAAAGGGAGTAGGATTAGAAAGGCTGGGGCCTGATACTGACACCAGATCTAGGGAGTCAGTCATAGGGCTGATATCTAGGGGCCTGAGTCCCAGGAAAGATAGAGTCCCAGAAAGTTGTGATATCATGCTACCAGCCATTGATGCAAATATGCTGAAAGAACTTAGAATTGAGGAGGTTTGAAATATAAACAGAGGGTTGATTTTGCTTACTCTCTAGCCTTAAGCAAACTTTGTATCTTTTGTTATTCTGTATGGTTTAAAGATGTGGCAGTTTCCACTGTAAGCAAAAGTTCTGATGGGTAGGGGTTGAACAGAATCATTTAATGATCGAGGCCCAAAGTCATGATGATTAGAGGGCAGAATGGTATATCCTTGGATTGATGAGGACCTTTGGAATCTCTGGAACATTCATGTAATCAGAAGCTTATCTTCTAGGGTTACTTGAGAGCTATGACAGTGTCTGAGTTTTAACCCTCTTAAGCAGGACCTCTGCTACCCATACAGTCTTTTTGTGTGAATTAGAAAAAGGAGTTCTTTTCTCAGGGTGGATGCAAGTCCTTTGCCCAGGCACAAAGCTTCTTGAGCAAAGTGCAGGCTGGATTTCAGTCCCCAGTCATCACTTTGGTTGGGCATCTTTAAACAGTGAGCAACTTGCACAGTCATACAAGATAGTAGCCCAGCCTTCAAGTACAATATACGAAAGTGGACTATGATCAGCTGACTTTGTTGAATCTGGCCATATGAGAGTATCAAGTACATTAACAGAAAGTGTTTTGATGAATTAATGAAAATGGAATTAGAAAGGGTTACTTTCCCACCAATCTTAGACACAAAATTACTGTGAATTGAGGATCCTTGCTTTTTTCTCACATTATCATGTAAAATCATTGTTTTATTTCTACTTGGTCTTGCCTTCTGTCGAATGTAAAGACAGCTCTCTATATAAATGGGATGTGCAAGAAACGTTTGATTTCATTTTAGAAAACTAACATCTTAATACTTGTTATCATTGTTAGGCCTTGGTTTTTCTTGTGCCTGGGATAGCCTCAGTTTGGGGTGTGTGAAATTTATGTGTGGGAATGGGAAGGCAAGGAGAATTTATGATTGGCTTAGAGCAAATGTTGGCCTAGATTCAATATTAGAATGGGTGACAGGAGTTTCCTGAAAAATATAAATCTCCAAAAGAAGTGTTTGAACAGATTATAGCATGTAATGTTCAGTTTCAAATAGTATTACTATCTCTTTCACCATAAAAAGTTAAAGGAGCTCTATTAAGATGAAGAGGCATTGTTACCTCAGCCTTTTCTTTGTTTTTGTGTTGTTTAGTTTTGTTCTGTGCCCTTTGCCTTCCTTATTCACTACTGGGTTACTGAAATGCTTGTCTTGCCCCTGTACCACTTTCTGAGACCAACCGGGTAGAAGACTTACCTCTTCCTTGGGTATTGTCACATTTCTCAGATTCAGAATCTGGAGGCACAGCCACAGCTGGGACATTGTATGTCCCCTGACTATATATATATATATATATATATGTCTATGTCCATGTATATGTATATATATAGATACACACACACATATGTAAGTATATGTATATCTTTATATGTAAAATATAAAGATATGTATATATCTATCTATCCATATATATCTATGGATATAGATATATCTTTATATTGGAGCCCTGGTGACAAAGTAGTTAAGAGCTCGGCTGCTAACCAAAAAGTCGACAATTCAAATCCACCAGCTGCTCCTTGGAAACCCTGTGAGACAATTCTACTCTGCCCTATAGCGTTGCTGTTAGTCGGCATTGACTCGATGGCAACAGGTTTGGTTTTTTGGTTTTTATCTTTATATATTTATACATATGTGTTTTTTTATTGTTGTAGTTTAAATGAAGTTTACATTTCAAGTTAGTCTCCCATACAAAAATTTATACATACGTTGTTATGTGACCCTAATTGCTCTCCCCATACTGTGACAGCACACTCCTTTCCACTCCTGATTCCCCATGTCCATTCAAC
>NW_004443939.1:23450332-23452540 GCF_000243295.1 Trichechus manatus latirostris | reverse complement strand
ACAACCTCTCTAGTATTTATTATTTTGTGTTTTTTGGATTAATGCTAGCCTTGTTGGGGTGAGATGATATCTCATTGTAGTTTTGATCTGCAGTTCTCTAATGGCTAATAATCGTGAGCGTTTCTTCATGTGTCTGTTAGCCGCCTGAATATCTTCTTTGTGAAGTGCCTGTTCATATCCTTTGCCCATTTTTTAGTGGGGATATTTGTCTTTTTGTTGTTGAGGTTTTGCAGTATCTTGTAGATTTTAGAGATTAGAAGCTGATCCAATTTGTTGTAGCCAAAATTTTTTTCCCAGTCTGTAGGTTGTCTTTTTACTCTTTGGTGAAATCTTTTGATGAGCATCAGTGTTTGATTTTTAGGAGCTTCCAGTTATCTAGTCTCTCTTCTGGTGCTTGTGGATTGTTACTTATGGTTTGTAATGTGTTTATGCCATGTATTAGGGCTCCTAGCATTGTCCCTGTTTTTTCTTCCATGATCTTTATTGTTTTCAATTTCATATTTAAGTCTTTGATCCATTTTGAGTTAGTTTTTGTGGATGATGTCAAGTATGGGTCTTGTTTCAGTTTTTTGCAGATGGCTATCCAGTTATGCCAGGACTTTTTGTTAAAGAGACTGTGTTTTCCCCAATTAATGGACTTTGGGCATTTGTCAAATATCAGCTACTCATAGGTGGATGAATTTATGTCTGGATTCTCAATTCTGTTCCACTGGTCTATGTATCTGTTGTTGTAGCAGTACCAGGCTGTTTTGACTATGGTGGCAGTATAATAGGTTCTAAAATCAGGTAGCGTGAGGCCTCCCACTTTGTTCCTATTCTTGAGTAATGCTTTACTTATTTGGGGTCACTTCCCTTTCCATATGAAGCTGGTGATTTGTTTCTCCATCTCATTAAAAAATGCTGGGATTGCATTGTGTCTGTAGATTACTTTGAGGTAGAATTGACATCTTCACAATGTTGAGTCTACCTATCCATGAGCAAGGTACCTTCCTCCACTTATGCAGGTATCCCCTGGTTTCCTGCAGTAGCATCTTGTAGTTTTCATTGTATAGGTCTTTTACATCTCTGGTTAGATTTGTTCCTAAGTATTTTATCTTCTTGGCAGCTATTGTAAATGGTACTGATTTGGTGATTTCCTCTTTGAGGTTCTCTTTGTTGGTGTAAAGGAATCCAACTGATTTTTGTATGTTTATCTTGTATTCTGATACTTTGCTGAAGTCTTCTATTAGTTCCAGTAGTTTTCTTGTGGATTCTTTAGGGTTTTCTGTGTATAACATCGTATCATCTGCAAATAGAGACACTTTGACTCCTTCCCTTCCAATTTGGATGCCCTTTATTTCTTTTTCTAGCCTAATTGCCCTGGCTAGGACCTCCAGCACAATGCTGAATAAGAGTGGTGATAAAGGACATCCTTGTCTGGTTTCCATTCTCAAGGGGAATGCTTTCAAAGTCTATCCATTTAGGATGATGTTGGCTGTTGGCTTTCTATAAATGCCCTTAATTATATTGAGGAATTTCCCTTCTATTCCTATTTGGTTGACAGATTTTATCATGACTGGGTGTTGGACTTTGTCAAATGCCTTTTCTGCATTGATTAATAGGATCATGTGGTCTTTGTCTTTTGTTTTATTAATGTGGTGGATTACATTGATTGTTTTTCTATTGTTGAACCATCCCTGCATACCTGATATAAATCCCACTTGGTCATGGTGAATAATGTTTTTGATATGTTGCTGAATTCTATTGGCTAGAATTTTGTTGAGGATTTTTGCATCAATGTTCATGAGGGATATTGTATTTTCTTTTTTTGTGGTGTCTTTACCTGGTTTTGGTATCAGGGTTATGCTGGCTTCATAGAATGAGTATGGGAGTATTCTATCCTTTTCTATGTTCTGAAATACCTTTAGTAGTAGTCGTGTTAACTGTTCTCTGAAAATTTGGTAGAATTCTCCAGTGAAGCCATCTGGGCCAGGACTTTTTTTTGTTGGGAGTTTTTTAATTACCTTTTCAATCTCTTCTTTTTTTTTGGGTTTATTTAGTTGTTCTACCTCTGTTTGTGTTAGTTTAGGTTGGTAGTACATTTCTAGAAATTTGTCCATTTCCTCTAGTTTTTCAAATTTGTTAGAGTACAGTTTTTCATAGTATTCTGTTATGATTCTTTTAATTTCAGTTGGGTCTGTCATGATATCACCCATCTCATTTCTTATA
>NW_004443939.1:23395496-23448769 GCF_000243295.1 Trichechus manatus latirostris | reverse complement strand
TTTTGTGACTTCCCTATCTGGGTTGATATCTTGTTGCTCTGTCCTGTATTCTAGTCTTGGGTTGTTATCTGATGTTACTGATTTTCTAGCCGGAGGACTCCCATTAGTATTTCTTGTAATTTTCGTTTGGTTTTTGCAAATCCCCTCAACTTCTATTTATCTGGAAATGCCCTAATTTTGCCATCATATTTGAGGGACAGTTTTGCTGGATATATAATTCTTGGCTGGCAGTTTCTTTCCTTCAAGGCTTTATATATGTCATCCCATTGCCTTCTTGCCTGCATGGTTTCTGCTGAGTAGTCCGAGCTTATTCTTATTGACTTTTCTTTGTAGATGACTTTTCATTCATCCCTAGCCACTCTTAAAATTCTCTCTTTATCTTTGGTTTTGGCAGGTTTGATTATAATAAGTCTTGGTGACTTTCTTTTGGGATCTACCTTATGTGGTGTTTGATAAGCATCTTGGATAGACATCTTGTCATCTTTCACGATATCAGGGAAGTTTTCTGCCAGCAAACCTTAAACAATTCTCTCTGTATTTTGTGTTATCCCCTCCTGTTGTGGTACTCCAGTCACTCGTAGATTATTCTTCTTGATAGAGTCCCACGTAATTCTTAGGGTTTCTTCATTTTTTTTTAATCCTTCTATCTGATTTTTACTCAAATAAGTTGGTGTCAAGTGCTTTATCTTCAGTCTCACTAATTCTGACTTCATTGCCTCAATTCTGCTCGTATGACTTTCTATTGAGTTGTCTAATTCTGAAATTTTATTGTTAATCTTCTGGGTTTCTGATTGCTGTCTCTCTATGGATTCTTGCAGCCTGTTAAATTTGTCATTATGCTCTTCTCTAATCTTTTGAATTTACTCTATTGCATGTTCTGCATTTTGCTTAATTTCCTTCCTAATTTCTAGAAGAATTCTATATATTAATCTTTTGTATTCTGCCTCCAGTAATTCCAAGAAATTTTCCTCCTCTGGGAAATTTCTAGATTCTTTATTTTGAGAGCTTGCTGAAGCCATCATGGATTGCCTCTTTATGTGATTTGATATTGACTGTTGTCTCCGAGCCATCGATAAATTATTATATTTATTTATTTTATGTTTGCTTACTGTGTCCTAGCTGCTTTTTTGTTTTATGTGCCCAAATAGGCTGCTCGTATGAGCTAGTTTGATTATTGGCACCTTTGAAGCTCTAATGTCTTGTCAGCAGGTGGTTAGATCTATTACTAGGTATGTGAGCTCTGGAGTCCACCCACTGCTGTATGGATTCAGCTCAGTTGCCCAGGTAGATAGCTACCAAGTGTGTGGTGCAGGCTCTCACTTACAGTCCTAGCCAGGCATGGGTGATTGGTGTAGGCGTAGGCATCTGGCTTCGGCAAGGGGACACACTCTGAGCAAGGCAGGGTGCTGAAGGCCTCCCTCGAGTGTCCAGGAGGAAGGCATGTCCCTGTTCCATAGAGCACATAGGTGGGTGGGTTTTGCAGCTGGAGCACCTAATGTTGTTGGCTGTAAGGACTGGGGGCACCTCTTATTCATGGGCCCTATCACAGGTGGCTAGGTGGTGTGGGTGGAGCCAGCAGTCCTCAGGCCCCTGATGTGGGTAGGTGAAGACCCTGCTTAATGGGCAGAGCAGTGGCAAATGTCAAGAACCTGCCACTTCACAGCTGAAACAGTTGAAGTTAGACTTCCAGTATATACCCTGTTGTACTGCAGTAATGAGGGCCTGTGCTGTTGAGATGGGCCCACACAAGTGTATGCAGGGGGAAAAGCACTCAAAGTCCATGGATCCCTTATGACTGTGCCTAGGCAAAGGGGCTGTGCCTACCCTGGGTTCCTGGCTTAGGGGAACTGGCAGTTTATATTTTCCCCTGTTGGTTAATTTGTTCACTCTCCAAGGCAGGGAAAATGGCTCTTAGCATGTGATAGATCCTACTTCCGGCCCAGGGGACTTGGCAATTGCTGAAGTTGGTCCAGGACCCAGTGCAGAGCAGGGCTGGGGAGTTAAATGGGAGAGAGGTTTTTCCCTAATGGGGGTGTTTTTGATCTGTGCGGTCGGCCGTACACAAGTACTTATCTTTCACCAATTGAGGGCTGTTTCTCATTGGTTCTAGGTGGCCGTGTAGACTCTCCAGTGCTGGGTCTCTCCCGGTGCAGAAAATGCGCCTCCCAAGCACTGCTGCTTGCCTGCCTCACCACTCACCCCTGAGCTGATCAGGCCTGAAGGGCTCAGGCTCTCATCTGGTCAGGTCTGGCAACTCCTCACTGCTTCCGAACTGTCTCTCCTGCCCCCTGCCACTCAGTCTGGTTCCTCTACTCTGCCCTTGGTGTTCAGGGCTTCCAGATTGCCATATATAACAGATTCACTTGTTTTTTCATGTCTTTGTTGTAAGAGGGTCCACCGGAAGCATCTGACTACTCTGCCATCTTGGCCTCGCCTGTGTATACATATATATATATTTTTTCAGAATGTGATATGTTATGACTGTAGCCCCTGTGTTACAGAATGTAATTCATTAATTAAATATTCATTGATTGTCTACTGTGTTCCAGGTTGTGTGCTAAGAGCTGGGAGAACAATGTTGATCAAAAAGTAAAGGCAACCACAATATGGTATTCATAGCTCTTATTACAGGGTTTTGTAGTAGCTTAGTCTCAGGGAATTGGGAAGTCCCTTTTTAGGACATGAAGGATAAGAGTTAGCCAAATGAAGATGTGCAAAGTCCTAGAAGAGAGAGGGAGCTTGTCATATTAAAGAAGCTATAAGTAATAAGGTAGTCTAGGGTGCAGACTGTAAAGAGTGTGTTGGTAAGAAATGATGGTTGGGTAGGAAGGCAGAAAGAGCAGTTAGGAGGCTGCTGTAGTAATCCAGGTGAAAGATGATTTTGTCCTGAACTAAGGTAATGACAGAGGTGGAAAGAAGTGATAAATTCAAATGATATTAAGGCTATAGGACAAAAATATTGGTATTTGATTTGGATATGAAGGATGTGGGAGAGGGAAGCATCATGTATGGAGCCTAGTTTTCTGACTTGGGCTTTTGAATGAAATGTTGTGGCTATTTGCAAGAGGAGGAAATATGAGAAGAAGAGCAGATTTTCAGGGCCTTCTTATATGGTAACCTGCTTGGCTACTCTTCCTAGGATTTTAGACAAGTCTCCTAGAAAACTAACATCTCTTCTGAACTCAGGCTATTGCAAGATCCTGATGTATCACTTGTCTCATTGGGGCTAGAACTCTGTCCCTAGAAACAAACCCCAGACACCACCTCCATTGTCTGGAGACCTTTCAGAGATGGATAGAATTTCTTGGATCACAGTTTCAACACACTAGGACTCCCAGTATGAATTGCTGCCTAGATTTCCCTCTGCAATGCTCTGAAATACAGTCTTGGTACTGGCAGTCCTATCGTGCCTGAGGTTGCTCTGACCTTTGGCACTACCTTGGCTTACTCAGTCACCTTCTATCACCAGGCCAGCAGCTCCATCATAATGACTTTTTTCTCCTTCCATGGTGACCCTATGTTACAAACAACCCTCTAATCTTGTCTCAAATTGGCCTTAGTGGTAACATTGTGGATAATGGGATGTGGAAGCTTAAACAGCACCCAGAATTTTACTTTGCAAGTGGTAACCTTGCCGTTGAGAGAAGAACTAAGATTGAGTGTCACTGGAGCTGCAGGAAGGGCCTAGTATCCCATTATTTCCCTTCCTCCCTCTCCCAGAGAGCACATAGTTGAAGGGTGCGTCTTCTGTTAAGTACCAGCCACTTCTACCTTCTTAGCTATGATTTGAAGCTAGTTTCTGGTCCTGCAAACTTAAAACAAAGAGCAGCCCAACCAAAGGGAGACCTAATGATGATTAGAAGGCTCTCAAACCATTAGGTTGCCTCTTAAAATTCTTACCTGTGGGGAGTACACAACATTCAACACATTCACTCTGCATGCAGCCTCTCACTAGGCATTTATAACCAATTACCTTATATACGGATTTGTCGGAGTTGTTGAGTTAATGTGGCTCATTAAAACCTCATGGAGATAAATGACTCACCGGTCCCTGCTGGCCAGAACACCTCTTCTGGTCAGGTTTTCACTGCTGACAGGCAATGGAAAGTTGACTAACCAGCAAAAAGGTTAGATGTAACCCAGAAATTTAAAAGCTGTACAGGAACTTTATGAAAGCCTCCTGGGCTATCTTGCTGGGCAGTGGGTGCTTTTCCCAAGAAAAAGGGCATGGGGGGAAGGTAGGCATTGAGGGACAGAGTCAAGGAAAAACATCCTGTGGTAATTTTCATGTATGGAATTGTGGCATAGTTCTGAGAACTCTCTCCAACCATTCCATTTTCTTCTCCTTACTTGAGCAAAACTTGGAGTCATAGGGAGATCATAGGCAGGCAGAGGCATAGCCCTAATAAGAAAGTATGAGTGACTGAGGGAAGGAGTCAATGTTCTCTTCTCTTCTGCCTGAGTAAATGGATCTGAGCATTGGAGTCACCCTTAATATGCCTGTACATAAGTCTGTGCTAGCTCCTTCAGCCTTGGCGGAGTAGAGTGCAGGAGGTGAGGTGTACCTGAGAAAGAGCTGTGGCTTCTTGGAGGCTGATAAATTCCCTAATGTGAGTCAGCTAGAGAAGCCAGGTGGATTTTAATGGGAAAAGAGAAGTTCCTATAATAGTGGTGGTATACTCCATGGGTAAGTGCCATGCCCTTAGCTGTCTGACGCAGTGACTTCTGGCCTGACGTGGGGTGGAACAGCCTCAGCCTTCAAGTAGCCAACATGGCATCCTATAGGGCACACACCATGAGGTGAAGAGTTGTAACCTGTGATGGAAGTACTTCCAAGGAACCTCTTCAGGATGTGTGGGAACCATTTATTATCTACTGTCAGAGAGTCTGGAGAGAGATGAGAGGGACCCATATTGGAAAGGGCTATAGGCAGTGACACAGTCTAGAGCTGACTGGTTGTTGGAGAAAATAAGTATCGAAAACATCAATATGCACACATCTTATGTAATAATTATTATTTATTGTGCATTTACTCTCAGGCACATTATATACAACTTTCTATTTTATATTTACAATGATCTTATAAGGTAAGTACTTTTACTCAAATTATACAGATGAGGAATACAAAAAGAATAAATAACTTGCTATCTGAAAACGTGTTCTTAACCACTTTCTATGCTACCTCGCAGTTCCGTTAGCAGCTGAGGATTTCAATTCTTTTTTTTTTTTTTTAAATTTTATTGTGTTTTAGGTGAAAGTTATTTTCAACCACATCATATGCATGCAAAAGCTGAACAATGAATAAGGAAGACCAAAGAAGAATTGATACCTTTGAATTGTGGTGTTGGCGAAGAATATTGAATATGCCATGGACTGCCAAAATCTGTCTTGGAAGAAGTACAACCAGAATGCTCCTTAGAAGCAAGGATGGTGAGACTACATCTTACATACTTTGGACATGTCAGGAAGGATCAGTCCCTGGAGAAGGACATCATGACTGGTAAAGTACAGGGTCAGTAAAAAAAAGGAAGACCCTCAACGAAATGGGTTGACACAGTGGCTGCAGCAATGGGCTCAAGCATAACAATGATTGTGAGCATGGCACAGGAGTGGGCAGTTTTTCGTTCTGTGGTACATAGGGTCGTTATGAGTTGGAACCAACTCCACGGCACCTAACAACAACAACAACAACATGCTACCTTACCGTTCCATTAGCAGCTGAGGATTTCAATTCTTTTTTTTTTTTTTTTTAATTGTGTTTTAGGTGAAAGTTAACAGTGCAAATTAGTTTCTTATTCAAAAATTTATACACTAATTATTTTGTGATAATGGTTGCAATCCCCGCATTGTGTCAACACTCTCCCCCTTTCCCTTTACACCCTGTGTTCCCCATGTCCATTCATCCATGTTTCCTGTCCGTTCCTGCCTTCTCGTCTTTGCTTTTGGGCAGATGTTGCCCATTTGGTCACCTATATTTGATTGAACTAAGAAGCATGTTCCTCACGTGTGTTATTGTTTGTTTTATAAGCCTGTCTAATCTTTGGCTGAAAAGTGGACTTCAGGAGTGGCTTCAGTTTTGAGTTAGCAGGGTGTCTGGGGGCCATAGTCTCAGGGGTTCCTCCAGTTTCTGTCAGACCAGTAAGTCTGGTCTTTTTTTGTGAATTTGAATTTTGCTCTACATTTTTCTCCCACTCTGTCCAGAACCCTCTACTGTGATCCCTGTCAGAGAGGTCAGTGGTGGTAGCTGGGCACAATCTAGTTCTTCTGGGCTCAGGCTGGTGGAGGCTATGGTTCATATAAGGATTTCAATGTTTAATTTTTCAATTTCATTTAATGAGAACTTTTTTTTTTTTTAAGCTGACCTGTTAGACTCAGGCTATTTATTGTTATCAGGCTGACAGTTCAAGGTGAAGAAAATAAAATTGGTTAAAATACAAATCCATTATCTCCTCTGTGTGTAACAGTGAACTAAAGCTATTTTTTTGTTGGATTGAATGAAGAAATAATGAAATTGGAAGTACCAAGCACAGTGCCTGGCATATAGTAGAAGCTCAAAAGAATGTTAGCTTATTCTTCGTCCTAGAGTCATATAAATCCAATCTCCGATTAGAAAGAATCTCAGAAGAAAATTGTGTAGTCTAAAGAATGTTTAAACTTTCTTTTAGACTGAAATAATTTCTTTTTAAAACACAGTTTTAGAAATAGATTTTAAAAATTTATTTTTCTCTTTTTTTAAAATCTTCTCTAAATTTAGCTCTAGACATTTTACCTTTAAGCTGTTTGGGTACTTAAACCCTTCCCATTAAGACATGAAGCATAGGGTAAGGATGAATTAGGGTTGGGTGAATCCAGCTGTACTTTGGAGTTCACTGAACATCTCAGAGGATTTTTCAAATGTTTTGGGCTCACTGAAATCCAAAACAGGTTTCACCCATGCATTTACTCTTAAGTTTGGAGCATGTGCAATTTAAAGGAAATTTAATCCATATGTTTCTGATTCGTTTACACTTAAATAGTCAAAATATTGTTTTTAATAGTTATTTGATGCCCAAGTAGCCTTTTGAACCTTTTTAATAAGCTTTTAGAAGCCTGTATTTCCCTTGAAAACAGGAAGTATGTCTTTCCAAGGAGGTAAACTAATTTATACATCTGAAAATTCAGGTTCAGTTGAAAACACCCCTAACCACAGGTTTTTAATGGCCTGTCTGCTTGGCAAAATGAATACTCCAGCTTTAGACTAAATGCTATTTGAATGGACCTATTTCTTGCTGTATATTTGGACTGGACATCCATTTCAGTTGGTGTTGGGCTGTTTGTGTGGTAAATTTAAGGTTCTGAAGCTTGGAATTTAACTGGTTTTTATTTTAGTACAGTTATCTTCAACTTTAATTCATTCCAGCTCTCCTAGTCAGTAGACTAATATGGCTACCCATTTTTCCAAATATTTCATGCCTGATGAACTCTTTTAGTGGTTTCATTTTTTCTTTCTTTTTTTCACTAATTCTCTTATATTTTCTTTAAATAAATAGAAGTACCTGATCGCCAGTAAAGCTATGTAGGACTTGAATTGAGATAAGATCTCTCACCTGCATGCCCAGAGACTGAGTAAAATCATGGTAGACCTAAAGGAAATTAGGGAATGAACTTTGCTCTTCTCCACACCACCTCCCCCCCACCCCCCCCAAAAAAAATCATGAGAGTGACGTGAAAAAAGAGGTTTGATTATTTTTATTTATTTTGTGAATTTGTTTTAAAGGGAAAAGACTCTTGATTAGAGAAACTTGGAGTATAGTTGCATGACCCTATCTCCTGCCACTCTCTTTGTTTGTACAACTATAGCTACATTGCCCTTTATGCTGTTTCCCAAACCCACTCACTAGGCTCCCCTCTTGGAGACTTGCATTTGTTATTCCCTCTGCCTGAAACATTTATCCCCGAGGCATCCACAAGCTCTGTCACTTCATTCAGGTCTCTGATACTTTATCTCAAAAGATACTTTATCAGAAAGGCCTTCCATGATCACAGGATAAACAGACTGTCTCCACTATAATCTAGTGGCATCAGAAAAAGTAAACCCAAATCCAAACCCATTGATGTTGAGTTGATTCCGACTCATGGAGACCCTATAGTGGCGCTAGAAGCCATCTAAATTCATGAGGAGGAGAAAGAATTGCCATCATCACCCCAAAGCTGACTCCTATGAGGTGGAGTTCAGATATACCTTCACTCTCCAAAATTTTTTTTTTTTTTAACCAATTCTGACACCAGCTGTCCTCCCCACAACACTCTCTACTTCTCTGCTGGGTTTGATAATTCATTGCAATGGCCACACAGAACTCACAGACCATGCTCACATTATGGGGTTTATTAGGGAAGTAACAGGCTACAACTAAGGAACAGGAGCCACTGGCCCCCTTTCAGGCCTGCCCTCTTTTGACTCCACCCCCACCACAGCCATTTCACGTCGGTTTTCTGGTTCTTGATGCTTGTGCTGTCTTGTACCATGTCATGCCGTCTTCAGTGTTACAACTCTCTCTGTCTCCTGGGGCTGGGAGATTCTCAGAGCAGGGACCCCAGGTCCAAAGGACATGCTCTACTCACAGCTTTTCTTCATGGAGGTGGTAAGATCTTCTTCAACCTCTATGGGATTAACCCTTTTATAAGCCTACTACTCCTCCCACGAAGACCACGACTGACCAATCGCCTTGGTAGGCCACAGTCACCTTATTTGCATAGTAAACTATCCAGTCTCTGCAAGGGTATTACTCACCTTATTTGCATAGGAAAGTGTTCAATCCCTGCAAGGGTATTACACACCTTAGTTGCATAGTAAACTGCCTAATCCTTTTGTAAGATTGTGGCCTAGCAAATCATTTTGGCAGAACTACAAACTCAGGGCCAGAAAGGCTGTAAATAAAGAGAAACCTATTGCACTGCATCCACTCACCCATCTCCATCTCTTTGTATCCCAGTATTCTGCTATATTTTTCTTCATAGCAGTTACTCAATGGATATCTATCTATCTGTTCATCTTAGTCATATTGTGCTGCTATAACATAAATACCACAAATGGGTGGTTTTAAAGAGCTGAAATTTATTTTCTTTCATTTAGGGAGGCTAGAAATCCAAATTTAGGGCATTGGCTATGGGGAAAGCCCCTTCTCTGTCAGCTCTGGGGGAAGATCCTTGTCTCTTTCAGCTCTGTAGCCCTGGTGTTCTTCACCTCCATGGTGATCTTCACTTGGCATTTATGTCGCCCTCTCTACCCCATTTATATTTCCTTGTCTCTGTGTCTAATCTACTCTTTTTATAACTCAGAAGTGATTAGGTTTAGGACGTGTCCTACACTGATATGGTCTCATTGACATAACAAAGAAAACTCTATTCCTAAATGGGTTTCATCCACAGGTATAGGGGTTAGGATTCCAGAACATATTTGGGGGGACACAATTCAACCCATAACACTGTTTATTGTCTGCCTCCCCAAACTAGAACATAATCTTCGTGATAACAGGTACTTTTTTAGTTTACTGTTGTATTCCCAGCACCTAGAGAAATATCTAATATTTAGTAGATCCTCAGTAGATATTTGCTGAATGAATAAATTAGTGGAATTCTTTACATATATGTATTCTCATATAGCCATTTCTACTTCAAAGCATTTATAAATGTTCATTATTATTAATACACTCATCTTTGCTTAGTCACTTACTAGCTATGTGAACTTGGATATATCATTTAACTTCTTCATGCCTACCTTTCCTCATTTATAAAATGAAGATTAATAATAGTACCTAATTAATAGGATTTTTTGTGTGGATTTTAAAAAACGCACGTAAAGCCCTTAGTACAGAGCCTGGTACACAATAAGTACTCAGTAAATGGTGGGAAAAAAAAATCATTAAACAAACTTTGGAGAGGGGGACACTTACTATGTATGAGCCGCAGGGCTATTTTGGGGATACAGATATGAGAGTTACACTTTCTTCCCCCAAGGGATTCATGACTATTACTATGTAGTTTTAAAAATGCTTTGACAGAAGTTCACCTAGAATGATATTGAAATCCAGTTGAAGGGCATCTAATTTAGACTTGGTAGGTCAGGAAACTCATATAAGGTTGCTATAGGGTCACTATGAGTTGGAATCGACTCACTACAGTGAGTATAGATCAGGAAAGGCTTGCCCTATGTCATCTATGGCAAATAGAACTTATCAGTAAGGAGAAAGTGGTGGAACAAAATGGTATGGCAGGCAGAAAAAAACAGCATACAAAATGGAATGGAAGCATCAAATAGTGTGACCTGTTGAAGAAACTCTGGGTAGTTTACTACAGCCAGATCATAGAGCTAGGCTAAGAAGTTCAGCATTTTTCCTGGTGGTGGTAGAAAATCGTTGAAAAATTCTAAGTAGAGGAATGATACTATCAGATTTAGGTTGTGACTCAGCAGCCAGCAGAAGTACAAAGATATTTGAGAGTTAAAAGAAGTTTGCTTGAAGTTCAAACCACAGTGGAAGAAGTTCCTCCCCATCTCTGTAGGGATTTGGTGAAAGGGGAGAGAGGAAGAGGATTGTTGAATTTCCTAGGCCCTTCTGTCTCGAAGTTTCTGCATCTGCTGAATTAGTTCTGTTTATGGATCTTCTTATTCTGCACATATCCTTAATCTTTGTCTTATCAAGCAAGATGTAGAATTTAGCCCCGTTCTTCCTCTTTGTTTCTTTCCTTCTTTTTCAAGGAAAAAAAAAAAAAAACTTTTAAATTTATCCATTTTACCATGCAGGATAGTTGTGAGAAGAGAGAAATATATTTTTTGCTTCCTGTCAAAATAAAGTCACTTTGGTAGAAGTGTGGGTAATGAATTGGAGAGGATCAAGATAGGAGGCAAACAGACCAGGTAGAAGGCCATTATCAAAGAGTAGAATGACAAGGACCTGAAGTAAAGCAGTGGCAGTGGCAATAGGAATGTTGAGGGAAGAATACATTTAAGGTTGATTTAAGGGGTAGAATCCACAGGACTGGACCCAGTGTCTAATTAAACCTGGGGCAATGGTATAGGGGAATGCGATAGGAGAGGCATGGAAGGGATTGTTAAGGGATTCAGGGTTCTGTTTGTAATTTGGGATTTTATTTGGCATAAGTAAACAGTTAGGAGTGATATCCACTGTTGTTCAAGATATAGAAAAAAGTGCCTATTTTAGGAGAAAATTTAAGAGTTCAATTTTGGGCAAGTTGAGTTTGAGATACTAAATGGAGATGTTAATAAAGCACCTACATGTGTGCATCTGGATTTTAGAAGAGTGATCTGGACTGGAGGAGTGAGTTTTTGCAGTGGATCGTTTAGAGACTATGCTCAAGTGTAAGTCAAAGGAACCCAGCTATAGGAGCTTGTCTTAGGCTGGGTTCTCTAGAGAAGCAAAACCAGTAAAGCATACAAATACATATATAGAGAGATTTATATCAAGGAAACAGCTCATGCGATTGTAGAGGCTAGAACGTCCCAAGTCTGTGAATCAAGGTAGAGGCCTCTCCCAATTCACGTGGTTGCAGAAGCTGGCTAACCGAAGGTCGGCAGGTTGGAGAGCAGGTCTCCTGTTCACAGGCTGTGAAGGTCAAAGAATTCTAAGATCAGCAGACAAGACTGCAAGGTTTCTCCTGATTCACGTAGCTGCAGGGGCTGGCGAACCCGAGATCAGTAGGTTGGGGAACAGGACTCTTGCTTACAGGCTGTGAAGAGCCACAGATTCCAAGATCGACAGGTAAGCTGCTAACTCAAGTCCCAAGAACCGGAGGTGAGATGACAAGAGGCAGCTGTTGGGTCTGGAACAAGCCAAAAACCTTGGCAAGGCGAGCAGGAAGGAAGGAGCTGGCGGAGGGTGGGAGATGAAGGCTGAGGGGGGCAGTGAGTCACCACAGGCCCTGCCCCCACCGGTACCACTCAGCAGATTCCATCATGCGGGTGATCGCATATCAAATTTCAACAGGGAAGTGATCACAACATTATACAACTGCCACAACATTATACAGCTGCCAAAACACTGAGAATAATGGCTTAACCAAGTTGACACACAATCTTAACTATCACAGGGCTTAACCAAATAGGGAGTTATTTACCTTACATAACTAGAAGCCTAGAGTTAGGCAATCAAAAATTAACATGGTAGTTCCAAGATTTCACCAGTGTTTCAGGCTTTTTTTATCTTTCTGCTCTATCACCCTTAGTGTCTTTGGTCAGGTTTCCTAGAAGTTGAGTCTGAGAGAGGAATTCAGGTTATGAGATTCATTAAGGGACTGCTTTTCAGAAAAATCCCGTAAAGGAAAATGTGCAACAGGATAAAGAAAGGGATAGAGTAGGTAGTCTGACCGACTAAGTGAATGATTAAAAGTGGGCCATGCATGAACCAATGATGAGTGAGTGTGTCACGAACCAAGGATTATAATTAACCCAATTCTGTGAACATGTGATCCAATGAAAATCAGTGATCCAAGGAAAATTAATAGACGAAGGGATGAAGGAGCCCATGGAATATAAGGCTCTTTCAAGTAGCTTGACTATAAAAGGAAGAAGAGAGGGTGATAGCTGGAAGAGAATATGGGTTTGAGAGAGGATTTTAAATAATAGAGCCTTCAAAATGTTGTTTAAGGGAATGTGCTAAAGGGAAAGAAGAGCCAGTAGGGAGGGAAGATTGGAAATTTAGAAATGAGAAGAATTGGTTAGTGGAGTGATATCATAGAGTTGAAAGGGAAGCTGGAGTACAGATGAAAAGATTAGCTTTGGACACAGGGAAGGGTTCCTTTTTACTGATATAGGAGGGAAAGACATAAAAATGAGTTGGTCTACAGATAAATTCATGACGATGGCAAATGAGGACATGAAGAATTCCTACATGACTGCATTTAAATTGATTTTCTCAGCAAAATACAGAAAAGGTCATCTGTTGAGTATGTGTGTGTGTAGTAGAAAGTATCAGTGATGGTAAAATGGAGAAGAGACGTAGAAGGCTTAAAAGTGGTGAAAGTTTGGATAGCTACTGAGGGGAATTGGAGAAATATATGACTAGAGCTGTCTAGACTGAGCATTTCTGGCTCAGCTGAGGTTGAAGATCATGAATTTGTAGTAGCATCAACTATGGTTGTGTGATTTTCTCCAGCAGTGCTTTGTAGTTGGGGATAGCATCTGGGGGGATGAGTAGGGGTATTAAATCGGGAGGCATTAGACATGTGATTCATTTTCTAGTTGGAGTTCTTAAATACCTTGTAGTTTAGATCACAAACAGAATATGGCTGTATGTAAATGTCTGCACCTACATTTAGGCAGTGAAATTTAATACCTATAGTTTAGGTAGATTTAAAAATCCTTCAATTGAAGTCTCAACTTTTCCCCTGGTTATTTGATGTTGAAGTTATTAGTGATGATTGGGGTCACAGAGATGGATGAATCCTTAAGGGTAGATTTGAAGGACAAAAAAAATTGACATATTTTATGCAAATACATTTGGGATATGTTTGTATCTACTTGATACTCCAATGGCCAGAGATTTCTAATCCATCCAGAATTCCAGGGCCAGATAAATCCCTCTAAAACACATCACTGCCCAGAAACCCTCAGTGGCTTCTCACTGCCTGTAGTATATGATTGAATTGTCTTAGCCTGATGATCTTAGGGCCCTCTATAATTTGACCTCAACCTACTTTTATCTTCCCACTACTTCTTATACACAGAAAGTATAGCATAGTGGCTAAGAGCACGGGATTTGTATTTGTGTTTGAATCCTAGCATTTCAAACTACCATCTGTGTGATCTTAAGAAATTTAAATTAGTTCCAGTTTTCTCATCAGTAGCATGGGGATAATAATACATATCAGATAGGTTGATGAGGACTAAAGGAAATAATCTAATATACTTAGTACCATGTCTGGAGTGGAGTATATTTACAATACATTCAGTATTTTATTTAATTAACTAAACTTACATAGTACTTGGACACCATTCTAATACTTTTTAAACTTATTTAATCCTTATAAAAACCCTCTGAAATAGGTAATATCATTATCCCAGTTTTACAGATGAGAAAATTAAGGCACAGAGAAGTTAACTAATTTATCGTGTTAACAGCTAATAAGTTGCAGAATCAGGTTTCAAACCCAGGTAGTCCATCTTCAGAGGCCATGCTCTTAACCACTAAGCTATATTGCTTTTCAGTAAGTGGCAGCTACTGTTATTAATACTCTTAAAAGGAAGCATATTTTTACCTTCTTACTAGAGTTCATATCATCCTATCATCCACTATGCCAGGAAAGCCTTTCTCCTTTTCTGCCTAAACCTTCTTAACTTGTTAAGGCCATCCCAATGTCTGCTGTTTTCATGAAGCTTTCCATGATTTTTCAGCTTCCAAAGATCTCTCTCTTCTCTGAACCCTTGGCACTTATTGCCTACATAATTTAGTAGGCACTTAAAATACTATGTTTTAATAGTGCCTATATTGCTTTATCAAGAAGCCCTGGTTAAAGCACTTGGCTACTAACCAAAAGGTCTGCAGTTCAACCCACCAGCTACTCTGTGGGAGAAAGATGTGGCAGTCTGCTTTTGTAAAGATTACAGCCTTGGAAACCCTATGGGGCAGTTCTACTTTGTCCTGTACAGTTGCTATGAGTTGGGAATTGACTCAATGGCAATGGGTACATTGCTTTATATTGTTATTTAGTCTGTCTTTTGCTTTCAACTGGACAAAATTTATGAAGGTGGGAGCAATATGTTGTTATCTTCTTTGTATCCTTAGCATTATTTGATGGGACATTCACAGAACTTTGAATCAGAGGACCCAGATTCAAGTCTCAGCACTGACAATAAATCTGATGACCTAAGATAAATTACTTGACCTCTTTGAACCTTAACTTCTTCATCTGTAAAATGGGGTTAATACCCCATCCATCATATAGAGTTATTGAGGGGATAAAACAAAAAGAGTAAGTGAAAAAGTTATGAAGTTCTTTGCAAAAGTTAGATGCATAGCATGCTTTCTATAAGTATTTGATAAGGAAATGAACAAATGAGTCAGTGGATACATGAAGGATGGAAAGAATACGTAAAAGCTATAGAAGTAAAAATACTTGGAAATAAGCTGTACAATGTTTAATCCATGTTATCTTGACTAGCCATTTAGCTACTCTGAATATCTGTAAAGAAGTAAGAAATTAGGTACACAGCATACCGAGGGAATTTAGGCCCTCACGGAGTTCTGCTTTGGACTGAAGTATCTTCAGGATAGAGAAGAGAGGTAGGGTAGAGACATGCAAAGAAAAGTGGGAGAATATAAAACACACACTCTTCTACTTATCTATTTGCTCAAGCTAAGCCCTGTCTGTGCCTTTAGCACATAAAGACAGGCTAAAATTCCTTAGATTCATATTTTTGACAAATGCATCACTGACTAGCATATCTTAAGTTCCTCTCTTGGCTCTATAATAGAGAATTTCAGCCAATTTCTTCCCATAAAATTTCAGCTTGAGCTTAAATTCTCTACCCACGGGAAAAATCTATCCAAGATTTCACATGACTGACATGTAGCATTTTAAGATTTCTCTAACCACATAACCATGGATTTCTAAGTAGTATGTGAACGTTCTTGATTCTTATTAGGCTTAGTGGTATAAGTCTGGCCAACTTTCACTTTTTTTCCTCTACCTGATAATCCTTCCAAAATAAACCATCAGTTGCTAAGTTCTTAGAGCTTGTGACATACACTTACATATCTCAGGTATCTGAGTCACCTTTCTGTAGTCAAGGTTTCCAGAACCTAATCCTTCTTGTGGTCACTTGGTATTTTTCTTTCTATCTTACTCTGATGGCTAATCACTCTTTCTCTAATTCTGGGCTCTATATTCTTATGCTTAGAGTCTTCCTAGGTCTCTTTTTTCTCCTTTTTCAGCCTTAGTACAAACAAATTCTGTAACCTACATGCAGTAAGAATGAAAAGGTTAAAGAGAAAAAAACCTCAGCTTTCAGTGGAAAAGTTGTGGATGAGGTGCTTAAGAAAAACTTTTGAAAATAAGAGATATTTTCAGGAAGAAAATAATTTTGAGTAGTGGGGAGAGATTCTTCCAGGTAGCATATAGCTCAAAAATACTACTTTTGTCAGAACCTGCCTGCCTTACTTCCACCCATGGTCTGTAATGAAGTATGTAATTTGCAGGCTCATCACAGTCCAGGTCAATGAGATCTAGAGTCTCTTTATCTCTACTTATAAACAGGACCTGGAAAGAGACCATTCCAGTTGTTACATAGTTGTCTAAGGGCCTGGAGAGTGATTAGTGTATTAGGAGCTGCTGTTTTGTGCTTCAGTCTCCCACTTAACTTCTATCACATGTGACCAGTCTGCTTAGTTGGCCCTTGCTCAGGCTCTTGTACCTGGATAGTCTACCCACTTCCCTCTTGCTTCTTCTCCCATGGAATAGGAAGACTAACTCTGAGTCCTGTCCAGGAGGTTGGAGATCCTGATCTCATCATTGGGTTTCAGCTAACTGCTTTCCCTAGAACTGAGCCCTATTTCTGCTTAAATTATTTAAGCCCTGACTTTAAATCTTAATTTTCTACTTGATATGAGAACCGTTGCTGCTTAGGAGTCTTAAAACTATGCCTTCATTTCAGAAGCCTCAAATATTTACATGTGTTGGAATGGACTTGATTTTTCTCCACTCTCTTTTTTTCTTTTCTTTTTTTAATTTTATTTATTTTGTTGTTGTTGAGAATATACACAGCAAAACATACAACAATTCAAAAGTTTCTACTAGTACAACTTAGTGACATTGATTACCTTCTTCGAGTTGTGCAACCATTCTCACCCTCCTTTTCTGAGTTGTTCCTCCCCCATTAACGTAAATTCACTGCCCTCTAAAGTCTGTATCTCATGTTTCAAGCTGCTGTTGTCAGTTTGATCCCATATAGATAGCTTTTAAAAGAGCGTAATGCTCAAGGCAGACATTTTTTACTAGTTAAGCTAAACTATTCTTTGGTTTTAAGAAGACTTCAAGGGATGTTTTTGGTTTAAGATTTAAAGATTATCTTGGGGCAATAGTTTCAAGGGTTCATCTAGCCTCCATGGCTCCAGAAAGTCTAGAGTCCACGAGAATTTGAAATTCTGTTCTGCATTCTCCCCTTTTGATCAGGGTTGATCAAAACGTTCAGTAATGGTAGCAGGGCACCATTCAGTCCTGGTCTCATGGCAAAGGAGGCAGTTGTTCATGGAGACAATTAGCCACACATTCCATTTCCTCCTCATATTCCTGGCTTTCCTTCTTCCTCTGTTGCTCCAGGAAAATAGAGACAAATTGTTGTGCCTTGGATGGCTGGTTGCAAGATTTAAGACCCCAGGAACTACACAACAAACTAGAAGGTAAAACAGAAGCACTGAACACATTAGGCCAATTAACTGGGATGTCCCATGAAACCATTACCCTAAACCTCCAAACTCAGGAACCAAATCCCATGAGGTGTTTTGTTGTATATAGGCAGCCTCATCAGCTACTCTTTTTTGTTGTTGTTGTAAATATGCCTGTCACTCAACTTTTGCCAATTTAACTTTTTACAGGGCTTCAACTTACTGACAGTACTTAAATAATTGGCTGCGCAGCCCTACTCTTGATCAGTGTGATTTTTGTTAACTGAAACTCAGTACTCTGTAAGAAATAATTCCCCTTTTCACCCTCCCTCTCACTCCTGGTAACCGCTAATAAACTTGAGTCTCTACGCATTAGCCTTTTCTTGTCTTTTTATATAAGTGAGGTCATACAGTATTTTTCCTTTTGTGATTGACTTATTTCACTCAGCATAATGTCTTCAAGCTCCATCCATATTGTAACATGTATCAAGGCTCCATTTCTCCTATTGGCTGAGTTGTTTTCCATTGTATGTATGTAGCACATTGGATTTTTCCCCATTCTCTTTGCACTTGTAATGTTATACTTCATCTCTTTTCCTTGATAAGTCCAGTTTCTATCTTCTGAGACTTTACTTACCTCCTTTTTGACAGAGACTGCTCAGCTTCTTTCCAAGCCATTTCCTCTTGGATACAGACTGAGAGTACAGTTTCAAGTATCTTTTGTAGTTAAATGTTTCCTGGTCAGTGGATTATGGGTAGAAGTGATGTACACTACTTCTAGGCCTGGCTCATAAAACCCTCTTTTCAGATCTTCATTGTCTCTCATATATGGATTTGTCTATTTCTCTGTGGTTTTCTATTTTTCTATTATTTCTATTTCTATTTTTATATAAAATATAAAATATATTTTATATATTGTTTGAGGTTGTGTTATTAGGTGCATATAAGTTTAGAATTTTTATATTCTAAAATGATGTATTGACTTTTATTATTGTGAAATGTCATTCATTTTCTAGTTATTCTTTTTGCCTTGCATCTGATTTTTCTAATATTTGTATAGGCACACCAGTTTTGTTTTGGTTAGCATTTTCATGGTACTTGCTGTTGTCCTTAGGTGCCATTGAGTCAATTTTCAACTCATAGTGATGTCTTTTGACAGAGTAAAACTGCTCCATAGGGTTTTCTAGGCAGTAATCTTTATGGGAGCAGATCGCCAGGTCTTTCTCCCGTGGAGTCTCTGGGTGGGTTCAAACTGCCAAACTTTTGGTTAGCAGCCAAGCTCTTAATTGTTGTGCCACCAGGGCTCCTTTTGCATGGTATAGTTCTCCTATATTTTTACTTTCAACCTCTCCATATGATTATATTTAAATTATATATCTTGTGAGCAGCATTGTGCCTGTTGTAAGAAGCTTATAGTTGTTATATTATTTTTCAAGTCTGACAATCTTTGTCTTTTAATTTGAGTATACATCTAAAAGTAATCACTGATATATTTTCTTCTCCTCTCTTGCCTTATTTTTGATTAACTTTTATTATTTCATTTTTTTTTACTTCTGTTATATTATTGTTGTATAATCTTTCTTCTCTTAGCAATTTTTTCCCCTCATCACTTTGAAGATATTATTCCATAGTCTTCTAGTTTCAATAATTTCTGTTAAAAAGTGATTTGTAGGTATTATGTTGTTCTGTTGAAAGTAATAAAGTTTTTCCTATCTGCTTTTAAAATTTTCTCTTCGTTTTTGGTTATTAGCAGCCTTAGTAAGATAGGTATTGATATTGTTTTCTTTATTAATTCTGCATGGGATTTCCATTGCTTCTTGAGTCTGTGACTTGATATCTTTCATCATTTTGAAAAATTCATGAACATTAGATCTTGAAATATTGTTTTTGCCTATTCTCTCTCTGTCTTTCTCTCTTTGTGGAACTTCAGTTACACGTACGTTTAACATTTTTATTATAGCACAGATCTCTCTTTTTTCTCGACATACTTCAGACTGGATATTTTCTTATGCTATATCTTTTCATTTACAAATTCTCTCTTTAGCTGTGTCTAATCTGTTGTTACAATGATTGTGAGGATGTCACAGGACCGGGCAGTGTTTTGTTTTGTCGTACACTGGGTCTCTATGAATCAGAATCGACTTGATGGCACCTAACAACAGCTAACCACAACAACCTGTTGTTAATCCTATCTTTGATTTTTTAATTTGAATAATTTTATTTTTCATTCTAGAATTTTCTTGTGATTCTTTTTCATAATTTCTGATTATTTCATGAAATTCTCCACCTTGTCAGTAAATTACTTGACAATATTAATCATAGTAATTTTACAATTTGTGGCTTAAAACTCCAATATCTAACTATCCTATAGGTTTGTTTTTATTTTATCTTATTTGTTCTTTTCCTTTTCAATCAAATCTTATTTTATTATACACTTAGTTATTTTTAAGTGCTGGGCATTTGTGTATGAAAAATCATAGTCATTGTTTAAGCTCTAGAGGTTGTTATCTTCCTCCAAAGAGGATTTACTTTTACTTCTGGCAGGCAGTCAGGTTAGGGGAAGATCACCTTAATCCAGTCAAGACTGAGAAGATTCAAAGCTAAGTTTCACTTCTTTTGAGGGCTTGTCTACTTCTTACTATTCAGCATATAGTCCTTCAGATTTCTAACCTAATATCAGAAGTTTTTAACAAGATCACTGTGTAGGATTGAATTGTGTCCCCCCAAAATATCTGTCAATTTGCTAGGTCATGATTCCCAGTAGTATATAATTGTCCACCATTTTGTCATCTGATGTGATTTCCCTATGTGTTGTAAATCCTATCTCTATGATGTTGATGAGATAGGATTAGCAGAAGTTATGTAAACTCAATCTATAAGATTATTCTACAACTTAAGCCAATCTCTTTTGACATATAAAAGAGAGAAGCAAGCAGAGAGACAGAGAACCCTCATACCACCAAGAAAGATGCACCAGAAGCATAGCGTGTCCTTTGGACCCAGGGTCCCCACACAGAGAACCTCCCAGACTGGGGGAAGATTGATGACAAGGACCCTCCTCTAGAGCCGACAGAGAGAAAGCCTTCCCCTGGAGCTGGCATCCTGAATTTGGACTTCTAGCCTGCTAGACTGTTGGAGAATAAATTTGTCTTTGTTAAAGCCATCCACTTGTGGTATTTCTGTTATAGCAGCACTAGATGACTAAGACAGCAACTCCCTTGGAACTCCTTGAACTCTACATTTTGTTTCCCTGAATCATGAGACTGCTGAAAGCTTTGCTTAGCCTCTCAGCCTTTCAATCTCTCAGTCACTGTACTGTTATTTGTATTACAGTTTATTCATTTGAGGGCAAACCTGGATTGAAGTTCAGGGTTCCCTTCTCTTGGCTTCTTTCTTCTTGATTTTGGACCAACAAATTCTCACTGCCTTGGTAGTTCTTTAATGCTGTCTAATAGATTTTAAGAAATTATTTCCTTCTTTTCTAATTGTTCTTCATGGGAAGGTTAACCTAAACAACCTAGTTAGCCATTACCATAAGAGAAATAAGATAGCTGGATATAATATTCTTGGGCAATAATTTCTTTCTCTCAAGACTTTATAGATATTGCTCCAAATTTTATCTGGAAGTAAATGTTATGGAGAAGTCTTGAAGTCAATATGACTTTTTTTTTCCCTGTAGGGAATTTCTAAAGAATTTTTTCCCTTACTCTTGTAATTCAATCATAACAAGAATGTATCTTTGTGCTGATCATTTTAATTTATTTCCTGGAACAGAGAATGTCTTTTTGATATGCAGTTCATATTTTCCTTCATTTCCAAGAAGTTGTCTTTTATTATGTCTTTGGATATGTTTTGTTTCTCATTTCTTAGGTTATGTAATTCAAAATCACCTGTCAAGCTTTTATTATTGTCTTGTCCTGTCTTTCAGATCTATTATTGTTTCTCTAATTGCTTTAATTATTTTGGCTTTTTTTCTCTGCATTTTCTATGATTACCTGTAAAAATGGCATGGGGGCAGTGTCTGACTCCCTCTAACCCCACAAGGGGGAAGGAGAATCAAGATCAACAGCCCAAGGCTGAGTCCCATGAGGCGGAGGTCAGACATGCCTTCTCTCTCCGTCATCTTTACCAATTCTAACGTCAGCCTTCCCTCCTATGGCAATCTCTACTTCTCTACTGGGTTTGATTATTCATTGCAATGGTCACACAGAACTCACAGACCACACTCATGATTATGGGGTTTATTAAGGAAGTGACAGTTACAATTCAGGTTCAGGAACACTCAGGATACAGTTTTTCATCAGGACAGTCTCTCCCCAGCTGTGCTTGCAGGCACATCTCTCCCTGGCCCTCGACCTCTGCCCAGAGGCACTCAGCTTTCTCTCTCCATGGGCCAGGGAGCCCACTAGGCTGTCTCCTGCTGCCAGGTCTCTGCTATCGGGTCTCTCCTGCCACTACGTCTCACCATCTTCAAGGTTACAACTCATTCTCTGTCTCCTGGGGCCAGGAGCCTCTCAGTGCAGGGGAAGCTCAGGATCCCAGGTCCAAATGACATGCTGGCTGCTGGCTGTTCTTCCTTTGTAGTAGTGCTAGGATTCTCCTCTCTGCTCTGGAGTTGGCTCTCTTTTAAGGCAAAACTGACCAATCCCCTTGGTGGGCCAAAATTACCCTATCATACAGTTACCCAGTCACCTGGGTGGGAGTTACAAAACCATGGCTAGAAAGGCCACACGAAAGTAATCAATTATACCACATTACCTCAAGCTTTCCTCTGTCAGTAATTATGTTTTGTTTCTTGCTGCCTCTGATTTGTTTAGTAGTTCTTTAAACATACTATTTTTGTTCTCACTTTGTAATCTCCCATTTTATCTCATTTTGCTGCTTTTTTAATCTCATTTTTAAGTTGGCAAAAAACCTATTTTATTAAATTAAGATTTTTATTATGTTTTTTCTATAGCAAAACACTCATGGTGAATTTTCTTCCACACTTTGGGTTACGTTTGCTTTCAGAGAAGGCTCTTGAATTCTCATTTGTATGATTTTATTATTTGTCCACTGTTCTATTTTTGTAATATAATATCTATAGTTGCTAGGCTTTCCCCCCTAAAATATTACTTATGCTTAACATATCACTGTTTTAAATATTCTATTTGCTCTGATACAATATGGGTGATTTTTTGTTGATATCAGTTGATTTTCCCCACTGAGCTAAATTTTTGGGCTGATTAGTTTTTACTTCAGCTACTTTTCTGCAGGTTGAGAACATGGGAGGAGTTCTGGAATTGATCAGAGCTTAGCTGAAGTTGTGTGAAATTTTACCTGTATACCCTGAACTTTGATTTCCTGAGACCTTGTAAAATACACTGTATAAAGATTCGCTTCACATTATCAGGTATATATCACATTCCCAAGGTGAAGGAGATACCCTAGGACTTTAAGTAACGCCTCTGGAGTCCCCAGAGCCTTTGTTTCCATTACGTAGCCCTAAAAATTCTCTAATTTTACAAGCCTTTCATTCATTCCTCTCTGCATCCACTTCCTTCCTTATCCTCCCTAGCCAATTAGGGCAGGGGGGAAAAGAGTATCATCTCACTTTACTTATCTTTAAATTTGGTATGATTTGTGAGAATTCTGAGAATTTTTCAAGTCACTAGAACTGCTTTTTCAGGATGTGGGCACTATTAGAAGCTACCTAGTGCTAGAAATTCAGTATGTATAAAAGGTTCTACAAAGACCTTCAGTAAAGAAATATGCTCAACTTTGTAAATGCATAATTTTCCATATTTATATAAATTATTTTCTCCAAGAGATTTCCAAATATTAGTTTGGGGATCCTGATTTATGAAATTTCCTGAATCTATATATCCTAAATAGGGATTTAACAGCCAGCCAGGTATATTGAGGGCTAGCCCCAGTTTGTGGTATAGAAGATTGGGCACATGGAACCTTTGAGTCCTTGAAGTATGCCAGGATGTTAGGTTTCTGCAAATACCCAGGCCATTTGGTGAGAAGGTGCCTAAAAAAAAAATAATTAGTTTGATTTTATACAGGGACAGCTTGCTTAGTCAAGGTGACAGGTACCTGAATCCCTCCTCCAAATCTCCTATAGTAGGAAGTATACAGGGCTAGAAATGAATCATAGAAATACTGAAGATTTTGGGCTTAAGTGCTTAATCTTTTTTTTTCCTGATGTGAAAGTGTGTGAGTTGGGGAAGAGGAAGAAGCCTACATGGGGAATAGGCCAGTGGGACATCACAGATGGTGCCCAATAACTAGAACTCCACTGATATGATTATCTGAGTATTGGCTGAGAGTAAGAAAAACCAGGCAAGCAGCCTAAGCTGTATTCTAGAGAGGATGGAGAGTTGAAACTAAAAAGTCAAACTCTAAGGGTTAAACATTCAGTTAAGAACAGAAGGTTAAGACAAGAAGATTTAGGAGTTTCCTAGATACAGGAACAGAGTGAAAAATAAAGAGCAATGATGGAAAGTAATCAAGAGTATAAAAGATCATTAGTTACTTGGCATTGGGCTGGGGTGCCCAAGTCTGGTGTCTCTGGGTAGGTCAGTCTAAATTAGAGCTTCTGTAGTATCATATTATTGACTGTTAATGGACTCTGTTTCAAGTAGTTTCACTAAAATCCCTATAACTGATCCACCCAACAGCAGCAAAGTACACATTCCTTTCCAACACACATGGAAATGTTCTCCAGATAGGCCACATCTTAGGCCACAAAGCAAGCCTCAGTGAAATCCAAAACACTGAGATAATACGAAGCATCTTCTCTGATCACAACACTATAAAAATAGAAATTAATTACAGGATGAGCAAGGGAAAAAAATCAAATGCATAGAAACTGCATAACACCTTGCTTAAAAACCACTGGGTAACAGAAGAAATCAAAGATGGAATAAAAAAAATCCTAAAATCAAATGAGAATGAAAACACATCGTACCAAAACCTTTGGAACTCAGCAAAGGCAGTTCTCCAAGGTCAATTTATAGCATAGATGCACACATCGAAAAACAAGAAAGGGATAATATCAAAACATTACCTATACAACTCAAACACATAGAAAGAGAATAGCAAAAGAAGCGCATAGCCACCAGAAGAAAGGAAATAATAAAGATCAGAGCAGAAATAACTGAAACAGAACAGAAAAACAATAGCATCAACAAAACCCAAAGTTCGTTCTTTGAAAGGATCAATATAATCGACAAACCATTGGCCAAATTGACAAAAGGAAAACAGAAGAGTATGTAAATAACCCACATTAAAAAATGAAATGGAGGATACTACAACAGACCCAACTGAAATAAAAAGGATCATAACAGAGTACAATGAAAAACTATACTCCAACAAATTTGAGAACCTAGAAGAAATGAACAAATTTCTAGAAACACACTACCTAACTAAACTAACACAAACTGAGGTTGAAAATCTGAACAGGCCCATAACAAGAGAAGAGATTGAAAAGGTAATAATAAAAACAAAACAAAACAAAACAAAACAAAAACTCCCAACAACAAAAAAGCCTTGGCCCAGATGGCTTAACTGGAGAATTCTACCAAACATTCAGAGAAGAGCTTGCACCAGTACTACTCAAACTGTTTTGGAACACAGAAAAGGAAAGGATACTTCCGAATTCATTCTGTGAAGCCAGCATAACCCTGATACTAAAACCAGGCAAACATATCACAAAAAAAAAAAAAAAAGAAAATTACAGACCAATATCTCTCATGAATACGGATGGAAAAATTCTCAACAAAATTCTAGTCAATAGAATTCAGCATCATATCAAAAAAATTAATACACCATCACCAAGTGGGATTCATACCAGGTATGTAAGGATGGTTCAACATTTGAAAAACAGTCAATGTAATCCATCACACAAATAAAAGAATCGCATGAACATCTCAACGCAGAAAAGGCATTTGATAAAGTACAACATCCATTCCTGATAAAAACTCTCAATAAAATAGGTACAGAAGTAAATTCCTCAACAAAATAAAGGGCATCTATACAAAACCAACAGCCAACATCATTCTTAATGGAGAGAAGCTGAAAAATTTCCCCTTGAGAACAAGAACAAAATAAGGGTGCCCTTTATCACCACCCCCATTTAACATTGTGCTGGAAGTCCTAGCTAGAGCAATAAGGCAAGAAAAAGAAATAAAGGGCATCCAAATTGGTAAGGAAGAAGTAAAACTGTCCCTATTTGCAGATAACATGGTACTACGCATAGAGAACCCAAATGACTCCACAAGAAAACTACTGGAACTAGTAGAAAGATTCATCAGGGTAGCATGATACAAGATCAACATACAAAACTCCATTGGATTCTTATACACCAATAAAGAGAACTACAGAAAGGAAATCAGAAAAGCAATACCATTTATAATAGCCCCTAAAAAATTAAAATACTAGACATATACACAACACTCCACCCAACAGCAGCCAAGTATACTTTCTTTTCCATTGCACACGGAACATTCTCCAGAATAAACCACATATTAGGCCATAAAGCAAGCCTTAACAGAATCCAAAGCATCGAAATATTAAAAAGCATCTTTTCTGACCAGAAAGCCATAAAAGTAGAAATCAATAACAGAAAAAGCAAGGAAAAAAAATCAAACACATGGAAACTGAACAACACCTTGCTCAAAAACCACTAGATTATAGAAGAAATTAAGGATGGAATAAAGAAATTTACAGAATCATATGAGAATGAAAACACATCCTACCAGAAAATTTGGGACATAGCAAAGCAGTGCTCAGAGGTCAATTTATAGCAATAAATGCACACATCTGAAAAGAAGAAAGGGCCAAAATCAAAACATTAACCCTACAACTCGAACAAATAGAAAGAGAGCAGCAAAAGTAGCCTTTAGGCACCAGAAGAAAGCAAATAAGAATTAGAGGAGAATTAAATGAAGTAGAGAATAGAAAAACAATTGAAAGAGTTAACAAGACCAAAAGCTTGTTCTTTGAAGAGATCAACAAAATCGATAAACTGTTGGCCAAACTGATGAAAGAAAAACAGGAGAAGAAGCAAATAACCCAGATAAGAAATGAGATGGGTCATATCACAACAGACCCAACTGAAATTAAAAGTATCATAATAGAATACTAAGGAAAACTGTACTCTAATAAATTTGAAAACCCAAAGGAAATGGACAAATTTCTGGAAACACACTACCTACCTAAACTAACACAAGCAGAGGTAGAACAACTAAATAAACTTATAACAAAAGAAGAGATTGAAAAGGTAATTAAAAAACTCCCAACAAAAAAAAAGCCCTGGCCTGGATGATTTCACTGGAGAATTCTACCAAACTTTCAGAGAAGAGTTAACACCACTACTAATAAAGGTATTTCAGAGTATAGAAAAGGATGGAGTACTCCCAAACTCATTCTATGAGGCCAGCATAACCCTGATACCAAAACCAGGTAAAGACATCACAGAAAAAGAAAACCACACACCAATATTCCTCATGAACATAGATGCAAAAATCCTCAACAAAATTCTAACCAATAGAATTCAACAACGTATCAAAAAAAATTCACAATGACCAAGTGGGATTTTTACCAGCTATGCAGGGATGGTTCAACATGAGAAAAAAAATCGAGGTAATCCATCACATTAATAAAACAAAAGACAAGAACCACATGATCTTATCAGTTGATGCAGAAAAGGCATTTGAGAAAATCTAACAACCATTCATGATAAAAACTCTTTTATCTCATGATAAAAACTCTCATTCATGGTAAAAACTCTTCCTATAAAAATAGGAATAGAAGTGAAATTCCTCAAGATAATAAAGGGCATTTATACAAAGCCAACAGCCACCATCATCCTAAATGGAGAGAATCTGAAAGCATTCCTCCTGAGAACGGGAACCAGACAAGGATGCCCTTTATCACCACCCCTATTTAACATTGTGCTGGAAGTCCTAGCTAGAGCAATAAGGCAAGAAAAAGAAATAAAGGGCATCCAAATTGGTAAGAAAGAAGTAAAAGTATCTCTATTTGCAGATGATATGATATTGTACATAGGAAACCCTAAAGACTCCATGAGAAATCTACTGGAACTAATAGAAGATTTCAGCAAAGTTTCAGGATACAAGATAAACATACAAAAATCAGTTGGATTCCTTTACACCAACAAAGAGAACCTCAAAGAGGAAATCACCAAATCAGTACCATTTACAGTAGCCCCCCAAAAGATAAAATACTTAGGAATAAATCTAACCAGAGGCGTAAAAGACCTATACAATGAAAACTAAAAGACACTGCTGCAGGAAACCAAAAGAGACCTGCGTAAGTGGAAAAACATACCTTTCTCATGGATAGGAAGACTCAACATTGTGAAAATTGCTATTCTACCCAAAGTGATCTACAGATACAATGCAATCCCAATCCAAATACCAACAGCATTATTTAATGAGATGGAGAAATAAAATCACCAACTTTATATGGAAAGAGAAGAGGCCCTGGAAAAGTAAAGCATTACTGAAGAAGAAGAACAAAGTGGAAGGCCTCATACTACCTGATTTTAGAACCTATTATACCACCACTGTAGTCAAAACATCCTGGTACTGGTACAACAGACACATAGACCAATGGAACAGAATTGAGAATCCAGACGTAAATTCATCCACCTATGAGCAACTGATATTTGGCAAAGGCCCAAAGTCTGTTAATTGGGGAAAAGACAGTCTCTTGGACAAATGGTGCTTGCAAAATTGGATATCCATCTACAAAAAACTGAAACAAGACCTGTACCTCATGACATGCACAAAAACTAACTCAAAATGGATCAAAGACCTAAATATAAAATCTAAAATGATAAAGATCAAGGAAGGAAAAATAGGGACAATGCTAGAAGCCCTAATACATGGCATGAACAGAATACAAACCATAAGTAACAATGCACAAACACCAGAAGAAAAACTAGATAACCGGGAGCTCCTAAAAATCAAACACTTATGCCCATCAAAAGATTTCAGCAAAAGAGTGAAAAGACAGCCTACAGACTGGGAAAAAAATTTTGGCTACAACAAATCCGATCAGTGTCTAATCTATAAAATCTATAAAATACTGCAAAACCTCAACAATGAAAAGACAGATAATGCAATTAAAAAATGAGCAGGGGATATGAACAGGCACTTCACTAAAGAAGACATTCAGGCAGCTAACAGATACATGAGGAAATGTTCACAATCATTATTAGCCATTAGAGAAATGCAAATCCAAACTACAATGAGATACCATCTCACCCCAACAATGGTAGCATTAATCCAAAAAAAACACAAAAATAATAAATGTTGGAGAGGCTGTGGAGAGACTGGAACACTTACACACTGTTCGTGGGATTGTAAAATGGTATAACCACTTTGGAAATCGATTTAGCACTTCCTTGAAAAGCTAGAAATAGAAATACCATATCATCCAGCAATCCCATTCCTTGGAATATGTCCTAGAGAAATAAGAGCTGTTACACGAATAGACATATGAACACCCATGTTCATTTCAGCACTTTTCACAATAGCAAAATGATGTAAATAACCTAAGTGAATGGATAAACATATTATGGTACATACACACAATGCAATACTATGCAAGGGTAAAGAACAATGATGAATATGCGAATCATCTTACAGCATGGATGAATCTGAAGGGCATTATGCTGAGTGAAATAAGTCACAAAAGGACAAATATTATATGACACCACTATTATAAAAACTCATGAACAGTTTTACACACAGAAAGAAACAATCTTTGATGGTTACGAGGAGTGGGTAGGGAAGGAAAAACATTAAATAGGTAAGTCGTAACTTTGGTGAAGGGTAAGACAGTACACAATACTGGGGAAGCTAGCGTAGCTTGACCAAGGCAAGGTCATGGAAGCTTTATAGATGCAACCACACTCCCTGAGGGCTGAGGGCTGAGGACCATGGTCTCAGGGGACATCTAGCTCTATTGACATAACATTGTTTATAAAGAAAATATTCTACATCCTACTTTGGTGAGTAGCTTCTGGGGTCTTAAAAGCTTGGGAGTGGCCATCTGAGATACATCAACTGATCCCACCCCGTTTGGATCAAAGGAGAATGAAGAAAACCAAAGACACAAGGGAAACATTAGCCCAAAGGACTAATGGGCCACAAGTACCACAGCCGCCCCCAGACTGAGTCCAGCACAACTAGATGGTGCCCAGCTACCACCACCGACCACTCTGACAGGGAGTACAATGAGGGTCCTGGACAGAGCTGGAGAAAATGTAGAACAAAATTCTAACTCACAAAAAAAGATCAGACTTACTGGTCTGACAGAAACTGGAGAAACCCTGAGAATATGGCCCCTGGTCACCCTTTTAACTCAGTACTGAAGTCAGTCCTGAAGTTCACCCTTCAGCCAAAGATTAGACAGGCCCCTTAAACAAAACACGACTAAATGGTCAAGGACGAGAAGGCAGGAGGGCACAGGAAAGCTGGTAATGTGGAACCTGAGGTAGTGAAGTGGAGAGTGTTGACATGTTATTGGGTTGGCAACCAATGTCACAAAATAATTTGTGTATTAATTGTTTAATTTGAAACTAATTGGCTCTATAAACCTTCATCTAAAGCACAATTTAAAAAAAAAAGAAATGGGAAGAAAAAAAATATTCTCACAACTGGACCAATAAGCAACATCATGATAAACAGAATTTCATTTTATTTGAATCCACAGTCAATATCCGTGGAAGCAGCAGTCACAAAATCAAATGATGCATTGCACTGGACAAATATACTGCAAAAGATCTCTTTAAAGTGTTAAAAAGCAAAGATGTCACTCTATGGACTAAGGTGCACCTGACCTAAACCATGATGTTTTCAATTGCCTCGTATGCATGCGAAAGCTGGACAATAAATAAGGAAGACCCAAGAAGAATTGATGCCTTTAAATTATGGTGTTGGTGAAGAATATTGAATATACCATGGACTGCCAGAAGAACAAACTAATCTGTCTTGGAAGAAGTACAACCAGAATGCTACTTAGAAGCAAGGATGTTGAGACTTCGCCTTACATACTTTGGACATGTTATCAGGAGGGACCAGTCCCTTGAGAAGGACATCATCCTTGGTAGACTAGAAGGTCAGTGAAAAAGAGGAAGACCCTCAACGAGATGGATTGACACAGTGGCTGCAACAATGTGCTTAAGCATAACCACGATTGTGAGGATGTTGCAGGACCGGGCAGTGTTTCGTTTAGTTGTACATAGGGTAGCTATTAATTAGTTGGATCCGACTGGATGACACCTAAAAACAACATACAATAGGTTGGTCTATATCCATGCCACACACATTGTGTCAGAATGTGGATATACAGAGTTGAACAAGATATAAGTCCTTCCCTCAGAGAGCTATTTTAGAACCTAAGATAGAGACCACAGTATTGATTGATTACATCAGGTTAATGCCAAACTCTCCTTAACAACACTTGAAAAGGTTTCTTTAATATGACATCTTAGTTTTACTCTAGAATCTGATTTTACTCTAGAATCACTAGGGGAGCTAATGCCTGGGGCCCTATCCCAGGCCAGTTAAATCAGAATACTGGGATTTGGACTTATCCATCTGTATTACTTAAAAACATTCTAGGTGCTACAATACTGGGGAAGTCAGGACAACTTGACATAGGCATAGTCATAGAAGCTTCATAGACATATCCCAACTCCCTGAGGGACTGAATTACTGGGCTGAGGGCTGGGGACTATGGCCTCAGGGGACATGTAGCTCAACTGGCATAATTTATAGAGAAAATGTTCTAATTCTACTTGGGTGAGTAGCTTCTGGGATCTTAAAAGCTTGTAAGCAGCCATCTAAGATACATCTCCTGGTCCCTCTCAGTTTGGAACAAAGGAGAATGAAGAAAACCAAAGATACAAGGGAAAGATTAGTCCAAAGGACTAGTGGACCAAAAGTACCACAGCCTCCACCAGACTGAGTCCTGTACAACTAGATGGTGCCCAGCTACTACCACTAACTGCTCTGACAGGGATCACAATAGAGGGTCCCAGACAGAATGGGAGAAAGAATGTAGAACAAAATATATCAAAAAAGACGAGACTTATTGGTCTGACAGAGACTGGACAAACCCCAAGAGTACAGTCCCCAGACACCCTTTTTACTGAGTACTGAAGTCACTCCTGAAGTTCACCCTTCAGCCAAAGATTAGACAAGTCTATAAAGCAAACAATAACACACATAGTTCAACCATGTATATACGAGACTAAATGGGCACTACAACCACAAAGCAAAGACAAGAAAGCAAGAAACGACAGGAAAACTGGACAAATGGAAATGGGGAACCCACAGACGAGAAGGGGAGAGTGTTGACACATTATGGAGTTGGCAACCAGTGTCACAAAACAATTTGTGTATTAATTGTTTAATGAGAAATTAATTTGCTCTGTACACTTTCACCTCAAGTGCAAAAAAAAAAAAAGAAAATTCTAGGTGCTTCCTGTGTTGAGAAGCTGTGTGTTAACAGGAAAATACAAAGGATCAATTGAGAAAAATGAAAACAACATAATGAGTGAACTGTGTACTGATTTTTAAATAGTCATATTTATAAATACAGTAAATTACAAATATACAGGACTTATCATCAATTTTTTTTTCTGGTACTAATCATCAATCTCCCTTACTAGGTTATGGGTAAAAACCAATAACTAGTTATGACTGAGGTAATATCTTTCTGTCCTGCTTCTTTTATTGACTTTGATGAAATACTTTTTTGTCTTCTGTTTCATCTTACTCTTCATTGTTCACATAAATATGAAATTCTTATTGCAACAAACTCTCAGTTACTCATTCTCCAACTGCTAAAATTTAATCACTAGAATATAAAACAGTGTTCTCGAATCTGGCTTATAATTTGATCACCTGGAGAGCTTTGAAAAAATACTGATGTGGTACAAAAAGAAACTATCTTTGATGGTTATGAGGGAGGGGAGGGGTGGGGGTGGAAAAACACTAAATAGACTATAGATAAGTGGTAACTTTGGTGAACGGTAAGACAGTACACAATACTGGGGAAGCCAGCACAGCTTGTTCAGGGTAAGGGCATGGAAGCTGCATGGACAAATCCAAACTCCCTGAGGGACCGAATTACTGGGCTGCGGGATGTGGGGACCATGGTCTCAGGAAACATCTAGCTCAACTGGCATAACATAGTTGATAAAGAAAATATTCTACATTCTACTTTGGTGAGAGGTATCTGGGGTCTTAAAAGCCTGTGAGCGGCTATCTAAGATACTCCACTGGTCTCATCCCTTCAGGAGCAAGGGAAAATGAGGAAAACTAAAGACACAAGGGAAAAATTAGTCCAAAGGACTAATAGACCACAACTACCACGGCTTCCACCAGACTCAGTCCAGTACAACTAGATGGTGCCAGGCTATCACCACTGACTGCTCTGACAGGGATCACAATAGAGGGTCCTGGACAGAGCTGGAGAAAAATGTAGAACAAAATTCTAACTCACAAAAAAAGACAAGACTTACTGGACTGTCAGAGACTGGAGAAACCCCAAGAGTATGGCCCCTGGACACCCTTTTAGCCCAGTAATGAAGTCACTCTGGAGGTTCACCTTTAAGCCAAAGATTAGACAGTCTCATAGGACAAAATGGGACTAAAAGGGCACACCAGCCCAGGGGCAAGGACTAAAAGGCAGGAGGGAACAGGCAAGCTGGTAATAGGGAACCCAAGGTCGAGAAAGGAGAGTACTGACATGTCATGGGGTTGTTAACCAAATGTCATAAAGCAATATATATACTAACGGTTTAATGAGAAGCTAGTTTGTTCTGTAAACCTTCATCTAAAGTACAATTTTAAAAAAATGGTAAGTCTTCTAATATATGGAAAAAAATACTGATGTGGTAAATTGTTACATTAATGGCCCCCAAAGATTTACACCTCCCTGTGTCCACAAGCCTTTGCAGTGTGACTTCTCTCATCAGTAGGGGAGTCTGTTTTTCCTCCTTGAATATGGACCCCTAACCTTCTAGCTGAATGCAGCCGCATGAGTAAGTCCAAGTGAGATCAGCAGAGTAACCACACAACCAAACAGAGTAGTGAGAAGATAAAAAAATGTTTTAAGTTATTAAATTTTGGGGTGGTTTGTTATCCAGCAAAGTCTAATTGAGATGCATTGTTATAGAGGCTTTCATAAACGATGACAGAAACAGCTACTGTGGGTTTTTTTCTTTACCACTATTTTTTATCAACTGTTGCAAGAACCACTTTAACGATCACCTCTGAAACTCTTTCTATTCTCCCAGGATTCTTCTTTAGACTCTTTTACTGCTGGCAAAATGAGATTTAGGCAGAAAAAGAATTTTATGTCATTGTACAAATGCTTTCCTGTTTTTTCTCCAGGGTGCTTTTTCTGTCTGACTACCAAATGTTTCCTTTACAACCATAAAGATCAAAGGAACCACCTGCCCTTGGGGCTGTGGCTTAGGCAGACTTTCATACACACTACATGTGGATTGCATCAACACGTTCTGAGATTTTTCTGAGACTCAGTTTCACAAGTTAAAGTCCAGAAAAAAGAAATGCCCTTGCATAAGCAAGATGTACATATTTATGGAAATCCAGGGACAATCTGAAGTTTCTAGTCAGTTTGTTTAGAATGGCTCATGTAAGAGAGTTATAGTTTGTACCTTCACTGTGCTATTGATGTTGACAATTACTATAATCTGCCCTAGTAATAAGATAAACAATTTTAACAGGTCTGACTAGACTATCTTCCTTGTGAAATCGGCAGTGAATGAAAACAAGAGTTGTCTGTATCATTACTTGTAGGTATTTTCTCAACTATCTAGATTGGTGGGGGGAAAGATCATGGACTTGCATTCCAAAGACATGGGTTTGATACCCAGTTCTGCTACTTACCTATTGTGAAGCTTGAGTAAATCACTAACTTTTTTTTTTTTTTTAAATTTTAGTTGCCTCATCTGTAAAACTGAGAAAAAAATAACTACCTCCAGAATAGATCTAAGGACAAAAAAATTAACATACATGATATCCCTTTATAGTCTTTAAGGCTTAAGTTAAATTAAGGTGTTATTACTCTTTTTGGCATTGATAACACCAGGAAGGTATATATAAAAAGAATTAAACCCACTGCCATCAAGTCAATCCCAACTCATAGCGACCCTATAGGACAGAGTAGAACTGCCCCATAGGGTTTCCTAGGAGTGGGTGGTGAATTTGAACTGCCTACCTTTTGGTTAGCAGCCGTATCTCTTAACCACTGTGCCAAGGAAAGTATAAATATGAAAAAAATTCCTGATAACAGCTGAGAAATTTACTTATATTAGCACGCATTAGGGAAAGTGAATACTTTATATGGTTTCTGAGTTGTCTTTAATCTCTGAATCTCAAAGCACCTTGTAGAATACTTTTATTAATTTATAAAACCCCATGAAACACATTTGTTCCCCCTTAAATTAGTTCCCCTTTAAACATACTTTTTCCAGGACATATAGTAAATGTAAGCCTAACTTGCCAAGGGCCCTTATAATTGTGAATGAATAAAGACGTGTTCTGATCCTTTTTAACGTTGTAATGTTCATGTCTTGTTTAAAATATGCGAGTCTCCTGATCTTGTCTGCCTTCCCTCAAAGCCTATTCCTTGATGCTTTGATGTAGTGAACATGCCCATGAAACTCAAATCCTAGACAGGTGGCAGTCTTTTCATTCTTTACATGTTAGGAATAGGGTTTGGAGATAATTTATTAATCTCTTTCTCCCTTAAGTGTCTGAAAGATGCCCATTAAAAAATATGCGAACCAGAGTTTTATACTGCCCAGGTTGCTTTCTGGTTGGAATCGGAGCCGTTACAAGCTGCGTTTCACTCTTTTGGCTTCTTGACTAGTGTGTGGGAGTTTTCCTTTTGGCTTACTAGATGGTAGTCTGGTGGTCTGAATGAGCTGATGGCACTCTTAGCCAAGACTTGTTTAGACACCGGGAGATGTAGCTATAATTATTCCCTGTATTTCTAATGGCTTCTTTTTTCAAGGAGTTCAGAAAGCTTTGCATACATTATTTCATCTTCCTAGGTAAGGCTAGCTTGATGAATTGTTATTATGTTAGAAAAATTTACCCTTACTCTGACTTTCTATTGTCATATCTTCTGGCATCTTTGTTTCTTTTACTGGTATTTAGTGATCTGATATTTTTCTGTGGACATTCCAAATTCTCTTTGCCCTATTGAAGCAGACTTGATTTCTGTCTAGACCCTCAAACTCTGCATTTAAAAGAAAGGATACGTATGTGTATTGATAACTAGCATGTATTATATTTGACTCCAAAGAAGTGCTATTATTGGTGAATTTCCTAGTTAGAGATCAGTATGTGTGTGGGAAAGGATAATATATTTTGGGGACACATGGACCTTTCGCTATCCCTCAAAATAAACCACATAGGTATTTTCTATGCATAGGGCTGACGCTGTTTATAATATCTTCTTTTAGACAGGAATTACTTGTTACAAACTCCATTTTAGGGCAAAGGAGATGAAACACGAAAAGAAAACCTAAGCCACTTTTTGGTAGGTTGTGATTGGGATCATAATGTTCATGGACTAATACCTGCTTTTGGCAGGGTCTCACTTGTAGAGATTTCCAGCACTGATGCTGATACTTCAAAGCACTTTGAATTTGAAGCTGCAAGAGGTTTATCAAACTGATTCTGTTCAATTTTTTTTTTTTAAATAAATTTGGCTGAATGATTTCCTCTTTAACTCAACACATGTTGATTGTAGGGAGTTTTCCATATCAGACTAGCTGAAAAATGAACTATCCTGAGGATATTTTTTTTTCTCTTTCCTGAGAGAGACATATATAAACGTACTCACAAAGACTGAAGTCTTTAGTTTTGAACTCCAGAAACTATTAACTCGATCGTGTGTGCTATACATATGTATAGGTGATTTGAGTGGTTAAAACACCAATGATGGTTACTTCACTTACCAGCGTAGGACTCTTTCCCCTAAGACTTAAATTCACAATCAATCTAATTGCCACAGGATTGTTCAATTTCATATAGGATTACACTTCCATGGAAGTCTTCCAGAGCTTATTCACTGGAGACTTAAGCAGAGGTCATGCTGGCTTTTCTAAGTAACTTTCTGGAAGAGAAGAGCATAATTGCCCCCTTCCAGGAAACTGGTATTCATCAAGGAAGATTTGCTTTTCATGTCGTCCCTGGTGGACATCAGTGGATTTATCAGGATGCTGCTCAGAGTCTCTCCAATTCTCTTCTCTGTGTTTTTTGCTTCCATCTGTGACTTTTTTTTTTTTAATTTTATCTTTCCTTCTGGTTGGTCTAAGGATAAGTTAAGTTAAAACACAAGAGAGAAATAAACATTTATAATAAAAAATGACCCCTTAAAAAGAAGCACACTTTCATAGCATATTATTATAAAATAAAATCTCTAAATAAGAGAGATTTTGGTATTTGGACTTAACTGGCATTTTTCTCCTTTGCTGGAATTGTTTATCATCATGAAAACACATACACTTGCACGCGCAGGCACACTCTAGGCTGTAAGAGAAGTGTTTTTTTTGTTTGTTTGTTTTTTTAAATCTTTTCACAGATAGATGCTTGCTTTTGTAGTCTGAATGCGTTTCCCTTTGGTAGTTTGATTTAATAGAAACAGAGTGAACTCTGAAGTCAAAAGGGCCAGGGTTTGAATCTGTGCTTTGCAGCTTACTGGTTTTGTAACTTTAGATAAGTTAGTTAACCTCTTTAAGCCTATGCTTCTTTCTCTGTAAAAGGGAGATTAATAATGTCTACTTTATCAGAGTGCACTGAAAATAAACGAGGCAGTGCATATGAAGGCATATGTTCCATGTTAGTCCTAGTGAGTCCTTAGTAAACGTTACTTTTCCTTCGTGTCACATGTTATCCAGAGAGTAACGTGGAAATTTTACTCAATAAGATAAAACCATACATAAAAGTAAATAATGTGGCATAAAAATATAATGAATTTTAAGATATTTTTGCACTTTTTAGGGTACCTAATTAACTCAGGGAACCCTGTAGATATATTTGAAATGTTACCATACTCCTGTAAGACAGAAAAATAATATTAATAAATTCATTCATTTGTACATTTTTCTGGTCAAGTATCTATTGAGTGCTACTGTTTGCTAGGAACTGTGCAAGGTCCTAGGGATACAGTGGGGTGGAAAATGGTTTCTGGAGTTGATCTGCTAGGATGTTTTCAGTTTATAAGTAGAAAAAACTAAGAACAAACCCACTTACAGATCACTGACTTTATCTCAGTTAATATGTAATACCCGTTATCAAATCCCAAACAGGACTTACTACCATCTGGTAGCCAATTTACTTCTCTTAGCTCCATTTAGTAGTTGGGAACGTTTTCTTAGGCCGTACCTAGAAACTCTACTGAAATAAAGGTATTCTGAGTTTTTCAACCATTATAAGGAGCTCTGACTAAGGTTTAGGTCAATTGCAACTCTGGGACCACTTAACATAATATTAAATGAAAGATTCCATTTCTTCCCTCTTGAGAAATATTGACTAAAGCCAGTTAATACTCTAGGAAGAGAGAAGGCTAACCGTTTTTATGCTAAAGAGGTTCACCTCATTCTTACCCCTAGGCGGAAGGCTTGGAATAAGGGCAAGGATTTTGTCTCCTGTGTTACTGTACTTTTTGCTCCCCCTGGAGTGAGCTTGCTCCTTTCGCTGGAATGAGGAGAATGAAGTACACATCTAAATTACTGTCTAATCACTTTTAGTGCCTGTGGGTGATTGTGTCTTAAACCAAAGAATAAGAAAATAAGCACCAAAGAGATTTTTTCCTGTATGTACTGTCTCCTCCTTTCCTTCTCTCTTCTCTTCCTTTCATTTTCTTTGTTACTTTCTCCCTCTTTCTCTTTTTTGGATTATTTTCTTTTCACCTTTGATGCTCAGCAACTTAGTTTGTTGGAGTTTCACTGTTGTATGAGGTTTAATCATGTCCCCAGGAAGAGGGATAATTATTAAACCACTGGAAATTTAATGATGGGTATTTATTCCCCAACCTTAGTCATTGCGGTGTCTGGGGTTTGGCATGCCAGTCAGTGGAAACCAAAGTGGATAAATGTCAGCAAACCACACGTGATTTTCCAGTGATTTACATGTGTTTGTTGTACCCAGATGGGCAATTACTGATGCCCTGCTCTGCCCTTTATTTGCAAGTCTCCTTATGATCAAAATAACAAAGACATTAAAACAAGTTCATCTCCTCCACAGTGGTGGAAAACAGGTGTCAGTCTATCTCAGTATAAAGTCACCTCTTTCTTACACTGTGTTCTTCTGCTTTAACATTTCCTCTTTGCAGTGCTCTGTTAAGTCATAAGTCCCCTGAAATACTATTTCTTTTTTTTTCAAAGTTGAAGTTAAAAGTTTTCTTTCCCTCTAACTTAGGAATTCAAATTGTTAGAAAGAGAATTGGACTTTGTTTTTTCAAATGAGTTAATGTTAACCTTCTAACCTACTATGTATTTGCTTATTTATTATGTTTATTTTATTGTTTATCTCCTCCCACTAGGATTTTTTTTTTTTAATTTTACTGTGCTTTAGGTGAAAGTTTACAGCTCAAGTTAGTTTCTCGTTAAGCAATTTATACATTTATTGTTTTGTGACATTGGTTGCAATCCCTGCAATGTGACAGCACTCTCCCACTTTCCACTCTGGGTTCCCCATGTCCATTTGTCCAGTTTTCCTGTCCCTTCCTGCTTCCTCGTCTGGCTTTTGGAAAAGAGTTGCCCATTTGGTCTTGTATATTTGGTTGAACTAAGAAGCACGTTCCTCACGTATGTTGTTGTTTGTTTTATCGGACGGTCTAATCTTTCTCTGAAAACTAGGCTTTGGGAGTAGTTTCAGTTGTGAGTCAGTGGTATGTCTGGGGGCCATAGTCTCGAGGGTCCTACAGTCTCTGTCAGACCAATAAGTCTGGCCTTTTTTTGTGAATTTCAATTTTGTACTACAGTTTTCTGCGGCTCTGTCTTGGACTCTCTATTGTGTTCCCTGTCAGAGTGGTCGGTGGTGGTAGCCGGGCACCGTCTAGTTCTTCTGGGCTCAGGCTGGTGGAGTCTGTGGTTCCTGTGGTCCTTTAGTCCTTTGGGCTAATATTTTCCTTGTGTCTTTGGTTTTATTCATTTTCTTTCGCTACAGATGGGATGGGACCGATAGATGTATCTTAGATGGCCGCTTACAAGCTTTTAAGACCCCAGACGCTACTTGCCAAAGTAGGATGTAGAACATTTCTTTATGAACTGTTATGACAGTTGACCTAGATGTCCCTCCAGCCCTCAGCCCCAGCAACTTGGTCCCTCAAGGTGTTTGCATATGTCTAGGAAACCTCTATGACTTTGCCTTAGTCAGACTGTACTGACTTCCCCTATATTGTGTGTTATCTTCCCTCACCAAAGTTGACTCTTACCTACTATCTAGTAGTGATTTGCCCTTTCCATCCCTCCCTGCCCTCCTAACCAAATAAAAAATTTCTTTTTTACTGTGTGTAAGCCTTTTCTTGAGGTTTTACAATAGTGGTCTCATACAATATTTGTCCTTTTATGATTGACTTATTTCACTCAACATAATGCCCCCCAGGTTCATTCATGTTGTGAGATCTTTTGCTGATTCATCATTGTTCTTTATCGTTGTGTAGTATTCCATTGTGCGTATGTACCATAATTTATCCATTCATCTGTTGATGGGCACTTAGGTTGTTTCCATCTTTTTGCTATTGTGAACAATGCTGCAATGAACATGGGTGTGCATATATCTATTCCTGTGATAGCTCTTATTTCTCTAGGATATATTCCTAGAAGTGGGATTGCTGAATTGTATGGTATTTCTATTTCTGCTTTTTAAGGAAGCACCGTATTGTTTTCCACAATGGTTGTACCATTTTACATTCCCACCAGCAGTGTATAAGAGTTCCAATCTCTCTGTTTTTTTGATTAGTGCCAGTATTGTCGGGGTGAGATGGTATCTTATTATAGTTTTGATGTGCATTTCTCTAATGGCTAATGATCGCTTTTCTTCATGTGTCTGCTAGCCTCCTGGATGTCTTCTTTAGTGAAGTGTCTGTTCATATCCTTTGCCCATTTTTTATTTGGATTATTTGTCTTTTTGTTATTGAGGTGTTGAAGTATTTTGTAGATTTTAGAGATTAGACTCTTGTTGGATATGTTGTAGCCAAATTTTTTTTCCCAGTCTGTAGGTTGTCTTTTTATTCTTTTAGTAAAGTCTTTTGATGAGCATAAGTGTTTAATTTTTAGGAGCTCCCAGTTATCTAGTTTCTCTTCTGGTATTTGTGCATTGTTAGTTATGGTTTGTATTGTATTTATGCCATGTATTAGGGCCCCTAGAGTTGTCCCTATTTTTTCTTCCATGATCTTTATTGTTTTAGGTTTTATATTTAGGTCTTTGATCTATCTTGAGTTAGTTTTTGTGTATGGGGTGAAGTATGGATCCTGTTTCCTTTTTATTTTTACAGACAGACATCCAGTCATGCCAGCACCATTTGTTAAACAGATTGTCTTTTCCCCATTTAACAGCACTTGGCCCTTTGTCAAATATCAGCTGCCTGTAGATGGATGGATTTACGTCTGGGTTCTCAATTCTATTCCATTGGTCTATGTATCTGTTGTTGTACCAGTACCAGGCTGTTTTGACTATCAGGGCTGCACAGTAGGTTCTAAGATCAGGTAGTGTGAGGCCTCCCACTTTGTTCTTCTTCTTCAGTTATGCTTTACTTATCTGCTGCCTCTTCCCTTTCCATATAAAGTTGGTGATTAGTCTCTCCATCTCTTTAAACAATGCTGTTGGAATTTGGATCAGGATTGCAGTATATCTGTAGATCATTTGGGGTGGAATTGATATTTTCACAATGTTGAGTTTTCCTATCCATAAGCATAGTTTTTCCATTTATGTAGGTCTCTTTTGGTTTCTTGCTGTAGTGTTTTGTAGTTTTCTTTGTATAGGTCTTTTTGGTCCCTGGTTAGATTTATTCCTAAGTACTTTGTCTTCTTGGGGGCTATCATATGTGGTATTGATTTCCTGATTTCCATTTTGAAGTTCTCTTTGTTGGCGAAGAGGAATCCAACTGAGTGTTGTATGTTAATCTTGTATCCTGCTATTTTGCTGAAATCTGTTAGTATCAGTAGCTTTCTTGTGGATTCTTTGGGGTTTTCTATGTATAGGATCATATCATCTGTGAATAGGGATAGTTTTACCTCTTCCTTACCAATTTGGATGTCCTTTATTTCTTTTTCTTTCCTTATTGCTCTAGCTAGGACTTTCAGCACAATGTTGAATAAGAGTGGTAATAAAGGGCATCCTTGTCTGGTTCCTGTTCTCAAGGGGGACCTCCCACTAGGATTTAAGCTCCTCAAGGGCAAGGGTCTTTCCCTCTTTGATTCATTGGTCTATCCCCTGTGTTTAGAACCCTGTATGGCATGTATGAGGCACTCTTTTAATATTTGATGAATAAATATTGAATGAATGAATGCTAGTAAGTCCTCAGTAGAAGACTTATTTGGAATTACTGTTCTTATAGACCTGTGTTAATTCTGCCACTTTTTACCTGTGTAACCTTAGAGAAAGTAGTTAACCTTTCTAAGCATTAGTTTCTTTATTTATATTGTTGTTGTTGTTAGGTGCCTTTGAGTCTCTTCAGACTCATAGCAACCCTATGTACAACAGAACAAAACACTGCCCAGTCCTGCACTGTTCTCACAACCATTGTTATATTTAAGCTCATTGTTGCAGCCAATGTTTCAATCCATCTCGTTGAGGGTCTTCCTCTTTTTTGATGACCCTCTACTTTACCAAGCATGATGTCCTTCTCCAGGGACTGGTGCCTCCTGAAAACATGTCCAAGGAACATGAGATGAAGTCTCACTGTCCCAGCGTCTAAGGAGCACGCTGGCTGTACTTCTTCTAAGACAAATTAATTTGTTCTTCTTGTAGTCCATGGCATATTCAATATTCTTCACCAACACCATAATTCTTTATCTGTAGAGTGAGTTCATTTTGAAGATTAAGTGAGATAATGCATGAAAAGTGTTCAGTACTTTACCTGGCTTATGGTCAGTGCTGAGGAAATTATGATTGTTACGAAATTGTCTCTCTTCAACTTAATATGCATTTGTGAGAAATACAGGACTGTGTTTATGAAAGGAAAAGAATTTTTTTTTAATGTTGATATTTGTTTTGTTTTAGCCAAAGCTCCACTGAAATATAAGTTTAATGAGGAAAGAAACTTTGCATGTTTTTTGTTTCCTGATGTATCTCAACAACTAGAATAGTGTTAGGCATGTAATAAGTACTCAATAAATATTTGTTGGTTGGATTATTGAATGTTTAAGATGGGGATTAACTCCACAGTCCTAACTTTCTGAGTTAGGTAACCAGTTGAGTTAGTGGCAGAGATGTCCTAATACTGCCTCGATGTTTTTTATTGTGTGGAATGCAAGACCACAGAGGAAAGTTCTAAGAGCTAAAAGTGAATGGGGGGAAGAGCTGGAAATTATTGAGAAACTCAGGCCATACAGAGTTATTTTGAACAGTTAGCATCAAATAGACTTTTTATTTTCTTGTTATCTCAATCAACTGTCTAAAACTCTTGGTTCCATGGTTCTTAATTTCACTCTATAATTTATAGGTTTTGTCCAAAATGGAGCATTTCATTTAATCTTGGCTTCTATGTAAACGTCCCAGTGGTAGGCATGTAGGTTTCAGGAAAAAAAGGTACTATCAACTCAGTGGACCTTTTTGATCCCTGCTGTAAGCCTGGACTTTGAAAATACCACAACTCAGAGGGGATACTGAAATGTAGGACTTTGTGCCTTCTATGAAATTAAAACAAAACAAACAAATACCAAATAAGTAATCAAAAAACAAAAAAAACAAACCTTGATGTTTTTGTACCCTGCCGCCCTACTAATTCAAGTTGTTCCTGTATAAATGACTAATCTGACTGATCTTCTATTTATATTTATTTTTAAATGATAAAGGAGGTTTTCCATGTTCTATTTGTAGCCAAATGTTTACTGATCAGCCTCTATGGCTACTTTTTAAAAATTGCACTTGGTTAAAGCAACATTTGATAAGATCATCAACTAAAGTTCTCAAAAGAATCTACATTAGGCAATTCACAGCTACATGATGTCATTTCGTATGTTTTTTTCAAAGCTCAGGTTTTGTTTCTGTTTTTTGTATTCTAACAAATAAAATTCCTTTCCATTAAATTAAAACTTAGCAATCAGTGGTATTGCTATTGCTATCCTTAATAATAAGTATTTTATATGCATACTACTGTTTTATTTTTCATTTTATCTATATATTATTTTAGAGGAAAAAACATTTTTAATAGTTTTTTCCAACTGCAGAGACAAAGCCTGAAACTTTTTCAAAAATAAAGATTTTGAATAGTTTTTTAAAAATATGATTGCAACTCTAAAAAATGAAAATGTTTGCAGATAACTTTGAGAATACTGTCTATATCATGTGAATAAATTTTAAATAATAGAGATTTCTATCATCTTGAGATAACCAATATTTTAAGTAAAATTCATAAAAATCCAATTTCTTTTGCAATTATAAGAACAATTTCACCAACATCTAACTATTAATTCAGTTGGAACCAACCCCTAGAATAATGAGCCCCAAATATATTCCTTATATTCATATTTTGAGGGTTTTTTTAGTCCAAATATATTTTCTTTTAGTAAGCATAAGAAAGCAGGGAATAAGTAGAATTACTGTCTTTCAGATATTTTCAAGATACAGAACTGAAATAGACACAGAAGTATAGAAATGACAGAATTACACTACAAACACATGGCAGCATGTGTAGTTCTGAGTAATATTAATCCCATGGAATTAGATGCAGTGCGATCGTAGCCTATGACTCCACCAAATTCGTGGTCATTATTTAGGAAGGACAGTTGTCTTGAAGTTAGCCCCCTTATCTCCTGCACTGACAGAAAAAGCAGACACAACCTGGTGACAAGAAAAACAGATTTGTACTTAGAAAGTTTGAAAGTTGTTTTTCAAGCAGGAGAACATATCAGCTTTTCTCCTCCACCTTCGCCCCCGCCCCCACCCCCGGGTCTATAAATAGCTCTTGGCAGGCAGAAACAACCCTGATTACATGAGATGAAGGAGAACAAGCAGCAGGCTGTAGTGCAGAATCAATGGCACAGTGCCAAGAGCTTCATCAAATGAATAATAGCTTCCACTTGACAATCAGTAAAGTGCCTCTTCTCCTACGGATTTAGTTTTTAATGATGATTAGAGAGGATGGGCCCCTAAAATTTCTCTGGTAGAAATGACCTCCTATTAATTTCTATTCCTTGAAATGCTGAATTTCAAAGCTATTTTACAGCTGCAAAACCAAAGGCACTGACATAAAGGAACTATTATCTTTGTAATTGTAGCAACAAGTACTAAATTTGTCATTGATTAACAGAGACTTTTTAACTTCATGATCCTTTGTTGGCTGAGTCCCCTATTTGGAGTTCTGCTAATTTACTTGCTTTGAAAGTCAAATGTTACATTTTAGACCCAACAGCTATCAGAATGATGTCCTTTGTTTTTATATAATAAATACTTCCCTTATAACATCCTATACTGATTACTATGCAATGAAGGGTGAAGGTAAAGTTAGAGTTTTTCAATAATTCTATATAGTGTTTTGTTTTCTGTGCAGGTAACAACAAAAATTCTAGACAGGTATGCTTAATATGGGAACTCAACATTTATTAAGCAAAGAACTTCATCAGAATTTTAAAATTTGCAAACACATTTTCATCTATGCATACGTGTATATATATAAAGTATATTTTGCCCAGAGGAATTAAATTCAGAAAAGAGCCTCTTAAAGAGGGAAGGCATTTATATTGATATCAAGTGATGAGACTATAGGCCTACTTTGTCTAATTAGGCTATTTATTATAAAATAATAAGTATTATAAAATTAACCTGTGTTATATCTCAATCCACGCATCATGAGGCATTCTATTGTTTTGTAAATAAAAATTTTGGATGCAAAGAGCATAAGGCAGGAAGAAATTTCTGGGTGAATTCAAGAGAAGATAATGGTAATTTAAGTGCTTTCTGTTTACTATTCTTAGTCGAAAAAACAAACAAACAAAAAACAGAATAAAATGCTTAATTTAAAGGTTTTAATTTAGGATGACTTTGAATAACCACAGAGTCTACACTGTTGAATTTCATGTAAGCTCAAATCTAAAAGTTCAAAAAACTTAAAAATTACAGAAATATTTAAAGTAATTGGAAAGTTTGGCAGGAAAATACTTATTAAGAATTAAAAATTTTTGCCAACCTTCCCAGTCTGGTTCAGGAAGCAGCCTGATGATGATTGTTGATGTACTTCCTGAGTGTTCACTAGAGAAATAAGAATATAGTGAGTTCATAAAAGCTTTATGAGATAATATTTAAGTATATTTTACTTTTTGGAGTCTTGATAAAATAAAAAGTTGGCTATCATTTATGGGTTACACCTTCACTTTCCACTCGTCTGTCAGTTCATCGTACTGTGGCAGCTTTCTTGATGTTGTGATGTTGGAGGCTGTGCCATCAATTTTTCAAATACCAGCAGAGTCACCCACGGTGGACAGATTTCAGTGGAATTTCCAGACTAAGACAGACTGGGAGGAAGGACATGGTGATCTACTTCTGAAAAAATTGGCCAGTGAAAACCTTATGGATAGCAGCAGAACATTGTCTGATACAGTGCCAGAAGATGTATCCCTCAAGTTGGAAGGCACTCAAAAGATGACTGGGGAAGAGTTGCCTCCTCAAAGTAGAGTCGACCTTAATGATGTGAATGGAGTAAAGCTTTCAGGAACTTCATGTAACGATGTGGCATGACTGAAAATGAGAAGGAACGGGTATAAACATCCATTAACAATCACAAATGGAAGGTAGGAAGTATGAATCTAGGAAAATTGGAGGTCATCAAAAATGAAATGGAATACATAAAGATCGATATCCTAGGCATTAGTGAGCTGAAATGGAATGGTATTGGCCATTTTGAATCATACATTCATATGGTCTACTATGCCAGGAATGACAGTCTGAAGAGGAGTGGCATTGCATTCATCGTCAAAAAGAACATTTCAAGATCTATCCTGAAGTACAAAGCTGTCATTGATAGAATAATATCCATATACCTACAAGGAAGACCAGTTAATACTATTATTCAAACTTACACACCAACCACTAATGCCAAAGATGAAGAAATGGAAGCTTTCTGCCAGCTTCTGCAGTATGAAATTGATCAAACTTGCAATCAAGATGTATTGATAATGACCGGTGGTTGGAATGTGAAAGTTGGAAATGAAGAAGGATCGGTAGTTGGAAAATATGGCCTTGGTGATAGAAACAATGCTGGAGATTGCATGAGAGAATTTTGCAAGACCAATGACTTATTCATTGCAAATACCTTTTTTGAACAGCATAAATGGTGACCATACACGTGGACCTCCTCAGATGGAATACACAGGAATCAAACCAAATACATCAGTGGAAAGAGACAATGGAAAAGCTCAATATCATCAGTTAGAACAAAGCCAGAGCCAACTGCAGAACACACCATCAATTGCTCATATGCAAGTTCAGTGTAGATTAAAACTTAACATAAAGAAAACAAAAATCCTCACAACTGGACCAGTAAGCAACATCATGATAAATGGAGAAAATAATGAAGTTGTTGAGGATTTCATTTTAGTTGTATCCACAATCAACACTCATGGAGGCAGCAATCAAGAAATCAAATCAAATTTGCAAATTTCAATCAACTGACATATAGCATTGGATAAATCTGCTACAAAAGACTTCTTTAAAGTGTTGAAAAGTAAAGATGTCACTCTGAGGACTAAGGTGCGCCTGACCCAAGCCATGGTATTTTCATTCGCCTCAAATGCATGTGAAAGCGGGACCATAAGTAAGGAAGACCAAAGAAGAATTGACGCCTTTGAATTATGGTGTTGTCGAAGCCTATTGAATGGACTTTTTCCTAAACATGGACTGCCAGAAAAACGAACTAATCTATTTTGGAGGAAGTACAGCCAGAAGGCTCCTTAGAAGTGAGGACAGTGAGACTTGGTCTCACTTACTTGGGACATGTTATCAGGAAGGACCATTCCCTAGAGAAGGAGATCATGTTTGGTAAAGTAGAGGGTCAGTGAAAAAGAGGAAGCCCCTCAATGAGATGGATTGACACAGTGGCTACAACAATGGGCTCAAACATAGCAAGGATTGTGGGCATGGCGCAGCAATGGGCAGTGTTTTGCTCTGTTGTGCATGGGGTTGCTATGAGTTGGAACCTAACAGCAACAACATGGTCACTTTAAAAAGATTTACTGTTCTGTGAAATCCAAAATTACGGATCCACTAGCCTAAAAGAATTTAGAAATTAATTGGCAGGGCCTTGCCTGTTATTGCATTGTTGTTGTTGTGTGCCATCAAGTTGATTCTGACTTATAGTGACCTCATGCGACAGAGTAGAAATGTCCCATAGGATTTTCTTGGCTGTAATCTTCATGCAAACAGATCTGGTCTTTCTCCAACAGAGCCGCTGGGTGGATTCACACTGCCAGCCTTTCTGTTAGCTGCCAAATGCTTAACCGTTGAGACATCAAGACTCCTTTTTTATTGTATAATCTGTACAAAAAGTCTATCATAGCCACCGGTCAACTAATTGCATGAGGGAAAAAATGTAGATGTATATATATGTATAAAAGCATATATGTATAAAAGCACGCCTTTACACCCAGAAGAAAAAATCAACAAATATTCTTACAATTAAGTAATACTTTTAAGAAAATCAATCAGGAATTAAAACAACAGGATGAAACTTTTAGGAACTTAGCTGAACGTCAAGGCTCTAGAGAGAAGCTTGAAATACATCATTTTCTTTGTATCTCCATGAATCCAAATGGCAATTCAAGTTACTTTTTAGTGGAAACTATAGAACATATCATTGCTTGAATGTAAAAGATTTAATACAAAAACAAAAATATTTTAACATTTCCATTATGAAGGAACAATGCCCTTGCTACTATGTCACTTATTTCCCAGTATATGAATGAAACAATTTTGTGCTTTATTGAAATATGGCTATCTTGGTAGGCCTACAAGGCTAAAACTACATTCTTTTTAAGGAGGCAGGATTTCCTCTGAATGTGACCTAATTCCTGGCATCACTCATCCAGAGAAGAGGTAGGTCTCTCTCAGAGGAAACTTAGACTTTCTGAAAGAATTTTAAAAACTTTAAGGGAAAGTTTGTGGGAAAGTGAGGGGAGTAGAATGGGCTTTTATGTGGAATAATAGTTGAGTCATGGACTTCCTAAGGACAAACCTGCCAACCTAGGACCGGTAGCCTTTACTTTGTCAGATAGACGATTTATATTCCTTGTCCATTCTGTGTTTATTTTTCCATTTGTTCTCCCTTAATATTTACCAAATCCTGTTTGAAATTTCTGGCTTGACTTAGTTGCACCAAGAGTCATAAAGAGAACTACTTGAATCTGTAGTTAGAAAGGAGAGCACCCTAAGGCCAGCGTGATGGTGGCGCTAGGACCCAAAGTGAGAGTACCTAAAAAATAAGATCAAACTCAGAGAGGTGAATCATAGTTACTTGGTGTCTTAATTATCTGGTGCTGCTATAACAGAAATACCACAAGTGGATGGCTTTAACAAACAAATTTATTTTCTCACAGTTTAGGAGGCCAGAAGTCTGAATTCAGGGTGCCAGCTCCCAGGGAAGGCTTTCTTTCCTGTCGGCTCTGGGGGAAGGTCCTTGTCATCAATCTTCTCTTGGTCTAGGAGCTTCTCAGTGCAGGAACCTGGGTCCAAAGGATAGCTCTGCTCCCATTTCTTGTTTCTTGGTGACATGAGGTCCCTCTCTCTCTGCTTGCTTCTCTCTCCTTTTATCTCTTGTAGGATAAAAGGTAATACAGGCCACACCCGAGGGAAACTCCCCTTACATAGAATCAGAGCTGTGACCTGAGTAAGGATGTGCATCCACCCTAATCCTCTTTAACATAACCTAATCTTCTGTTGGAAACCCTGGTGGCATAGTGGTTAAGAGCTATAGCTGCTAACCAAAAGGGTGGCAGTTCGAATCTACCAGGCGTTCCTTGGAAACTGCATGGGGCAGTTCCACTCTGTCCTTTAGGGTCGCTATGAGTCGGAATCGACTCGACAGCAACGGGTTTGTTTTTTTGTTTTTTAATATTAATTCATTAACCACGGGCAGAGATTAGGATTTACAACACATAAGATAATCACGTCAGATCACAAAATGGAGGACAACCACACAATACTGGGAATCATGGCCTAGTCAAGTTGGTACACATTTTTTGGCGAACACAATTCAATCCATAACACTTGGTAACCCTCTTTTTCCCACCAGGAATGTTTCCTTTCAGTAGTGATCCTTTAAGGATATAGGTGGAGCTGGCTATACAATTTGTAGGACCCAGAGCAAAATGAAAATGGGAGACCCTAACCAGGGGCAGGGATGTCAATCTCCCCTTCTCACAGCCCTGCCAGGCAACCACAGACAGGACCAGCACCAGACCTCACTAGGAAACTGAGGGGGAGCGGGCACTGTTGCACTGCCAGCTAGGGCTTGCCTTGCCCTGCCCGGAGACATAGCATGGTGTAGGCCCAACCTCAACCCTCTCTGCACCCAGGTCCCTGAGAGGGTGGTGGTGGGGGGAGACCTGGAGGTGGGAAATGCAGGCCTCCTCCAGCCAACAGGAACTGTTAAGTACCCTAGGCAAAGGGCAGCACTCAGCAGTGGTGGTGGGTCAGGGCTGGGAGAGTTAAGCTAGGGAGTCTGCGTGTCCTGGGTTGAGAACCTGTCCCAGGAGGTGGATGGTGGCAGGACTGCTGAGGCACATGCTTCATTGTCCTGTATACTTCACTTACAAAACACAAACTGAAAGATAAAATTAAAACCCGTTGCCGTCGAGTCAATTCTGACTCATAGCAACCCTATAGGATAAAGTAGAACTGCCCTATAGGGTTTCCAAGGAGTGGTTGGTGGATTTGAACTGCCGACCTTTTAGTTAGCTGCCAAGCTCTTAACCCCTATGCCACCAGGGCGCCAAAGATAAAATTAGGAATTTCAAAATTGAGAATTTTTTTCTAATTCCTAATTAGAATGGGCACTACAGAGCATTAAACTCAAACATTGGGGCCTTTTGAGCATGGGGCCCCATGAGACTGCATGGGCTGTACAGCCATGAAGTCTGTCCTGGATGTAGGATATACTTTATTAAAGAAGATGCTGGGACTTTACAGCCACATTGTGGCTTAGTCTTGACCCTCTTTTTCCTAAACATATGTTTGTTGTTAAAGTTGGTTACTCTTTTACTCATTTGCTCTTGTAGAGTGAAAACATTAGCACTTCTTCACCTGAAGCAAGGATTAGTTTTAGGTTACCTCTTTTTAAGATGAGTGATGATCAGTTGGCTATTTTCACTGCAGGAAGACACAGATCCTCTAGATGTTCACTGAAAAAGCTGCAGGGCCTGAAGGGTGGATTCTGAGCAAGTCAAAGATTTTTTTTTTTTTTTTTAATAGTAAAGAATTGCCAGCATAAGATGCAGCAGGCCAAATTCATTTTAGAAAATGCAAGTGTGGATCCATTTTAGAAAATTTAAGTGTAGATTCGTTTCTGATATGTGAATTGCATCTGTAGGAAGTCAACAAATTTTGGCTTGCAGCTGTTGGAAGCCTTATAGGGTAGAAGAGTTAGCTAGCCATGAAGGAGATGGAACATGACAGAATTCTGATAAATGATTGGGTGTCTCAGCTGATGCAAAGACTGAGCTCCACCCTCAGATTTTTTTAAATTTTCCTAACCCTAAAGACATAGTCTATATTGAATAGACAAGTCAGATGTTTATTTTACTATCTCTATTCCTTTTTCAGTCGCTATGAATTGGAATCAACTCGATGGCAGCGGGTTTGGTTTTTTTGGTGGTTTTATTCCATAGTGGCACAGAGATTAAGAGCTCAGGCTGCTAATCCAAAGGTCAGCAGTTTGAATCCACCAGGTGCTCCTTGGAAACACTATGGGGCAGTTGTACTCTGTCCTATAGGGTTGCTATGAGTTGGAATCGACTTGACAGCAATGGTTTTTTTTTTTTTTTTTTTTTTTTTAAATTCTTTTTTCACCTTTCTTCTAGTTCTCTTCCCAACCTTCTTTCCATTTCTTTTCGGTCTTAGTAATATGAGCAGAGAGAGGAAGTTGACTAGGAACATAGATTTGTATTACTGAGCCTAGGCTGATGAAGGAAGATAGCACTAGGATCTATTATTAGAATAACTCTCGTTTTCAGAAAATATAGATAAAGTTTCAAAGAGATAATATAGGGAATATTTAAAGTTTCTTCCTCCATATCGCTGACATTCCTACTACTCTTACCCTGTCATAAACTCCCTAGCAGGGGCAGATTACCCAGTAAGCAAGGCAAGCACAGGCTAAAAGACGCTTTGATTCCGTAGGAAGGTGCTGTGGGGTTGGGAGAGAGACAGATGTTAGCCATACCTAGAATCAGAATCTTTCATGTGGTGAGAAGATATGAAATTGTTCACTACAGATGATCTGGTAAGCAAAGTAAGCACTGTGCTTACCTTGCCTACTGGATAATCCACCACTTTTAAATCCCTAGATTGAAGACCTGTGAAAATTAATTTGTATACTAAACCAAAAAGCCAAACCCACTGCTATCAAGCTGATTCCAATTCGCAGTGACTCTATAAGACAGAGTAGAACTGCCTCATAGGTTTTCCAAGGCTATAATCTTTATGGAAGCAGACTGCTGCATATTTCTCCTGCTGAGGGGCTGGTGGGTTCGGACCGCCCACCTTTTGGTTAGCAGCTGAGCACTGTAACCACTGGGCCACCAGGGCTCCTAATTTGTATACTACTGTTTTTTATATTAGAAAAGCTCCCCAAGGAGTTTACAAAGGAAACAATAATACATATGATAAAGAAAGGCAACTTAATCTTGTAGCAGTTTATCCTTATCAATTTTATTTTGTTTTGTTATCATTTTGTTGGATGCAGATTGAAGAAGATTGAGTTAGCTGTACTTAGTGCATGGTACACTACTATCACTAGTCTATGCAATAACCATTTGTTGTTTTATTTATTTATTTTTCTCTTTTATCCTTATTTCTCAACTATTCTAATGTGGTTTTTTTTTGTACTTTAAGTGAAAGTTTACAGTTCAAGTTAGTTTCTCATACAAAAATTAATACACACATTGTTATGTGACCCTAGTTGCTCTGCCTGTAATGTGACCGCACACTCCTGCTTTTCACCCCAGATTTCCCGTGTCCATTTAACCAACTCCTGTCGCTTTTTCCTTCTCATCTTGCCTCGGGACAAGAGCTGCCATTTAGTCTCATCTATCAACTTGAGCTAAGAAGCAGTCTCTTCGTGAGTATCATTTTATGTCTTACAGTCCGGTCTAATCTTTGTCTGAAGCCTTGGCTTTGGGAATGGTTTCAGTTCTGGGCTAACAGAGAATCTGGGGGCCATGTCTTCCAGAGTCCTTCCAGTCTCAGTCAGATGACTAAGTCTGGTCCTATTACTAGAATTTGAGTTCTGCACCCCATTTTTCTCCTACTTCATCAGGGACTCCCTGTTTTGTTCCCTGTCAGGGCAGTCATTGGTGGTGGCTGGGCACCATCTAGTTCTTCTGGTCTCAGGCTGATGGAGTCTCTGGTTTATGTGGCCCTTTCTGACTCTTGGGCTAATATTGTCCTTGTGTCT
>NW_004443939.1:23363284-23395396 GCF_000243295.1 Trichechus manatus latirostris | reverse complement strand
GGTCTCAGGCTGATGGAGTCTCTGGTTTATGTGGCCCTTTCTGACTCTTGGGCTAATATTGTCCTTGTGTCTTTGGTGTTCTTCATTCTCCTTTGCTCCAGGTGTGTTGGGACCAATTGATGCATCCTAGACGGCTGCTTGCTAGCTTTTAAGACCCCAGATGCCACTCACCAAAATGGGATGCAGAACATTTTCTTACTAAACTTTGTTATGCCAATTGACCTAGATGTCCTCTGAAACCATGGTCCCCAGACCCCTACACCTGCTACTCTATCCCTCGCAGTGTTTGGTTGTATTCAGGAAATTTCTTAGCTTTTGGTTTAGTCCAGTTGTGCTGACTTCCCCTGTATTGTTTGTTGTCCTTCCTTTCACCTAAGATAATTCTTATCTACTATTTAGTTAGTGAATACCCCTCTTCCACCTTCCCCACCCTCATAACCATCTTTTCCTTGAGTTCTTATAATAGTGGTCTCGTACAATATTTGTCCTTTTGCAACTAATTTCACTCAGCATGATGCCTTCCAGATTCATCTATGTTATGAGATGTTTCACACATTCATCATTGTTCTTTACTGTTGTGTAGTATTCCATTGTGTGAATATACCATAATTTGTTTATCCATTCATCTGTTGATGGGCATCTAGATTGTTTCCATCTTTTTGCTATTGTGAACAGTGCTGAAATGAACGTGGGTGTCCATATATCTATTCGTGTGAAGGCTCTTATTTCTTTAGAATATATTCCAAGGAGTGGGATTACTGGATTGTATGGTACTTCTATTTCTAGCTTTTTAAGGAAGTGCCAAATCGATTTCCAAAGTGGTTGTACCATTTTACAGTCCCACCAGCAGTGTGTAAGTGTTCCAGTCTCTCCACAACCTCTCCGACATTTATTATTTTGTGTTTTTTGGATTAATGCAACTATTGTTGGGGTGAGATGGTATCTCACGGTAGTTTTGATTTACATTTTTCTAATGACTAATGATTCTGAGCATTTCCTCATGTATCTGTTAGCTGCCTGAATGTCTTTTTTGGTGAAGTGCTTGTGCATATCCTTTGCTCATTTTTTAGTTGGGTTATTTGTCTTTTTGTTGTTGAGGTTTTGCAGTATCCTGTAGATTTTAGAGATTAGACCCTGATCAGATCTGTGGTAGTCAAAAATTTTTTCCCAGTTTGTAGCTTGTCTTTATACTCTTTTGGTGAAGTCTTTTGATGAGCATAAGTGTTTGACTTTTAGGAGCTCTCAGTTATCTAGTTTCTCTTCTGGTGTTTATGCGTTGTTACTTATGCATTGTATTCTCTTTATGCCGTGTATTAGGACTGCTAGTGTTGTCCCTATTTTTTCTTCCATGATCTTTATTGTTTCAGATTTTATACTTAGGCCTTTGATCCATTTTGAGTTAGTTTTTGTGCATGGTGTGAGGTATGGGTCGTTTCAGTTTTTTGCAGATGGATATCCGGTTATGCCAGCACCATCTGTTAAAGAGACTGTCTTTTCCCCAATTAACAGACTTTGGGCCTTTGTCAAATATCAGCAGCTCATAGGTGGATGAATTTATGTCTGGATTCTCAATTCTGTTCCAGTGGTCTATATGTCTGTTGTACCAACCAGTACCAAGCTGTTTTGACTACAGTGGCAGTATAATGGATTCTAAAATCAAGCAGTGTGAGGCCTCTCACTTTGTTCTTCTTCTTCAGTAATGCTTTACTTATCCAGGGCCTCTTCCCTTTCCGTATGAATTTGGTGATTTGTTCTCCAGCTCATTAAAAAATGCCATTGGAGTTTGGATCAGGATTGCATTGTGTCTGTAGATCGCTTTGGGTAGAATTGACATTTTCACAATGTTGAGCCTTCCTATCCATGAGCAAGATATGTTTTTCCACTTATGTAGGTCTCTTTTGGTTTCTTGCAGTAGCATCTTGTAGTTTTCTTTGTATAGATAGGTCTTTTACATCTCTGGTTAGTTTTATTCCTAAGAATTTTATCTTCTTGGGGGCTATTGTAAATGGTATTGATTTGGTGATTTCCTCTTTGAAGTTCTCTTTGTTTGTGTATAAGAATCCAAATGATTTTTGTATGTTTATCTTGTATCCTGAAACTTTGTTGAAATCTTCTATTAGTTCCATAGTTTTCTTGTGGATTCTTCGGGGTTTTCTGTGTGTAAGATCATATCATCTGCAAATAGAGAACCTTTTACTTCTTCCTTACCAATTTGGATGCCCTTATTTCTTTTTCTAGCCTAATTTCTCTGGCTAGGACCTCCAGCACAATGTTGAATAAGAGTGGTGATAAAAGGCATCCTTGTCTGGTTCCCCTTCTCAAGGGGAATGCTTTCAGACTCTCTCCATTTAGGATGGTGTTGGCTGTTGGCTTTGTATAAATACTCTTTATTATGTTGAGGAATTTCTCTTGTATTCCTGTTTGGCTGAGAGTTTTTATCATGAATAGGTGTTGGACTTTCTGAAATGCCTTTTCTGCATCAATTGATGACCATATGGTTCTTGTCTTTTGTTTTATTTAAGTGATTGATTACATTGATTGTTTTCCTAATGTTGAACCATCTCTGCATACCTGGTATGAATCCCACTTGGTCATGGTGAATTATTTTTTTGATATGTCATTGAATTCTATTGGGTCTTGGGTTGTTATCTGATGTTATTGATTTTCTAACTGGAGGACTCTTTTTAGTATTTCCTGTAGTTTTGGTTTGGTTTTTGCAAATTCTCTAAACTTCTGTTTACCTGGAAATGCCCTAACTTTGCCATCATATTTGATAGACAATTTTGCTGGATATATAATTCTTAGCTGACAGTTTTTTTCCTTCAAGGCTTTATATGTATCATGCCATTGCCTTCTTGCCTGCATGGTTTCTGCTGAGTAGTCCGAGCTTATTCTTATTGACTTTTCTTTGTAGATGACTTTTAGTTTATCCCTAGCCACTTTTAAAAATTCTCTATCTTTGATTTTGGCAAGTTTGATTATAATATGTCTTGGTGACTTTGTTTTGTGATCTACCTTGTTTGGGGCTTGATGAATATCTTGGATAGATATCTTCTCATCTTTCACGATATCAGGGAAGCTTTCTGCCAAGAAATTTTCAACAATTCTTTCTGTATTTTCTGTTATCCTGCCCTGTTCTGGTATTCCCATTACTCGTAGGTTATTCCTTTTGATAGAGTCCCACATAATTCTTAGGGTTTCCTCGTATTTTAAAATTCTTTGATCTGATTTTCCTTACATAAGTTCATGTCAAGTGCTTTATCTTCAGTCTCACTAATTATGACTTCCCTTGCCTCAGTTCTACTCCTATGACTTAGTACTGAGTTGTCTCATTCTGAAATTTTATTGTTAATCTTCTGGATTTCTGTTTCCTGTCTGTCTATGGATTCTTGTAGCTTTTTAAATTTGTCATTGTGCTCCTATAATCTTCTTGAGTTCCTCATTGCTTTGTCTGTGTGTTCTGTGGCTTTTTCTGTGTTTCGTCTAATCTCCTTCCTGATCTCTTGAAAAGTTCTGTATATTAATCTTTTGTATTTTACCTCTGGTAATTCCAAGAAGTTCTCTTCCTCTGGAAGATTTCTTGATTCTTTGTTGTGGGAACTTGCTGAAGCCGTCATAGTCTGCCTCTTTATATGATTTGATATTGACTGTTGTCTCCAAGCCATTAATAAATTATATTTATCTTATGTTTGCTTACTGTGTCCTAGCTTCTTGTTTTGTTTTGATATGCCCTAATAGGCTGCTCATGTGAACTAGTTTGATTATTGGCACCTATGAAGCTCTAATGTCCTGTCGCCTGGTGGTTAGATCTGTTCCTAGGTATGTCAGCCCAAGAGTCTGTTTACTTTTTTTGTGTGAATTCAGCTCAGGTGTCCAGGTAGTCTGTCACCAAGTGTGTGGTGCAGGCTCTCACCTACAGTCCTAGATGAGTAGGGGTGATTGGAGTAGCACAAGTATCTGGCTGTAGTAGGGGGTCACGCACTGAGCATGGCAGGGGGCTGACAATTGCGCCGTAGTATCTGGGAGGAAAGCGTGTCCCTGTTCCCTAGAGTATGTAGGTGGGTGGATTTTGCAGCCAGATTATGGGCACCCAATACTGTTGGTTGTAAGGACTGGGAGGCACCACCTATTCTTGGACCCCTGTTGCAGGTGGCTAGGTGGCGTGGGTGTAGCCCCCAGTCCTCAGGCCTCTGATGTGGGTAGGTGAGGACCCTGCTTAATGGGCAGCGTGGTGTCAAGTGTCACAGACCTGCCACTCCACCATATATATAGATGATACAGTTGAAATTAATCTTCAGGTATATACCCTGTTGTACTGTGCTAATGAGGTCTATGCTGTTGAAATGTGCCCACACAGGTCTACGCAGGTATGAAAGGCACTCAGAGTCCATGGTCCACGTGTGTCTGTGTCTAGGGAGCTGTGCCTGCCCTGAGGTTCTGGCTTAGGGGAGCTGGCAGATTACTTTTTCCCCCTGTTGTTAATTTGTTCCCTCTCCAAGGCCAGGAGAATGGCTCAGGGCTCATGACGGGTCATACTTCTGGCTCAGGGGACATGGCAGTCACTGAAGCAGCCAGGACCTGGTGCAGAGCAGGGAAGGAGAAGGTAAATGGGAGAGAGTTTCTTCCCAAACAGAGTGTTTTTTGATCCACACAGTGGGTTAGACACATATACTTATCTTTTGCAGATTGAATGCTGCTTTTCACTGGTTTTGGAGGCCTGAGTAGACTCTCCACCGCTCGGTCTCTCTCAATGTGGAAAACGCATCCCGAACGCTGCTGCTTGCACACCACCGATCTGGCCTTCAGGGTACCTGTTCCCGCTGGGTCAGGTCTGGCAACTCCTCACTGCTTCTGAACCATCTCTCCCTCTCCCTGCCACTCAGTCCAATTCCCCAACTTTGCCTTTGATGGTCAGGGCTCCTAAATTGTCATATATAATCAATTCACTTGTTTTTTCTGGTCTTTGTTGTAAGAGGGACCACCAGAAGAGTCTGACTACTCTGCCATCTTGGCCCTGCCTCCTGGGTTGTTGTTTTTTTTTTTCATTTTTGTAAAATGTATGTTTTTAATTAACTTATGAAATTTATGTTATTTATATTATTTTGTGTGCATGCACTTGTTATTTACATAATGATCTCATACTGTATATCTGATTCTGTTTCTTACTTGTTTTTGTCAGCACTCTGTTCTTAATATCTGTGTGCCATATGTATTAGATAACCCTTGCTTCTAATGGTTACACACTATTCCACATTTTTCTTACTAGCTCTTCCAATGAAGGAGACCTACAATGTCTCCACGTCTACCCTGGAGCAGGATTGCTGGGTCAAAGAGTTTGAATATATCTAATTTAATGAAGTTCTTCCAGACTGCTTTCCAGAAGGCTGTATGTACATTCCTACCAAAAGTGCAAGAATGTCCTTATATCTTTACTTCACCACCAGTCCTTGACATTATTCAATTTTGGCCAATTTGATAGGTGTAAAATGATGTATCATCATTTTAACTTTTATTTCTCTAATTACTAAGAAGCTTTAGTATCTCATATGCTTGTTAGTATTTTGGATTTCATGAATTGCATGTTAAAAGCTTTTGCTCATTTCTGATTTTCTTGTTTATTTGCTTGCATGAGGTTTTTGTTTGTATGTACATATTTTAGATATTATGTTGTTGAATTTGGACATCTCCAGTGTCTTTTCCCAATTTGTCATTTCTCTATTAACTTTGTCCATGGTGTTTATATTATTTAGGAGATGACTTTGGCCTTTGTAATAGAGTCCTATGTTAATATGGCTAAAGCAAGAATGAGGTTTATTTCTGTTATATAACAGTCTGGAAGGAGGTGATCCTTCTGTCTTGTTATTCCACCATTGCTAGAGTATTGTTTTTGTAACATAGTGCAAGGCAGCTCTCACCAGCCATTGAGAAAGGGAAAAGAGGCATGCCCTTTGTTTTAAGGGTATGATGTGTGAAGGTGCACACATTTGTTGGAAAGGTTGCTCACATTTCATTGGCTAGAAAGTAGTCACAGGGCCATAAATAGGTATAAGAAAGGCTGGGAAATGTAGTCCTTTATATCTGAGTGGCCATGTTCCCACCTAAACATCAGGAATTTTGTTAGGTTGAAATATAGGAGAGAATATATTTTGGAGGACCATTAACAACGTATGCCACAGTGTCCTTCATTGAACAGAAATTCTTAATTTCAATTTTGTCAAATTAATCAATACTTTTGCACTATTTATGCTTTGGGGGTTTTGTTTAAGCAGTATTACCCTACTCCTAGATGACATTATCTTCTTTTTTTAGTTATACCTTTAATTTTTAATCCACCCGGAATTCACCTGCAATTATAGTGTTGAACCAAACCAAACCCACTGCTGTCAAGTCTTTTCCAACTTACAGCGACCCCATAGGGTTTCCAAGTCTGTAAATCTCTATGGAAGCAGACTGCCGCATCTTTCTCCTTTGGAGCCACTGGAGGTTTCGAACGACCAACCTTTCATATAGCAGTCGAGGCTTCCCTGTAGTGTTAGAGGGGGACGCAATTTATTTTTCTTTATATAGGATTCAGTTTTCCCAGTAATACCTATTTGAAATTCTATCTTTCCATCAGTTTTTGTGTGTTAGTTCAAGTCCTCTGAGAACAGATGCCAAAATGGATTTAGAAGAGCAAGAGATTAAATGGGGAAACATCTGTGAAGGATAAAGGGATGGAACCTGAGAAGACCTGAAGAGCTTTTCCACTGTGATGAAGGTTTGACACCTTTGAAGGAGAGGGAAAGGGAGGAGGGTCACGTATGAAGACTTTCAGATCATAACACAGATCTAAGAAAGTTTTGGCAAGGCTAATGGGGAATCCTTAAACCAGACTTGTCTGTCAGAGAAATATGTGTTGATTTACTTGTTTTTCCTATGTTGAAGATCTACAAATAATGACATTTTTATCTCTTCCCTGTTAATTCTTGGCTTGTACTGTGTTGAACAATAGCAGAGACAATGGGTATCCTTGTGTTGTTCCTAGATTTACGGGGAATATGTTGAAAGTTGGAAGTTTTGGGTACATAAACTTTACCCAGTTAAGAAAGTTTCTGCTGATTCCTAGCTTGATAAAAGGTTTTTTTATAAGGTATTGAGCTCTATCAATTTTTTTCTGTATATGATTTTGTTCTTTAGTCCATTAATGTGGTACATATCACTGATAATTTTTTTTTCAGATTGAAACATCATTACATTTCTGGGATAAAATCTACCTGATAATACTGTACTTTTTTTTTTTTTACATATAATCTTGGATTTTGTAGCTAATACTTTATTTTGGATTTTTGCATCTATGCTTGTAAGTGAAGTGATATATATATATATATATTTTTTTCTTGTATTATCCTTACCCAGTTTTTGAATCAAGATGACACTAGCCTTATAAACTGAACTTAAACTGAACTGGTCAATTTTTTTTTTTTTCAATTTGCAGGATTGACTAATCTTTGAAAGTTATATAGAACTCAACTATAAAACCATATGGATATGAGAATTTTTTGGAGAGAAAGTTTTTGGTAACCATTTAAATTTTTTTTAATGCCAGTCTGTCTATTCACGTGTTTTATTTCTTCTTGTATATACTTTTCATTTTATATATATATTTTCAGAAAGTTATCTATTTCATCAAGATTTTTAAATTTCCTTGAATATAATTTTTCATGATTCTATTTAACTATTATTAAAAATATATGTTGTATTTATAGTTATTTCTCCTTTTTATGCTGTATTTTGTTTATTTGTTTCTCCTGTCTTTTTTTTTTTTTCCCACTATCAATTCTAACCAATGTTTGTTTAACTTATTGATCTTTCCAAAGAGCAAGCTTTTGGTTCTATGATCTTCTCTATTTTCCTTTACATTTTGTATTTCATTGAATTCTTCTCTTATTTTCATTTATTCTTTCCTTCATTCTGGAGAGTATTTTCTGTTGATCTTTTTTCATTTTCTTAAGGTGAATGCTTAGCTGTATTTTTTATTCGTCTTTCTAGTGCCATGATAAAAGTATTGAAAGTTGTAAGTTTTCCCATATATTCTACTTCAGATGTGCCTCACAAATTTTGATGTATAGTGAGAATTTCATTGTTCAATTTTAAATGTTTCATTATTTTCTCTTCATTTCCAAAGGCTGTTAATATACATTTAGTAGCTTTCAGACTTATGGAATTTAAATTTTTTTTTATTAACTTCTAGTTTTATTGCAATACAGTTTACAAGCTAGAACTTATTTTTATTTTCTTGGTCTATCATTTACTGAGGCAGTGTGTTAAAGTGTCCAACTAAAATTTTTTATGTATTTGTTTTTTTCCACAGATAACAATATCTATATTCTTAGGTACATTTTTGTTCATGATGACTGAATTCTCTTACTCTGTTGTTCCCTTTATCAGAGTACAGTGTACCTCCTTGTCTATGATGATTTTTTTTCTCATTAATTTTTATCTTGCCCCATGTTAAGAGTGCAATTCTAGCTTTCTCTGGAATTTTGAAAAATTACTGGTTACCCTTTTCTATCCTTTCTGTGTCCTTTTGTTGAAGGATACTTCTTGTAAACAACATGTTAGTGAATCTCTTTCTTTTTAACTATTCTAAGAATCTATCTTTTAAGTAGTGTGTGAAACCCATTTTATCTTATTGTAATTACTGTTAATTACTGTCATATTAAGCCTTTTTTTTTTTTTTTTTTTTTGCAGAACACTCTGGTTAACTGGCAGTCCACCAAACATCTCCTTTATATTCCTGAGCAGAGGTAATCCCTTTAGGTCATAATCTAATACCTCTGGGGGTTTAGATGGAGACAAATTAGAGGAGTGGTTTCCTGGAATTCAACTGGTTGTTGTTGAGAACTTACTTTCTTCAGCTCCTCACTTCAGCAGGACTTTGTTTTATCCTGCCTTGATATCACTCCTTGGTGGTGATCTAGACTATTGTTGTGGATCCTTTGGTGATGGGGCAGACAGTGACTATCCTAAATTAATCTGGGGGTAAAGTAAAAACAGACTTCAAAAGCTTTCCCTATCCTTAATGCTGTGACCTAGCAGCTCTTTGCCCAGGTTGTTGCTACCCTGTACACTGACTTCCATACCCTTCTCTCTCCCTAGAGGTATCCTCATTGTTTTTATATTGTTCTTCATGTCCGTGTTTCTCTCTCAGTTCTGTAGTTTCTTCAGTTGATTTGGGGGAACGTAGTCCAGAACCTATACTGGTATACCATTTTATTAGGAAGCCACAGGTTTATTTTATTAATATATTTATAAGGGTGGTAATACAGACATATTTTGAAAAACTTTTTCCCACTAAAAACTACTTGAAACCCTCCAACAAGGTGACCTTGGCAAATCATGTAATAGGAATATTAGAAATGCCAAAATGCTTTACAACTTGTAGCCAATACTTTCCTTAGAATCAAATCAGGACGTCCACAGTACTTTTAAGTCTTGGAAAATAGCTTAATATTTTAATTAGGTAAGTTTTCCATATTTTCCTTCTCCCTTTAAGGATTTTTCTGCGTCTCCCTTTTTTTATAATATCCCTGTGGCTCAGTATTTTTTTGAAGCTTATCCTTGAAGGCATGCCAGTCTTTGCTGACTGTGGGCGGTTCAACTTCCCAGGTGGTGAGCATTTAACAAGTTGAGATTGCCTTCTCTCATTGTCAACAGGCAGCACTGTTAACAGCATTAATCCCCAAACCCTGTTCATTTACCCTAATGACACCCTCCTGCACTCATGTACTTATGTGTTAATGGGATGGCATAAGGGGTATCTGGGCTGTCCCTACCTCCTCCATTAAGTGACCCACTTGACCGAAGGAGTCACTGTTTCTTTACTGCTTTTCAGGGAGATGATTCTTGCCAGTATTTCTAGAAGAAACTCCTATAGTCCCTGCTGTCCTGGGATTAAGGGATGGCATTGCCAGCCTCAGATGAGCAGGGATACAAACCAATTTAATTAAATAAGCTGTGGGGTTTAAAGGTCTATTTTAGAAAACAATTTCCAGAGGATTGGTTATATTACATTTTTTTCTTTTTAGAATATTTTATTGTATTCTAAGTGAAAGTTTCTGCAGCAAATTAGATTCCAATTCAATAATTCATACACAAATTGTTCTGTGACATTGGTTATAATTGCCATAATATGTCAGCACTCTCACCATTTCCACCCCGCCTGCCCCGTTTCCATCCATCCAGTTTCCCTGTCCCTCCTTGCCTTCTCATCTTTGCTTTTGTGTAAATGTTGACTGTTTGATCTCGTTCAGTTGATTGTTTAAACGGGCAAATTCCTCATGGGTGATATTGTTTATTTTATTGACCAATCTATTCTTTGGCTGAAAGATGACCTCTGGGAGTACCTTCAGTTTCCAGGTTAAAAGAGTATCTTAGGGTGATAGTCTCAGAGTTCCTCTAGTCTTTATCAGTCCAGTAAGTCTGATCTTTTTTTATGAATTTGAGTTTTGTTGTACATTTTTCTCCCATTTTAGCCAGGACCTTCTATTATGTCCTTGGTCAGAACGGTCAGTAGTGGTAGCTGGGCACCATCCAGTTCTTCTGGTCTTGGACTAGAAGAGGTCGTCGTTCGCATGGGCTGCTAGTTCTGTGGACTAATTTCTTCATTGAATTTTTGCTTTCTGTCACTCTTCTTTGCTCCAGATGTGAAGAGACCAATATTGTGTCTTAGATGGCCACTTGCAAGCTTTTAAGACCCCAGACGCTACTCACCAAACTAGAATGTAGAACATTATCTTTATGAACTAAGTTATGCCAGTTGACCTAGTTGTCCCACAAGACTATGGTCCTGAGCCTTCAAACCCAGTAAATCAATCCTACGAGGTATTTGGGTATGTCTAGGAAGTATCCATAACTGTGCCCCCATGTGCTTTATTGTATATATGAATATACATGCAGCACATACAAACATGTATATACATATGTCCACAAATATACCTATATATGCATGCACATGTACTCCCATATGTACTTCCCATACCCATGTAGCATATATATCTACCTATGTAACCACTCATATATTTTTTGCTTCTTATTACTGTTGTTGCAAAATTGTATATGTTATAGCATTTACTATAGTTGTCCTTTATTCTTGTGCACTTCTCAGTGTCTTCATTTACCTTGGTCAAGTTGTGCTGACTTCTTCCATATTGTGTATTGCCTTTCCCATCACCAGAATTAACACGTCTACTACCTAGAAAGTGATTCCCCCTTCTTTCCCCTCCCATTCCTGGTAACCATTAAAGAATGTTGCTTTCTGCGTGTATACCTATCTGTGATGGTTAAGATTGTGTGTCAACTTGGCTGGGTCAGGATTCTCCATGTTTTAATGTAATCGCTCCCATGATTGAATATACTGTGAGTAGCCAATCAGATGAAAGGGAGTCTCCTTGGGGGTGTGGCCCGCATCTGTGTATAAGCAGATGTTCTGGCTTTTTGCTCTCTCTGGATCCTGTGGCTGCTTCCTGTCGTCTCATCTCCCGTTCTTGGGACTTGAGCTGTCAGCTTATCTGCCGAACCTGGGATTCATCGATCTGCACAGCCTGTGAGTGGGAGCCCTGCTCTCCGATCTTCCAATATTGCGCTTGCCAGCTTCTGCAGCTGTGTGACTTGGGAGAGGCCTCTACCCTGATCCACGGGCTTGGGACGTTCTAGCCTCTACAATCGGGTGAGCTGTTTCCTTGATATAATCTCTCTCTCTATTTATATTTATACACTTTACTGGTTTTGCTTCTCTAGAGAACCCAGCCTAAGACACTTTCATTGACTTTTTATAAAAGTGGTATCATGCAATATTTGTCCTTTTGCGTTTGACTTGTTTCACTTAGCATAACATTCTCCAGATTCATCCATGTTACAAGATGTTTCACGGACTCATCAGTATTCTTTATTGTTGTGTAGTATTCCATTGCGTGTACGTACCACAATTTGTTTATCAATTTGGGCACTTAGAATGTTTCCATCTTTTTGTTATTGTGAATAATGCTGCAGTGAACGTGGGTGTGCGTATGTCTATTTGTGTCACTGCTCTTATAGCTCTAGGATATTTACCTAGGAGTGGGATTACTGGATCATAAGGTATTTCTATTTCTAGCTTTGTGAGGAAGTGTCATATCGTTTTCCATAGTGATTGTACCATTTTACAATCCCACCAGCAGTGTATAAGAATTCCAATCTCCCCACAACCTCGCCAGCATTTGTTGTTTTCTTTTTTTTTGATCAGTGCCATTTTTGCAGAGGTGAGATGGTATCTTATTGTAGTTTTGATTTGTGTCTCTCTATAGGTTTCTGAGTCAGAAATGACTCGACAGCAATGGGTTTGGTTTTTTCTGTTTGTTTAATGGCTAATGATCATGAGCATATCTTCATGTGTTTGTTAGCCACCTGAATGTCCTCTTTGGTGAAGTGTCTGTTCATGTCCTTTGCCCATTTTTTGACTGGATTGTTTGTCTTTTTGTTGCTGAGTTGTTGACGTTTTCTCTATGTTTTAGAGATTAGACTCTTGTCAGATATGTCATTACCAAATTTTTTTTCCCAGTCTGTAGGTTCTCTTTTTACTCTTTTGATGAAGTCTTTTGATGAGCATAAGTATTTAATTTTTAGGACGTCCCAGTAATCTAGTTTATCTTCTCTTGTTCATGTATTTTTAGTTGTGTTTGATAGTATATTTATGCCCAAAATTAGGACCCCTAGTTTTGTCCCTATGTTATCTTCCAGGAACTTTATAGTTTTAGTTTTAACATTTAGGTCTTTGATCCATTTTGAGTTAGTTTTTGTGTATGATGTGAGGTATGGATCATGTTTCATTTTTCTGCAAATGGATATTCCGCAAATGAATTTTGCCAGCACTATTTGTTAAAGAGACTGTCTCATCCCCATTGAATAGACTTTGAGCCGTTGTCAAAGATACATTGTCCATAACTGGACAGATTTACTTCTGGATTCTCAATTCTGTTACATTGGTCTGGGTCTGTCTTTGCAGCAGTACTAGGCTATTTTGGTTACTGTGGCTGTATAGTAAGTTCTGAGATCGGGAGGTGAGAGGCCTCCTGCTTTGTTCTTCTTCAATATTGCTTTAGCTATTCGGGGCCTCTTTCCAATTTCCATATAAAGTTGAAGATGAGGTTTTCCGTTTCTTTAAAGAATGTTGTTGGGATTTGGATCTGGATTGCATTATATTTATAGATTGCTTTGAGTAGTATTGATATTTTTATAATGTTAAGTCTTCCAGTCCATGAGTATGGAATATTTTTCCATTTATGTAGGTCTCTTCTGGTTCCTTGCAGTAGTGTTTTGTAGTTTTCCTTGTATAAGTCTTTTACATCCCTGGTTAGATTTATTCCTAGGTACTTTATCCTTTTGGGGGATGTTGTAAATGGTATTATTTCCTGTTCAGAAGGTTATATTACATCTTAAGAGTGTCTATCATAACCTAAATTCCTCATCTTATTTATTCATTTAGGTTACGGGATTAGAGTACCTATGCCTAAAAGATAATATTAATTTAGAAGGCTGAAACATTAAGTAGTGAGGCACTGTGGGAAAAAAAAGTGGATTAACATTGATAACATTAACATCTATGAGAAACATGGATGTTACTCCAGCTAAATTCTTAAGTAGCTGTGTAACCTTGGAGAAAGTAGATAAACTTCTCTGGGAAATCAATTCTGTACCTGTAAAATAATGTTACTGGATTGGATAACCTTTCAGATCCCATTTGGCAAAAGCACAAGTTTCTAGGGTTACAAGCTCTTAAGGCATTTTTAGCCAAGGCCACCTTTGCCCAAAACACAACTGTTAACAACTTACTTAGTAGGGTCATAAGGAAACGGAGGTTGATAAAAAGATCACATAGAATGTATCTGTCTCAAATTGCGGTGTTTCTCTTGGGGAAACCAGACCAGACCTGGGGTTTGTGGGAACACTAGGGACTGAAAGGGAGGGGCATACCTATAGGAAAGTGAGGCAAATGCATAGACACTGCGGCTGATGAAATTATGTCTGGGACTACTCCTGAGTCCCTGAGTTAGAAGAGGACCTTCTGTACTCTGTCATAGACAGGTCAGGGTTACACAAATGTTCGATAATGTCCATTTCTAACTGTAAAATAAGCTTCTTTACGGATTGTGGGTTCTGTTTAGAAAAGACTTCCCGTAGACTGCTCATTTACCACTCTTCCCTCCTATTCCCCCATTTCTCCCTACCCATTCCACATAAGAATCACTTAGGAGTTAAATAAAGTGGTCTAGGCATATTTTTAAGATTGGAATATTTTTTCCAGACTATGGTAGGACAGCTTCAAATGTGATGCGGCTGGATTTTCCCTGTTAGGTGGTCTGTGGTGCCTCAAACCTGACCCTGACTCCCTAAGCAACCTAAAATTCATGTTCAGGTCTTTAATTATGAAAAGTAGAGACAATTTTATAACCTTGCCTACATGAATGAGAAGTTCTCTAACTCTGTATGGGCACACTGAGGGGGACTTATCTAATGCCTCTGGCTTTTCAGGACCAAAAATCAGATTTTAAAGTTCTCTTCTCTTCTTTTCTTCCTTCTTATAGCTTGACTAGAAATATTTCAGAGCAGAGCAAGTTAACGCTCTGCTTTTCTCAGATTGGATTGATTAGCTGGATAGAGCCCTAAATATCATCCTGAAATAAATATGTAACAATGTGAGCAAAAAATGTGAGCACATCCATCATACAGTAATGATCTGCATTAAGCAACCATTTGGGAGGTGCAGAATAATGTTAAGGAAATGTATTAGAGGTGCAAAAAGGGGAAGATGCTTTAAAAAAATAAGTATACTATGTTCTGTTACTGTGGAAAAAGTCTTATCAGTCATGTTTTCAATGGCATAATTAGGTGTTTGCAAGAAGTTAACTATAATATCCCTTTGGCCACCTCAGCCTCTAAGATAATTGTAAATAACAAAACCAACAGCAAATGAACCACTGTTCTTTTTTAATGGAATTTATTTATTTAATTTAGATTTCACTAAGTGAAAAGATTTTAAAATTCCAATCAGCCCCTGAAGGCAGCAGGAGATCTGCGGCCTCCTGCTTAATGATGTAATTAAGCTTAGCTCAGCATTATCCATCCAGACACCACACATAGACACACACACACACCGCTGTGAATTTCAGCTGAATTTGAAAGATTAAGGGGTCAATAAATAATTGGGAGTAGTGGGGGGCTTAGGGAACAAAACATCTTAAGGGAGTTTTAGTTTTTGGATAAGGTATGTGTTGATGTGTTCTAATGGAAGGTAGACCACAAGGGCACGGATATTCTGTTGTGACAGACCTAGAAATCATTGTAAGAGACACAGAGTGCAAAACATAATACTTGTTATCCAGTACAAATCTATTTAAATAAAAATGAAGATTTGTGTACTGAAAGGTCATGCTTTTCGTTATTTTTCGACTTATAGTGTTTATCTTACCAATTAATGCAGAAAAACATTGAGTGGTGATTTGTTTGGGAAGTAGAGATTTTAGTTGTCTAAATAATCATTTTAAAATCACTCTCAGCCATGGTAAGTGCTGCTTTTAAATTCTATCTTAGTGTACCTTATAAAAGGTGCATGACATGAGATTGAGTTATGTAAAATATTGATTACCTGTCCTGGTGTACCATTTCACCAGAGGATCATTTAAGAAATATAATTTATCTCTCTGAATAAAAATGCAATTAAAAACTATTTTGACAAGAAGGTTTACATTACATGAAAAAAAAAAGTCATTAAGTACTTTCAACACTTACACAAGAATTCTTAAACACTAATCTCTGTGCTCTGTAGAGTTTAATTTGCCTTCTTCCTCATCACATTTGAGGTATTTAAAATAAAGTCATAATTACCTGATAGGAATTTTCAAGGTTGGTAGAATGGGCATAGTAGTTAATTTTGAAGTGAGTGGGACATATAGCAAAAGGAGTTTCTTTGACCAGCTATTACAAACAAAGAAGGAAAGAAAGAAACAAACAAAAAATCCAACTCACTTACATGAATAAAACCCTATTTTTCTTCTGTATTATGATTTCATGCCCTTAAAAACAAATTTATTCAGAATAAATGAACAAGGTACTCCTAAATCTATTGCTTTCAGGAGCCTCTAAATCATTCCTCAATACTCCTGAGATATATTTCTGGCACTAGGGCTACAAGTGAAACTAGGGCTGGGGAAGGTTTATGGACCTGCTAATGGCTAACAGAAGCTATGTAACATTATCAAATAGATTACACCACTGAGTGCATTAAATTGTAGCTTGCATAAAGGAGAGATCAAAGATCAAACTTCAAATTCTCTGGACAACTATAGGGATTCAGTAGCTCTTGAGGTAAAAGCCTTGAGAAAGGGATTCAAACTAGCTAAAGATGTTTTTGTTGATAGAAACAAAGAACTCCAGGAAGATTTATTATATGTAGCCCAAGGAAAGAAGAGGTGACATGGAATAAAAAGCTAGAAACTTTGAGGTAGGATCAATGGCACAGGCCATGCTGACTTCTTTCTTCCACTGTTTAATTTGTTCTATTAGTAAGTATTTCTGGAGTGACTAGTCTCTGCCAGCCATTGAGCTGTAGATATAGCAGTACAAACAAATAATATCCCTATCCTCATGGACAGATATTAAAGTAGTTATATAAATAAATGTTTTGTGATAAGTACTGAAAGAGAAATAAACAAGGTGATAGATAGGGCATGGAACCCTGATGGTGCAGTGGTTAAGAGCTCAGCTACTAAGCAAAAGGTTGGCAGTTCAAATCCACCAGCCACTCCTTGGAAATTCTATGGGGTCCTGTCCTATAGGGTCGCTATGAGTCAGAATCGACTCAACAGCAATGGGAGATAGGGCATATAGGCCACTGGAGATAGGGTGGTGAGAGATGAGCAGGTGGCATTTGAGATGAGATCCAATGGATGAGAAAGAGGCAGCCATGCAGAGAGCAGGAGAAAGAGCACTCCAAGCAGAGAGACGACGACTGTAAAAGCCTGGAGTGGGGAAGTGGGCAGTGCATTTGAGAAATCAAAAGGAGGCTGATATAGCTGGAATATGTTGTCCCAGAGGAAGAGTGATAGCAGATAAGGTAAGGGAGGGAGGGAGGAGCCAGATCATGCAGGGTGTTTTTTAATGAGGTAAGGAATTTAGATATTCTTATAAAAGCAATGGCCAGCCATTGATGGGATTTAAGCAGAGCATCACATGATTCGATTTACATTTTAAATATGGGACTTTGGTGTGCTTTTATTTTGATAATAAAGCATTGTTCATGGGAACTGAATCATTTATGCCACGTGCATTATACAGAAATAAGTACCCATTATTGAAATCTTCAAAGATGATTAGAAAGAGGAATTTAAATGTGGCAAAATGCAACAAAGGAGTTATCCTGCCACCTTCATATTCTCCCACATGCGAATATGCTATCAGAAGCTTTTATAATCTTCCATAAATAATATTTCAGCCAGAACACTGAAGTGTATCTTTAAACTCTTTGGCAGAAAAACCAATGGAAGTTCACAAGGTAAAAATATACGTCATAAACCTGTTGAGTTTTAAAAATGACAGGGCCACCTTACTGTGTATCATCAAAAGGGGTTTCTTTGGTTAGGAAAAGCTCTTTGTTGTAGATGAGGAACATGACAGTTGGATGACAGTGGTCTGACCCAATCTTCTTATCCTTAGGAAGATGAAACTCCATAATGTTCCTGAGGCCAGAATGAGCCTCTTCCTCCTCTATGGCTGTAGGTTCACTACGAGTCGGAACCAACTCGATGGCACATAAAAACAAAAACATGGCTAAAGTCACCTGTGTAACATTCCCTATGCCATTATCCATCTGCTCATCTCTGAGTTGAAATAGTCCTTGACCTCTAGTTTTTTAACATTTACCTGGGCTTAGACATTTCTACTACAATAATACCTGGAACAGATGTCATGGACTGGGATTTTTAGAATCAAAGCAATTATTCAAGAAAAACTTAACAAGTACAGTTAAACTATAAATAAAATTTTACTACATTATTCATGTAGAAATGTTTACCTAATTAACAGTACTCCATGTTGGTGATATTCTGAAAGAAGCAACATGAAGAAGGTAGAGAGGCTGACTTGCATTCAAACCTTGGCTACCACTTACTACCTGTGTGATATTGGTTATTTAACTTGTCTGACTCCAGTTTGTCCTTTATAACATGGATATATTAATACCTGCCATATTTCTGATAGGTGCAGTAGACTCATAGTGACCCCGTGTATAACAGAACAAAACATTGTCTGGTTCTGTGCCATCCTCACTATCGTTGCTATATTTGAGCCCATTGTTGCAGCCACTGTATCAGTTCATCTTGTTGAGGGTCTTCCTCTTTTTTGCTGACCCTCTATTTTACCAATGTACAATGATGTCTTTCTCCAGTGATTGGTACCTCCTGATGTTGTGTCCAAAGTAAGTGAGGTGAAGTCCTGCTGTCTTAGGCTGGGTTCTCTAGAGAAGCAAAACCAGCAAAGCTTATATATGTAGACAGAGAGAGAGAGATTTATATCAAGGAAATGGCTCACGTGGTTTTTAAAGGCTGGGTAATGTCCCTAGTTCGTGAGGGCAGGAAACAGGATTCTCCCGATTCACATAGCTGCAGGGACTGGTGAACCCACGATCAGCAGGCTGGAGAGCAGGGTGTAGCAGGCTGTGAAGAGATTGGGAGGCAAGCTGCTAGCTCAAGTACCAAAAACTGGAGGTCAGACAAACAGAAGCCCGCTGCAGAATCTAGAACAAGCCAAAGCCCTGGCAAGGCGAGCAGGAAGGAAGTAGGTGAAGGAGGGTGGAGAGATGAAGACTGAGAAGGTGGTGAGCCACCACAGACGTTGCCCCCACTGGTACCACTCAGCAGATTCCATCATGGGGGTGATCATGTATCAGATTTCAACAGGGAAGTGATCACAACATTATACAACTGCCAAAACACTGAGAATCGTGGCCCAGCCAAGTTGACACAGAATCTTAACCATCACACTCGCCATCCTTGCTTCTTAGGAGCATTCTGTCTATAATTTTTCTCCAGAAGAGGTTTGTTCTTTCTCTTGGCAGTCCACTGTATAGTCACTATTCTTCACCAACACCACAATTTGAATACGTCAATTCTTCTTTGGTCTTCTTGCCATATAGCATTGTTATTAAATTTACAGATAGTATATATACAGTGCTTGGCATATAATAGATGCTAAGCTAACAACAGCTTTTATTATATTTTTATTGTTGTTATATTTGACAGTTCCTCTCCATTAAGTTAAAACTATCTAATCATAAATGAATAGATCAGAGTTCTCATCCCCTTTGTTTTCCTTTCTGGTATATTTATTCTATTGTTCACTTTGGTACACTTTGGTGTACTCTTTCTCCTCTTCCCCAAATGAATAGATCAGAGTTCTCATCCCCTTTGTTTTCCTTTCTGGTATATTTATTCTGTTGCTCACTTTGGTACACTTTGCTACACTCTTTCTCCTCTTCCCCAAGGGAGATGTCAGAACTCAAATTCCAAGTTTTCTTTGCAGCTAAGGTACATTTGACTTACACTCTTGAGTGGGATGCTGTAAATGGAGCTTCCATTTTCGTGGTTCAGGTGGCAGAAACTGCAGTGGTAATAATTGTATAGTATTTGCAAGGCTGCATTTCTGAAGCAGCAGTAGCACTGGTGGTGATGGGGGTGCCAGTGGTTTCAATGAAGTTAAGTCCCATGTGTTAGGGGAATTTGGTGGAGTGGTTTGAGGCTTTGTTTCTTACCTTTGAGAATCCTTGACCTAATATTGTATATTAAGCACCCTATTCAGTTTGTCTAGCTAGAGTATATTCTAGTGAGTGGTGCTTTTTGTTTGTTTATTTTGTTTTGTTTCATCTTTAATAAGAACTCTTACTTTGATACAGATAGATCAGTTTCTATCCTATTTTTAATCCTTAGTATATAAATTCTCTGGTTCCCTTCAACTCTGCCTCTGCCCACCCCCATTCTGTATGGACTTAATTATAAGTTCCTTCTACTTGGTTATCACAAAAGTATGTAATTCTAGTATATTAAAAATTAGACTCCTTCATTTTTTTACTGAAACCTGCTCTCCAATATAGCCTACTTTGGTGAATGGCTCCACAAACTACGAATTGTCCAAGCCTGAAATCTGAAAGATTTTTGGATCCTTCACTTTCCTTTACAAATTGTGATGGTTAAGGTCATGTGTCAACTGGGCTGGGCCATGTTTCTCAGTGATTTGGCAGTTGGGATGTAGTTTGGCAGTTGTATGATGTTGTGATCACTTCCATGATGTGATTTGATATAATGTGATCACTTCCCTGGTGGGATATACTGTGAGTAGCCAATCAGTTGAAAAGGAGTTTCTTTGGGAGTAGGGCCTGCATGGAATATAAGTGGACATTCTGGCAAGGCTCGTGGGCTTTTGCTCGCTCTGGATCCTGCAGCTGGCTCCTGTTCATCTGACCTCCAGTTTTTGGGACTTGAGCTAGCAGCTTACCTGTGGTCTTGACTGCTGATCTTGGGATTTGTTGATCTTTGCAGCCTGTGAGCAAAACCCCTGATCTCTGATCTGTGGATCTTGGGTTCACTGGCCCCTGTAGCTGTGTGAATCAGGAGAAGCCTCTATCCTGACTCACAGACTTGGGATGTTCCAGCCTTTATAACCACGTGAGCCATTTCCTTGATATAAATCTCCCTGTATATATATTTATTTGCTTCACTGGTTTTGCTTCTCTAGAGAATCCAGCCTAAGACACGTATACATATTGTCTTAGTTACCTAGTGCTGCTATAACAGAAATACCACAAGTGTATGGCTTTGAGAAACAGAAATTTATTCTCTCACAGTTTGGGAGGCTAGAAGTCCAAATTCAGGGTGCCAGCTCTAAGGGAAGATTTTCTCACTCTGTCAGCACTGGGGTGAGATCCTTGTCATCAATCTTCCCCTGGTCTAGGAGCTTCTTAGCGCAGGTACCCCGGGTCCAAAGGATGCATTCCACTCCTGGCTCTTCTTGCTTAGTGGTAATGAGGTCCCTCACTCTCTTCTTGCCTCTCTCTCTTTTTATCTCTTGTAAGATAAAAGTTGATGCAGGTCACACCCCAGCAAAACTCCCCTTACATCAGATCAGGGCTGTGACCTGATCCCACCCTAATCCTCTTTCACATAACCTGATCTTGCCTTATTAACCACAGGCAGAGATTAGGATTTACAACACATGGGAAAATTACATGCAATCATAAAATGGATGACAACCACACAATACTGGGAATCATGGCCTAGCCAAGTTGACACACACTTTTGGGGGACACAATTCAATCCATAACACATACTTCTGATTCTGTTATCTAAAACCTTTCCTTATTTCCATTCTGATCCCTCCGCTTTATTTGGTTCAGGCTTTCATCATTGCTACACTATTACTATAACCTCCTTGCTGGTCCCCTACACTATTAGTATAACCTCCTTGCTTCTTCCTTACCTTCTTTATCTCTAGTTTTACTAAAATGAAATTTCTGCCATGAAAATCTGTCCTGCCATGAAATATAAAACTTCTTTTCATGACATTCATGGCCCTTGGAAATGTGGCCCTGTGTTTCAGTCTAGCTTCATTAGCTACTATAACTTCCCTTGAATATATTCTAGCTATCTAGACTACCTTAAAGTCCCAAAATATTGCTTACTTTCTCACATTTCTGAGATTTTGAACATAATGATCTTGCTTGCTGGAAACTAGCTTTTTTTAATCTATCCAGAAAACTCCTGTTCATCCATCAAGTTTCAGTAAAAATGCAGCATTCCCATAGGAAGACTTAGGTAGGATACCTTCCTCCTAAGCCCCACTAAACTTCATGGTGCTTATTATTTTGTACTGCAATTATTTCTTTGTATATTCCTCTCCTCACTGAACTTCTTGTAGGGGAGGGTTGTCTTTTCATCTTTGGAACCTTATCTATCTAACACCTGATTGGTACTCAATATGTATTTGTTAAGTCAATGAATGAGTGAATGAACAAACACTTTTCTTCTCATAGAATCAAGCTCTCCGGATCTTTTTCTTCCTGCAGCTCTAGTGGTGGTTGCTTTTGTTTTTAGTCTGCATTCACTATGATTTGCTCCTTTTTCTCTGTATCTACATATTTATGCATTATGCTTACTGGGCCCTTTTTATCCTCTTCAACTGTCAAGGCTGTATGTTTTTAAGACACAGGTCTCATAAGCATAGGTCTTAGGTCACTGCTGAGGGACCTCTGCCTGGTCATAGACTTAATCACTTAACTCTTTGTGTTTTCTTCTGCTCACATTGACCACTCTGGCTACAGTGGTCATATTGTCAGTCTGATCCCAAGGCCGCTATGCTAGCCACCCATTGACTTTTACATATTTTGGGCCTCACTAATTTGTTTAATCATGCGATCTTCTCTGAATCTGACAATAAATATCAATTTCTTCATTCTGCAGATGGAAAAGTCTGCATATATACCACCATCATTTTGGTCAGTAAAATCTTAGATTTTTGATAGAAAGTTATAAGGGGCAGTATTTCCCCAATAAATAAATTAACACTGTTTTGTGATGGTTTCTGTTCTCCTAGTTCAGAAGTCTCTTCTAGTATAATTACAGGAAAATAAATCCCAGCTCAGAAAGAATCACTGCCCACTGAAAAATACTTTGGAACTTTTAATTTTTTATGTTTCCCTTCCATTACACCTGAGATAAAATTATAGCAAGAAAGAGCAAATGAAAATTGAGCTGAACTCCTTTGGAGACCTGGAATTCTATCACTTGCTTATAATGAAAATCAAGCAAGCAAGCAAACAAATAACAACTCCTCCCCTGCCCCCTCAAAAAGCTATTTGCAACCTATTCCTTTTATTCTCTGATTGTGGCATGTGATTTTTTATTCTCTCTGCTGAGATCATCAAGATAGAGTCCTGGGATTGTGATCCTGCAGAGTATTATCTAAGTAGGCTATAATATTTATCTGTGGCTAAAGTGACTTGCTTGGCTCTTTGAATTTGAAAAGGTACATGAAAAACTGACTTTGGCCATAGACTAGATGAAGTTACCTTGCTCATGACTTGTTTATTTTATTTGGTGTTTCCTGCCCCTACCAATTCTAGGTAAGGGGAAGGGAAAATAACATTTGTTGAATGCTTACGGACACAGTGGTAATTTCAGACATTGTTACCTAATTTTACAGATAAGGAAACATAATTGTATATAGGTTAATAAACTTTCTAGATTTACACAACTAATAAATGGAAGGCCAAAGAATAAGCCATGTTCTGTCTGGTTTAAGCCCATACTTCTTCTACTGTCTGTGATGTCTTTTAGCACTTACCGTTATGGACTGAGAATATTGTTGAGCTATTCTGAATACTGTTGCCTCCCTTGGTACCTTGTGCAGGATCATTTATTCTTTTCCCACCAACGTCCAAAGAGACTTCATCCTTCAAGACACTTTCAAAAAGGGAGGATCCTTCATCCCTGGAGACCTGCATACTTTGCAGTGGACAAAGATGTAAGAAATATTTTTGCTTGGCTTCTCAACGTATATTATTCTCTGACCATTCTCTTTTTCCCTTCCCGATATAAGGCAGGCTATGAGAAGCTCATCTGGGATTACCGGTATCCAGCAATCACCACTTTGCAACATACTATGTAGAATATGACAGCATGAAAGCCAATAAGTGAAATAATATAAACCAGATTTATAGATGTTAAATGTGATAGGAGTTTACAGGAGAGATCAAAAATGACTTCATGGAGGATGTTGGGATAAAAGTTTGTGAAACTGTATATGTGCTTGAAGGATGAGTAGGTTTTGATAGGTTGATGAAGAGGTAAAAGTAGTATTTCAAGATAGGAAAAGATATGAACAAAGGAGCAGAGACGTAAGTAAAAATGCCAGGTGAATTGGATCACTTCTACCAGGTGATTTAAGTGCCAGAAGCACATTAAAATTTACTGAGTGTAAGTGAGAATAACAGCACAATTAGAAGAGCGTAGTCAATGTCACTTAAATGTGTATTTAAAAAAAAGTTTTTGAAATGGCGTATCTTTGGCTATGTGTATTTTCACCAAAAAAAAAAAAATAGTTGAGAATTTAGAGGGTTAAAATGTTGTGGGGTTGTTAACCAATGTCATAAAACAGCATGTGTGTTACTGTTACATGAGAAACTATCTGTTCTGTAAGCCTTCACCTGAAGTACAATAAAATATTTAAAAAAAAAAAAAATTTACTGAGTGTGGACTATACGTCAGGCAGTATTTAAAACACATGTATTACATGTATTAACCTATTTAATTCTCACGGTGACCTTATATGGTAGGCAATGTAATGATCTCCATTTTATAGATGAAGGGACTAATGAATGGAGAAGTTAAATAATTTGCCCAATGTCACACATCTAGAAAGTGGTGGATTTGCGGAATTGTGGCTTCAAAGTCCATGTTCTTAATGCCTAACCTGAACACAGATGAGGAGGCTTGCCTTCAAAGTAGCTGAGGATAAAAGAGGGTTGCAAAAATCCTTCTATGAGTGGTAGAATTCTCTTGAATTTTCACACGCATTTATTGCTGTTTTTTGCCCCTTCTCTATTATTCCCATTTAAAAAAAAAAAATTTGGTTACCTGATCTTCATTCTCAGATTTTCTCTAGCATCCTCCTTATCCACCCCAGTAGATTCTTATCTGGTTACTAGAGTTTATTCTTGCATTCCTACTGGGTCTTAGTTCATTCATTTTTTTTCTGTTCATTCAATTGTTTCTGTTTTCCCATTACTCATTTCTCCCTGCTTAGCTTCAGTCCCCAAGTTTGCCCAGCATCAATGTTGCACACTGTGTGTATTACTCACTTTAGGCTCCTGGCTTGGTCCTGGGATGCCCCTGGGTCACAAATACCACATCAACCCTTGGCTTCTGGGCCCCTACCCTAAATAGCTCCTCTCTTCCCACTTTGCCTAATGTCGTTGTTGTTAGGTACCCTGGAGTCAGTTCCAACTCATAGCGACCCTACATATAACAGATCAAAATGCTGCCCAGTCCTGCGCCATCCTCACAATCGTTGTTATGTTTGAGCCCAGTGTTGCAGCCATTTTGTCAATCCATCTCGTTGAAGATCTTTTTTTTCAGTGACCCTCTACTTTACCAAGCATAATGTCCTTCTCCAGGGACTGGTCCCTCCTGATAACATGTCCAAAGTACATGAGATGAAGTCTTGCCATCCTCACTTCTAAGGAGCTTTCTGCCTGTACTTTTTCCTAGATGGACTTGTTTGTTCTTCTGGCAGCCCATTGTATATTCAGTACTCTTCACCAACACCATAATTCAAAGGCATCAATTCTTCTTTGGTTCTCCTTATTCATTGTTCAGCTTTTGCATGTATATGAGGTGATTGAAAATACCATGGTTTGGGTCAGGTTCACCTTAGTCCTCTTAGTGACATCTTTCCTTTCTAACACTTTAAATAGGTCTTTTGCAGCAGATTTGCCCCATGCAATGCACTGTTTGATTTCTTGACTGCTGCTTTCATGGGCATTGATTGTGGATCCAAGTAAATGGAATCCTTGACAACTTCAGTATTTTCTCTGTTTGTCATGATGTTATTTATTGGTCTAGTTGTGAGGATGTAATCCATATTGAAGTCTGTGGTCTTTGATTTTCATCAGAAGTACTTCAAGTCCTCTTCACTTTCAGAAAGCAAGGTTGTGTCATCTACATATCGCAGACTGTTAATGAGTCTTCCTCCAATCTTGATATAGTCCAGCTTCTCAGATTATTTGTTTAACATACAGATTGAATAAGTACGGTGAAAGGATACAACCCTGACGCACATGTTTCCTGACTTTAAACCACACACTATCTCCTTGTTCTGTTCAAAAGACTGCCTCTGGGTCTAAGTACAGGTTCCTCATGAGCACAATTAAGTGTTCTGGAATTCCCATTCTTTGCAGTGTTATCCATAATTTGTAATGATCCACACAGTCAAATGCCTTTGCGTACTCAGTAAAATACAGGTAAACATCTCTCTGGTATTCTTTGCTTTCAGCCAAGATCCATCTGATATCAGAAAGACATCCCTCATTCATATTCGCTTCTGAATCTGGCTTGAATTTCCCTGTTGATGTACTGCTGCAACCATTTTTTAATTATCTTCAGCAAAATTTTACTTGCATGTGATATTAATAATATTGTTCGATAATTTCCACATTCCATTGGATCACCTTTCTTTGGAAGGGGCATCTAATAGCTCAGAAATTTGTGCTGGATAGGGAAGAATTAGAGTCCCTGGGTGGTACAAATGGTTAATGTGCCCTGCTGCTAACTGAAAGGTTGAAGCTTTGAGTCTACCCAGAGGTGCCTTGGAAGGAAGGCCTGGCAATTCACTTTGGAAAAATCAGCCATTGAAAACTTGATGGAGCACAATTCTACTGTGACACACATGGGGTTGCTATGAGTCATAGTCAACTCCATGGCAACTGATCAGGGAAGAACGGTAAAGGCTTCAACAACAAGCCTACTTGGGAGAGAAGTTGGGGTTAAGACTGTAAAGTTTGCTGGGATTAAATCCTAGATGGCCTTGAATGGCAGGTATAGGACTTTGGACTTATCTAGTAGTCAGAGGGGCCACTCTGAGGGGTTATGAATAAGGCCTGACATGGTAAAGGAGTGTTTCAGTTAGATCAGTCTGGCAGTGATAAGCATGATGAACTGGATCAAGAGGAGAAAAAAAGACAAGAAGATGAGATATGAAGTGATATGAATAAGGGAAAGTATGGTGGAAGCAGGATTAGAACATATCAGAAAAATCCAGGGAAATACAAGTTAACTGTATATCTTGGTTCCATAGTGCTTAACCAGTGGCCAGTTGCCATCAAATCAGTTCTGACTCATAGCAACCCCATGTGTTGCAGAGTAGAGCTGTGCTCCATTGGGTTTTCAAGACTGTGTCCTTTCAGAAGCAGATCACCAGGCCTTTTCTTCCAAGGTGCTTCTGAGTGGGTTAGAAACACCAACCTTTCGGTTAGTATCAAGCACTGAACTGTTGTGCACCACCCAGGGGCTCCTTTCCATCCTGCTTATTCAGGCAAAATTTTCAGCCAACTCACACTGTTATCACTTGCTGTCAAATTGATTCCAACTCATGACAACTCTATGTGTTTGAGAGTAGAACTTCGGTCCACAGAGTTTTCAATAGCTGTGATCTTTTGGAAGTAAATTGCTTTTCTTCAGAGGCAACACTGTGTGGATTCGAACCTGCCAATCTTAGTGCTTAACCATTTGTGCCACCCAGGGACTCCTTAACCACTCTGTTAATGGGATTTAATATAGCACTTTTTGTCAAAGGGCAAAGGTTTTGATTTTTTAATAAAATGGGGTTTATTTTGTCCATTTTTACAGTCGAGGATAAAAACCAAAACTCGTTGCCGTCCAATCGATTCCAACTCATAGTGACACTATAAGACAGAGTAGAACTGCCCCATAGCGTTTCCAAGGAGCACCTGGTGGATTTGAACTGCCGACCTTTTGGTTAGCAGCTGTAGCACTTAACCACCTCTCCGCAGTTGAGGATAAAGGAGACAAAATTGCTTAAGTACTTTTCCTTATATACTTAACAGTTGTTAGGGCCCTGTATTCTCAATTTCCTGTGTTAATTATCAACATATCTTACAGAAAAGGTTCTTGTTATATCTTTCTTGTCTTCCCTTCCTTTTTAATTTCCCTTTTGTTTATGCAGTTTTCTTTTCCCTTCCCTCTTTGAAAATTTTTTTCTGTATTCTCTTTTCTCCCTTCTCTCTCTTCTTTCTATACCTCTTTCCTTCTCTTCCACCTTCCTATCTGAGTTATTTGAGCCTGTAATATCTCTTCCTGTTTGGAGGGCTCTAGTTCAGGAACTCCACCATTTCCATAGGACTCTCTAGGGCAAAAGTGGAAAAATTGCAGAATTTGGGGACAGCTGGAAGCAGGGCTCAATCAAAGGTCAGTGAGCGTAACTCTCCTCTGCCTCCACCCCTCTTCACCTTTTTCTATCAGTCTAAAAAATCCCACGTGTCAAAAATGACGAGTCTTTAACGGAGAGAGTCAGCCTTAGAGCCTGTGCCAGGATAGGGTTTGCCTTCCCTGCAGGCCCATAGTGAGACAGCTATTTTTGTCACCTCTCCAAGCATCACAGTGTGTTTATTGTAAAGAGGAAAACCCAAAGGAACTGGGCATAGTATTCCAGCAGCTTTATCTCAGTCTTACAGAACTTGAAACTGAGAACCGTCTAGAAATTTTTATTGGGTATCTTTGGTTCTAAAAATGGAAGAAAAGAAACAAACAAAAGAAGCAATTTTTGATGGAAATTGAACCACTAACTTTAATCCATGTACTCTGAGTTGGCTGGAATTGCCCAGGTGGTTTTTATTATGTTTCTTTCTGTAGGTTGCTTCCTATAGAAGGAAGTACGGAAAGGTCTCAGTATTAAAGACATTGGTTGAATGCCCAATCATGTGTCTCTGTTTTACATAGAACTGTAGAAAAGTGTAGCGAAAGATATATGCAACTAAAAACAAACAAAATTCCTAAAATGATATATAAAAATAAGTATAGTCCACAAAAATGTTAGTGCAATAGGACACTGCCAAGTTACTACATTTAGAAAATTTTTGGAAATTTCTTTTTTAGGAATTGTATTCAGAACTACATAAACTACAAAACAGTCAGTCTGAACATTACTCTGTTTACTCACCTACTCTGTTTCTAGATTTGGTGACAAATAACTGCTGATTATTTCACAAAATAAATTTCATCTTCAAAGAAAGAAAAATTCATTATTACTGAAGCAATACAGAAAAATGTGTTCTAAGCTTAATAGTACTAAAACTGGCAGCCGTGTTCAACAGGGTCTGCCCAAAGTGATTAATTTGAAGGAAATAACATTCATTTTAAAGTATTAAGTTTTGAATGCTTGTTTAAATGTAAAATCATGTTATTTTACAGTTATACAATGAACAGAAGGTCCCTAATATTAAACAGATTAAAATTTTATGAGATTATACACATAATACTTTTAAAGAATAATTGAAGGCAGAATAAAATCAATTGTCAAAATGGAGGTCAAGATCAAGGAAGGGAGATCATGTGAACTGAAATTCTTGTGAAAAACACGTAGAAAATGGGGCTTGAACTGGGTAAAATATGGGGAGCTGGCACATAAAAATTAGAACACTGGGTGTAAAATACAAAAGCAGTCTAATTAAACTTCATCTTTAAACTAAGCGATTCAACAATTTAATGAAGTAATAACCATAAGGATATTGGATGATGCTTTAAAAAAAAGTTCACTAGTCAACGTTAGAAGGAGCCCTGGTGACGCAGCGGTTAAAACGATCGACTGCTAACGAAAGATTGGCAGTTTGAAACAACCATCAGCTCCTTGGGTGGAAGATGCGGCTGTCGGCTTCCGGCTTCCGTAGAGATTTACAGCCTTGGAAACCCTATGGGGTCACTATGAGTCAGAACTGACTTGACAGCAGTGGGTGGGAGTCAGCCTTACAAAAGTGACTTAGTTGATCTTTATGGGATCTCTAAAATAGTGCTAACTCTTGGTAAGAGTCTTATGAAATAATGTTGGAAAACATTGCCTAATTTATTTAAGTGTATTTTTTCTTGAGACTGGTTACATGTATGACCAATCTACAGGCTATAGGTCCCTCACAGAACTTAATTTCCAGAGTCCCATAGAGTGTAGTAACTAAGACAGTCTTGCAGAAAAGTCAGCCAGGCTACCACAATAGCTAGCCACTTGTGATTGTACATGGCCATTTCCCTGAAAGTGTTCCCAACTGGTAAATGAACATAAGTAAAAATATAGGGAAAAATAAGACTTGAAAACAAGCAACATATTTATTTCTCTATGATCTGAAGGTTAAAAAAATACAAAAAAAAAAAAAAAAAAAAACCAGACCCGTTGCTATCAAGTAGATTTTAACTCATAGTGACCATATAGGGCAGAGTAGAACTGCCCCATAGGTTTTCCAAGGAGTGGCTGGTGGATCTGAACCTCCTACCTTCGGTTAGCAGCTGATCTCTTAACCACTTAAATGCAAATGAACTAAATGGCTATAGTTTTGCTGGCTCTTTGCCTTGTAATAAAAAGTTTCAAACTTGGCCTTTTCTTTAAACAGTCTGTGAACTATACTGAATCATTCAGTCATTCAGTATAGTTCACAGATATAGGAAAAAGAGAAAGTAACTTGTTCACAGATATAAGAAAAAGAGAAAGTAACTTTAAATTTTTCACTAATTTCCAATTATAACATTAAAGGCTTAGATGAAAATTCACCATTATGGAATAGATTCATTCTGAATCAATGTATTTCATTGGTATTTAATATAATAGTTGCATATATATTTGTATGTGAGTGTATGTATGTATATATAAAATAGAACATCCATTAAGCAAAATACTGGGCAAAGTGCTCTATTTACTCTTCATAACAAACCTATGAGATGGGAACTTTCATAATCCTTACTTTATAGATGAGAAAAAAAAGAAACAGAGAGGTTAGAAAAGTAATTCAAAGTCACAAAGTATTAAGAGGCATAAATGGGAATAAACCTAGGTATTTTGACTCCACAGCCTTTTTTTCCTTTTATTTTAATACAGTAATAGATGTGAATAATTCAGAAGTAAAATATCTCTACAAAGCTTTTAATTAGGTTGAACATTTAATTTGTCATGTTCTTTTGAGAATGAAAGGGTGGCACCACCTGAATAGTATACTAGGACTACAGGTATAAAATGGGACATTCCTGAAAACAGTGGGATGTATGGTCACCTGACTTAATGATGAAAATTAGAAGCCTCTATCCACATTCTCCCTTGCACCCCAATACCTCTTCCTCAGAGGCAACTATTTTTAACCCTTTTATCTGTTTGTTTGTTTGTTTGCGTTTTCCTTTATTTCTCTCAATAACGTGCTTATACTGTTAATTTTTTAATTTTAGATATTCTATATTGATTTCTACTGTGGAATACAAGGCTTTACCTTTCTTATACTTTTGGACTAAACAGACTTTCCCTTTCTTCATTCTAATTTTTCAATTAAATAATTCAGTGTCTATATTATTAGGACCATATAAATACTATATATAAATAAAGAAGATAAAAATCCTCACAACTGGACCAATAAGCAACATCATGATAAACAGAGAAAAGATTGAGTTGCCAAGGATTTCATTTTACTTGGATCCACAGTCAACACCCATGGAAGCAGCAGTCAAGAAACCAAAAGACACAGTGCATTGGGCAAATCTGCTGCAAAAGACCTCTCTAAAGTGTTAAAAAGCAAAGAAGTCACCTTGGTACCTGACTCAAGCCATGGTGTTTTAAATTGCCTCATATTCATGTGAAAGCTGGACACTGAATAAGGAAGACCAAAGAAGAATTGATGCCTTTGAATTGTGGTGTTGGCAAAGAATATTAACTATACCATGGACTGCCCAAAGAACAAACAAATCTGTCTTGGAAGAAGTACAACCAGAATGCTCCTTAGAAGCGAGGATGGCGAGACTACATCTCACATACTTTGGACCCGTTATCAGGAGGGATCAGTCCCTGGAGGAGGACATCATGTTTGGTAAGTACAGGATCAGTGAAAAAGAGGACCTCAACGAGACGGATTGTCACAGTGGCTGCAACAGTGGGCTGAAGCACAACAATTTTGAGGATGGCGCAGGACAGGGCAGTGTTTCATTCTGTTGTACATAGGGTGGCTATGAGTCGGAACCAACAGGATGGCACCTAACAACAACAACAATATAAATACTGGTCACAGTTGATCCATATATAATAATCTATTACATTTTTTTCTTGATTAACTTACTGTTTTTCCTAGAGTTAACTGTCTTGTTTGATTTTTGGTTAATTTTCTATGAAGCGTTTGTTTTCTTTTCCTTTTCTTGAGTTGGGAGCCCTTTCTGGCCAGGCTGAGCTGTGTGGCAGGGAGACTCCCCTTCGGCTTCCACAGACGTGCAGAGGGATCCCTGAGAGCATTTCTTTATT
>NW_004443939.1:23334926-23356219 GCF_000243295.1 Trichechus manatus latirostris | reverse complement strand
AGTTAGAGGGCTGATATGTTGTGGGGTTGTTAACCAGTGTCATAAAACAATGTGTACTTCTGTTTCATGAGAAACTATTTGTTCTGTAAGCGTTCACCTGAAGTACAATAAAAAATTAAAATAATAAAAAAAAAATGATGGAAGCCCGAATTTAGAGTGTGGCTTTAAGGGGAGTTCCTTCCTTGTCTATTTCAGCTTCTAGTAGCTAGCAGTCCTTGGAGCCCCTGAGTTTGTAGATTCTTTGGCCTCAGTAGTCATCACATAGCATCTGTCTTCCCCTTTCTGTGCTTTTCTTTGCGTCTGTGCTGCTTCATGTATCTGAAGTGATTAGGTTTAGGACATACCCTACACTCATATTGCCTCTTAACATAACAAAAAAAGGTCTGTTCCCAAATGGGATTACATCTATAGGGAAAGGGGTTAGGATTCCAACACACACACACACACACACACACACACACACACATACACACACACATATATTTTTAGAACACAACTCAATCCATAACACAAGGAAAGTGGTGCTTGTTTTTGACCCCATTTTATAGATGGAGGTACAGAGGCTCAAAGAAGTTAAATAACTTGAAACAGGCTACATAGGTAATAAGTGGCAGAGGTGGGATTTGGACTCAGAATGGTCTGACCTCAAAGATTTGAATGTTCTATTACATCATATTATATCATTCTACTTCTATGATGTATCTAGTGTATATTCAGGGGTCTATGGATATCAGTAAGATCCCTGGGTAGCACAAATGGTTTGCGCTTGACTACTAACCCAAATTTTGGCAGTTCAAACCTACCCAGTGGTGCCAGTGGAAGAAAGGATTGGTGATCTGCTTCTGTAAAGATTACAGCCAAGAATACCCTATGGAGCACTTCTATTCTGTATGACTCCAGGGCAACAGGTTGTGAATATTAGTGATCTGCACTGAGATCAGTGGGTACTATCCTTAGGCAAATAGAAGCCAATCCAAGAGCTGACGTTTTTATTTTGAGAAAAATTATTATTTTCTTTTTGTGTCTGGTGCCACTCACCTCTACTTCTGCAGAAAGGGAATATGGCAGACTATGAAGAAGCAAAAGGGAAGAATGTAGTAGAGTGTAGTGGGCAAGCTTAGGATTCAGATGAAACTTAGATACAAGCCCTGGCTCACCACTTACTAGCTCTCTGAGTAAATTACTGAACCTCCCTAAGCCTCAGTCTTTTCATTTGTGAAATGAAGGCAGTAATAGTGCCTGGCTCATAAAGTTGTCAGGAGGGTTATTGAAACAAAATAGGTAAAACACATAGCATGAGTTCCCAGCTCTCGGTAATCACTTGATACGTGTTAACTATTAATAATAATAATAATAATAAAGCAAAGAGCACTGGTGAATTATTTTAGATGTAAGAAGAACATTTTTAAAAAGTGATCAGAGTAGCAGGAATTTAAAGCAGAATGTACTCTGAAGGGATTTGGTTAAGCCAAGAGAATATATGAAGAACCTGCTCAGTAACTGATAAGACTTTGCAAGAGTATAGGAGATAATAGAAGTTAACTTTCACTTGTCTCCTGCACAGCAGAGAGCCTACAGGAAGCCTACCTCGACTCCTCACTTACACTCCATCTAGACATAATTGGGTGTTCCCCTTATGTGCTCCCATAACAGTCTGTACTTCTCATAAACTAGCATTTATAATCTTATATTGAAGCTTGTTAGTATACCCTGCTGGGTCTAGGCTTCTTGAGGCCAGGAGCCATGAATGACTTATTTACAGTGCTTGTGCCTGGCACAAAATAGACACTCAGTAAATGCTGGTCAAATGATTGAGTAAGTAAAGAAGAACATAGAAGAGAGGTAGCAGATAGCTCACTCTGAGTTGAAGATACATATATACTACATATATGGTATGCCATGTTTGGGGACTTGGAATACAGTTCCACAAAAATTATACTTTTTAATATTCAGTGATACGATAATAATGTAGGACATACGAAAAGGGCCTAGCCTGGTGTCTGGCACACATGCAGTCAATGTCTGACAGGTCTGGACAATATAGATGTAGCTCAGGCTTAATCAACAAATGTTTTCAAAGTTTACAGTGTTTGGGGTTAAAGGCTGGCATAGGAGGTGGAGGCAGCAGTGGATTAAAGTCCAGTCAAATTTTGAAAATAATTTCTAAATTTGGGGAGATTGATTTGGAACTATGGGCTTCTCTTTGACAAACCTTTCTTAATTAACAATTTCTATAATCATGTCTTTTACTTTGTTATGGTACTCTAACTTTATTAAAAAGATTAAATACATGATAAAATATTTTTTCTCCAAAAATATATAAATGGCTAGTTCTGTATGAATTAGTGATTTTCAGCCTTGCCATTACAAAGAAAACTGTGCAGCTAGTATGGGAGTGTTATAATTTTGAAAAATTGCTTGGAATCACCATCACCGTGTTCCATTATTCCCTTGCTGTTGTGATGTTTGAGGGAGTTTAACTATCTGATTATGTTTTAGACAGACCTGAGTGAAATGTATGCCGAACTGTGGACTGTTCTTATCACGTGAACACAATTTACTCTTTCCTTCTCCTGGCCTCATTGCCTTCTACGTCTATTCTTTTTTTCTCTTTTCTACAATCTGTTTCTTTCTCTTTTCAATATGCTGCATTCTACTTAGCTTGTGCCATTTGTTTTCTATTGCAAACCCCAATTGGATGAAGTTTTTTTTTTTTTAAGTCTACTGTTGCATGGACCAGCTTTTCTTAATGTAGTTTAATTAATACCACTCCAAATCTATTACACATTTCTTGTCTAAATAAAAGTTTAAGTTATAATCATAGCTTATAATTTAGTACTGAGAAAGCTGGAAAACCAGAGAAATCTTGTGTGTGTGTGTGTGTGTGTGTGTGTGTGTGTGCGCATGTGTGTGTGTGTGTGTGTGGCAGTGGGGGGGGCAGTGCTCATCTACATGCACATATATAGGTGATGATATGTAATATATCTCTTGCTCATTTAAAACTTTGGCACTGCGTACATATGGGATCATCATGAGTTGGATTCGACTTGAGACAACTAACAACATTACCTATGTGTCCTGTATAAAATCACACTGTGCCTGTGTGTAATATTTACATGATACTGCCAAAATCTTGAATTGGAATCTGTCCAGAAATGTTAAAGTTTGAGTTTATTGTTTCAAGTTAATGACTATGCCTTTAACTCAAGGCAAAGACAAGGGCTGAAACCAGATTATGTGGCCTTAAACCACAGGACAGTTTCTCTTGTGAAATTTTTTGCTGTATGAGTTTAGTTTGTATAAAATAATCAAAACACTCTGTAGGAATTATAAGCTTCTAAAGTGTTTTGTCCCCACAGAGCAGTTTAGATCATGTGTGGCAGTCCGGAACATAGAAAGTGGTTGACTTAATTTATTGTAAGCTTTAGAAATAAAAATTAGCATTACAAATCAAACCTTTGTGATTTTTTCCCGGGGCTTGGAACGAGTTCATTTGGGCTCAACTCCTTCTCAGAATTTGCCTTTCCACCCCAGATATACTGAATCAGAATCTACATTTAACAATTCCCCAGTTGATTCTTAAGTATAATAGATTTTGAGGACCGCTGCTGCATAGAACAGTGTATAGAGAATCTGTTGAGTATCTGTGGAGCAGTGGTTTAAGGAAATTAATATGTTAGAGTGGATTTATCAGGTTATACCCACAGACCCATCCATGGAGTGCCCAGAGGACACACCTTTTACCACAACGGTGAGGAACAAATTTGTGTAGGGAGCCCCAGCATCCTTGAAGATTGCTGTGATTGTTAATTTATGCAAGTCAGTTTGACAGTAGTAACTGTCCTAACTGAATTAAGACACCTAACTACAATGGGGGCGATTGGACCCCATTGTAGTAGGGCCCAAGTGGCAGCATTCCATCAACAAAGACAAGGTGGGCATGGTTACCATCATGGACAGGAAAGTCAAAGCAGAAATCAGAATAGTCTGACTCATATGGACTTATGGCATTGACTACTTAGTCATGGTGTCCCTAGGAGTGAAATAGATAGGAAATCTACTAAATATTTACTTGATCTGTACAAGCAGAAGAATTCTAGGGCAAGTGAACAGCAGTCTAACTCGAATTACCAGAATAGAGAGTCATGGCCCATCAATCAATTCCCAGACTTGAGTGAGTTTACATACTCACAACCCCTTGAATGAAGAGGAGGTCAGTCCCCTTGAGGAAGGACTCCAATACACTGCCAAAAACTTACACTGTTAATCTTTCTCCTAGCCTTCCCCAAAGGAATCTACAGCCTTTTACTGGACTGACTATTCACTGGGGAAAAGGAAATAATCAGACTTTTCTGGGATTACTGGATAGTGGCTCTGAACTGACACAAATTCCAGGAGACCCAAAACGTCACTGTGGCCCACCAGTCAGAGTGGGAGCATATGGAGATCAAGTTATTAATGGAGTTTTAGCTCGTGTCCGTCTCACAGTAGGTCCAGTGAGTCTCCAAACCCATCCTGTAGTGATTTCCCCAGTTGCAGAATGCATAATTAGATATATTTACCAGCTGGCGGGAACCCCACATTGGATCCCTGACAAGTGGAGTAAGGGCTATTATGGTAGGAAAAGCCAAGTGGAAGCCATCAAAACTGCCTCTACCTAGGAAAAAAGTAAACCAAAAGCAATACCTCATTCCTGGAGGGATTGCAGAGATTACTGCCACACCATCAAGGACTTGAAGATGCAGGGGTGATGATTCCCACATCCCCATTCAACTCACCTATTTGTCCTGTGCAAAAAACAGATGGATATTGGAGAATGACAGTGGATTATCAAAAACTTACCCAGATAATGACTCCAGTTGCAGCTGGTGTTCTGATGTGGTTTCATTGCTTGAGCAAATTAACACATTTCCTGGTACCTGGTATACAGCTATTGATCTGGCTAATGTCTTTTTTCTCCATACCTGTTTCAAACGACCACCAGAAGCAGTTTGTCTTCAGCTGGCAAAGTCAGCAATACACCCTTCAGTGTCCTACCTCAGAGCGATATCAACTCTCCAGCCCTATGTCATAATTTAGTCTGCAGAGACCTTGATCACCTTTCCCTTCCACAAGACGTCAAACTGGTCCATTACATTGATGAAATTATGCTGATTGGACCTAGGAAGGAAGACGTGTCAATGACACTGGACTTACTGATAAAACATTTGTGTGCTAGAGGGTGGGAAATTAATCCAACAAAAATTCAGGCGCCTTCCATCTCAGTGAAATTTCTAGGGATCCAGTGGTGTGGGGCATGTCGAGATACTCCTTCTAAAGTGAAGGATAAGTTATTGCATCTGGCCCCTCCCACAACTAAAATGGAGGCATAATGCCTAGAGGGCCTCTTTGAATTTTGGAGGCAACATATTCCTCATTTGGGTATGCTACTCTGGCCTATTTATCAAGTGACTCAAAAAGCTGCTAGTTTTGAGTGGGGCCCAGAAAAAGAGAAGGCTTTGCAACAGGTGCAGGCTGCCATGCAAGCAGCTCTGCCACTTGGGCCATATGATCTGGCGTATCCAATGATGCTTGAAGTGTCAGTGGGATAATAGAGATGCTGTTTGGAGTCTATGGCAGGCCCCTATTGGTGATTCACAGCACAGACCCTTAAGATTTTGGAGCAAAGCCCTGCCATCCTCCGCAGATAACTACTCTCCTTTTGAGAAATAGCTTTTGGCTTGTTACCGGGCCTTAGCAGAGACTGAACACTTAACCATGGGCCACCAAGTCTCCATGAGGCCTGAGCTGCCCATCATGAACTGGGTGTTTTCTAACCCACAGAGTCATAAATTTGGATGTACACAGCAGCCCTGTATCATTAAATGGAAGTTATATATATGAGATCAGGCCTAAGCAGGCCCTGAAGGCACAAGTAAGTTGCATGAGGAAGTGGCCCAAATGCCCATGGTCTCTACTCATGTCACATTACCTTGCATCTCCCAGTCCACACCTGTGGCCTCATGGGGAGTTCCTTATGATCAGTTGACTGAGGAATAGAAAACTCATGTCTGGTTTACAGATGGTTCTGTGAGATATTCAGGCACCACTTGAAAGTGGACAGCGGCAGGACTACAGTCCCTTTTTGGGACCTCCCTGAAAGACAGTATTGAGGGGAAATCTTCCCAATGAGCAGAACTTCAAACAGTATATGTGGCTGTTCACTCTTCTTCGAAGGAGACATGGCCAGATGTACGATTATATACTGATTCGTGGGCTGTGGCCAGTGGTTTGGCTGGATGGTCAGGAACTTGTAAGGAACGTGATTGGAAAATTGGAGACAAGGAAGTATGGGGAAGAGGTATGTGGATAGACCTTTCTGAATGGGCCAAAGAAGTGAAGATATTTGTGTCTCATGTGAATGCTCACCAAAGGGTGACCTCAGCTGAGGAGGATTTTAACAATCAAGATCAAGTAGATAGGAAACCAGTCATCCTCCTTCTGTAGCCATTCCCATCATTACCCAATGGGCTCATGAACAAAGTGGCCATGGTAGCAGAAGGTTATGCATGGGTTCAGCAATATGAACTTCCACTCACCAAGGCTGACTTGGCTACAGCTGCTGCTGAGTGCCCAATCTGTCAGCAGCAGAGACCAACACTGAGTCCCTGATATAGCACCATTAAGGTGATCGTCTAGCAACCTAGTGGCAGATTGTTTATAGTGTACCATGTCCATCATAGTAAGGGAAGCATTTTGTTCTTATTGGTATAGATACTTCCTCTGGATATGAATTTGCCTTTTCTGCAGACAATTCTGCCAAAACTAACATCTGTGGACTTACAGAACGCCTTATCACCATCATGGTTTCCCACACAGCATCACCTCAGATCAAGGGACTCATTTCACAGCAAATGAAGTGTGGCAGTGGACCCATGCTCGTGGAATTCACTGATCTTACCATGTTCCCCATCATCCTGAAGCAGCTGGTTTGATAGAAGAATGAAGTGGTCTCCTGAAGACACAATTATGGTGCCAGCTAGGTGGCAGTACCTTGCAGGGTTGGGGCAGTGTTCTCCAGGAGGCTGTATATGCTCTAAAACAGTGTCCAATATATGGTGCTATCTCTCCTATAGCCAGGATTCATGTGTCCAGGATTCAAGAGGTAGAAATGGGAGTGGTACTACTCACTATTACCCCTAGTGACCCAATCACAAAATTTTTGCTTTCTGTCCCCACTACCAGATGCTCTTCAGGTCTAGAAGTCTTAGTTCCAAAGGGAGGAATGCTCCCACCTGGAGACACATCACTGATTCCATTGAACTGGAAGTTAAGAATGCCACCTGTCCACTTTGGGCTCCTTATGCCTCTGGATCAATAAGCAAAGAAGGGAGTTACCATATTGCCTGATGTGACTGACCCTGATTACCAAGAGGAGATTGGATTGGTATTGCATAATGGAGGCAAAGAAGAGTATGTCTGGAATGCAGGAGATCCCTTTGGGCCTCTCTTAGTACTACCATTGCCCTGTGATCAATGTCAATGGAAAACTACAGCAGCCCATTTCTGACAAGACTACTAATGGCCCATACCCTTCAGGAGTGAAAGTTTGGGTCACTCCACCAGGCAAGAAACCACAACCAACTGAGGTGTTTGCTGAGGGTAAAGGGGATATGGAATGGGTGGTAGAAGAAGATAGTTCTAAATACCAGTTACGACCACGTGACCAGTTGCAGAAAAGAGGACATAATTGTTGTGAATATTTCTGGTTTGCCTCTCTAGAGAACCTAGCTAAGCATAGATTTTTAAAAGTCCTTTTTAAGTCTTATGTTGAGAAATCAATGTTTTCTCTGTATTTTCAGGTATAAACTCAACATGTAAGAACCTTGTGTATTTTATGAGTATTTACATATGGTTTGTATATGCATAGAGTAATTTACTTAAAGTTAGTGCCATGACAGGAGAAGCTCAACAAGTCTGTCTTCTAATTACTTTAGCTTGTTTGAGAGGGTGTTACTTTAGAAGGAAAATAAAACAAAAAAACTAACTATTTCCTGGGGTTTTACAGTACACTCAATTCGCTATAGCAAATGGATTAAATTACTTGTTAGTTAATGACAAATCACAATGCTATGACATAAGAATTATTAAATAATAATAAATCACATAAACATCAGTGGCATATAATTTGCTACAAATTAAATTCACACATCCATATAAATGATTTAACATTTTTTCTTGTACATTACTTTTTTTTTTCTTTTTCAGAAGAAGAAAGAAAAAGAACCAACTTTTCTAAAATAAACTCAAAGGGAAAGGGTTTGGTAACTATAAAGCCAATCATATTTAACCTGGGATAAGGGTGTCTTTACTTAATATTGCTCACTTTTGAGAAACGAGTGAATATGTTTAAGTTGACAACTCTAATTATTCTAGGGAAACTTGTTTGCTTTATAAAACCCATGAATTTTTCTGTTTTCCTCTTAGTACAGCAGTTTGGTGAACTGTAATTTACTGCAATTTGTGTGGACAGGGATTGTAGATTATATTCTACTATTAATATTCCAAAATACAAATTTATATCAACAAATCCAAAGGTGGCATATGACAAAATTCAATGACTCGTGCTTAAGAAAACAATAGTTAATTACATTTAAAAGGTAGATTATTTTCCAGACTTTCAAAAACACAGAACAGCCTTCCAGCAGTAATCTGGGATTTGTACTAAATGAAGGCATTTTACAGATGTGTCTGTGGAATCTCTTTGAGGCTTGGTGTTCATTAGGATAGAAATGAGAAACAATTTACTGTTAGAGGGCTGATCAGGACAGTAAAACAGTCACTAAAACCTAATTTCTCATCCTCCCCCCAAAAAGTTAGACTCTGTATTTGCCAGTAGATTCAGTGGTAAATATTCATTATGGTAGGTACATAGACTTGAAATTGCATGCTCAAACACTATAGAGTTATGTGGGAAGAAGAGATACCTAATTTTTTTTTTTTACAAATAATAAAAATACATAATACTCTCCATTGTAAATTCCATATAATCCATTGATTTTTTTTTATCATGCATTAAGTGAAAGTTTACACTCAAGTTTATTTCTCATTCAAAAATTTATACACATATTGTTTTGTGACATTGGTTGCAATCCTCACAATGTGACAGCACGCTCGCCTTTCAGTCCTGGGTTCCCTGTGCCCATTCATCCAGTTGCTGTCCCTCCCCGCGTTCTCGTCTTGCTTTTGGACAGGAGTTACCCATTTGGTCTCATATATTTGATTGAACTAAGAAGCACGTTCCTCAATGTGTTATTTTTTGTTTTATAGGCCTATCTAATCTTTGTCTAAAAAGTGGACTTTGGGAATGATTTCAGTTCTGGGTTAGCAGAGTGTCCAGGGACCATAGTTTCGGGGATTCCTCCAGTCTCTGTTAGACCAGTAAATCTGGTCTTTTTTTGTGAATTTGAATTCTGTTCTACATTTTTCTCCCACTCTGTCCAGGACTCTCTGTTGTGATCCTGTCAGAGCAGTCATTGGTGGTAGCCGGACACCATCTAGTTCTTCTGACCTCAGGCTGGCTTATGTGGTCCTTTAGTCCTTTGGACTAATATTTTCCTTGTGTCTTTGGTTTTCTTCATTCTCCTTTGCTCCGGATGGGATGGGATGGAATGAATAGATGTATCTTTGATGGCCACTTGCAAGCTTTTAAGACCCCAGATGCTACTCACCAAAATGGGATGTAGAACATTTTCTTATGAACTATGTTATGCCAGTTGACCGAGATGTCCCCCGAGACTATGGTCCTAAGCCCCCAGCCCCAGCTACTCAGTCCCTTATAGTGTTCGGATGTGAGACACCTAGTTCTGATGTGTGTTTTGAAGGACACAGATTTTCTCAGTCTACAAATTAACTCCTGTATCAAATAGATATATCACTTGACATTCATACCATAAAAATTTATTCTATGGGTTAAAGTCTTATCTACAGGAATAAGATCCCCTTAAAGAGTTTTTTGAAGCACTTACTGATGAAGATCAGACTATAACCTTCAGTATGGATTACACCTCAACATAAAGAAAACAAAAATCCTCACAACTGGACCAATAAGCGACATCATGAGAAACAGAGAAAAGATTGACATTGTCAAGGATTTCATTTTACTTGGATCCACAATCAGCAGTCATGGAAGCAACAGTCAAGAAATTAGAGGACGTATTGCATCGGGCAAATCTGCTGCAAAAGACCTCTTTAAAGTGTTAAAGAGCAAAGATATCACTTTGAGGACTAAAGTGAGCCTGACCCAAGTCGTGGTATTTTCAGTCACCTCGTATACATGCAAAAGCTGGACAGTGAATAAGGAAGGCTGAAGAAGAATTGATGCCTTTGAATTATGATGTTGGCGAAGCATATTGCATATACCATGGACTGAAAGGTGATCTAACTGAACCTGGAAATTATCGAACAATATCATTAATATCACAGGCAAGTAAATTTTTGCTGAAGATTGTTCAAAAGCAGCTGCAGCAGTACATCAGCAGGCAGCTGCCTGAAATTCAAGCCAGATTCAGAAGAGGACATGGAACCAGGGGTATCATTGCTAATGTCAGATGGATCCTGGCTGAAAGCAGAGAATACCAGAAAGATGTTTATCTGTGTTTTGTTGACTATGCAAAGGCATTCGACTGTGTGGATCATAACATATTATGGATAACATTGTGAAGAATGGGAATTCCAGAACACTTAACTGTGCTCATGAGACCCTGTACATAGACCAAGAGGCAGTCATTTGAACAGAACAAGAGGATACTGTGTGGGTTAAAGTCAGGAAAAGTGTGCATTAAGGTTGTATCCTTTTACCATACCTATTCAGTCTGTATACTGAGCAAATACTCTGAGAAGCTGGACTATGTGAAGAAGAATGCAGCATCAGGAATGAAGGAAGACTCATTAAAAAACTGCTTTACGCAGATGACACAACCTTGCTTGCTGAAAGTGAAGGGGACTTGAAGCACTTACTGATGACGATCAAAGACCACACCCTTCTGTATGGATTACACCTCAACATAAAGAAACAAAAATCCTCACAACTGAACCAATAAGCAAAATCATGATAAATGGAGGAAAGATTAAAGTTGTCAAGGATTTCATTTTATTTGGATCCACAATCAACACCCATGGAAGCAGCAGTCAAGAAATCAAAAGGGCATTGCATTGGGCAAATCTGCTGCAAAAGAACTCTTTAAAGCGTTGAAAAGCAAGGAAGTCACCTTGAAGACTAAGGGGCACCTGACCCAAGCCAAAATTTGTTCAGTTACCTCGTATGCATGCAAAAGCTGGACGATGAATAAGGAAGACCAAAGAAGAATTGATGCATTTGAATTGTGGTGTTGGCCAAGAATATTGAACATACCATGAACTGCCAAAAAAAGAAAGAAATCTGACTTAGAAGAAGTACAACCAGAATGCTCCTTAGAAGCAAGGATGGTGAGACCTCGTCTCACATACTTTGGACATGTTATCAGGAGGGACCAGTCCCTGGAGAAGGACATCATACTTGGTAAAGTAGAGGGTCAGTGAAAAAGAGGAAGACCCTCAAGGAGGTAGATTGACACAGTCGCTGCAACAATGGGCTCAAGCATAACAACAATCATGAGGATGGCACGAGACCTGGCAGTATTTCGTTCTGTTGTACATAGGGTTGCTATGAGTCTGAATCGACTCAATGGCACCTAACAACAACAACATGGACTGTCAGAAGAATGAACAAATATGTCTTAAAAGAAGTAGAACCAGAATGCTCCTTAGAAGTGAAGATAGTGAAACTTTGTCCCAGTTACTTTGGACATGTTGTCAGAAGGGACTAGTCCTTGGAGAAGGACGTCTTGCTTGGTAAAGTAGACAGTCAGCAAAGAAGAGGAAGACCCTCAATGAGATAGATTGACACAGTGGCTGCAACAATGGGCTCAAACATCACAACGATTGTGAGGATGGCACAGGGCCAGGCAGTGTTTCATTCTGTTGTACATAGGGTCACTATGAGTCGCAACTGACTCAGTGGCACCTAACAACAACAAAGAGTTTTTGACTGACAGGTCAATAATTCCATGTATTTTTCCAGTCCTTGACAATGTTCAAAGTTCTTTATGACAAGTCTGTGGGCCATTGTATGTCCTATTAGCAATGAGCAACTGAGGCTTAGCAAAGTTAAATGACTTGCTCAGGTCACACAGCTAGTGACAGATGGAAGCTTCTGACTCCAAATCCAATGCTTTTATTATTATACTACAACAAGGTAATAAGAGATTACTGGATCATTAGTATACAGGATAGTTTAGCAGGTTAGTTAGCATATCCTTCAAGGAGTGGGTCAGGGTGGGGAGAATGTTGGGAAGGCACTTTAGTTCACAGTGAATAAGGAGGTAGTCAAGGACACTGAGTGGTGGGAGCCGGTGATATGAGGTGGGAGGTGGGTCTGACAAAAAGAAATCAAGATGACAAAGAAAGAGGTGGAAAATCCTACAGCCAGCCTCACTCATTAGGATTGTTCCTGGCTATAAGAAGAGTAAATCTCTCCCTTGTTGCCCCAGCTCTTAAGAGCTTCTATTGTGTCTTCTAACCACCATTCTCCCATTTTTGGAAATAGAGTGTCTGTTGAGAAAAGGAATTTAGAATTCTACTTTTTCAGCAATTCCTTATGGGGCTTATTTAGGTAAGAAAATATATATAACACTCCACAAGTACATTCTGTGTGAATGGTACACAGGAGAAATGCTTCAAATTAGATCTTTCCCACAGTTGCAATTTTTCATTATAGTCATTAAAAGCACACTTTGAGTGCAGGATCTAAAGCCTGATTGTCTGGGTCAGACTCTACTTCTTACTATGATTCTTATGTGATTCTGGGCAATCTCAACTTCTCTGTGCCTCATTTTTCTCATCTGTTACATCGTCATAGTAATAGTAGCCACCTTATAAGTTGTTGCAAGAATTAAATAATACATGTGAAGATCTTAGAACAATGCCTGGTTCAGAGTAAGCTTTCAATGAATCTGAGCTGCTATTATAATTTACAGAAATTTCTAATCAGGCCACAAAAAGTGTGGAGACAATTGAAAAGAGTATCCAAAAATCTTGAAGTTGTAATTTACAGTAATCATTAGTATTTTTTCTTATTAAGAGCAGTGTTTCTTTTATAGTTCACAATTAATAGCATTTTGATGAGACTACATTTCTAGTCTAGGACAAATGATGTAATTTAGTTGTTTTTATTCCATAGAGATGTTTCCTAACAAAGTATCAATTGCTTCTTTCTCATCTTTAAGGACAGTAAGAATCAAGTCTCTTGCCTCAAAACACACAGAATTTTAAGAGAAATATTTTTGTGACAAGCTAGAAAGAGTGGGCACCATGAAAAGTAAGAAAAATCGGGCACTCATCAGGATATTTACACAATACCTCCCACCTAACCCCCACCACCACTCAGTGTCCTTGACTACCTCCCTATTCACTGTGAACTAAAGTGCCTTCCCAACATTCTCCTCACCCTGACCCACTCTTGAAGGGTATGCCAACTAATCCACTAAACTATCCTGTATACTAATGAACCAGTAATCTCTTATAACCTTGTTGTAATATAATAATAAAAGCATCAGATATGGAGTCAGAAGCTTCCATCTATCACTAGGTGTGTGACCTGGGCAAGTCATTTAACTTCGCTAAGCCTTGGTTGCTCATTGCTAATAGGACATAGCAATGAGCAACTGGAGACTAGATAGGAACTGTGAAACAGGGTTAGAAAATGGGCCTTTGGCCTAGATCAGAAGTCTGAGAAACTCAGGTATAAGGAGAAAAATTCCCACGTTCTTTTGTTTGTTTGCTTGTTCTAGTCAATTAATTTATTTCTTATCAATATGATGGAAAACTGAGAAGAAGCTATTCATGTTCAGCTAGAAGGAAACAATGAAGTTGTTTGATGTTTATTCATCTGATTTTTTATTCCGTGCAAACCTTTATAGTTGTTTCTCTTTCTTAAACGTTCCATGCTCTCTGTTGCCTTTTGAAGAGTGAGACTTCACACATGCTGTACCTACCCTGCAAAAAAACCCTAAAACAAACTCATGCTTTGCTAAGTTAACTTGTCCTCATCTCTCAAGTCTGTCTAAATGTCTCATCCTTGGGATACTTTTACTTACTCCTAGTTGAGGGTAAGTTGTGGAAAAATGTACTGTATCTTGGTTTGGATGGTGGTTTACATACCTAAAAATTAATTGAGTTGTAGATCGAAGATTAGTATACTTTATTCTATGATATATCTCAGTGAAAAAGAAGAAAAATCAGGCAGTCATCTGGTTATTTACACAATACAAAATCTTGAGGTTAAGTTGAACACTTCGAATTATTAGAAAAATTTCTGCTTTATTGAGTTGAAATCTGTATTTCTATAATGTTCATCTGTTGGCCATACATCGATCGTCTGAGCCCACATTAACAAATTGTGTATCTCTTTTCACATGATGCTGTTTTAAATATCTGTTGAGAGTTCTCATGTTCCAGGCTAATCTCAACCATCCCTGTCATGACAGTTTTAGTTTCTTAACCACTTTGATCTTTCTCCTAAAGATGTTCTCTAGCATATCAGTGTCCCTTCAAAATATGATACCTAGAAATGAGCACAACATTCCTAGTGTTATCTGGCCAATGGTAAGTACAGTTTGCTATCACTCCCCTTGAAATGCATATTTTGCTTCTTTTAAGCAAGGTAAAACACTTTCATTAATTCCATTTAGCATTATATCTTCTCATATTAAGGCTCCTTTGCTACCCTTCTAAAAACTGTCATTAAACTAGATCTGTTCCATTCTGTACTTGCACAGTTATCTTTTCTTTCTTTTTTTTTTTTTTTAACCTTAATTCAGGACATCCCATTGGCTTCAGGCAATGATAGGTTCCACACAAAATTCCCTCCCTATTTCATAGGTTTGTTGTAAATATTAAATGTGATATACCTGTTAAATGTCATAAAATGCATAGTATATACAAATTTAAAGAACAGAATTATCAGGATCATTTTGGAACATAAATCTATTGTCATTTCATATTGTTTAATAAGAATATTAAATATAATAAACACAAGGTCAGAGTTTTATAGCCTAATTCCCTTTCAAGTTGACATCATCAACACTTTTTGTCTTGCCTGTTTAATCAATCATTAAACAGAAACATACCAATGCCATATGGAAAATCAAAATATATTAAGGAGCATGTAGAAACAATATAGACGTTGAGTAGTTTTGTATTTTTTTGCTGTCATCTCTAATATATAATTAACTCCTTAAGTAATAATCCCCTAGTCTTAATTACTTTAACTTTATAATACATTTTTATATCTGGTGGCTCTGTTCTTTGCCCTGTGAATTTCCAGACCCTATTGAGTATGCTATCCCGAGTCCTGTGTAGGCACATGAACACATGGACACATGTGTTCTCTTACATATCTGTTTAGGATTTTGACTGGCATTGTCTTGAATCTACAAATTACTTGGGAGAGAACTGACATCTTTAACCCTTTCGGGCTCATGGGTATCTCTAGGGACCAATTAGTTTTCTGCCTGTGAAGGTTTATTGGGAAGCTGCTACACCGATGACTGCATGCTGCCCCAAGACAGGGGACTTTATGACTGTTTAAAACCAAGAAATAGGCATGTGCCACAAATTACTGTTTTTACAGGATATTGTATAAGGTGTCTGAATTTTTGGTAGGAAAAAATCAAAATTTAAAAAATTTTTATTTGTTACACATATATACCAAGAGATCCTGGTGAGGACTCTAGGAGTATATTTAGTGGTACTTTATATATACCACTAAACACTTAGGATAGGCTTGTGGGAAGGGGCAAGAAAAAAATCCATACTACATATTAAAAACTCAGACATACTCAATGATTCAGCATACTCTTATTAATGAAAACACATGCGATCAACAAAAAATTCAAAGAAGAAAATAATTGATTCATAACCAAAAAAACTCAAACCCGCTGCCATCAAGTGGATTCTGATTCATAGTGACCCTATAGGACAGAGTAGAACTGCCTCACAGGGTTTCCAAGGCTGTAAATCTTTATGGAAGCAGACTGCCACATCTTTCTCTTGAGGAATAGCTAGTGGGTTTGAGCTACGTATTTTTTGGTTAGCAGCTGAGTCCTTTAACCACTGCACTACCAGGGCTGCTATAATTAACTCATAAAAGGGTTAAAATAATGATTCTTCCAATTCATGAACTCGATTTATCTTTCCATTTATTTTGGTTTTCATTGTTGTCTGTCAGTAAAATTCATAATTTTCTCTACAAAGGTCTTGCAAATCTTTCTATGTATGTCATATTTTGTACTGTTATAAATGGTATATTTAAAAAAATATTATTTCACTTTGTTGCTGGTGTATAGAAACCCAATTGGTTTTTGTTTACAGATTTTGTATCTATTGTTGTTAGGTGCCGTCCAGTCAGTTCCAACTCACAGAGACCCTGTGTACAACAGAATGAAATACTGTCCAGTCCTGTGCCATCCCACAATCCTTGCCATGCTTGAGCCCATTGTCGCAGCCACTGTGTCATTTCATCTTGTGGAGGGTCTTTCTCTTTTTTGCTGACCCTATACTTTAACAAGCTTGATGTCCTTCTCCAAGGACTGGTCCCTCCTGATAACATGTCCAAAGTATGTGAGATGTAGTCTTGCCATCTTTGCTTCTAAGGAGCATTCTGGCTGTACTTCTTCCAAGACAGATTTGTTTGTTCTTCTGGCAGTCTGTGGTATAGTCAGTATTCTTCACCAACACCATAATTCAAAGGCATCAATTCTTCTTCGGTCTTTCTTATTTATTGTCCAGCTTTCGCATGCATATGAGCCGATAGAAAACACCATGGCTTGGGTCAGGTGCACCTTTGTCTTCAAGGTGACATCTTTGCTTTTTAACACTTTAAAGAGGTCTTTTGCAGCAGATTTATCCAATAAAATGGGTCATTTGATTTCTTGACTGCTGCTTCCATGGGTATTGATTGTGGATCCAAGTAAAATGAAATCCTTGACAACTTCAATACTTTCTCTGTTGATCATAGTGTTGCTTACTGGTCTAGTTGTGAGGATTTTTGTTTTCTTTATGTTGAGATGTAATCTATACTGAAGGCTGTAATATTTGATCTTTATCAGTAAGTACTTCAAGTCCTCTTCACTTTCAGCAAGCAAGGTTGTGTCATCTGTATAACACCGGTCGTTAATGAGTATCTAGTAACCTTGAAAAATTCTGATTAACTTGAATAATTTTTTATATTTCCCCCCTATTGTCTACACACAACGTCACATCAACTATGAATAATGACATTTTGGTTTTTTTTCTTTTCCAGTCCTTTTAACATACATCTTTCTGTGTCTTCCCACTCTCTCCCATCTCCTTGCTCCTCCAGGGTTACCACTGTTCTAAATCTTGTTTTTTAATGATTTTTATGTGTTAAAATATTGTTTTATCACATATATGTATCCATTTAAAATAATATTTCAATTTTAATTTTTTTAACTCTATAAAAAGACAGCATGTTCTATATGATATCCTGGGACTTAATTTATAACCAATATTACATTGCACATGTCTGTTAGTTTGTTGTACTGTGGTGGCTTGCATGTTGCTGTGATACTGGAAGCTTTGCCACAGGTATTTCAAATACCAGCAGGGTCACCCTTGATGGACAGGTTTCAGCAGAGCTTCCAGACTAAAACAGACTAGGAAGAAGAAACTGGGAGTCTACTTCTGAAAAACTAGCCAGTGAAAACTTTATGAATAGCCGTGGAACTTTGTTTTATATAGTGCTGGAAAATGAGCCCCTCAGGTTGGAAGGCACTCAAAAGATGACTGGGGAAGAGCTGCCTCCTTAAAGTGGAGTCGACCTTAATGACGTGGGTGGAGTCAAGCTTTCGGTCCTTTCATTTGCTGATGTAGCACAACTCAAAATGAGAAGAAACAGCTGCAAACATCCATTAATAATAGGAACGTGGAATGTACGAAGTATGAAACTATGAATCATCAAAAATGAAAGGAAACACATAAAGATCGATATCCTAGGCATTAGTGAGCTGAAATGGACTGATATTGGTCATTTTGAATCAGACAATCATAGGGTCTACTATACTGGGAATGAAAACTTGAAGAGGAATGGTGTCGTGTTCATTGCCCCCTCCAAAAAAAAATTTCAAGACCTATCCTGAAGTGCAACATTGTCAGTGATAAGATAATGTCCATACGCCTACAAAGAAGACCAGTTAATATGACTGTTATTCACATTTATGTGCCAACCACTAATGCCAAAGATGAGGAAATTGAAGACTTTTACCAACTTCTGTAGTCTGAAATTGATCAAACGTGCAAAAAAGATGCATTGATAATCACTGGTGATTGGAATGTGAAAGCTGGAAATGATGAAGAAGGACTGGTAGTTGGAAAATATGGTCTTGGTGCTAGAAATGACTCTGGAGATTGCATGATAGAATTTTGCAAAACCAACGACTTCTTCATTGCAAATACCTTTTCTCAACAACATAAATGGTGACTATTCGCGTGGACCTCACTAAATGGAAAACACAGGAATCAAATCGACTACATCTGTGGAAAGAGACAATGGAAAAGCTCAATATCATCAGTTAGAACAAGGTCGGAGGCTGACCGTGGAACAAACCATCAATTTCTCATATGCAAGTTCAAGTTGAAGAAGAAGAATATTAGAACAAGTTCACAAGAGCCAAAATACAACCTTGAGTATATCCTACCTGAATTTAGAGACCATCTCAAGAATAGATTTGATGCATTGAACACTAATGACTGAAGACCAGACGAGTTGTGGGAAGACATCAAGGACATCACACACAAGGAAAGCAAAAGGTCATTAAGAAGACAGGAAAGAAAGAAAGATCAAAATGGATGTCAGAAGAGACTCTGACACTTTCTCTGGAACGTAGAGTAGCTAAAGCGAAAGGAAGAAATGATGAAGTAAAAGAGCTGAGCAGAAGATTTCAAATGGTGGCTCGTGAAGAGAAAGTATTACAATGAAATGTGAAAAGACCTGAAGTTAGAAAACCAAAAGGGAAGAGCGCACTTGGAATTTCTCAAACTGAAAGAACTGAAGAAAAAATTAAGCCTCAAATTGCAATTTTGAAGGATTCTATGGGCAAAACATTGAATGACTCAGGAAGCATCAAAAGTAGATGGAAGGAATACACAGAGTCACTGTACCAAACAGAGTTGGTCGGTGTTCAACCATTTCAGGAGGTAGAATATGGTCAAGAACCGATGGTACTGAAGGAAGAAGTCCAAGCTGCACTGAAGGCATTTGCGAGAAACAAGGCTCCAGGGATTGATGGAATACCAACTGAGATGTTTCAACAAACGGATGCAGCACTGCATGTGTTCACTTGTCTATGCCAGGAAATTTGGAAGACAACTACCTGGCCAACTGACTGGAAGAGATCCATATTTGTGCCCATTCCAAAGAAAGGTGATCGAACAGAATGCAGAAATTATCGAACAATATTATTACGATCACATGCAAATAAAATTTTGCTGAAAATCATTCAAAAGCGGTTGCAGCAATACATCCACAGGGAACTGCCAGAAATTCAAGCCGGATTCAGAAGAGGACGTGGATCTTGGCTGAAAGCAGAGAATACCAGAAAGGTGTTTACCTGTCTTTTATTGACAATGCAAAGGCATTCAACTGTGTGGATCATAACAAAGTATGGATAACTTTGCAAAGAATGGGATTCCAGAACACTTGTTTGTGCTCGTGAGGAACCTGTACTTAGACCAAGAAGCATTCATTTGAACAGAGCAAGGGGATACTGCGTGGTTTAATATTAAGAAAGGTGTGTGTCAGATTTGCATCATTTCACTATACTTATTCAATCTGTATGCTGAACAAATAATCCGAGAAGCTGGAGTATATGAAGAAGAATGTGGCATCAGAATTGGTGGAGGATTCATTAACAACCTGTGATAGGCAGATGACACAGCCTTGCTTGCTGAAAGTGAAGAGGACTTGAAGCATTTACTAGTGAAACTAAAAGACTACAGAATGCATTGCGCCTCAACATAAAGAAAACAAAAATCCACACAAGGGGACCAATAAGCAACATCATGACAAGTGGAGGAAAGATTGACTTTGTTAAGGATTTCATTTTCTTTGAATCTACAGTCGACACCCATGGAAGCAGCAGTCATTGGGCAAATCTGCTGCAAAAGACCTCTTTAAAGTGTTAAAAAGGAAAAATGTCACTTTGAGGACTAAGGAGCACCTGACCTAAGTCATGATATTTTCAATCGCCTCATATGCATGTGAAAGCTGGACCATGAGTAAGGAAGACGAAAGAGGAATTGACACCTTTGAATTATGGTGTTGGCAAAGAATATTGAAAATACCGTGAACTTCCAGAAGAACAAACAAGTGTGTCTTGGAAGAAATACAGCCAGTGTACTCCTTGGAAGTGAGGATGGCGAGACTTTGTCTCACGTACTTTGGACATGTTGTCAGGATGGACCAGTCCCCAGGGAAGGACATCGTTCTTGGTAAGTAGAGAGTCAGCAAAAAAGAAGAAGACCTTTGACAAGATTTATTGACATCATGGCTGCAACAATGGGCTCAAGCATAACAACCATTGTGAAGATGGTGCAGGACTGGGCAGTGTTTCGTTCTGTTGTACATAGGGTCACTATGTGTCAGCACTGACTTCACCTAACAACAGCAACAACAACAGCTACCTTGCATCATTGTTGCTGCATGAAGAAAATATAGGTGAATATCTTCTTTTATTGGTGTAGGAAATTATTTTGTCAATAAGGCTGTATAAAATTAAGATCTCTGTTCTTCAAAGAATACTTAAGGGAAGTAAAATACATGTTACAAACTGGTAGATGGTATTTATAGCAAATATAACTTTCAAAGAATTAGTATCAAGAACTACAATCAAAGGGAAAGCAAGCCAATGGAAAAATGAGCAAAAGATGTGAACAGACTGGGAAAAAATTTTTGGCTACGACAAATCTGATCAGCATCTAATCTCTAAAATCTACAAGATACTGCAAAGCCTCAACAACAAAATGCAACTAACCCAATTAAAAAATAGGCAGAGGATATGAACAGGCACTTCACCAAAGAAGATATTCAGGTGGCTACCAGACACATGAAGAAATGCTCACGATCATTAGCCATTAGAGAAATGCAGATCAAAACTACAATGAGATATCATCTCACCCCAACAAGGCTAGTATTAATG
>NW_004443939.1:23315833-23333638 GCF_000243295.1 Trichechus manatus latirostris | reverse complement strand
GCTGTCACAGTATGGGGAGAGCAATTAGAGTCACATAACAATGTATGTATAAATTTTTGTATGGGAAACAAACAAACAAACATACAAAAAAAGAACCAATGGTATTGAAGGAAGAAGTCCAAGCTGCACTGAAGTCATTGGCAAAAAAAAACAAGGCTTCAGGAATTGACGGAATACCAACTGAAATTTTTCCACCAATGGATGCAACGCTGGGAGTGCTCACTTGTCTATGATAAAAAAATTTGGAACACAGCTACCTGGCTAGCCAACTGAAAGAGATCCATCTTTGTGCCCAATCCAAAGAAAGGTGATCCAACAGAATGCAAAAGTTATCAAACTATCGTTAATATCACACGCAAGTAAAATTTTGCTGAAGATCATTCAAAAGCAGTTGCAGCAATACATCAAAAGGGAACTGCCAGAAATTCAAGCCAGATTCAGAAGAAGATGTGGAATGAGGGATATCATTGCTCATGTCAGATGGATCTTGGCTGAAAACAGAGAATACCAGAAACATATTTACCTGGGTTTTATTGACTATGCAAAGACATTCGACTGTGTGGATCATAACAAATTATGGATAACATTGTGAAGAATGGGAATTCCAGAACACTTAAGTGGGCTCATGAAGAACCTGTACATAGACCAAGAGGAAATCATTCAAACAGAACAAGGGTATACTGCATGGTTTAAAATCAGTAAAGGTATCCGTCAGGGTTGTATCCTTTCACCATACTTATTCAATCTATATGCTGAGCAAATAATCTGAGAAGCTGGACCTATATGAAGAAGAACGCGTCATCAGGATTGGAGGAAGACTCATTAACAACCTGCCATATGCAAATGACACAACCTTGATTGCTGAAAATGAAGAGGACTTACAGCACTTACTGATGAAGATCAAAGACTATAGCCTTAAGTGTTTATTGCACCTCAATGTAAAGAAAACAAAAATCCTCGCAAGTGGACCAATAAGCAGTATATCATGGTAAATGTAGAAAATATTGAAGTTGTCAAGGATTTCATTTTACTTGGATCCACAGCTAACGCCCGTGGAAGTAGCAGTCAAGAAATCAAACAATGTACTGCATTTGGGACAAATCTGCTGCTAAAGATCTCTTTAAAGTGTTGAAAAGCAAAGATGTTACCTGAAGACTAAGGTGTTCCTGCTCCAAGCCATGGTATTTTCAGTTACCGCATATGCATTCAAAAACTGAACAGTGAATAAGGAAGACTGAAGAAGAATTGACACCTTTGAATTATGATGCTAGCAAAGAATATTGACTATACCATGGACTGCCAAAAGAATAAACAAATCTGTCTTGGAAGAAGTGCAGCCAGAATGCTCTGTAGAAGCAAGGATGGTGAGAATTTGTCTGACAAACTTTGGACATGTTATCAGGAGGGACCAGCCCTTGGAGAAGGACATCATGCTTGGTATAGTAAAGGGTCAGTGAAAAAGAGGAAAACCCTCACCCTCAAGGAGATGAATTGGCACAGTGGCTGTAACACAGTGAGGATGGCGCAGGACTGGGCAGTGTTCCGTTCTGTTGTACATAGGGTAGCTATGATTCTCAACCTATTGGATGGCACCTAACAATAACAACAACAAAGAAAGCTCCTTTTCATTAAGTAACATTGACATATAAATTCTTGTATATAAGTGTATGTATATGTATATATAGGATTCTCTGGCTGGCGCCAATGGTTAAGCATTCGACTACCTGCAGAAAGGTTGGCAATTCGAACCCACTCAGAGGTGCCTTTGAAGACAGGCCTGGTGATCTGCTTCTGAAAGGTCACAGCCTTTAAAACCCTATGGAGCAGTCTTACTCTGCCCACATGGAATTGTCATGAATCTGAATAGGCTCAATGGCAACTGACAACAACATATGTATATATTTACCTATACACATACATACATATGTGATTTCTTTTACTTGAATTCCCTAAAAATTTTCACGATTATTCTGCTTACTTTGCTTAGCATGAGCAGTTTATTGACAGGGAACTAGCATAAAAAAATTTTTGTCAGGCAATTTTCTCAGGGATATTTCATCAGCGCATTCCATCGTGAGGTCTGTCAGTCAATAAAAACTTGACGGTACTTCTAGTTTCCTTTAATGTCATATATTTCTTAGGCAGGAGCCTTCTGAGAAATCAATACATCCTGCTTTATTTATCTATAACCGGTCTGATGTTACATCTTCTTCTATATATCCCTTTGTTCTGAGTAGGTTACTACATCTGCCCTTACTCGTGTGAGCCAGGAATCCTTTTTCATTTATGTCCTGAGCATTTTATCATCTCCAAGATTAGGTTTAATCAGAAAACACTAAGATTGGGGCAAAACTGATTAAGGCCGTGTATTTCTTACTTTTCATTTTAAGAGAAACGGCTTGTCTTTTTTAATACTTCCTTCATTATCTCCTTGCCCCTATCAAGTGGGTGTAAAAACTTTGATTTTTTTTTTTAAGTAAAGCAAATTAAACTTAAAGAAGTTCTATTTTGAGATAATTCCATTAAATGAAAACTCATTGCCGTTGAGTCGATTCTGACTCATAGCGACCCTATAGGACAGAGTAGATGTGCCCCATACGGTTTCCAAGGAACAGATGGTGGATTCAAACTGCTGACCTTTTGGTTAGCAGCTGAGCTCTTAACCACTGCACCACCAGGGCTCCAGGCAAACCTTAAAATAATTAGACCATTCATGTGTACTTATTCATTCATCTTTTCACCAAATACTTAGGTGCTTCTCCTATGTATCAGGCACTTTGATAAGGCAAAAGATTAAGCAGAGACCAAAACTAACCCAGTTCCTGCCATTATGGTCTTTGTAGTTTAGAGAAGGAGACAAACAATAAATAATAAACCACAAAAGTAAGCAGTTATTTAGAAATTGAGATTAGAGCAATGAAGGAAAAATATATGGTTCTGTGACTGAATATTAAAGGGATACTCAGGGTAGACTGAGGGAGAGGAAAAGTTTCTCTGGAAATGAAACTTAAGCTGGTAAAATACCAAAAGGACTCGTAGATAGTATCTGAGGAATGGAAGATGGCCAATGTGTCTGAAGTATAGTGACGGAAGGAGAAAACGGTACAAGGCAAAACCAAGAGGTAGGTTCTGGCTAGATTATACAATCACTTGTAGGCCATGTTACAGCTTTTAAAATTTAAACTTAAGTGTATTGGCAGTCATTGAAGGGTTTTAAGGAGGTTAAAAAATAAGTTTAGTATTTTTAAAAGATTATCTGGCTGCTGGTTGTGTGTAGAATAGATTGGAAGAGAACAAAAGTGAAGAGGGGCAGGGGATTGGGTGTGCAGTGGAGGATGCCCATTAGGAGATTACTGCAGTTGAGTAGGTGAGAATAATGCCGTCCTGGACTAGCTTAGTGGCAAGCAGTGGAGACAAAATGAAGTGGATCTCTATTGTGGAGGCAGCGTAAGTTGATTATGGGATAGATTGGTTGAGCTATGTCAGAATGAGTTGTTAAGAATGATTTCCATTTTTAATCATGAGCAAACAGGTGGATGGGGGATACCATATACAGAGATGGAGAAGAATGAAGAAAGAACAGATTTAACAAAACTAAGTGTTAAAAATAGGGGGGCAGTGGTGGTTCAGTGGTAGAATTTTCGCCTTCCATGTGGGAGACCTGGGTTCGATTCCTGGACAGGACACCTGATGCACAGCTACTATGTGTCTGTTAGTGGAGGCTTGTGTGTTGCTATGACGCTGAACAAGTTCACTGGAGCTTCCAGACTAAGACAGATTAGGAAGAAAGGCCTGGCAATCTACTTTTGAAAGTCAGTCAACGAAAGCCCTGTGGATCACAATGGTCACGTTTTGTTTCATTCTGTTGTACATGGGGTTGCCATGAGTTGGGAGTCGACTCGACATCAGCTAACAACGACAAGCATTAAAAACCCAGAGTTGGGAGTCATTGCTCTAGAGAGCTAGAGAGGAAAGAAGTAGTAAAAGAGCCATTTGGTGTGGCAAAGGAGCAATGCTGAAGATGACAGAACCTTTAGTGAATGGTCAATAGGAATAGACCTCTGAGAGACAGTTCCCATGATTCAGGAGAATAGTGGGCCTGGGTGCATTGATAATAACCTCAGAAGTAGATGTAAGAACACTTGATTACTGACAACTTGTTTGCCCTTGTACAAATCACTTAACCTATTGGCATCCATTCCCTCGTCTGTTAAGTGAAGACATTAAATAAGGTTCCTTTTTATTCTAGCATTCTGTGATTATATGCAGTGGGAGACAGCAGGAGCTGTCAGAAAGACCTAGAGTTCAATTCCAGGGAATTAATTTGTTTAATTTCCACATCTGTAAAATGGGACTAAGATTAACGAGGTAGCACATATAAAATATCTTACATATTGGAAGTGCCTTTCTTCCTTTCTTTCCTTTTAATTTTATTTGGAAATTAATCATACACACACTTTCCTATTACATATTTTATAAAATTTGAGAGACAGACTGGAGTAGAATACTAGCTTCAATACATTTTTATATTTTTTATTGTTCTCATTTGATCTTACTTCTCTGGACCTATTTGTTCATTTGTAAAATGAATGTAATGATATCTAGCTTATAGAGCTGTTGTGAGATTTGGATGAAATAATGCATGCCAAGGGCCTAGAAAAATGCCTGGAACATAGTAGGATCTCAAATTTGATCTCAAATTTGATTCTCTTTTCCTTTATTCCTTAAATGAAAATTAGTTTAACTATTTAACCCATAACTCTTTTTATACATTTCATTGTAAGACAAAATGGAGGTCAGGTAAGTAATCTTCAGGCCAGAATTACAGGACAATTGACCATGTAATATTTATTTCTGTCTTGACTAGTGACTACATTTCCAGGCAGAGTCAGTCAGTATCTTGTTATGCTTTACTGTAGCCAAGGGGAATTTTGACTTAATCATTGTGAGAGAAAACAGTGCCAAAACCAGTTGAAAAGCTTCTCTAAGCTTAACTGGCATCCATCAAACCTTTGTGATATATGTCATTTAATGCCAATGAAAGTCCAGTTTGGATTTTAATGGCAATAATGATCTTTAAAACAGGTAAAAAGATTCTGAAGTGCTTTACAAAAGCAAACACACACACACACACACACTCTTTGCTTCAAGAGTGCTGCTAGCCCGATTTTGAAGCCATTACAATCAGTGAGCTACTCAAGCTTCTCTCAGATTGCCCTTTTCAGTAGCATCCAATTTTCTACCTCTTAGTCCTGAGGTTTCCTTAAGTGAATTGCTGAAGAGAAGACAAAAGGCCCATCCCATAATATGCCTAGCATGCGGAGGCCAGTTAAATGGGATTCCTAGCACCTTTGTATTTCAAGCTCTGGCTTAGCTCACAGGTGGCTGTAATTCTGTCTGGCAAGGCTAAGAGCATCTGGAGATCTTGACCAATGTGCTTTCTTCACACAGCCTTTAAAGTCCAGGAACTGTGAGGTTCAAACCATACAAGTTTAAGATTTTACCACCTTTGGCTCTGGGTATTACAAGAAGCCCTAACCCCAATCTCTCCCACTAATCTCTCTCTGCCACCTGTTTCTCTCGTTAATTCTGACTACCCTAAGATTAGTTGTTCTAAAATAAAATAGCTCTTGAATGAAGTTTCACTTCATCTTAAAACTTAACTCTCTGTTAAACAAAGGGTAAACTCTTTAACCTGGCACAATCTGACCCCAAGCTACCTGCCTAGATTTTTCCCTCAGTGTAATCTTTGTGATCCTGGCATGCCATCCAAGTGTAATTTCTTGGGATTTTGCTGATTCCCAGTGGCACTAACAGAAGCAGGGTACAGGCTCCCTCTTATTTTGAGATCCAGAGACTTCTTCCTCACTTCTCCTCCTGTAGCCCATGGGAATATTTTTATTTTATATGGAAAACATTTTGCCTTCATACATCTTTAAAATATTCCACCTATGCCCACGAATCTCTTCCCCTAAAATGTTTTTTTTTTTTTTTCTTTTTTAAAAGCAAAGCGAGTAATCCTTATAGGATCCTCTGTTTTGTCCCTCAAAATATGGATTCCCTGCAGTAGTGGGCATAAAGGTGGGTACCAACTTTCCTGAAATAAATTAAAGAAGAAAATGCAGGGATAAAAAATATGTATAAATTTATCTTTTAAAATATTATCTAGCTATCCAGTCATTATCTCATTTAACCTTCAAAACAAGCCCTATGAAATGAATTTTATTATACCATTTTAGAGATAAGGAAACTGAGGACATTAAGCAACTTGTCCAACAGTATATACCTATTTAATAGTAAACCAATATCTAAATGAAAGTCTATCTGTCTGACTTCATAGTATAAGCTTCCATCGAAGGGCATTGATAGTCTCCAGTGCATGAATTATATAAACAGGTCTCCGTAGGCTCCATCTGGACTCCTACAAGGAAAAGAAATGTGATTCCAAAGTTCTGTTTTCAGCAGGCTGAAGGCTAAAGTTTCTCATTTACTGCAAAGGGGAAGGAAATGGAAACTATTACTGAATGGCAGTGTTACCAATCTTAACTTGTGGAAGTCAACACTTATAAAATGTGTAGAGGTTGATGGCTTGTTGTATGTGGTCTAAGGCTGGGCCAGAGTGAGAAAGGGACTTTTGCCTGAGAAAAATGGGCTCTTGAGTACTGTCAATGAGTTAGTATATATTGAGGTGATTCAAATGGCCTGGAGTAGCTGGCCACGAAAGTCCAGATACAAACTGGGACTGACAGGTATTGGGTTAACTTTGGGATGCAAAGTCTAATAGCTCCATTGCCAGCAGAGACTGAGTCAAGAACATGGGCATGAAGTAGGTCCAAAACATCTTATTCAATTAAAGAAAATTTGGCAAAATTAGCAATCATATACCAAGATATAAAAGTAATAAGTAGTTGAACGATCCAGTAGTCCTTTTTTGATTGTCAGGCAAAACAAAAAGTGATGAAGTAAAAGTTGAACTGGCTAGATACGTATTTTATCAACAATATTTACAATATTTATGAATCACTGCTGCTTTTATTATTTAAACAAAGTGTTATGGGGCTCCTCAGACACCTTGGTGTTAATGGGATTAAATGATAGTATAGTGAACAGAGAGAGGGCTTTGGAGTCAGACTAATCCAGTTCAAATCCTAGTTAGCCGCTTAATAATCAGTTAATCCTAAGAGAGTCACTAAACTCTCTGAGCCTCACCTGAAAAATAAGAATAATAATTACTTAGTACGATTATGGTGAATATTATTAATAACACATGTAAACTACCTAGAGTAGCACTTGGCACTTAGAAGCTATTGAATAAGTAGTACCTATAATAATTATTTCCTGCTGCAGCCCTGACTGGACTATCTCAGTGGTATTGTATTTACAAAGAGCCTGAGTCTGATGCAGAAGTCCACCTTCCATCCTGAGTCTTAAACCCTATTTAATGTATTTATCCTGTTAGGGACTAAGTTCACTCATGCAATGCTGACCCAGAAATCCAGGACTAGGATTAAATTATCCTGAATTTGGGCTGTAATAATAAGAGACAGAGTCTCTCCTTTCTACTCTTTTTAGAAAACCACCAGAAACAATTTTTTACAATAAATTTTTCAGGTTTCTAATAAGTTCTGGAGAACATTAGTCTCAGGTTTTCAGATCGAATACATATTGTTCTCTTAAATGTGTTTGCCTGGAGCAGATTGACACTGAAATCATTGACTCATAATTCATTCAACAAGTATCTGAGCACCTGCTTAAGTGCCAAACGCTGTTTATAAGTGCTTGAGATATATCAGTGAACAAAACAAACAAAATTCTTCTCATGGAGTTTACATTCTAGTGGGAAGAGGAAAACAATAAAAAAAATTAAGAAAATGATATTTTAGAAGGTAATAAGTGATAAGGAAAAAAGGAGGATGGTAAGGAAATCAGGATTACTGACAGGAGAGGAAAGTTGCAATTTAAAATAGGGTTATGATGGAAGTGTTCTAAAATTAAATTGTGATGATGTTTTCACAACTCTGTGTGGTAGGCAATCTAGTGCCCTGCCCCAGAAATCCGCATCCTAATACCTGGAAACTATGAATATGTTATGTGGTTGCTAATCATCAAACCATAAAACAAGAAGATTATCTTGGATTATCTGGGTGGGCTCAGTGAAATAAAAAGCGTTCTTAAATGCGGAGGTGGGAGGCAGGAGAGACAGAGTTAGAGAGATGACATTTTGACAAAGACTCTACAGGCCATTGCCAGCTTCAAAGATAGAGGACGCAGGCTGTGAACCAAGAAATATGAGGTGGAAGGTTAATATAGGGTTTTGAGCAGAAGACTGACACATTGTGACTTATACTTAAAAAAAGAATCACTCTAACTCCTGTGTTGAGAATAGACTGGAAGAGGACAAGAATGTAGTCTGAGAGAACAGTTAGGAAGCTATTTCAATAGTCCAGGTGGGAAATAGTGATGGTAGGTGATACAGTGGAGGTACTGAGAAAGTTAAATTTTGTATACATTTTGATGTCAGAATCAAGAAGATTTCCTAACAGATTGGAAGAGGGGTGTGAAAAAAAGAGACGAGTCAAGCATGACTTTAATCTCTTTGGCCAGAATAGCAGAAATGATGCAGTTGCTATCAATTAACATAGAAGACTGCAGGTGGAAGTTTTAAGAGGAAGAAATTTGGTGAGGGACATACTGAGTTTGTGATGTATAGGCACACAACAACAACTAGACATCCAGGTGGAGATGTCAGATAGGCAAGTGGATACATAGGACTACAGTTGAGGAGAAAAGTCTGAGCTAAAGATACACATTTGGAAATTGTTGGCTTATGAATGGTATTTAAAGCAATAAGACTGAATGGGAACACCAAGGGAATTAGTGTAGGTACAGAAGAGGTCTAAGGATTGAGTGCTCTAATTTTAAGAGGTCTAGGATAAGAGGAAGAATGTGGAAATTAGACAGAGACGGAACATCCAATAAAATAGGAAGAAAACCATGGGTGATTATATAGACATAGTACTGGAAGGCAGAAATCAGATCTGAGTTGCCTCAGTTTTCAGGCAGGAGTTGGCTTCCTCTTCAGTGTTCTCACTGACTCTCTTTGCCTGTGTGCCCTGGTTTGCTGTTAGCACAAACAGGAGTTGAAACATTGGCTTAAGAGATACAGGAAATTTTGGTATCACGCTGTCCCAGCCACTTAATTCCCAAAGCCATGGGTTGTGTGAGGAGGCAGTCCTTTGGATAAGCCTGGTGGCCATGTCTTCCCCATTTTTCCCCCTGCTAGCATCTTTGGGCTTCAGGAACAAACCACTGCACCCTCCACTCCAAGCCTAATGGTTTGTCTGAATGTCTGCAAGGTGAAAGAGATACAGTTACAGGCTAGGTGCCAAGATATCTGACCACCCCTCCTTGAGTGGTCAGGCAGGTGGGTAATAGTTCAGATAGGCTTAGAAGTATAAAAATGTCTGGGGAACAGATTTTCCTCTGTCCCTCAGCTATGGTATTAGTGGGAAGCACATGTAGCAGAAGTTCTCAGCCCACCTAATTAAGCCTACCTGGCCAGTGGGGACTGGCAGAATGTAGGCCCCCTTTTAGTGTCTCTCACCTACAATGCCAGGTGGAGGCATGTGTGAAGAGTTTTCTGTCTCTACTGGCAGCTTCCAGAAGCCAGAGGAGACTGGAGTGCCATGTAACTGTCCTTTTGAGTCCCTTGTCTACAGTGTATAGCAGTAGATCTGTTACTCTGGAGAATGCTGAATGATGCAAGTATCCTTCTGTGTTGCCCCATAGCACCACAAAATTCCCCCATCACAGCTCTTATCAAACATTATCGTACTTTTCTGTATACTTGTCCATTTCTTTCTCTAGACCAGGGGTTGGCGAACTTTTTCTGTAAAAGGCCAGACAGTAAATAAGTTAGGCATTGAGACCTGTATGTTCTTGTCACAACTACTCAACTCTGCCATTATAATGCAAAAGCAGCCATTAAAAAAAGAAAAAAGTTGCCGTGGAGTTGATTCCGACTCATAGTGACCCTATAGGGCAGAGTAGAACTGTTCCATAGGGTTTCCAAGGAGCAGCTGGTGGATTTGAACTGCCAACCTTTTGTTTAGCTTCTGAGCTCTTAACCATTGTGCCACCAGGGCTCCAGACATCAGATTAGACATAACCAAAGAAATAGTGAGGAGTAGATGACACGGAATGAAGCACAGAAAGATAAAAGATGGAGATGAGGATGAAATGGTTAAGAGAGAGAAACAATGGATAGACTAGGTCTACATGACCAGAAGGAGAGAACAAAGACGGGGAGAGGCAATATTCAAAAAGATAATTTTCTTGATTTAATGAAATTTAATTAAACTGGGCTTCGGAAACTGTATGAATTGTTGAAATTGTATGTAAATCTTTGGGACTGTGCTCCAATAAAACTTTATTTATAAAAACAGGCAAGAGACTTGGTTTGGCCTGGGCTGTAGTTTGCTGACTTCTGCTATAGACTGTAAGCTCTATAAGGGAAAAGAATATATTTTTTGTTGACTGTTACATCTGCAGCACTCAACACAGTTCCTGAAACACAGTAAAAAGGTCAGAAATACTTGTTTAAGGAATAAGAACAACCTAGCGCATCCTGGCTAAGAAAATGGCCTTCCTTATGATCATGAAAATGTACTATTTAAAAATTACTTTATGTGCATTCTTTCAAAGCAATTGTGTTGTTGTTAGGTACTGTTGAATGAGTTCCGACTCATAGTGACCCTGTGCATAACAGAATGAAACATTGCCTGGTCCTGTGCCATTCTCACAATAGTAGGTATGTTTGAGCCCATTGTTGCAGCCACAGTGTCAATCCATCTCATTTAGGGTCTTCCTCTTTTTTCTACTTTACCAAGCATGATTTCCTTCTCCAGAGACTGGTCCCTCCTGATAACATGTCCAAAATTAAGTGAGATGCCATCCTCACTTCTAAGGAGCAATCCTAATTCCTTAAAATATTTTCTTTGTCCCTGTCTAGAATTGACTTCCATTTTAATGGTCCGGCTCAATATTTCCAAAATTTAACTGTATGGCGAGGCAGTTGTTTAATATTTCTAGCCATAACCAGGAGCTATAGCTGTTGCTTTCTCTTTACACGCAGTTGAGATGGAGTTGTCACTGAGATCAAGTCTGAGCATTGTGGTTATTGGGGGTCTGGTATTTATTGACTATTCCTGTCTCTCTGCACTGCGTGCTATATGGGTAAATGGTGATTCATTTGCAGAGATATCATGTATTTACATTCATTTAATGGAGTTTCATGTGGTTTCTTAGCCATGATTTACTTCCTTAAATTATGAATGGGAAATCAGGAGGTTTACCAGAATTTTGGCTTGTACCTTTGCCAGGTAATGAGTAAAACGTGGTGTAGGAGATGAGAAGCTATGCTGTGGTAGTCACATCTTTTAACCAGACATTGTCAGGATATTGAGCCAGATTTGGTCAGATGAGCAAGTTAATCCCTGGGAAGTCACATTACTTCTGGCTTATTTGAAAGAAAAGGAAAATAATAGAAAGGATGCCTGCATTTTTAAAGTAACCCCTCAAAACCATAATTATTTCCATTTTTTCCAGATTTAACTGTTCCTTACGTAGTACTAGAGGATTTTTAGTTTGTTTTGAGCATCAACCAAACCTATAAGAAAAGGGGCTTTAAGACTCCATCCATCCTTAACCCTTTCAAGAACCAATTATTTTCTGCCTTGAATTTTTTTTTTTTTTTTGATACCATATGTTTTCATTAATGAAGCATGGTGAGTCATGGAGAGTGTTTAAATTTTTGGTTGGTAATATGGATTTTGAGAAATATTATATGGTACTACATGGCTACCACAGAACTTTTAAGGTTCTCGATCCCCGTAATTAGTGGTTGCCCATCTGTACCACCAGACCTTGGTTGCTGATATTTTTTTGTGGTTTCTTCTGTTAGGTTACATGGGGAACCTCTGGCTTTCCAAATATGACACACACAATAAAAGCAAACCCACCAGGGCTCCCTAATCATCATACAAGAAACTATAAATATGCTTACAAGGCTTAGGTAGGGGTACAAAAGCCAAGAGAGACAAAATTTTCACCCAGTCACACTTCCTGGCTTTACTACCTTACTTGCAAGCTTCACACCACAGCTATTTTGCTTCAACTAATGTGTCTTTCACCTTTTGCTATTACACGAGTCCCCACTGGAGGGAAGCAAATACTTTCAGTGGTAAAGGTATGTTACCAAAGAACCTGAGAGCCAGAAAAAGTGGGTGGTACACTGTATATACCATGGACCATGATTAACTGGCCACAGGAACTACATATGGTGAAAGACAGGCTTAGCAGGCATCTGGTGCAGAGATCTACCACTGGGCTTGCAGAACTTGCCACTCCCATGAGCTAAAGAACTATATCTGGGCCAAGTGGTTTCTCAACATTGTGTGAATTGCAGTAAAAGCCTTTTGTGTTTTAAAGTTAAATGCAGACCCAGGAGAGAAGAAAAGAGATTAATGAGAAGTTAGAGGAAAACGGAAGAATGAGGAGTAGAAAAGAGACCATAGAAAAGAGGAAAAAGAAGTCACTTGATGGTGCTTTATAGAGTAAAAGGAATTCTTAACTTTTAAGTGTAATTCTTTCAATAGTTCTCTGAGCTAGGCAGGGTAATTATTCCTTTTTGCAGATGAAGAAACTGACTTTCAAAGCAATTAAGTGACTGTCACACTGTAGTGAGGAAGCCAGGTCCTGAATCTAGGTCTTCTTCCTGACTCTGGGAGAGAACTAAGAGTGGGAGGAGGAATGAAACAGATCCTTACCCTAACCGAGGAAAGGGTACATGCTTGTCTCCATTGCCATTCACCTGCCTAATTCACCACTTTCTTCCATAGTTTCTCTCTAAATTCTAAACCTTGAGATTGAAGGGTTTAAGGACTGGGTTTCTGGTAGCCAACATTTCTCCCTGATCTTCATTTCAAGTTAACTTTAAGGCTTGGCTCAGTTGTTTCTTCCCTTGTTTCCCATCACTCTTCCAATCCAGTGTATTAATCAGCCCAGGAAAGGTGGGCATAGGGAAACAGAGACTTTGGGTGAGATTGGTCATCAGGAGTGGGGAGAGTTGTGTGTATTGAGTTAAAGAGGAAATTTTTAATTAAAGGAAGCCAAACAGTTGTTTTAAGATGATCATTCCTTGAATAGGAGGCAGCGTTACTTTTGTGTTTTCTTGATAATTTAGTGTAATAATTGACATTGTTAAGGCAGTAGTCATTTTATAAAAAGCTCAAAGCAAATGCCCATTTTATAGTGGTCAATTAGAAATGGTAAATGAACATTTTTGTTAGTGAGCAGGACCAGTTGTAGCTTCCATTTGAATGAAAATGCTATCATTTTCTTGTAGGCTGGGGCTTTGAGCATGTGGGTAGACTTTTCTGTTTTAAGTTTAGAAAGTGTATTCATTTCTTGCAGATTTGATCCCTGGTGTTCTCAGATGTCCTAGCCTTTTCCATACGATGGTAAACTTCTAAGTACAAAAACTTTACATTGAGATATTGTCTGCTTTTCTTGATGTAGCCTGATGTTATCACTGCTGTATTAACATTGTGTTTATGTCTGTCTTGGAAACATTTAAAATTCGTGCTCATGTTTCCTTCACTAGCAAATTCTCACTTGGGATAAACCCACTGCCATCAAGTCAGTTCTGACTCATAGCGACCCTACAGGACAGAGAACAAGTGCCCCAGAGGGTTTCCAAGGCTATAAATCTTTACGGAAGCTGACTGTCCTATCTTTCTTCCATGGAGCAGCTGGTGGGTTCAAACTGCCGACGTTTTGGTTAGCAGCTGAGCGCTTTAAGCACTGTGCCATCAGGGCTCCTTCTACTACCAGAACTACCACCTTATATTTATTTAAACAATGATCTAACCATGAAGAACGTTTTAGATACAAATCCCAGATTGCCATATCTTTGTTAGGGAAGGTGCCCAGAGCTCACTTCAGCTAGACCCAGTTAAACTTACACACATGGAAATGCTGTTCTTTGTTTACATAATAGCTTTGTAGTCATGCTTTTCTGCTCTGTTTCAACACATGGAGTTAGTTCCTCAGGCTCATATAAATCACTGAATGAGGAATTCTTTCATCTAGTGGCAGATATTTAACATTTATCTTCAAATTTTTTATGTTGTTCCTCAGTTTCAAAAGAAACTCTAATCCTATAGAAGACAGGCCTTTGGTTGTCACTGTCATTATTATCATCATCCACATTATTTTCTGCCATTTGTTCAGGTCAGTCCTGGTTCACTATCAGAAGAGGAATCAGACAATAGCAACTTAAAAGCTAAATAAAATTTGAAAACAAATTAATTTGGTATGTTTATAAAAAAGAGCAGAAAAAAAGTGAAGAGAGGTGCAATTGGGATCCAAGAATAATAATCTGTTTATAAAATGACAAAACTCTAAACCAAGTTTTAAAATAGTCAGATGGCTTCTCAAATCATCTATTCCTTTTCCTCTGTCATCAGCTCCACAACATCACTATTCTTTTTCTTTTCACAGGTCAGTGGCTGTGGGTATAGATATTGAAAGGGCAAATGGAGTAGAAGCCAGAGAACCTGGATTCAGGACCTGGCTTCGCTGCTTGGGTAAGTCACTGAAAGTCTCTGAGTTTGTTTATTCAGCTGTAAAATGGGATAAATGACACATGGCTGCCTCCTCTATAGGATTAAGGTGAGAGGAATAAGTAAGAGAATGTAGAAGCGTTATGCCAAATAAATAATTTTCATGATGAGAATTATTCCTCCACTGAGTTACATTAGAAATTTCGATAATTTCATTTATGTTCCCACAATTTTTTCTAGAAAAACCTGCCAATATCCCTTTTTCAGAGTTTGCTGTTAGAGCCCCTGCTGACCATGCTGTGTCAGTTATTCTCCCCTGGGATTTTAGAAATAGAACTCAAATTTCATTTAGTTTGCTGGAGGTACTTTACCTGTAAGGGGTGTGGTTTGGGGACTGAGGTTGCCATTTTTCGGCAGCAATTTTGTTTTTTATTTTGTGCACTGATAAGCAAGTTCTGACAGAACGCACCTGTTTTTTTTTTTGAAAAGCAGAACAGAGAATAAAAAGAATAGGGTCAATGTGATAAATGGAAGAGATGAGAAACTATAGCGTCCCAGAGAGTTTTTGATAAAGCCTGAGCTGAATTTCTTACCCTGTGGTTCTGGGGAATATCCCTGATTCTTTATAATAAATCTCTCTTTATTAAGGCTAGTTTAAGTGTGGTTGAGTTTTTTCTTTTTTTTTAAATCAACTCCAAGGGACCTGGTTGTAAAGAAAAAAAGTGTCAGTAAGAGAGAACAGTAACCAGAAACAGACCAACTAAAACAAATGGTTGTCACTGCATGAGATAGTCCACAGTGCTCTGGAATTGACTCCTAACACTACTGATGAATGTTCTCATCTGATGCATTGTCTTTGATGATATCTAGATGGACTAGTTAAATGTCACAGTTGGCCAGCATTTTTTTGTACTCACTGATTCTTTTTATATTTATTTTGCAAGATTATTTTGTGGTGAAACTGGGGCTCCCCCTACATAAAAAGCAGTTGCCATTGAGAGGACTCTGAAACATGGTGTGTTTGGATGTGTGTCAGGGTAGAGCTGTACTCCATGGGGAGTACAGTGGCTGATTTTTTTGGAAGTAGATTGCCAAGCCTTTCTTCTGAGGCACCTCTGGGTGGGCTCGAACCTCCAGCCTTTCAGTTAGCAGCTGAGTGTGTTAACCTTTTGCACCACCTAGGGACCCCTCCCCTCCACCGCTACTTAGGAATCTTAAATAATTATTAAGGCATATTTCATACTCCACAGAAAACTTTTGAAGTAAATGCCATTACTGGTAGCATATAGAGCCCTAGTTTTAGTTTCACTTGTGTGATATTGGATGTGCCATTTCACTATCAGAGTCTACTAGAAAATATTCATTTAAGGCAAAAGAAAGCAGTAAAGAAGTAATAGAGGAACAAAAAAGACATGATATATAGAAAAGAATTAAATGGTAGGTTTAAATCCAACTACATCAGTAATATTACGTAAATGGACTAAACAGTTCAATCAAATGGCAAAGTCGGACTGGATAAAAAACAAAATCCCAGATTTATATACTATATACTATATACTATATACTATATACTATCTACAGAAGACATATTTTAGATTCAAAGATACAAAAACTTACCAGTGTTTATAGCAGCTTTATTTGTAATAACCCCAAACTGGAAATAACCCAGATGTCATCAGTGGGGGAGTGGTTGAACTCTGGTACATGAATATAATGAAATATCACTCAACAATAGAAAAGAATGAACTATTGATACACACAACAGCCTGGCTGAATCTTTGAAGAATTATGCCGAGTACAAAAGCTAATCACAGACATTACACGCTGTATGATTCCATTTATGTAACCTTCTTAAAAATGACAAAATTACAGATAGGGAGAACATGTTAATAATTTCTGGAGGGAAAAGAGAGATGGGGCAGAAGGGAAATGAGTGTGGCTATAAAAGGGTAACATGTGGGATCCTCATGGTGATGGAAACATTCTGTGTCTTGACTGTTAATGTCAATATACTGGTTATATTGTACTGTAGTTTTATAAGATATTGCCATTAGGAGAGAGTGGGTAAAGTGTACATGGGATCTTTCTGTATTATTTCTTACAACTGCAGGTGAATCTACAATTATCTCAAAATATAAAGTTTATTTTTTAAAAATTTATGAGAAGTGCATCAGTGAGCTGTGGGACAATTTTAGGAACCCTAAATAAAGGTGACTGGAGTCCCCAAAGGAAAGGGGAGATAGGTGAGGACAAAAAAATAAGTTTTGAAAAAATAATGTCCAAAAATTTCCCAAAATTTATAAAATATATATAATATGCAAAATAGAAGAACCTCAATGAACTCCAAGCACAAGAAACAAAGAAATTTGCACCAAGAAACATCTTAATTGGATTGCTCAAAATCATAAAGAGAAACTCTTAAAAGCAACCAGAGAAAAGAAACGTGATACATTAAGCATAAGGGCACAAGAAATTTCTCCTTGGAAATAATGCAAGTGAGAAGCCTGTAGAGCAATATCTTTAAGTACTGAAAGAAAGAAAGATAAAAGTCACTATGTAATTTTGCCCCCAGCAAATGTACCTGTTAAAACTGAAAGTGAAATAAAGGTATTTTCCTATACAGAAAAGCTGAAAGAATTCATCACCAGTAGACTTTTCCTTTAAATGTTTTTTTATTGTACTTTAGATGAAGGTTTACAGAACAAATAGTTTCTCATTAAACAGTCAATACACATATTGTTTTATGACATTGGTTAACAACCCCATGATGTGTCAACACTCTCCCTTCTTGACCTTAGAGGACCTTTTTTTTGGTGAAAATATACATAGCCAAAGTTACACCATTTCAAAAGTTTCTGCATGTACAACTCTGACATCGATTACATTCTTCCAGCTACACTGCCATTCTCACTATCCTTTTCCAAATTATTGCATCACCATTATCTTCAACTCACTGTCCCCTAGGCTTCACATCAAACCTTTTGAGTTGCTGTTGTCAATTTGATCTCACATAGATAATTCTTTCTTTTTTTTTGTACCTTAGATGAAGGTTTGCAGAACAAAAGGTTTCTCATTGAGTAGTTAGTATGCATATTGCCCTATGACAATAGTTAACAACCCCACGACGTGTCAACACTATCCTTCTCAACCTTGGGTTCCCTATCACCAGTTTTCCTGTCCC
>NW_004443939.1:23305609-23314468 GCF_000243295.1 Trichechus manatus latirostris | reverse complement strand
TGTGGGCACAATACTTTTCGCCTCCGTCTCCAATAGGCAGGGTCAGTCACTCAGGTATGGTACAGCAGGGCAGGTCTAGCTGAAGAGGAGTTCCTGGGAAGGGTTGTTTGTGTCACTTACTACAGCCGCCAGGGCGGGTTGGTAATCAGTCCAAGGAAGATTCCGGTAGGCCATGCCTGTGCTGCTTGGTGGTGTGATGTTAAGCTCACAGTGCAAGTAGGCAGGATGGAGGAGGGAGATTGTGATGTGTGGATCTAATATTGGTATGGGAGAGAGGAGAGAGGAACAGGGGCCTAAAACATACAAACAAAAGAGTGCTAGGGGAGCTTGCCGTTGGAGTGGAGAGATGAGAGACTATGAAATGGAGAAAAACAAAAAGAGGAAGAAGCCATAAAAAGAAAAGAATAAATAAATAAAATTAGAAAGAAAAAAGAACAGCAAAGCTCCCAGGGATCCCACCAGTGCGGCTATGAGTTCTAGGGAAGTTTTTCTCAGGTGTTGAAGTACAGCCTGGCTAGGAGGCGTAGAGGTAATCAGCCCCGGGTATCCAGGGGACAGGAATAGAAGGAATGCATAGAGAGATGAGAAACTGAGTAATAAAGAAAGACAAAAAGGGAAAGAAAACAAATTAAAAAAAACAAGGACAAGAAACCCTCCCCCAAAAAACAGAAAGAAAAAAAAAAAAGAAACCCACAAAAAAGAAATGCTCTCAGGGATCCCTCTGCATGTCTGTGCAAACTGAGGTGGTAGGTCCCAAGCCGCACAGCACCGCCTGGCCAGAAGGGGCTCCTAACTCGAGAAAAGAAAAAGAAAACAAACAGTTGAAAATGAATAAACAAAAGCCCCGGGATCCGACCAGCATGGCAGCACGGACCAGTAAGCAGTTCCACACTTGAACGGAGCTCCACAGCCCCTCAGGAAGAAGCAAAGATGGCTCACGGAGCCAGGTATTTGAGCAAAAGGAGGGGGAGGTGGTGAGAGAAATCAAAAGAAGCAGAAAAAAACAGCATCAGCAGCCAACAAATGGCACTCAGGGAGTTGGCCAGTGTGGGTGGGTGGAATCAAAGCAGCCGGTGCTTCCTGGCCAAGAGACTGTGGCCGTGGGAAGCAGAGAAGGCCGAGTGGGGGTGAAGAAGGGTAGGGGGTGGGAAAGCATATATCACTGTTTACCGGTTGTTCGGTCTCCTGCTGGAAGCTCCGTGAAGCTGCTTTCTCTTACCACCATTTGCTGGTCTCTGATAGGAGTCCAAGATGGTGGATCCATGCTGCATTAGCTGATGTATGTCTCCTCGCTCTCTGTTCTCTGTCAGTTTCTTATTCCAACTGGTGCTTAGCTGAGTTCTTTATCTCTTCATTTGATGTTTAGGATTTCAGGATTGCTGTTTTCTCTGTTTGGCTTAGTTTTTCGGATCTTTGCTGTGAACGGACGGCATGTTGCTTCTGCCTACGGTGCCAAGTTGCCAGAAGTCTCCCATCTCATTTCTTATTCAGGTTGTTTGCTTCCTCTCCTGTTTTTCTTTTGTCAGTTTGGCCAGTGGTTTATTGATTTTTTTTGATCATTTCAAAGAACTAGATTTGGTCTTGTTAACTCTTTCAATTGTTTTTCTATTCTCTATTTCAATAATTCTACTCTAATTTTTATTATTTGCTTTCTTCTGGTGCCCGAGGCCTTCTTTTGCTGCTTTCTGTTTGTTCAAGTTGTAGGGTTACTGTTTTGATTTTGGCCCTTTATTCTTTTTGGATATGTGCATTTATTGCTATAAATTGACCTCTGAGCACTGCTTTTGCTCTGTCCCAAAAGTTCTGGTAGGATGTGTTTTCCTTCTCATTTGATTCTATGAATTTCTTTATTCCATCCTTAATTTCTTCTGTAATCTAGTAGTTTTTGAGCAAGGTGTTGTTCAGTTTCCATGTGTTTGCTTTTTTTTCCTTGCTTTTTCTTTTTATTGATTCTACTTTTATGGCTTTATGTTCAGAAAAGATGCTTTGTAATATTTTGATACTTTGGATTCTGTTAAGGCTTGCTTTATGACCTAAAATGTGGTCTATTCTGGAGAATGTTCCATGTGCATGGGAAAAGAAAGTATATTTGGCTGCTGTTGGGTGGAGTGTTCTGTATATGTCAATGAGATCAATTTGGTTGATTGTGGCATTTAGATCTTCTGTGTCTTTACTGAGCTTCTTTCTGTATGTTCTGTCCCTCACTGAAAGTGGTATGTTGAAGTCTCCTACTATTATTGTGGAGCTGGCTATCTCTCTTTTCAATGCTGTTAAAGTTTGTGTTATGTATTTTGGATCCCTGTCCTTGGGTGTGTAAATATGTATTATGGTTATATCCTACTGGTGTACTGACCCTTTCTTTAATCATTATATAGTGTCCTTCCTTATCCTTTGTGGTGGATTTTACTTTAAAGTTTATTTTGTCAGAGATTAATATTTCCACTCCTGCTCTTTTTTGAGTGTTTTTTGCTTAATATATTTTTTTCCATCCTTTGAGTTTTAGTTTGTTCGTGTCTTTATGTCTAAGGTGTGTCTCTTGTAGGCAGCATATAGACAGATCTTTTTTTTTATCCATTCTGCCATTCTCTGTCTCATTATTGGTGCATTTAGTCCATTTACATTCAGCGTAATTATTGATAGGTTATGAGTTTAGTGTTGTCGTGTTGATGTCCTTTTTTGTGTGTGTTGTTGACAGTTTCTTTGTTCCACTTAATTTTCTGTGCTGAGTCGTTTTTCTTTATGCATTTTCTCTTCATCTTTTTCGTTGTTGATTTTGTATTTGCTGAGTATGTTTTTCTTTTTTATTTTGATGTGTAGGACTGTTAGTTTCCTTTGTGGGTACCATAATATTTACCCCTATTTGTCTAAGTTTAAATCTGTCTTTTATTTCTTTATATCACCTTGATATCCTCTCCATATGAAAGATCTATGACTACATTTTTTAGTCCCTCTTTTTTGTTTTTATGTTGTGATTTTTTACATATTGCTGTCTCTGTTTCCCTTTTTTTAGCATTTTAGCTTTGATTTATTTTTGTGACTTCCCTATCTGGGTTGATATCTGGTTGCTCTGTCCTGTGTTCTAGTCTTGGGTTGTTATCTGATGTTACTGATTTTCTAACTGGAGGATTTCCTTTAGTATTTCTTGTAAGTTGGGTTTGGTTTTTGCAAATTCCCTAAACCTCTGTTTATCTGGAAATGCCCTAATTTCACCATCATATATGAGAGACAGTTTTGCTGGATATATAATTCCTGGCTGGTAGTTTTCTTCCTTCAAGGCTTTATATATGTCATCTGATTGCCTTCTTGCCTGCATGGTTTCTGCTGAGTAGTCCAAGCTTAGTCTTACTGATTCTCCTTTATAGATGACTTTTTGTTTATCCCTAGTTGCTCTTAAAATTCTTTCTTTATCTTTGGTTTTGGCAAGTTTGATTATAATATGTCTTGGTGACTTCCTTTTGGGATCTACCTTGTGTGGGTTTCGATGAGCATCTTGAATAGGTATCTTCTCAGATTTCTTGAATAGCTATCTTCTCATCTTTCACAATATCAGGGAAGTTTTCTGCCAACAAATCTTCAACAATTCTCTCTGTTATTTTCTGCTATGCCCCCTCCTTGTGGTATTCCAATCACTCCTAGGATATTCCTTGTTTAAAAAAAAAAGTTTATTGTACTTTAAATGAAGGTTTACAGAACAAATAGTTTCTTATTAAACAATCAGTACATATATTGTTTTATGACATTGGTTAACAGCCCCACGACATGTCAACACTCTCCCTTCTCGACCTTGAGGACCTTTTTTATGGTGAAAATATACATGGCCAAAGTTACACCATTTTGAAAGTTTCCACATGTACAATTCAGTGACATCAATTACATTCTTCCAGTTGTGCTGCTATTCTCACTATCCTTTTCCAAATTATTCCATCACCATTATCTTCAACTCACTGTCCCCTAGGCTTCATATAAAACCTTTTGAGTTGCTATTGTCAATTTGATCTCACATAGATAATTATTTTTTTTTTGTACTTAAGATGAAGTTTTGCAGAACAAATAGTTTCTCATTAAACAGTTAGTGCACATATTGCCCTATGACAATGGTTAACAACCCCATGACATGACAACACTGTCCCTTCTCAGCCTTGGGTTCCCTATCACCAGCTTTCCTGTCCCCTCCTGCCTTCTAGTCCTTGTCCCTGGACTGCTGTGCCTCATCAGTCCCATTTTGTTTTATGGGGCTGTCCAATCCCCGGCTAAATGGTGAACTTTGGGAGTGACTTCACCACTGAACTAAAAGGGTGTCCAGGGGCCATACTCTCAGGGTTTCTCCAGTCTGTAAGGCCAGTAAATCTTGTCTTTTTTGTGAGTTAGAATTCTGTTCTACATCCTTTTCCAGCTCTGTCCAGGACCCTCTATTGTGATCCCAGTCAGAGCAGTCAGTGGTGGTAGCCAGGTACCATCTAGCTGTACTGGACTCAGTCTGGTGGAGGCTGTGGTAGCTGTGGTCCATTATTTCTTTGGACTAATCTTTTCTTGTATCTTGTTCTCTTCATTCTCCCTTGCTCCTGAAGGAGTGAGACCAGTGGAGTATCTTAGATGGCTGCTCACAGACTTTTAAGATCCCAGACACTAGTCACCAAGGTAGAATGTAGAACATTGTCTTTATAAACTGTGTTATGCCAAATGAGCTAGAAGTTCCCTAAGACTAGGTTATCCCGCTTGATAGAGTCCCACATAATTCTTAGGGTTTCTTCATTTTTTAAATTCTTTTATCTGATTTTTTCTCAAATAAGTTGTTGTCAAGTTCTTTATTTTCAGCCTCACTAAGTCTGACTTCCATTGCCTCAGTTCTGCTCCTATGACTTTCTATTGAGTTGTCTAATTCTGAAATTTTATTGTTAACCTTCTGGATTTCAGTTTCCTGTCTCTCTGTGGATTCTTGTAGCCTTTTAAATTTGTCATTGTGCTCTTCTATAATCTTCTTAAGTTCCTCGATTGCTTTGTGTGTATGTTCCTTGGCTTTTTCTGTGTTTTGCATGATCTCCTTCCTGATATCTTGAAGAGTTCTGTATATTAATCTTTTGTATTCTAACTCCGGTAATTCCAAGGAGTTCTCTTCCTCCTGAAGATTTCTTGATTCTTTGTTTTGGGAGCTTGCTGAAGCCATCATAGTCTGCCTCTTTATGTGATTTGATATTGACTGTTGTCTCTAAGTCATCAATGTTATTATATTTATTTATTTTATCTTTGCTTACTGTGTTTTAGATTCTTGTTTTTTTTTGTTTTGATATCCCCAAGGAGACTGCTAATGTGAGCTAGTTTGATTACTGGCACCTTTGAAGCTCTAACGTCCTGTCACCAGGTGGTTAGAGCTGTTACTAGATAGGTGAGCCCAGGAGTCTGTTTTACTTTTCTTGTATGGATTCAGCTCAGGTGTTCAGATAGTCGGTCACCAAGTGTATAATTCAGGCTCTCACCTACATTCCTATATGGGCAGGGGTGATTGCAGTAAGCACAGGTATCTGGCTGCAGTAGGGGGTCACACACTGAGCAAGGCCAGGGTCTGACGGCTGCCCCTGAGTGTCTGGGAGGAAAGCATGTCCCTGTTCCATAGAGTGCATAGGTGGGTGGGTTTTGCAGTTGTACTATGGGCACCCAGTGCTGTTGGCTGTAAGGACTGGGAGGCATCACTTATTTTTGGACCCCTGTTACAGGTGCTAGGTGGTGTGAGTGGAGCCACCAGTCCTTAGGCCCCTGATGTAGGTAGGTGAGGACCCTGCTTAATCGGTAGAGCGGTGTCAAATGTCACGAACCTACCACTCCACCACATAGCTGACACAGTGAAGTTAGGCTTTAGGTATATACCCTGTTATACTGTGCTAATGAGGGCCTATGCTGTTGAAATGGGCCTACACAGGTCTATGCAGGGGTGAAAGGCATTTAAATCTGTGGACCCCTTATTCCTGTGCCTAGGCAAAGGAGACATGCCTGCCCTGAGTTCTCGGCTTAGGGAAGCTTGCAGATTATTTTTTCCTTTAATTTGTTCCCCCTCCAAAGCCAGGAGAATGGCTCAGGGTGCATGATGGGTCCTACTTTTCACCCAGAGGAAGTGGCAATTGCTGAAGCTGGCCCAAGATCCTGTGCAGAGCAGAGAGGGAGCAGGTAAATGGGAGACAGGGTTTTCCCAAAGGGTTTTTTTTTTTTCATCATGGTCGATTAAATGCATGTAGTTATCTTTTGCCAATTGAGCATAGTGTTTCACTGGCTCTGGAGGCCTGAGCAACTCTCTGCTGCTCAGTCTCTCCCGACATGGAAAACAACTCCTCGCTGCTTCTGAACTGTCTCTCCTCCCCCTGCCACTGGGTCCAATTCCTCAACTTTGCCTTTGCTGTTCAGGGCTCCTAGATTGTCTTACATAATGGATTCACTTGTTTTTTGGGGTGTTTGTTGTAGGAGGGACCACTGGAAGTGTCTGACTACTCTGTCATCTTGGACCCACCTCTGCTTTCTATATTTTTAAGGTCTTTTACTAGTTCAGTGAAAAAGAGGAAGAGCCTTGATGAGATGGATTGACACAGTGGCTGCAACAGTAGACTCAAACACAACAATGACTGTGAGGATGGCACAAGACCAGGCAGAGTTTCGTTCTGTTGTACACTGGGTCGCTATAAGATGGAACTTACTTGATGGCACCTAACAATAACAACAGCTCATTAGGTACATAAACCTAATCAATTATATCCTCATGGTTAATTGGCCCTTTTGTCATTATGAAATGACTTATCTCTGGTAATACTCTTTACTCTGAAATCTACTTTGATGTTAATATAGCCACTCCAGCTTTCTTTTGACTAGTGTTAACCTGATATATCTTTTCCATCCTTTTACATTTTTTAAACTATTTGTGTCCTTATATTTTAAGAGGTTCCTTTTTTGGCAGTGTGTAGTTGGGTATTACTTTTTTAAAAAATCTGATGATAATCTCTACCTTTTGAATTTTAGTCTATTTACATTTAATATAATTGATATTAGGTTAGAGTCTACCATCTTGGTATTTGTTTTTTATTCATCCCATCAGTTGCTTCTTTACTTTTTTCTCTTTTTTGGTCTTTTGAATTGATCATTTATTTTTTATGATTTTATTTTATCCCTTTTGTTAGCTTATTAGTTGTAACTCTTTGCTTATTTTAGTAGTTGCTTTAGATTTATAGTATACATTTTAACTTATTACAATCCACCATCAAATGATATTATACTACTTCAAATATAGTGTAAGAACCTTACACCAGAGTACCTCCATTTCTCCACTTCCAACTTTTATGCTGTTTTGCTATGTACTTTACTTTTATGCATATTATAAATCACATAATTCATTACTATTATTTTAGTTTATATAATTACCTTTTAAAGGATTTTAAATTTATAAAAAAATCTTATATATTCACCCATACTGACCATTTCTGGCGCTCTTCATTCCTTTGTATAGTAGATCCATATCTGTAATCTGGTATTATTTCTCCTACCTGATGAACTTCCTTTGATATTTCTTACAATAAAAGTCTACCGGTGGGGACTTCCGGGCAACAGGGAGCTATAGTCAGAAGCACCACGCCATCCCTCCACAGCAAAGATCAGAAACACTAAGTCAAACAGAGTCACACGTCAATCCTGAAACCCTAGGCATCAAACGAAGAGATAAAGAACTCAGCCAAGCACCGAATGGAATAAGAAACTGACCGAGAACAGAGAGTGAGGAGAGATACATGCAGAGGTCCCCTATCAGCTACTGCAGCATGGATCCGCCATCTTGGACTCCTATCAGAGATCAGTGAACAGGGGACACGAGAAAGCAGCTTCATGGAGCTTCCAGCAGGAGACGGAACAACTGGTAACCAGTGATATAAGCTTTCCCACCCCCCCAACCTTCTTCACCCACACTTAGCCTCCTCTGCTTCCTGCAGCCACAGTCTCTTGGCGGGGAAGCACCAGCTTCACCCAGAGTCGCTGGATTCCACCCACCCACACTGACCAGCTCCCTGAGTGCCTTTTCTTATCTGCTAGTGTTGCTTTTCTCCGCTTCTTTAGATTTCTTCCTTACCTCTCACCACCTCCCCCTTCTTTCTCTCAAGTACCTGGCTCCATGCACCATCTTTGCTTCTTCCTGAAAGGCTGCAAAATACCACTCCACTGTGAAACTGCTTCCTGGCCCGTGCCGCCACGCTGGTGGAAACCATGGGGCTTTTTTGATCATCTCTTTGTTTGCTCTGATTTGTTCTGTTTTGATTTGTTTGTTTGTTTTCTTTTTCTTCTCTTGGCTTGGGAGCCCCTTCTAGCCAGGCAGTACCATGCAGCTTGGAACCTACTACCTTACTTTGCGAAGACACACGGGGACATCACTGGAGGCATTTCTTTTTTCTTGTTTTTTGGTTTTGTTTTGTTTTTGTTTCTTTGTTTTGTTTTATTCTCTCTCTTATTCCCTTTTTGTATTTCTTTGTTTCCAGTTTCTCAATTTATTCATTTTTTTTCTTTTACCCTTTCTTTTATCATTTTTCTTTTTCCCCATTTCTCAGTCTCTCATCTCTCCACTTCGATAGCAACCTCCCCTAACACTCTTTTTTGTTTGCGTGTATGTTTTTGGCTCCTGTTCCTCTCGCCTCTCTCTCATCTTTCCCATACCCATCTTAGCTCCACACATCACAATCTACCCCCTCCTTCCTGCCTACCTGCACCATGCGCAGAACATCACACTCCCAAGCAGCACAGACACAGCCTACTGGAACCTGCCCTGCACTAATTCCCAGTCCACACTCTCAGCCCTGGTATGCACCACAAACAACCCATCCCAGCAACTCCCCTTCAGCT
>NW_004443939.1:23299936-23301227 GCF_000243295.1 Trichechus manatus latirostris | reverse complement strand
TGCAGATGATATGATCTTATACACAGAAAACCCCAAAGAATACACAAGAAAACTACTGGAACTAATAGAAGATTTCAGCAAAGTTTCAGGATACACGATAAACATACAAAAATCAGTTGGATTCCTTTACACTAACACAGAGAACTTCGAAGAGAAAATCACCAAATCAATACCATTTACAGTAGCCCCCAGGAAGACAAAATACTTAAGAATAAATCTAACCAGAGATGTAAAAGACCTATACAAAGAAAAGTACTAGACACTACTGCAAGAAACTGAAAGAGACCTACATAAGTGGAAAAACATACCTTGCTCATAGATGGGTAGACCCAACATTGTGAAATGTCGATTCTACTCAAAGCAATCTATATATACAATGCAATACCAATCCAAATTCGAATGACATTTTTTAATGAAATGGAGAAACAAATCACCAATTTCACATAGGAAAGGAAGAGGCCTCTGATAAGTAAAGCATTACTAAAGAAGAAAAACAAAGTGGGAGGCCTCACACTACCTGATTTTAGGACCTATTATATTGCCACAGTAGTCAAAACAGCCTGGTACTGGTACAACAGATACATAGGTCAATGGAACAGAATTGAGAATCCAGAAGTAAATTCATCCACCTATGAGCAGCTGATATTTGATAAAGGCCCAAAGTCCCTTAATTGGGGAAAAGACAGTCTCTTTAACAAATGGAGCTTGCAAAATTGGGTATCCCTCTGCAAAAAACTGAAACAATACCCATACCTCACACCATGCACAAAAACTAACTCAAAATTAATCAAAGACCTAAATATAAATTCTAAAGCTATAAAGTTCATGGAAGATAAAATAGGGACAACGCTAGGAGCCCTAATACATGGCATAAACAGAATGTGTACCATAAGTAACGATGCACAAGCACCAGAAACTAGATCTGGGAGCTCCTAAAAAGCGAACACTTAAACTCATCAAAAGACTTCACCAAAAGTGTAAAAAGACAACCTACAGACTGGGGAAAAAAAATTTGGCTATGAGAAATCCGATCAGTGTCTAATCTCTAAAATCTACAAGATACTGCAAAACTTCAACCACAAAAAGACAAATAACCCAATTAAAAAATAGGCAAAGGATATGAACAGGCACTTCAGCAAAGAATACATTCAGATGGCAACAGATACGTGAGGAAATGCTCACGATCATTAGCCATTAACACTACAATGAGATACCATCTCACCCCAACAAGGCTAGCATTAATCCAAAAAACACAAAATAATAAATGCTGGAGAGGTTGTGGAGAGACTGG
>NW_004443939.1:23280985-23298497 GCF_000243295.1 Trichechus manatus latirostris | reverse complement strand
TAAAAAAAATAATAATAAATAAAATTACTTACTCTGGACAAAATAAAAAATACAGAAAGCAGAAGTGATAAATCTGCCAAGATAAATAGACAAATTCACAATTAAAATCAGTAATTGATAGAACACGGGTAGAAAACCTACAAGGATATTATTGACTTGAACAACACAATCAACTGACTTGACCTGGCGGGCATTTATCAAACACTCCATCAAAAAACAGCAAAATACACATTCTTATCAAGTCCACACAGAACATTTACCAAGATAGAGCATAATCTGGGTCATAAAACAATAAATTTAAAGTGATTCAATGCATAAAAAGTGTATTGTTTTACACAATGGAATTAAATTAGAAATCAGTAACAGAAATATCCTTGGAAAATTCACAAGTATAGAAAAAACTAAATAACACATTTATAAATAATCCATGAATCAAAAATACAATGGAAATTAAAAAATATTTTCAACTGCGTGAAAATGAAAGCACAACATACCAGAACTTGTGGGGTTCTGGCCAAACACCACTTATGAGGAAATTTATAACACTGAATGCTTACGTTAGAAAAGAAGAAAGGTCTCAAATTATTGACTTTAGCTTCTACATTAAGATATTGTTGTTGTTGTTAGGTGCCATCCAGTCGTTTCCAACTCATAGCGACCCTATGCGCAACAGAACCAAACACTGCCCTCTCCTCTGCCATCCTCACAGTCTTTTTATGCTTGAGCTGATTGTTGCAGGCACTGTGTCAATCCGCTCATAGAGGGTCTTCCTCTTTTTCACTGACCCTCTACTTTGCCAAGCTTGATGTTTTTCTCCAGGGACTAATCCCTCCTGATAACATGTCCAAAGTTTGTGAGATGTAGTCTTACCATCCTTGCTTCTAAGGAGCATTCTGGCTGTACTTCTTCCAAGATAGAATCTTTCGTTCTTTTGGCAATCCGTGGTATATTCAATATTCTTTGCCAACATCATAATTCAAAGGCATCTATTCTTCTTCGGTCTTCTTTACTCATTGTCCAGCTTTCACATGCATATGAGGTGATTGAAAACACCATGGCTTAGGTCAGGTGCACCTTAGTCTTCAAGGTGTCATCTTTGCTTTTTAACACTTTAAAGAGGTCTTTTGCAGATTTGCCCAATGCAATGTGTCCTTTGATTTTTTGACTGCTGCTTCCATGGGTGTTGATTGTAGATCTGAGTAAAATGAAATCTTTGACAACTTCATTCTTTTCTCCATTTATCATGATGTTGCTTATTGGTCCACTTGTGAGGATTTTTGTTTTTTTATGTTGAGGTGTAATCCATACCGGAGGCTGTAGTCTTTGATCTTCATCAGCAAGTGCTTCAAGTCGTCTTCACTTTCAGCAAGCAGGGTTGTATCATCTGCATATTTCAGGTTGTTGATGTATCTTCCTCTAATCTTGATGTCCCATTCTTCTTCATATAGTCCAGCTTCTCGGATTATTTGCTTAGCATACAGATTGAATGAATACAGTGAAAGGATACAACCCTGATGAACACCCTTCCTGACTTTAAACCACACAGTATCCCCTTGTTGTGTTTGAACAACTGCCTTTTGATCTACGTACAGGTTCCTCATGAGCACAATTAAGTGTTCTGGAATTCCCATTCTTTGCAATGTTATGCATAATTTGTTATGATCTACACAGTCGAATAAAGTACAGGTAAACATCTTTTTACCTGGTATCCTTTGCTTTCAGCCAGGATCCATCTGTCATCAGCAATGATATCCCTCATTTCACGTCCTCTTCTGAATCTGGCTGGACTTTCTGGCAGTTCCTTGTTGATGTACTGCTGCAGACACTTTTGAATGATCTTCAGCAAAATTTTACTTGCATGTGATACTTATGATATTGTTTGATATTTTCCACATTCGGTTGGATCACCTTTCTTGGGAATATGCATAAATATGGATCTTTCCAGTCAGTTAGCTGTCTTCCAAATTTCTTGGCATAGATGAGTGAGCACTTTCAGTGCTGCATCCATTTGTTGAAACATCTCAATTGGTATTCCATCAATTCCTGGAGCCTTGATTTTCGCCAATGCCTTCAGTGCATCTTGGACTTCTTCCTTCAGTACCATCAGTTCTTGATCATATGCTACCTCCTGCAATGGTTGAATGTTGACTGATTCTTTTTGGTACAGTGACTCTCTGTATTCCTTACATCTTCTTTTGATGCTTCCTGTGTCATTTGATATTTTCCCTATAGAATCCTTCAATGTTACAACTCAAGGCTTGAATTTTTTCTTCAATTCTTTCAGCTTGAAAAATGCCGAGCATGTTCTTCCCTTTTGGTTTTCTGTCTCCAGGTTTTTGCACATGTCATTATAATACTTTACTTTGTCTTCTCGAGTCACCCTTTGAAATCTTCTGTTCAGCTCTTGGACTTCATCATTTCTTCCGTTTGCTTTAGCTACTCGATGTTCAAGTGCAAGTTTCAGAGTCTCTTCTGACATCCCTTTTGGTCTTCTCTTTCTTTCCTGTCTTTTTAATGACCTCTTGCTTTCTTCGAGTATAGTGTCCTTGATGTCATTCCACAGCTCCTCTGGTGTTCAGTCATTAGTGTTCAACGTGTCAAATCTGTTCTTGAGATGGTCTCTAAATTTAGGTGGGTCATACTTTAGCTCTCGTGGACTTGTTCTAATTTTCTTCAGCTTCAACTTGAACTTTCACATGAGCAATTAATGGTCTGTTCCACAGTTGGCCCCTGACCTTGTTCTCACTGATGATATTCAGCTTTTCCATCATCTCTTTCCACAGACGTAGTTGACTTGATTCCTGTGTATTCCATCTGGTGAGGTCCACGTGTATAGTTGCCATTTATGTTGTTGAATAAAGTATTTGTAATGAAGAATTCGTTAGTCTTGCAAAATTCTATCACTCGATCTCCAGCATCGTTTCTATCACCAAGGCCATATTTTCCAACTACTGATCCTCCTTCTTTGTTTCTAACTGTTGTATTTCAATCACCAGTAATTATCAATGCATCCTGACTGCATGTTCAATCAATTTCAGACCAAAGAAGTTGGTAAAAATTTTCAGTTTCTTCATCTTTGGCCATAGTGGTTGGTTTGTAAATTTGAATAATAGTTGTACTAACTGGTCTTCCTTGTAGGCATGTGGATATTATCCTTTCACTGACCACATTGTACTTCAGGATAGATCTTTAAATGTTCTTTTGGACAATGAATGCAATGCCATTCCTCTTCAAGTTGTCATTCCCGGCCTAGTAGACCATATGATTGTATGATTCAAAATGGCCAATACCAGTCCATTTCAGCTCATTAATGCTTAGGATATCAATTTTATGTGTTCCGTTTCATTTTTGATAATTTCCAATTTTCGTAGATTCATACTTCGTACATTCCAAGTTCCGATTATTAATCGATGTTTGCAGTTGTTTCTTCTTATTTTGAATAGTGCCACATCAGCAAATGAAGATATTAGAAAGAGTAAATTTAAACCCAAAGTAAGCAGAAGAAAGAAAATAATAAAAGTTGAAGCAGAAAACAATAAAATAGAAAATAGAAAACCAGTAGAGAAAATCAATGTAACCCAATAAATTGATAAAACTTTATCTAGATTGATTAGGATAAAAAGAGTGAAGACAGAAATTAATAATATTGAGAATGATAGAGGTGATATTAATGAAAACTATACATGTATTAAAATGATAATAAGGGAATATTATGAAAAACTTTGGAGGCCCTGAGTGGTACAAATGGTTAATGTACTTGGCTGCCAACCGAGTTTTAGTCCACCCAGAGGTGACTTAGAAGAAAGGCCTAGTGATCCACTTCTGAAAAATCAGCCATTGAAAGCCCTATGGAGCAAAGTTCTACTCTGACACACAAGGATTTGCCATGAGTTGGAATGAACTCAATAGCAACTGCTAAGAACAACTTTATGCCAATAAATTTGACAGCTTAGATGAAATGGGAAGATCCCTTGAGAGACACAAAAATTACCAAGGCTCACATAAAAAGAAATAGATATGTTGAAAAGCCCTGTAACTATTTAAGAAATTGAAGTTTTGGATAAAATCCTTTTCATAAAAATAGAACAAACAACTACAGGCCCAGGTGGCTTCACTGGTGAATTTCGTCAAACATTTAAGGAAGAAATGATACCAATTCTTCACAAAAATTTTCCAAAAATTTGAAGAGGAGGAAATACTTTCACACTCATCCTATAAGGCCAGCATTACTCTGATACCAAAAGCAGATAAAGAAAAGAAAACCACATATCAATATACCTCATGAACATGGATGTAAAAATTCTAAACAAAATTTTAGCAAATGAAATCTAACAATATATGATAATGATAATATAACCTGACCAAGTGGGGATTATCCCACAAATTCAGGGTTGGTTTAACATTCAAAACTCAATCAAGGGTATTCAACATATTAACATACTACAAATGCAAATCTATATTATTATCTCAGAAGATTCAGAAAATGCATGTGACAAAATCCAAGATTCAGTTTTGATAACAATTCTCAGCAAACTAGGAAGGGCATCTATGAAAAATCCAGAGCTCACAACATACTTAAAGGTGTGAGACTGAATGTTTTCCCCCTAACATCAGGGATTTTCCTCTCAACACTTGTATTCAACATTGTAATGGAGGTTATAACCGATGCAGTCAGGCAAGAATAAATAAAAGGCATCCAGACTGGAAAGGAAAAATAAAATTGTTTTTATTCACAGACAAGATGATCATCTTTATAGACAATCTAATGGAATCTACAAAAACAGTAACAGAACTAATTAGTTTCACACAGTTGCAGAATACAAAATCAATATATAAATATCAGTTATATTTCTATATACTAGCACCAATAATGGGAAATTGAAATAAAAATAGTATTTACAATAATATAAAAATGAAATAATTAGAGATAAATCTGACAAAAGATGTGAAAGACCTATACATTGAGAACTACAAAATATGGCTGAGAAGAATGAAAGAAGAGCTAAATAAATGGACTGATAAAATTTGGTTGTGGTTTACATTGTTCATGAGTTTGGAGATTCAATATTTTTAATATATCAATACTTCCCAAATCGATTAATTTAACACAGTCCTAATCAAAATTCTAGCAGGCTTTTTTTTTTTTCAAATAAATTGACAACCTGATCTCATTTGGAGACACGAAGAACCTATAATATACAAAACAACTTAGAAAACAAAGAGAAAGAACAATGATGGAGGGCTAACAGTATCTGATTTTAAGAATTTTTACAAAGCTACAGTAATTAAAATAACAGTATTGAGATAAAGTTCAAAACATAGATCAATACAGCAGAATAAACCCATTGCTGTCGAGTTGATTCCAACTCAAAGGAACCTGGTAGGTTACAGTAGAATTGCCCCATAGGATTTCCAAAGTTGTAATCTTTACAGAAGCAGACTGCCATATCTTTCTCTTGAGGAGCAGCTGGTGGATTCGAACCATTGACCTTTCCATTAGCAGCCCAGCACTTAACCACTGCACCCCCGGAATAGGAAATCTAAAAATAAACATACACTTTCTGCGGACAGCTGATTTTCACAAAAGTGCAATAGAATGGAGAAAGAATAGCCCCTTTCAACAAATAGTGCTGGAACAATTGGATGTCTATCAAAACCCACTGCTGTTGAGTCGATTCTGACTCATAGCAACCCTATAGACTTTCCAAGGCTGTAAATCTTTATGGAAGCAGACTGCCACATCTTTCTCCTGCTCTATATGCAATAAGGAAAAGAAGAAGAAGAACTTGGATTTATATTTCACATCATATACAAAAATTAACTTAAAATTGGTCATAGATTTCAATATAAAACTTAAAACTATAAAACTTCTAGAAGAAAACATAGGAAAAACACTTTGTGAGCCTTAGGCAGGCAAAGATTTCTTAGACATGATACCAAGAGCACAACCCATAAACAAACAAATTTGTAATTTGGACTTCATCAAAATTAATAACTTCTGCTCTTAAAAAAGACACCATAAGAGAATGAAAAGATAAGCTTCTTAGTTTCCTAGGACTACCGTAACAAAATGCCACAAAGTGAGTGACTTTAAAGAACATAATTTTATGGTTTCGTGGCTCTAGAGGCTAGAAATCTGAATTCAGAGCATCAGCCATGTCAATTCCTTCTGAGGGCTTTAAGAGAGGAACTGTTCCATGCCTCTGTCCTAGTTTCTGGTGACTGCTGGCAATCCTTGGTGTTCCTCTGCTGTTTATAGAGGCATCTGCCTCCTTTGTCACATGACATCTGTCTTCTCATTGCCTCTGACTCTCTTTTATAAGACATTATTCAGAAAGGCTTAGGATTCAGACCTACCTAATCCTGTATGATTTTGTTAATTTAACTGCTAACATTTGCAAGGAAAAACCCTATTTCACCAAACAAGGTCATATTTCATATTCACTAGTGCAGGGGTTAGGACTTTGATATATCTTTTTGAGGGACACAACCAATCCATAACATGCCAAAGACTGGGAAAAAATATTTGCAAGACACATACCTAATAAAACACTTGTATTCAGAATGCATAAAGAACTCTCACAACTCAACAAGAATAGACAGCCCAATTAAAAAACGGGCAAAAAATTTGAACAGACACTTCACCAAAGAAGATATTCCTTTGGGAAATAAGTACCTGAAAAATGTTCAGCATTATCAGTCATTAGGAAAGTACAAATTAAAACCACAGTGAGATATTACTACACACCTATTTGAATTTCTAAGATTTAAAAAAACTGACCATATCAAGTGTTGGCGAGGGTATGGAACAACTGGAACTTTTCATACACTGCTAGTGGGAATGAAGAATGGTATAGTTTTGGCAGTTTGACAATTTCTTTAAAATTTAAATATACACTTACTGTATGACCCAGGCATTCCATCCTAGGTATCTCCCTAAGAATAATGAAAATCTATGTCCATGCATAGGCTTGTAAACAAATGTTCATAACACCTTTATTTGCAATAGCCAAAAATTAAAAACAGCACAAATGTCAATCAATAGATGAGTGGATAAACAAATTGTGGTATAGCTATATATTGGAATACTACTCTCTCTATATATGCTATATATATTTATATTCATATAAATAGTGAATATATAAATAAATAAATATATATATATATATACATATATATATATATATAAACAGTGAATGTGTGTGTGTATTTAAATGATATATAGCCTATATGGTATACACAAACTCAAATTCATTTTGGGCAGTTATTCCGTTGAGCAGCTATAGATGTTTGTTTGCAATCCTGTTATTTCTAACATGGATGAATCTATATTGAGTACCAGGGTCAGTAACAGCATGACTGTATTTATTTAACAATAATTTATTATTCGAAATCATGCCTGGATGCTAGTGTGAAATAATAGATATTTACTGATGAGTTTTATTGGTTTTGTTGAGCATCACTCTTACCAAGTGATCATCCGTAATCATTTTTTCATAACATATTACTTCAGGAGGTCTTTAAGAAATGGATAATCTGGGGGATATGATTAATATCCAGGCTTCTCTCTCCATTCATTATGTTGTTAAGTTGCCTTCTAGTTGATTTGGACTCATGGCTACCCGCTGTGTGCAAAGTAGAACTGCTTGATAGGATTTTCAAGGCTGTGACGTTTCAGAAGCACATGGCCAGACCTGTCTCCCAGGGTGCTCTGTGTGGGTTCCAACCACCAATCTTTTGGCAGGTAGTCAAGCACTTAATTATTTGTGCCACCCAGGGACTCCCCATTCATCGTATTTGTTGTATTGCTGGTGTTGTTAGGTGCTGTTAAATCGGTTCCGACTCATAGCAACCCTATGTACAACAGAACAAAACACTGCCCGGTCCTGCGCCATCCTCAAAATCATTGCTGTGTTTGAGCCCATTGCTGCAGCCACTGGGTCAGTCCATTTTGTTGAGGCTCTTCCTCTTTTTTGCTGACTTTTTACTTTACCATACATAATGTCCTTCTCCAGGGACTGGTCCCTTCTGATAACATGTCCAAAGTATGTAAGACAAAGTCTCACCATCCTTGCTTCTGTGGAGCATTCTGGTTGTACTTTTTCCAAGCCAGATTTATTTGTTCTTCTGGCAGTCTGTGGTATGTTCAATATTCTTTGTCAGTACCATAATTCAAAGGCATCAATTCTTTTTCAGTCTTCCTTATTCATTGTCCAGCTTTCACATGCATATGAGGTGATTGAAAACACCATGGCTTGGGTCAGGCACACTTTAGTCCTCAAAGTGACTGACATCTTTGCTTTTTAATACTTTAAAGAGGTCTTTTGCAGCAGATTTGCCCACTGCAATATATCATTTGATTTCTAGACTGCTGCTTCCATGATCATCAATTTTGGATCCAAGTAAAATGAAATCCTTGACAACTTCAGTCATTTCTCCGTTTATCATGATGTTGCTTATTGGCCCAGTTGTGAGGATTTTTGTTTTCTTTATGTTGAGGTGTAATCCATACTGAAGGCTGTAGTCTATGATCTTTATCAGTAAGTGCTTCAAGTCCTCTTCACTTTCAGCAAGCGAGGTTGTATCATCTGCATATAGCAGGTTGCTAATGAGTCTTCCTCCAACCCTGATGCCGCATTCTTCTTCACGTAGTCCAGTTTCTTCAATTGTTTGCTCAGCATGCAGACTGAATAAGAAAGGTGAAAGGATTCAGCCCTGACACACACCTTTCCTGACTTTAAACCACACAGTATCCTCTTGTTCTGTTCAAAGAACTGCCTCTTGTTCTATGCACAGGTTCCACATGAGCACAACTAATTGTTCTGAAATTCCCATTCTTCCCAATGTTGTCCATCATAGTTACCTAAAAATTCCAATTCTGGTTAAAGCTAAGTCTCTATCTACTTTTCTACTGCACTGGAGCAGCTGAATGATGCTAGAGAAAACCATACAACAATACCACCTATTTCCCTTCAAATTTATGTTCAGAAATTTCAAATGGGTTTTCAGTTATGTCCAACAATCCTACAAGAGTTCCCTGGTGTCTTAGTCATCTAGTGCTGCTATAACAGAAACACCACAAGTGGATGGTTTTAATGAAGAGAAGTTTATTTCCTCACAGTTAAAGTAGGCTAAAAGTCCAAATTCAGGGTGTCAGCTCCAGGGGAAGGCTTTCTCTCTCTCGGCCTTCTCATCAGTGTTTCCCCAGAGTAGGAGCTTCTCCATGCAAGGACCCCGGACCAAACGACGCGCTCTGCTCCTGGCACTGCTTTCTTGATGGTATGAGGTTCCCCTGTCTCACTTCTCACTTCTCTCTTTTATAACTCAAGAGATTGCCTCAGGACACAGTCCAGTCTTGTAGATCCAGCCCTGCCTTACTAACACAACTGCCACCCATCTTCCCTCATTAACATCATAGAGGCAGGATTTACAACATATAGGAAAATCACACAGTACCAGGAATCATGGCCCAGCCAAACTGACATACACATTTTTTGGTTCAAACCATGACACCTGGTAAGTGTGTTTTCCCACTTTTCAAAATTACCATTTTACTTCTTGTTCTCTTTTCTCAAGCCTACTGCCCCCCTCTCTGATCTAATGATTTCACTTGACATTTCACTGAGAAGATAGAAGCAATCAGAAAAGAACTTTCATAGTTTTCTAACCTACCAGCTTACCAACATATGCACCATGCACTCCACCTTTCCTTCTTTTGCAGTAGATAAATTGTCCAAGTTCCTCATAAAGTTGAGTATAGAAGTACCTATGGCCTAAAAATCCTAATTCCAGGTATATAGCCAAAAGATTTGACAGCAGGAGTGCAAATAGCACCCTGTACACCGAAGTTCATTGCAGCACTATTCACAATAACTAATAGGTGGAAACAACCTAAATGTTCATCAACGGATGAATAGATAAACACAATGTGGTATATACATAGAGGCCTCTAGGTGGTGCAAACAGTTTGCATTAGGCTGCCAACCTGAAGGTTGGCCGTTTGAACCCATATAGCGGTAACATAGAAGAAAGGCCTGGTGATCAGCTTCTGTTAAGATTACAGCCAAGAAAACCCTATGGAGCAGTTCTACTCTGTTACACATGAGATGGTCATGAGTCAGACTTGATGGCAATGGTTTGGTGTTTATATACGATGGCATATTACCAAAACAAAAAATCCATTGCCATCGAGTCAAATTCCAACTCATAGCCCCGTAGGGTTTCATAGCCCCATAGGGTTTCCAAGGTTGTAAATCTTTACTGAAACAGACTGCCACATCTTTCTTCTGAAGAGTGGCTGGTGGGTTCGAATCATTGACCTTTTGGTTAGCAGCCAAGCGCTTAACCACTGCCATCATCAGAGCTCCTACAATGGAATATTACTCAGTTGTAAAGAGAAATGAAGTCCTGATACATGCCACAACACAGATGAAAACATTATGCTGAGTGAAAAGCCTTTCACAAAAAGACAAATACTGTATGATGTCACTTACATGAAATAGGCAAATGTAGAGAGACCAAAGCTTATGTGTTTTTTTTATTGGAGGTGAGGTAGAAGGAGTAAAGGGGAGTCATTGCTTAGGGGGCACTGAGTTTCTGTTAGTGATGGTGGAATAATTTGAAAAAGGATAGTGGTAATGGTTACACAGCATGAAGAATGTAATCAATGTCACTGAATTATACTGTAAAAATTCTTGAACTGACAAATATTTTGTTATATATATTTTTACCACAATAAAAACAAAAATTGTCCATGCACCCATCTACAGAACCCTTCCTCCTTGGATACGGGATTCCTTTTTCCTGCTTCAAAGTTAGATGTGCGACTGCCCCAGAATTCAGTCTTTGGCCATCTTTTCGATCTATACTTTTACCCTGTACCTTCCCTCTGTATATTCTCAGCTAGTTCTATAGTTTTAAATACCATCAGTATGTCACTGACTCCCAAATTGTGTCTCCAACCGTGGTCTCTGCCATGAATCCAATTACATATCACGTTCACTGCTACCACTATAGTTCAAGCCACCTTCATATATTTCCAGGACACCGGTCTCCTGCTTCTATTCTTGCTCCCTTCCTGCCCCCCTCCATCTATTCTCTGTTCAGTAGCCAAAGTAATATTTTTTAAAGCCTAAATCAGAACATATTAGTTCTCTATTTTAAAACTAACCAATGACTTTTTCACTATCATTAGAAAAAAATCTAAATTCCTAACTATGGCTTAAAAGAGGGGTCAGCAAACTACAGCTTGCACACCAAATCTAGCCAGCCACCTGTTTTTGTAAATAAAATTTTATTGGAACACAGCAATGCCCATTTGTTCAGCCTATTGTTAATTGCTGCTTTCCTGCTATAACAGCAGAATTGAGTAGTTGCAACAGATTATGTGGCCTGTGAAACCTAAAATATTTGCTACTATCGGGCCCATTAAGAAAATATTTACCAACTCCTGATCTATGAAAACCAAACCAAAACAAATCCCCCTCCCTCTGAAAAACGTACTTGGAAGTTTGGGGAGACTGCCTGAAATCCAAGTGAAGGAATTTTAAGTGTATTTTCTCTGGTAACTCTTTAGATCTGCCAGTGGTTTTGCCTGTCATCTTGTCACTTTTTCAACAAATTTGCTGATAGAATTTCTGAGTTTCTGCCTTTTTGCCAAGAGGTCTGCCAGTAGAGTAGATGCATTCTTGAAAAACTGCCTGTGTAGGTGTAATTAGAGCACTATTTATGTCTCTAGATAAAACTGTTTTCCATAAAAACAATTCTCCAATTTTTAAATATAAGTGTGAAAATAGTTTTGCTACTCCAAATTTTGCATTTAAAACAATTTCTCAGAAACACGTCTGTTCTTTTACACAGGTAAACAACAAACTGGCCTTTTCTACTAGAATTTGTCCAGGTGATCTCAGGCCGAGGAATGCCTGGCAGGCCATTTAGAATTAGTTTTTCTATAGTGAATGCTTCTTGTAGATACTTTGCCTTTTTAGAGTCAAGACAGGTGTTTAAAGTGAGGGAGTGCATAAGGGAAAGGAGGAAGAAATCTACACAGGTTTTCCCCAGCAATAGAGAACATTTTTTTCTTCACATAATTTATGTTGCAAATTTTTATCCAGTCCTCTCTACTTTTTCTCAATTTTATTATCTGTCACACTTACCACCTCCTAATATCATTTTTGCCAAAATATAGAGCCTGCATGATACGTAAGAAGTGCACCATTATCTTTGTTGAAAAACTATAGGACAAAACAGAACAATTTATTTGATAAAATTTAACTTCAAATATTGGAATTTTACTTTCATGCCTGCATGGTCTGTTTTCCAGTGGGATACAATGGAGGCTCTGCAGAGTGGAGAACCCACAAAGTAGTTTTATGGCGAGAGATCACAACAGAAACATAGTAAGAACATGCTAAGAATGCTGAGTGGAATTGAAACCCCAGTTTAGGTAGCGGTTGTTGTTGTTAGGTGCCATCGAGTTGGTTCCGATTCATGCCAATCATACGTACAAAAGAACGAAATAGTGCTTGGTCCTGCGCCATCCTCACAACCTTTGCTGTGTTTGAGCCCATTGTTGCAGCCACTGTGTCAATCCATCTCATTGAGGGTCTCTCTCTTTTCACTGACTCCCTACTAAGCATGATGCCCGTCTTCAGGGACTGGTCCTGCCTAATAGCATGTCCAAAATTCGTGAGACAGTCTCACTATCCTCGCTTCTAAGGAGCATTGTGGCTGTACTTCTTCCAAGACAGATTTGTTTGTTCTTCTGGCAGTCCGTGGTATATTCATTATTATTTGCCAACACCGTAAGTCAAGGCATCAATTCTTCTTTGGTCTTCCTTATTCATTGTCTAGCTTTTGCGTGCGTGTGAGGCAATTGAAAATACCATGGCTTGGATCAGGCACACCTTAGTCCTCAAGGAGGTATCTTTCCTTTTTACACTTTAAAGAGGTCTTTTGCAGCAGATTTGACCAAGTCAATACTTCATTTGACTTCTTGACTGTTGCTTCCATGGGCATTGATTCTGGATCAAAGTAAAGTGAAATCCTTGACAACTTCAATGTTTTCTCCATTTATCATGATGATCCAGTTGTGAGGATTTTCGTTTTCTTTGTGTTGAGGTGTAATCCACACTGAAGGCTGTAGTCTTTGATCTTCATCATTAAGTGCTTCAAGTCTTCTTCACTTTCAGCAAGCAAGGTTGTGTCATCTGCATATCACAGGTTGTTACGAGTCTTCCTCCAATCCTGATGCTGCATTCTTCTTCACGTAGTCCAGCTTCTCGATGATTTGTTCAGCGTACAGACTGAACAAGTACAGTGAAAGGATACATCCCTGACACACACCTCTTCTGATTTGAAACCTCTCAGTATCCGCTTGTTCTGTTCAAACGACTGCCTCTTGGTCTATGTACAGGTTCTGCATGAGCACAACTAATTGTTCTGGAATTCGCATTCCTCGCAATGTTATTCATAATCTGTTATGATTCACACAGTTGAATGCCTTTGCATAGTCATTGAAACACAGGCAAACATCTTTCTGGTATTCCCTGCTTTCAGTCAAAATCCATCTGACATCAGCAATGATATCCCTTGTTCCTTGTCCTCTTCTGAACCCGGCTTGAATTTCTGGTTTTCTCTGTTGATGTACTGCTGCAACTGTTTTTGAATTATCACCAATTTGGGTTGGTGATCAGAAATTTATAATGATTGTAATCTATATGGATGCTGTTATTAAAATTACTACTGCTACTATCACTACCACGACTGCACTGTAATGTAGATTTGTCTCTGAATTGATGGCCAGAGCATTTTATGGTAGGCAAGGAGTCTGCAGCACTATGGACTATCAAATATTGAGTGCCTAATTTGTGGCATGTTATCTGGAATATACTTCTTGCTTGTTGTTGCTTTTAGCTGCTGTTGAGTCAGCTGCTACTCATAGTGACCCTATGTACAACAGAACAAATTGTTGCCCGTTTCTGCTTCATCTTCATGATTGTTAGCATGCTTGAGTCCATTGTTGTGGCCAGTGTGTATTCTGAGTGCCTTCTATCCTAGGGGCTCATCTTCCAGCAATATATTGGACAATATTATGAAACATGTGGTTTGCACTGGCTAGTTTTTGGAAGTAGATCGCCAAGCCTTTCTTCCTAGTCTATCTTAGTCTGAAAGCGCCATTGAAACATGTCCACCATGGGAGGCCCTGCTGGTATTTGAAATAGCAGTGACAGTTTGCAGCCTCAAAGCAATACGCTAGCCACCACAGTGCAAAAAACTGATAGACGGGTAGTGGATGCTTCTCACTATTTGATCGTAATGGGCAACGTGGTACCAGAAGTGACCTATTCAAAATTATCAGCTGAAAATAGTAGTTAGGGAGGCAGCAGGAAAGCAGATCCTGAGGTCATCATCATTGCATAGCTTTCTTAAATTTATTTCTTAAAGTTCAAAGTCATTAAAGTAATTCCTCAGCAGGGGCTCCACTCATCATACTTTGTTCCGCAGGGGTAATTACCATTAACACTACTGGGAGTTCTGCTTATGACTCAAGAAGCAAGTACAGCACTAGTTCCTGAAACAGAACACAAGTTACTGATCTTCATGTAAGTGCTCTCCCAGGTTTTGAAGGGAGAGAGAAGTCAGTAGGCATTAGAAAAACACTTGCATAAATTCTTCCATTGCTTCTGCCTGTATTTATATTTTTTTCTAAAATTTAAGTGTGCATAAAAATTTAAGACATTATTTACTGAGACTCGAACAAGGACAGCAACAATCACGTATTAAGTGCTTTTTAGGTGTGAGGCAGCATTCTTAGCATTTCACTTTTCCTCACAGCAGCCTTGTGCACCATTTTGCAAGTAAGAAAACTGAGAAGAAGAGAGGATCAGTAGTTTTCCAAGGCTTATCCCATGTTCCCAACATTGAGTTAAGGACTGTGGGAACACACAGAGAGGACTTTTTTAGGGTCACAGCTGAAAAAAGAAGTTCCTGTCTGTAACCATAGAAGAAGAAGGTTACGATAATATATTCATCAACACCTGTCTGTTCCTATTTCTCAGGGACCCATCTAGAAAAATAAATGTGTTTCTGATACCAATGGCAATATATTCAGCAATGTAACCCTGAGTCCAGAATTTTCAGGTCCTGGGGCAAGAGTACACATGGAGGCCCATACACCATATATCTAAATATTTAAGTCAAGCCAGCAAACTGTTAAATAAAATGCTTTATCTTGCTACCTTTATAAATATGCCTTTGTAATGACCTGCAAGGGCAGAATGGAATTTAGAATTCCAGACACCTCAGAGTTCCATGCCAGAATGTGGCAGAATGGAGAAAGCCAGACCCCAGCTTGTGGCCTGCCTTCAGTCTCTTCCTACCCCTGGCTCTGTCCTCTTCTGCCAAGGGTCTAGCACAGACATGTATGTCTTCACCTCAGGCACATCCACAACCCTCCCTACTTTACAGTTAGCCATCCTTTAGGGCTTAGGGTTACATGCTGCTAGCCCTGGAAGGGTGGCACAAATGGTTAAGGGGTTCAAACCCACACAGAGGTGCCCCAGAAGACAGGCCTGGCAGTCTGCTTCCAAAAGGTCACAGCCTTGAACACCCTATGGAGCAGTTCTACTCTGCACACATGGGTCACCATGAGTCATAATCAACTCAACGGCAACTAACAGCAACAACAACAAATGCTAGTCTGGCCCACTCTTGGAATTATGGACACCTACATAGACCCTGGAAGTAGGCTTGGGGCATGTGAAGGGCATTCCAGGATCCAAGCTACAGTGTAGTCTAGAAGAGGGGGCTGAGTAGTCACATCCTCTCGGCTCCATGGAAGCCTCCCCCTGTGAGGAAGGGCAGGCCAGGGGAAGGCCAAGTCATGGACCTCTAAAGCATGAGTAGTCACATCCTCTCGGCTCCATGGAGGCCTCCCCCTGTGAGGAAGGGCAGGCGAGGGGAAGGCCAGGTCATGGACCTCTAAAGCATGGAGCCCAGTGCAGGCGTCTAGGTGGTCATATTGACTCTTGGCTTCAGAAAGAAATTAGCTATCAACAGAGAGGTTCAGACTTTTCTCGATTCCCCAGACTCTGGGACCTGCTCTTCTTATAAATGCTTCTTTTCATGTAGTCTTCACCATCTCAGTAAATGACATCACCATCTTTGTAGTTGCACAGGCCAAAAACCTTGGAATCATTCTTGATTTCTCTTTTTATCTCATACACTACATCCAAGCCTTTAGAGAAAATACTGTTAGCACTATCTCCAGAAAATATCTGGAATTTGACTACCCTTCAACACCTTCAGTGTTACACCCCTGGTCCAAGCGATCATCATCTCTCGCCTGCATTAAGTACACTCTGTTTTTCCTGCCCTACCTCCCAGGCTATACACAACCCTACAGCCAGAGGATTAGTTTAAAATTTAAATCGTATAAAGGAGTCAGCTTCAGGAACACCCGCTGTCCAATGTGGGTATCACAAAGAGAATAATAATTATGATGAATCAAAGTAGGTAGCCTCTGGGATAAGGCAAGCATTAATAACAATGCCCAAACAAAGCAAGGTAATAAAAAATATGCAGAAAGGTAAATCTAATATAAAAGACGGGTGATTGCAATTGGTTATGTTTAAATTTTATTTTAATATTTAAAGATGAGTTATAATATATGAGTCTCTGATTTTTCTTTTAAATACATGTTGCTTAGAAAGTATTCATTCCAAGAAGCAGGATACCATAGTGGTTATGAAGGAAAACTCAGCCTGGATTTGACCCCCGGTTCATCATTTGCTAATCTCTGTGCCTATTTCCTCAGTTGTAAAATGAGAATAGTAATACCTACCTTAAAGGGTTATTGTTAAAAGGACAAATATTGTATGAGACCCCTACTGTAAAACTCATGAAAAAGTTTACACACAAAAAGAAACAATCTTTGTTGGTTATGAGGGATGGGAGGGGTAGGGGGGAAATACTAAATAGACAACAGGTAAGTGATAACTTTGGTGAAGGGTAAGACAGTACACAATACTGGGGAAGCCAGCACCACTTGTACAAGGAAAGGTCATGGAAGCTCCATAGACACATCCAAACTCCATAAAGGACTGAATTGCTGGGCGGAGGGCTATGGGGACCATGGTCTTGGGGAACATCTAGCTCCATTGGCATAACACAGTTTATAAAGACAATGTTCTACATTCTACCTTGCTGAGTAGCGTCTGGGTCTTAAAAGCCTGTGAGTAGCCATCTAAGATACTCCACTGGTCTCACCACTTTGGGAGCAAGGGCGAATGAAGAAAACAAGATACAAGGAAAAGATTAGTCCAAAGGACTAATGGACCACAACTACCATAGCCTGCACCAGACTGAGTCCAGTACAGCTAGATGGTGCCCAGCCACCACCACTGACTGCTCTGACCGGGATCACAACAGAGGGTCCTGGACAGAGCTGGAGAAAAATGTAGAACAAAATTCTAACTCACAAAAAAAGACCAGACTTACTGGCCTGACAGAG
>NW_004443939.1:23223041-23280885 GCF_000243295.1 Trichechus manatus latirostris | reverse complement strand
CCTGGACAGAGCTGGAGAAAAATGTAGAACAAAATTCTAACTCACAAAAAAAGACCAGACTTACTGGCCTGACAGAGACTGGACAAACCCCGAGAGTATGGCCCCCAGATACCCTTTTAGCTCAGTAATGAAGTCATTCCCGAGGTTCACCCTTCATCCAAAGATTAGATAGCCCCATAAAACAGAACGAGACTAAAGGGGCACAACAGTCCAGGGCCAAGGACTAAAAGGTAGGAGGGGACAGGAAAGCTGGTAATAGGGAACCCATGGTTGAGAAGGGACAGTGTTGACATATTGTGGGGTTGTTAACCATTGTCATAAAACAATATGTGTACTAACTGTTTAATGAGAAACTATTCTGTAAACCTTCATCTAAAGTACAATAAAAAATGAAAAATAAAAGGGTTATAGTTAGTTTAAATGTTAATACATATTAAGTACCTAGAACTAGTACATGTCTGGTACATGTGCCTAGTACATGGCAAACGTGTATTTTTTTGTATCTATCTATCTGTCTAAAGACCATCAAGTCCAGATGATCATCTGTCTGTCTAAAGCAAAGAAGGGAAACTAGTATCAATTTCTGTGTCAGTTAAAGTACATTGATTATAAGTAACAAACATTACTTTGAATAGGGTTTCTGTCACTGGTGATTGAATGTCCTGACTACTATAACCATAAATTCCTCAAAAAAGTATTTCCAGTGCCTACTAGAGTGCCTTCCATATAGCATGTGCTTAATAAGCAGGTGCTTACATGCAATAAACAGACAAAACCTGAAGTTAAAAAACTGATATTAGAGATTTGGAATATATTCCCAAATATTCTATCACAAAGAGTTAGCTTTGTTAATTTTTAATAGGTACTTGTGACGAACTTCTATATGCCTTTGCTATTATTCCTTCTCAGTAATTTTATTTATCACTTAAATTTCATTTGAGACACCAATGCATCTAGCTATATAGGACTATATTTACGACCTTCTCCTGTCGTTAGGTGTGGCCATGGGACTAAGTTCTGTCTGGTAAAATCTAAATGAAAGTGTGGCTCAGGACTCCTTGGAAGCTTCCTTAAAAGGGAAGGGCCATGATAGTCTTTTCTTCCTTCTTTCTTTCTGCTTCCTGGAATGCAGATGTGATGGCTAGAGTTCAGGTAGCCATTTTGGACCTTGAGGCAATGCACTGAAAATGACAGAGAAGCAAGACATAGGAAACCTGGTTCCCTGATACACTGTGGAGCTGCCATATCAGTCTTGAACTGCCTGCCTATGTAATTTTCTTTCTTCTTCTTTTTTTTTTTCAGCATGAGAAAGGTATATTATTATTATTTTGAGATTTTCTGTTATATACAACCAAATCAAATTCCAAACTACCAGTTATTTAATATGTATTTGAAAACCGAATGTGTACAAAGCATTGTACTAGGTACCATGTAGGTTACAAACTTGCTTAAGATGTTGATTTCTTCCCTTTAAGATCTTATAATTTAGTAAAGAATATAAGAATATACACAATTACAAGATAACGCAGTTTGTGTTAGTTGCACATGATTCAAATGAAAAAAAAATCAGAGCTCATTACTTATTGCTAGAACAGAATATTTTAATATAAGATTACTCTGGCTAATCCCATATAGGTAGTTGTCCCTAAGTACATGGAAAATGGACTAAGAGTGATACAGTTAGTAAGAAGCATAAAGAATATTCAGATACTAAGAAAGGTGGAATACATTCCTGTTCTTTTCTTCCTCTTTCTCTCTCCCTCCCCCTTTCTTTCTTGCTGTTTTCCTCTATTTTAATATTTTTTTCTTAACCATTTCATTGTCAATTACAGATATGACAGGAAAGTAGAATGCTGATAACATGCATCTATAAAATTATATTTTACATTTGACTTTAGTCCAGTTTGAATTGAAATTAGTAAGACTGCATGCATTTAAATAAAAACAGAGGGTTTGGCATCTTGTCTATTTCAGGATGGGGTGAGGGCATACCTTATGTGTTCTATATTGAAATTACTTTTTACGTTTGACTTCAACATATCACAGATTGTAGTATGGATAGATAGAAAGGCAGTTGATAAAGGAATACAAATTACATTGAAAACATAAACTCATCAAAGTTTTAAGAGATGTAAATCATCAGTAAAAACTTCAGAATAAGCTCGTACTAATAAAAGATGACTTGTAGATTCATGCGAAAACAAAATGCGTAAGTCATATGGGTTGTTAATTACTTTGGTTTGAAAGTCTCACCTAAGAATATTTTTAAAGAAATACAAATGAGTGTATGTTACTTCATCTATCCCAGAACCAGAAATTGATAAATATGAGCATACTAATATGTGCAAGAACTGGTCACTCATTTTGCTCTCATTATAATTTATGCTTATTTACTTGGAATAGAATTTGCTTCAAATGGACAAATATTATGGGCACTCAATTGTTTAGCGACTTAACAAATGGTGTTTCTTACGGAAAAAGACATTTTATTTTCATATCCTGTCAGAGAAATTTAGACACAAAAAAATATTTCAAGCCATATTACCTTTACCTAAGCCAAAGTTGTCAATTTTATATTCACTGTTCATAGCACCTTTCAAAGTTTTGTTGTTTAACTTTGAAACACTGTCCCCAGCTTTTTGTGTGTGCCCCAAAGGCAAAGTCTTCAGGTCCACGAATGTCTCTTTTCCATTTACATACACAAGAAGAGCTTGATGAATGTTAAGAATTAAGAGTTTGTGCTGTGGATTTTGTGGTAATTCTCATTGCCAAAGAAATAAAAGACAACATGGTAGTGAAGCTGAAAAAAACGTGGCCTTTGGAAAACACAAAACAAACCAAAACAAAAAACCTGAGACTGGGTTTCTAATTCAAAGTCTGTTCTTTATATCGGTGTGATAGTGGATGGGTTATTAAACTTTTCTGAGTCTTACTTTACTAAGTTGTGAGGAAGTATTACACAATGGTTAGAATGATAGACATTTACCGCTAGATGCCTGTTAGAATGGCTAAAATTCAAAGTAGTGATAACATCAAATGCTGGAGAGGATGTGGAGCAACAGGAACCCTCATTCAATACTGCTGGGGATGTAAAATGGTACAAGCTTTTTGGAATACAGTTTAGCAGTCTCTTACAAAACTGATCATGGGCTTTACCATATGATTCAGCAGTCGTGTTCCTAGCTGTTTACCCAAATGAGCTGAAACTTCTGCCTAGTAAAAACCGGTACATGAATATGGATAGCATCTTTAGTCATATTTCCACAAATTGGAAGCAGTCAAGATGTCCTTTAATAGATGAGTGGATAAATAAACTGTAGTACATCTGTGCAATGAAATATTATTCAGAGGTAAAAAGAAATGAGCTATCTAGCTACAAAAAGACATGGAAGGATCTTAAATTCATATTTCTAAGTGGAAGAAGCCAGGATGAAAAAGGTACACACTACTTGATTCTAGCTATATTACATTCTGGAAGAGGAAAGCTACAGAGATGTAAAAAGATCAGTTGTTGCTACGAGTTCATAGGGAAGAGAAGAGGGGTGAATAGTGGAGCACAAGACGTTTTAAGGGCAGTGAAACTATTCTGTGTGATACCCTAATAGTAGACCCATGACATCATGCATTTGTCAAAACCCGTAGGACTGCACAACCCAAAGAATGAACCCTAGGGTAAACTATGGACTTTAGTTAATAATTATATATCAAAATTGGTTCATCAGTTTTAACGAATGCAAGATGTTAATAATAGGAGAAACAGTGTGCAGTGGAAGAGGAGTATATGAGAACTGTCTGCACTTTCTGCATAATTTTTCTGTAAACTTAAAACTGCTATAAAATTGAGTGTTGTTAGTTGCCATTGAATAGTCTCTGACTCATGGTGACCTTATGTTTAACAGAATAATTGAAAAATAATAATGGACACTGAAGTCCAACTAACTGGATTTTAATTATCACTGGCTGTGTAATTTTGGGAAAATTACTTAAACTCTCTTAGCCAAATTCTTCATGTGTGAAGTGAGTATAATAATAGTGCTTGTTTCATATACAGCTGTATTATTTCACTGTATGGTAGCTATTATTAGTATATTTAAATCCCCATTACTTCTTTATTATTTCTATTGCAATCTATAAAATGAACAAAATAGCATATATTTTATGGAGGATGAAGTTAAATAATATATGTAAACCATCTATAATGTTACGGAGTAGACGTTCAATAAATGTTTACTATTATCTGTAAAGTACTTTGCAAGCATTTTGTGAGGAGTAATTGGGATAATACATTTAAAGCCCAACATGAAGAACAGCACAGAATAGATAATAAATATGAGAGACAACATGGAAGTATTTTCTATTTCCAAATATTAGTTATGAAAATATATGAAAAAGACATATTAGAAATGCATTCCCATTTGTTAGAAATATTCCTGTAACCTCAGTGTGATGACATTTTAAGGACAAATTAGTCTTTGTTCACGTTGACCTTAGAGAAAAATTACCCTGACACTAATTCAAATATCTAAAGAATTACCTGCCAACTATGGTGTGAAATTTAACTCCCATGCACTTGATTCTTTCAAATGCTCCTTCACGCTTCGATATCTGCCAGGGGCTTAAAGAGACCTTCCACTATGTTAACACTTTCCCTGGAAGACTAGCCTTCTCTGCTAATTCTGTTGCCACAGAAGGAACCTCATTTCCTTCTTTGGAGTTGTTAGGTGCCGTCAAATCAGTACAACAGGATGAAACACTGCCCGGTCTTGTGCTATCCTCACAATTGTCATTAGGTTCGAGCCCATTGTTGCAGCTCCAAAGTCAGATCACACATGGGTGCCCCATCAGTACTCTGGAGACTTAATCACTATCCACACATGCAACAAATACCTCACCTGGTTTCTGCAAGCATTTAACAGGGCAAACCACATTTGGGACTGAGAGCAGTGTGTTACAACCCTGCATATGGGGTGGTAGGGACTCGAAGAGTTCCAGACAATCTGTTTATTTTTATTTTTTATTTTCTATGTGAAAAGCATGTACCTCCCAGTACCACAGCATAGGTGCTGCTGCCAGAACTACTTACGCACTGGCCTCATTTCCCGGGCTGAGAGTCATTCTCCTCCATTTACAACGATTAGCAACATTCTTTACACCAAACTGCCCTCAGAGCAGGGGGACTTGGCAGGGCCCAACAGCAGTGTCAGCAACTTCTCAGTTGTTGGATTTCAGTTTCAGGAATGGGAGATTTCAGAGCCTAGAACTATGGATATTTTGCACAACATCTGTTTCCCTCTGCAGGAGGCGAGTTGCGGGGAGAGGGCAGACAGGGAAGAAGGCTTGGTGTTTGTGGTGATTGTTTCCATTGTTTGTCTTGGTCTCCCCGGGAGGCAGCAGAGTCTAATGGAAAGAGCCTTGGCTTTGGAGTTAGTCAGACCTGTGTTTATATATCAGCTATGTCACTTATTTGTTTGTGCTTGGGTAAATTACTTAAATCCTTCCAAGACTCGTTTTAGTCGTCTATAAAATGGGTTTCATAATTACAGAACCTCAGGATTGGTGTGAGGATTAAATTACCTAATTATGCAAAGGCCTTCAATGGATGTTCTTTACCCCTTCAATTGTTGCTCACCTATCATGAGATAGATGCATTTGACTTTCTTGGTTACACTGAGCATGGTTTCCTTGCTACTGGAAGTGTTAGAAATCTTGTGTCTGCTTGAGAGCTGTAAATAAAATAGGCAAAATGATTGTTATCCCAAATATCCTTATTTCTCCAGGTCAACAAAGAGTATAGGGATCTACCATAGTAGTTAAAAACTTCAGATTACATACTCCTCACTCCCTATCTCCTGCCATCATCCCACTCCTAGTGAACACTGATGATTTCTGGCTCCTAGTGCTGGGGTAGTCTCCATTCTACCCACCCCTGGTCGTCAGGTTCTGCAGCAGCTACTACTGCTGTCAGGACCGGTCAGAGAAGACCAGCACTACAGCCCAGGTGCTGTAGCTTTTGGCTTTGCTGATGGCATTGTCATCAGTGCCTCTCACATCTGGCTGCTGTCTTTATCATTATGACTCCTGGCTTTCCCCCCACTGGGATCTTCTCAGTCACCAAAAATTCTCTTCTTAAAGCGATTACAGGTCTAGCTAACTCTAGGTTTTAGAGCTCTACTGAGGAACTTTGAACACACAGGTTTACAGAGCCTGGGCTGGTAGTATATGAGAGACACCTCCCAGCATTATATCATGAACCTATTCAGTGGCCTTAAACCAGCAAGTATCCAAGGATGGGGCCTGACCATCTCAAAATCAGCTTCCTTCTACTAAAAAAATCTTAATCCCATCGTCCCAAGGATCACTGCAGTTTCTAAATATCTTCCCTGATTCCTGAGTGAAACTAATCCTCATGGCTATGAAAATAGCAAATTTCTCATCACGGAAGCAATTTATCCTGGGTGATGAGCTATATATTTTAGTCATGGAGATCTGTTTTAATTATAATTTAATTATATAACTGTCAATGCCCTGGGAGACAATTATGAATGAAGACAAAAGCAAGGGAAAGTTATCTTGAGTGATGCTGAAGAGTCTCCAGACAGCTGAATGCAGTCCAAAGCCTTGGAGGCTTAGAGTGCATTGTACAAGGTTTCACATCAGAAAGAACCTGTGTTGCACACAACTAAGTGGTAATAATTAGTAAAAATAGTAAGAGCACTAAACATGTACTTGCAGATCTCTTTATAGAAGAGGATTACCCGAGAGGGCCAAGAATAGTATGGACCAACCAGAGACATGGCATCCAGAAAACAAGATAATTCGTACTAAGAGACATCATATCAGCCACTTGGGGCTTAGAAGGGGTGGCCATAAAATTTATCACTCTCCCAGGCACACCAGAACATATGGTAACCCTAGGCTTAGAGCCTTACCAATTCCTAGTGAGGATAAATCGATAAACATACTGGTTTCATGCCTGTACATGACTTATAATTTACTATGATTGTTTATACTTAAGTTAACTGTTGATGAACTGTATATCACTCATTCCATAGTGAGAATTCAAATCCTTTGAATTCAATATTTTGTTGTTTTTATATATTTTCAAGTGACAAGATCCCTTTTAAGAATTGTTAAAGAGGTACTAGATCCTAATTGGAACTTGTAGTCCCTATCTTTCTTACCAGAGATGAATTAACATTGATTTTATAATTTGAAGTGCTAGTTCACCACCATCCTAATTTTACTCCATGTTTTGAAAACTCTAGACTAAATGCTAATGACTACATGTTTACAGCATACCTCGTTTTATTGCACTTCACTTTATTGCACTTCAGATATTGTTTTTTACAGATTGAAAATTTGTGGCTAGCCTGCATTGAGCAAGTCTATTGGTGCCATTTTTCCAACAGCATGTGCTCACTTCGTATCTCTGTGTCACATTTTGTTAATTCTCTCAATATTTCAAACTTTTTCATTATTGTTATATCTGTTATGGTGATCTGTAATCAGTAATCTTTGAAGTTATTATTGTAATTGTTTTGGGGTGCCATGAACCGCACCCATATAAGACAGCGAACTTAATCCATAAATAATATTTGTGTTTGGACTGCTCCCCCAATCAACCGTTCCCGCATCTCTTAGGCCTCTTCTTAGACCTCCCTATTACCTGAGACATGACAATATCGAAATTAGGCCAATTAATAACCCTACAATGGCGTCTAAGTGTTCAAGTGAAAGGAAGAGTAGCATGTCTCTCACTTTAAATGAAAAGCTGGAGATGAGTAGTAAGCTTAGTGAGGAAGGTATGTTGAAAGTCAAGATAGAATGAAAAGTTAGGCCTTCTGCACCAAACAGTTAGCCAAGTTGTGAATGAAAAGGAAAAGTTCTTGAAAAAAATTAAATATGCTACTCCAGTGAACACGCGAATGATAAGAAAGCAAAACAGCCTTATTACTGATATGGAGAAAGTTTTAGTGGTCTGGATAGAAGATCAAATTAGTCAAAGCCCAACCCAGAGTAAGGCCCTAACTCTCTTCAATTCTATGAAGGCTGAGAGAGATGAGAAGCTGCAGAAGAAGTCTGAACCTAGCAGAGATTGGTTCATGAGATTTAAGGAAAGAAGATGTCTCTATAACAGAAAAGTGTAAGGTGAAGAAATGAGTGCTGGCATAGAAGCTGCAGCAAGTTATCCAGAAGATCTAGCCAAGATAACTGATGAAGTTGGCTACACCAAACAACAGATTTTCAGTGTAGATGAAACAGATTTGTATTGGAAGAAGATGCCATCTAGGACTTTCATAGATAGGGAGGAGAAGTCAATGCCTGGCTTCAAAGTTTCAAAGGATAGGGTGACTCTCTTGTTAGAGGCTAATGCAGCTAGTGACTTTAAGTTGAAGCCAATGCTCATTTACCATTCCAAAAATCCTAGGGTCCTTAAGAATTATGCTAAATCTACTCTGCCTGTGCTCTATAAATGGAACAGTATAGCCTGGATAACAGCACATCTGTTTACAACATGGTTTCCTGAATATTTTAAGCCCACTGTTGAGACCTACTTCTCGGAAAAAAAGATTCCTTTCCAAATATTTCTGCCCGTTGACAAAGCACCTGGTCACCTAAGAGCTCTGATGGAGATATACAAAGAGATTAATGTTGTTTTCATATCTGCTGACACAACATCCATTCTGCAGCCCATGGATCAAGGAGTAATTTCCACTTTCAGGTCTTATTATTTAAGAAATACATTTCCTAAGGCTATAGCTGCCATAGATAGTGATTCCTCTGATGAATCTGGGGAAAGTAAACTGAAAACCTTCTGGAAAGGATTCACTATTCTAGATGCCATTAAGAACATTCAGGTTTATGGGAGGAGGTCAAAATATCAACATTAACAGGAGTTTGGAAAAAGTTGATTCCAACCCTCATGGATGACTTTGAGGGATTCAAGACTTCAGTGGAGGAAGTAACTGCAGATGTGGTAGAAATAGCAAGAGAACTACAATTAGAAGTGGAGCCTCAAGATGTGACTGAATTGCTGCAATCACATGATAAAACTTTAACAGATGAGTAGTTGCTTCTTATGGATGAGCAAAGAAAGTGGTTTCTTGAGATGGAGTCTACTCCTGGTGAAGATGCTGTGAACATTGTTGAAATGACAGCAAAGGATTTGGAATATTACACATACTTAGTTGATAAAGCAGTGGCAGGGTTTGAGAGGACTGACTCCAATTTTGAAAGGAGTTCTATTGTGGATAAAATGCTATCAAACAGCATTGCAGGCTAAAGAGAAATCTTTCGTGAAAGGAAGAGTCAATCGATGCAGCAAACTTCATTGTTGTCTTATTTAAGAAATTGCCACAGCCATCCCAACCTTCAGCAACCACCACCTGATCAGTCAACAGCCTTCAAAATCGAGGCAAGCCCCTCCACCAGCAGAAAGATTACAACTCGCTGAAGACTAGGAAGATGGTTAGCATTTTTAGTAATAAAGTACTTTTTAATTAAGGTATGAACAATGTTTTTTAATATGTAATGGTATTGCATATTTAATAGACTACAGTATAGTGTGAACATAACTTTTATATACACTGGGAAACCAAAAAATTCATATGACTTGCTTTATTTCAATATTCACTTTATTGCAGTGGTCTGGAACCAAACCAGCAACCTTTCCAAGGTATGTCTATATTCCCTTGAATTAAATATTTAATATTTGTAACCTGTTTATTTTTATTCACTACTAAGATTTAATTCTTTTTCTGTCCCTTTTTGGTGCAACATATTTTAAAACAAAGTTTAATTTGTTTGCCTATTTTGCATGAATTACACTATTTTGTGGTTAAAAAAAAAAAAGTGCATGATCTTCCACTCTAAAGTGAGGGAATGAATATGTCTTGATTATTTTATAGTTCAAGAGGCTTTGCCCTGACCCTGTAGCACCAAGATAATTCTTACCTCTCTGAGGTAAGTCACTTGGTAATACATATATATTCATTTAGCTTAGAAATACTACACTTGATTTTAACCTAAGGTATGAGAAGTGATATACACGAATAGCATTCAAAAGCAGAGCAAAGGAACATTGATTCTGACAGCATATTGCAAAATAAAATTTTGCTGTTGATTTTAAAAGCCTCTACTTATTAAAGTACTCAGATGTCCAGTAAGTGAATGAAGTGTTCAGACGTGCTCAGGAAAATGTTTCTGCTCATCCCATTTCAAAATCAATCATGTATCTAAAAGAAAGAAGAAAAGATAAAACTTTACACATCTCTCAATGTATTTGTAGCAAATAATATATGGCCTGCTTACGCCTATGCCTTCTACTTTTTTCATAAACTGAGGGAAGTCACTGTCTGTACACATTTATCATTGGCATACTGTCATTACTAATATTGAATAGATTATTTTACTAGTGGGGAATGTCCTTTTCTCTCTCCTTTCTAATCAGCCTCTTACTGGCTTCTCAGTAACCTTATTCTTGAATGTATATAGCTAAAATGAGGGCCTACAATTTCCATCTTCTAGCTAAGTTTTAAGGAGTCCTGGTGGCATGGTGATTAAGTTCTTAGCTGCTAACTGAAAGGTTGGCAGTTTGAACCCACCAGCTGCTCCACCAGAGAAAAATGTGGCAGTCTGTTTCTATAAAGATTACAGCCTTGAAAACGCTATGAGGCAGTTCTACTCTGTCCTATAATGTCACTGTGAGTCGAAATTGACTCGACAGAAATTGGTTTGGTTTGGTTTTTGGTTAGCCAATTTTGCTTTTTTTAAAAAAGGAGAAATGTACATTACATTTTAGAAAAAGCTTTCCTTTTTAAAAAAACACAAGATAAAGGGGTACCTTTGTGTCCAAAACTTTTTAAAGAAATCATCTCTTCTTCTGGTTTATTTGCAACGTTTATGTGATTGGATAGTTCCTGTGTTTAGCATTCTCTCCTTGTACCAGATTTGCTGATGAGATGTCTGACATGTTAGTGGCCAGTTAGCTCTCTTTCCTTCGTGAGTTTTGAGAGAACCTAGAGAGATTATTGTTGTGTAGCAGTGAGTCAGACAGCTGTTCTTTGGTCTACCTGGAATTAAAGCAAGCATGTAAAAACTTTCCTATTCTACGAGCAGGAAACAGAGATGGAGGGTTCTGTTTCTCACTTATCACTAGTCAAAAGGAATTAAAATTCTCAGGAGCAAATTGAAGAGTTAAGGGGAAAAATATTTTCAAGAGTACAAATTCTCCAGGTGCTGAAGGGATTGAACATATCAGATCTGAGGGGAGTATCAACATTGACATTTGTGAAAATGTGCATGAAGAAATATGCATTGATTTTAAACTGCGTGCCACAAAGGCCTAAAAAATAATGCATGATTTTCCATCTTCTAACTTAGATGGAAAAACATGTGTTTTGGTCACAATTTTGTCTAAGGGAAATGTGAACTCCCAGGCAATTGCATTCACATGCAGGCCCTTTTTCTGAGATTGCTTTCAAATGTAAGCATAACAAATGTTGTTCTGTTAGGAAAAAAAAAAAAGTGAACTTTTACAATGTAAATTTCCAATATATAGTATCATGGGAAAGAGTCATGTTATTTAAAACAATGCATAGCTTTCCCTCTAGGTAGATTCACAGGAGTAGCAGTGAAGGGTATGCAATTTTAACCCTTACATAGTTTACATTACCCCACGGTGCCTGCATATGTGTCAGAACAACTTTCCTCTGTCAGGGTGGAGAGTCAAGCTCAATAACCACATTAGGAAGAATAATAGGCTAATGGCACATGTGTTGACGGATGTTTCTTATGCAGTGGAAAGGAGATAGAGGAAATTAGATGATGAGTTTTAAGGACTGAAGCATATACTGTAGTTTTTCTAAATCACCAAGTATTGTGTTCTTCCTGAGGTCACCATATATGTGTTGGCTGCCTTTGGTGACGATGAAGAGTCCTTAGAGTCTAAATGAATGGGCTCTGGAATGGTTCCCATGATGAACTGCTAACCAATTTGTCTCAACTGGCCCTTGAATACAAAATTAAAAATGAAGGACTTCTGCACTGCATTGTGGCCTACGGAAGAGCACTGAATGATTTATTCTCACTCATTTTCTCCACTTTCCATGCTAAAATATTTTTACATGGTCAATAAATTATGGAGGCTGACATTAAGAAGATGAACTGTGGATGAATATATGTGAGCCTGAATATTTATAAAAATGTGGAATTGATATTTCACTTTTCCCCCACAACTAGCTCTGGACTTGTGGGATCTCAGTTAAACGAGGGCATCTAACCTACTTAATTCAGATTAATTTAATAAGGGGTCCTGGGGACTGATGAAACATTGGTCATCAATAATGGAAAAGAGGGTGCTTTAGTACTTAGGGCATTTTAGTGAAAGAAGGTTACATATTTAAAACAAGTAAGATGAGGCACTCTCACTCCCTTTTGGGGAAGCATTTCACATTGAAACACTGAACTTGACGCTGACCTAGGGCAATACATGAGTTCCGATGTCCCAGTCATGTCTACTTATCATCCAAGGGGTCAGGTTAGTATTCAGCAGAGGTTGGTTAGGGCCAGAGGAGGAGACTGATGTTGCAAGCTGTCATAGAGATGGAGGCCTGTTCTAAGAAAAAAAGAAAAAGAAGTTTAATTCAGGAATATTAATGTAGACATTAAGAGAAGCTAATATGTCCTACTTGGAGAAGGTTATACGACTTAATGTTGAGGGAAAAAAACCCCACACGTGTTGAAAAATCAAAATACTACAAAGGGATTGCTAAGGAATTACTATTTTAGGCAAGTGATAGGGAATAGTACTACTGTTTTCTTAGGTGCTGTTCAGTCAGTTCTGATTCATAGCAACCTATGTACAACAGAATGAAATAGTACCAGTTCCTGTGCTATCCTCACAATTGTTGTTATGCTTGAGCCCATTGTTGCAGCCACTGTATCAATCCAGCTCACTAGGGGTCTTGCTCTTTTTCCCTGACCCTCTACTTTATCAAGTATAATGTCCTTCTCCAGGGATTGATCCCTCCTGAGAACATGTCCAAAGTATGTGAGGCAAAGCCTGACCATACTTGCCTCTAATGAGCATTCCAGCTGTACTTCTTCTAAGACAGATTTGTTCATTCTTCTGGCAGTCCATGGTATATTCAGTATTCTTTGCCAACACCATAATTCAAAGACATCAGTTCTTCTTCAGTCTTCCTTATTCATTGTCCAACTTTCACATGCATATGAGGCAATTGAAAACACCATGGCTTGGGTCAGGCATACCTTAGTCCTCAAAGTGACACCTTTGCTTTTTAATACTCTGAAGAGGTCTTTTGCAGCAGATATGTCCAATGCAATGCATCATTTGATTTCCTGACAGTTGCTTCCATGGGTGTTGACTATGGAATCAAGTAAAATGAAATCCTTTACAATTTCAATATTTTCTCCATTTAACATGATGTTGCTTATTAGTTGTGAGAATTTTTGTTATCTTTATGTTCAAATGTAATCCATACTGAACACTGTGATCTTTGATCTTCATCAGTAAGTGCTTCAAGTCCTCTTCACTTTCAGCAAGCAAGGTTGTGTCATGTGCATAATGCAGGTTGTTAATGAGTCTTCCTCCAATCCTGATGCCCTGTTCTTCTTCATATAGTCCAGCTTCTTGGATTGTTTGCTCAGCATACAGATTGAATAAGTATGGTGAAAGGATACAACCCTGATGCACACTTTTTCTGATTTTAAACCATGCAGTATGCCCTTGTTCTGTTCAAATGACTGCCTCTTCATTTAAGTACAGTTTCCTCATGAGCACAATTAAGTGTTCTGGAAATCCCATTCTTCACAATGTCATCCATAATTTGTTATGTTCCACACAGTGGAATACTTTTGCACAGTCAATAAAACACAGGTAAACATCTTTCTGGTATTGTCTACTTTCAGCCATGATCCATCTGACATCACCAATGATATCCCTGGTTCTACGTCCTCTTCTGAATCCGGCTTGAATTTCTGGCAGCTCCCTGTTGATGTACTGCTGCAACCGCTTTTGAATGATATTCAGCAATTTTACTTGTATGTGATATTAATGGAGCCCTGGTGACAAAGTGGTTAAGATCTCAACTCCTAACCAAAAGATACGCAGTTCGAATCCACCAGCCACTCCTTGGAACTCTACGGGGCAGTTCTTCACTGTCCTGTAGTATCACTGTGAGTTGGAATCGACTCGATGGCAATGGGTTTGTTATTTTTTGGTAATATTAATGATATTGTTCAATAATTTCCGCATTCTATTGGATCACCTTTCCTTGGAATGGGTACAAGTATGGATCTCTTCCAGTGTGTTGGCCAGGTAGCTGTCTTCCAAATTTCTGGGCGTAGACAAGTGAGCCCTTCCAGCACTGCATCTGTTTGTTGAAACATCTCAATTGGTATTCTTTCAATTCCTGGAGCCTTGTTTTCGCCAGTGCCATCAGTGCAGCTTGGACTTCTACCTTCAGTACCATTGGTTCTTGATTATATGCTGCCTCCTGAAATGGCTGAACGTCAACCAATTCTTTTTGGTTGTGACTCTGTATTTCTTCCATCTTCTTTTGATGCTTCCTGTGTCGTTTAATATTTTCCCCACAGAATCCTCAATACTGCAACTCCAGGCTTGAATTTTTTCTTCAGTTCTTTCAGCTTGAGAAATGCTGTGTGTGTTCTTCCCTTTTGGTTTTCTATCTCCAGATCTTTGCACCTGTGATTATAATACTTTGCTTTGTCTTCTCGAGTCGCCCTTTGAAATCTTCTGTTCAACTCTTTGACTTCATCATTTCTTCCTTTCACTTTAGCTACTCTATGTTCAAGAGCAAGTTGCAGGGTCTCTTCTGACATCCATTTTGGTCTTTTCTTTTTTTCATGTCTTTTTAATGACCTCTTGCTTTATTCACGTATGATGTCGTTGATGCCATTCCACAACTCGTCTGGTCTTCAGTCATTAGAGTTCAATGTGTCAAATCTATTCCTGAGATGGTTTCTAAAGTCAGGTGGGATACATTCAGAGTCATACTTTGGCTGTGTGGACTTGTTCTAATTTTCTTCAACTTCAACTTCAACTTGCATATGAGCAATTGATGGTCTATTCCACAGTCAGCCTCTGGCCTTGTTCTGACTGATGATATTGAGCTTTTCCATTGTCTCTCTTCACAGATGTAGTTGATTTGATTCCTGTGTATTCCATCTGGCAAGGTCCATGTGTATGGTCACCGTTTATATTGTTGAAAAAAAATATTTGCAATGAAGAAGTTGTTGGTCTTGCAAAATTCTATCAAGCAATCTCTGGCATCGTTTCTATCACCAAAGCCATATTTTCCAACTACCAGTCCTTCTTTGTTTCCAACTTTCACATTCCAATCACCAGTAATTATTAATGCATCTTGATTTCATGTTTGATCAATTTCAGACTGCAGAAGTTGGTATAAACCTTTATTTTCTTCATCTTTGGCCTTAGTGATCAGTGTGTAAATTTGAATAATGGCCGTATTAACTGGTCTTCCTTGTAGGCATGTGGATATTATCCTTTCACTGACCACATTGTACTTCAGGATAGATCTTGAAATGTTCTTTTTAACAACGAACGGGATGCCATTCCTCTTCAATTTGTCATTCCTGGCATAGTAGACCATATGATTGTCCAATTCAAAATGGCCAGTACCGGTCCATTTCAGTTCACTAATGCCTAGGACATCGATGTTTATGCATTCCATTTCATTTTTGACAACTTTCAGTTTTTCTAGATTTATACTTTGTAGTTACATGTTCCTATTATTAGTGGATGTTTGAAGCTGTTTCTTCTCATTTTGAGTCATACCACATTAGCAGACAAAGGTCCCAAAAGCTCGACTCCATCCACGTCATTAAGGTCGACTCTACTTTGAGGAGGCAGCTCTTCCCCAGTTGTATTTTGAGTGCCTTCCTACCTAAAGGGCTCATCTTCTGGCACTATATCAGACAGTGTTCCACTGCTATTCATAAGGTTTTCACTGGCCAGTTTTTTCAGAAGTAGATTGCCAGGTCTTTCTTCCTAGTCTGTCTTAGTCTGGAATCCTCACCGAAACCTGTCTGCTGGTATTTGAAATACCGGTGGCAAAGCTTCCAGTATCACAGCAACATGCAAGCCACCACAGTACAACAAACCGACAGACACGTGGTGAATAGCAGCACTAGCAACTAACATTTTGAGCTTTACAATGTACCAATCAATTTTATTTCATTTAAGTCTTAAAACAATAATATAGGCATCTATTAGGTCCATTCTAATTTCTTGATTGTAAACTCTGTCTGTCATTTATAGTAATAACAACAAATATGTGTTAAGCCTGTGTAGGACACAAGGCTGTATCCTAAGCCTTGGAGTAGGTATCAGCAGGGCAATTAAAAAAAAAAAAAAACAATCGGAAGAGACAATCATGACCTCATGCTATATTGTTAAACACTTCATATCATGTTTATTTATATCTGGATTTTGCATAACAAGTAATCTGAAAGCTCCATGTTTTTTTTTCAGTCCTGAAGGGGATAATCTATTTCCTGGAATTCATTAGGATCTACATATTGACTTTTATTTATTTAGTTTTTTAAGATGCCAGCTTCCTGAGCTCAAAGGCACTGACATGACAAGCACTTTGAGTGCATGAGATGCTTGTGACCTCATGAACATTGAAATGAGAGATGATGAAGCTTATTTTTAGCAGACTATTTAGAAGGGCCCCATGGGATAATTTTTGCTTAGGGCTGATCATATAACAGTTGAAGATGTGCTAATAGGGCATACTGCCAAGGTCTATGATTGTTGTTATTTAGCACTTTTTTTTAAGAGCTTTAAGTATCATCCAGAAATATATATTAAGCGCATGCATGTGCAGGGTCAAGCTGGTTGAGTTCTTGACAAGCTTTGTAGACCTAAAAAGGGAATAATTTCAGCCATCAGCACATCGTGAGGGGTGAGGGCCACTATTCCCCACTCCCCATTGAACAGAAGAGAGCATGACTGGTTTAGTTCTTCCCACAAAAAGGTATCAGAGGAAAAGTTGGACTTCAGCTTTTTCTGCTCAAGTTACCTTTTCTAACGTTACATATAACAAAAGGGAGAAGTGAAAAATAACTTGAGTAGTTTAATGACTGTGGCAAGATAGACTGAATCCATATAGTACTAATTACTTTTTTGCTCTATAAAAGTTGTTCGGTGGTTTTGTTGTGTTATATGGATTATTTTATATTTTCAATTTTTCTCCTTCATTCTTTGCCACAGGATCTGCCAGACTTAGAGACCTACCCTATCTTGACAGATCTTATTTTGATTCTTTTGATCACGGTGGGATAGAAATTTCAGGATACCAGAAGAAAGACTGGTCAAAGGACTTTATATGCCTTAATTCTTGATCAAATTTAATGCCCTACAATATCCAGATGCAATCCGTGATTCTCTGGAGAAACATGGATCATCAAAATGATTCTGAGCCCCAGAGCTGGTTAAGTTTATTGACGCTGAGGATGAGGACAAAGTGGTTTTATCTCATTTCATAGTCAGATCCTTCTAGAGGTTATCAAGTGACCTGTTCTAAACCAGATGGTGTGTTCTAATCACTTTATTACTTTTCCTGAGGAAAAAAATTAAGGCAAAAATTTCTCTGTGGAGAAATTTGACTACAGCTTCTTTTTGTCTTGTTTGGACAAAGGACAGATTTCTTCCTCCTCTATCCATAGTTAAGTATATAACAAAAAAGAACAAGAAAACAGAATTCATAGACAAAAGCCTTTGAACAAGGAATTTGCAAATCTTGCTTCTTTTTCTTCTATACAAGTAAGCAGCCCAAGTTTAGGAAAATGACTTCTGCTTACTCTAGAAATAATGGCCATAATCTAATTGGACTATGCATTGCCATGAAAAGGAAAACTCAGTACACATTGGTGTCTGATGTTTTAGGTCCAAGGTCTTCTATACACTTAGTCTCATCGGTGTCTTGACTAAAGTTCCAGTATTTTCTAATGTCCAACAATGATCAATAAAATAGTAGATTGTCTTTACTTTGAGATTTATTTTTGTCACCTAGTGATTTATCTAATTCTCCTTTAGTAGAGATTCTTAACACTGCATGTAATTTAAAAATATATACCTATCCAACAATTAACCATGTGTACAAAGAACAAGCACAAGCATGCATTATTTGCATTTTTATTTGCTAGAGTTAACTGTTATTACTGCATAAAATAAAACAAAAGTCATTAATTAAAACAATTACGTCAGAAAATTGTTATGAAGATTAAATAAGATGTTTCTGCAATGCTTTGCACAGTGCTTTACATACGTAGGTGCTTAATAAATTTGTGATAAAATATCTTTGAAAAAACGTATTGATCATCTATTAATGTATAGCAATGAAGATAAATTAATTACCTTACACTACGACATTGAAGATAAATTAATTACCTTACACTACGACATATATTTCTTGAGGTTAGGGATTGTGTTTAGTTAATCTTCATATCCCCAGTTACTATCTACAGGAAAATTGGTAGACTATATAAAAGAGATTGAATCAGGAAACACCACTTATTCAGTATGTAACTTTGGACAAGTTAAATTACTTTTAAGTGACTATTTCATTTTCTATAAAAATAGGGATAATAATAATTACTTTGGAGATTTGTAGTGAGCATTAAATTACATAAAGCATCTATATCAAAGTGTTTTGTAAAATACAGTTATTCTAATTGAATTATTGTAAATGATACATAAGGCTAAAAAATGCAACCAGCACAAAAGAATATAAAATAAAAAGTAAAAGCCTATCTACTACCCTCCCTAATCCAAAAGGAAACCTCTCCTAACTCCCTAGATAAATATTTCCTAACATATATATGGAAATAGAGGAAGCTATTTGAATAGATAGATGAAAGAATAGATTGTTGTTGCTGTTAGGTGCCGTCGAGTCGGTTCCGACTCATAGCGACCCTATGTACAACAAAATGCAACACTGCCTGGTCCTGTGCCATCCTCACAATCGTTGGTATGCTTGAGCCCATTGTTGCAGGCACTGTGTCTTCTTCCAAGACAGATTTGTTCATTCTTTTAGCAGTCCATGGTATATTCCATATTCTTCCCCAACACCACAATTCAAAGGTGTCAATTCTTCTTTGGGCTTCCTTATTCATTGTCCAGCTTTCGCACCCAGATGAGACGATTGAAAACACCATGGTTTGGGTCAGGTGCGCCTTAGTCTTCAAAGTGACATCTTTCCTTTTAAGACTTTAAAGAGGTCTTTTGCAGCAGATTTTCCCACTGCAATGTGTCGTTTGATTTCTTGATTGCTGCTTCCATAGGTGTTGATTGTGGACTCAAGTAAAATGAAATCCTTGACAACTTCAATCTTTTCTCCATTTACAATGATGTTGCTTATTGGTCCAGTTGTGAGGATTTTTGTTTTCTTTATGTTGAGGTGTATTCAATATTGAAGGCTGTGGTCTTTGATCTTCATCACTTAGTGCTTCAAGTCCTCTTCACTTTCAGCGAGCAAGGTTGTGTCAACTGCATAATGCAGGTTGTTAATGAGTCTTCCTCTAATCCTGATACCCCGTTGTTCATATTGTCCAGCTTCCTGGATTATTTGTTCAGCATACAGATTGAATAACTATGTTTAAAGGATACAGCCCTGACACACACCTTTCCTGATTTTAAACCACGCAGTATCCCCTTGTTCTGTTCAAACGACTGCCTCTTGGTCTATGTATACCTCATGAGCACAATTAAGTGTTCTGAAATTCCCATTCTTCACAATGTCATCCATAATTTGTTATGATCCACACAGTGGAATGCTTTTGCACAGTCAATAAAACACAGGTAAACATCTTTCTGGTATTCTCTGCTTTCAGCCAGGATCCATCTGAGATCAGCAACGATATCTCTCGTTCCACATCTTCTTCTGAATCTGGATTGATGTACTGCTGCAGCCACTTTTGAATAATCTTCAGCAAAAGTTTACTTTTATGTGATATTAATGATATTGTTCAATAATTTCCATATTCGGTTGGATCACCTTTCTTTGGAATAAGCATAAATATGGATGTCTTCCAGTCAGTTGCCCAGGTAGCTCTCTTCCAAATTTCTTGGCATAGATAAGGGAGCCCAGTGCATCCCTCAATGTTGCAACTCGAAGCTTGATTTTTTTCTTCAGTTCTTTCAGCTTGAGAAGTGCCAAGCGTGTTCTTCCCTTTTGGTTTTCTATCTCCAGGTCTTTGCACCTGTCATTATAATACTTTACTTTGTCTTCTCGAGCAGCCCTTTGAAATCTTCTGTTCAACTCTTTTACTTCATCATTTCTTCCATTTGCGTTAGCTACTGGACATTCAAGAGCATATATGGAAATAGAGGAAGCTATTTGAATAGATGGGTGGAAGAATAGATAAATAGACATAAAGTGTTACTTTATAGAAATAAGATCATATCTCTTTTTTTAGTAGTATAGTATTTTTAATATTATATATTATCTAATTTGAGAAGAAAAAGGTAAAACGTCAGATAAAGTGTTTTCTATCACAAGAGAGGTTTGTTGTTTATTTTAATTCCCTCTACTTTTAAGTGAAAAATATTGTTATCAATCATTATTTTTTAAAGTTTCAGTTTTTTACCAATTTGTGGTGGTTTTAAAAGATATCTGCATTTCTTTGGCACTCCTCTTATCAAGAGGTGGGGTTTAGGTCCCCTCCCCTTGAGCCTAAGTAGGACTTGGTGATTGCCTTCATACATAGAACGTTGACAGGAGCGATGCTGTGTGACTTCTGAGGATAGGCTAGAAAAAGCCATGCAGCTTCTGCTAGTTTTTCTTGGGATACTCACTGTGGGAGCTTAAGCCACGATGTTGGAAATCTGGCTATCCTGAGGCTGCCTTGGAGACCTACCTGGAAAGATGACATACAGCGAGAGAGAGAAATAACCCCAGTTTTCTCAACCCCCATTTTTTTTAGTCTTTCCAGCCCAGGCATCAGACAGGTAAGTGAGAAAGCTTTAGCCCTAACTGTCTGACTTCAACTCCGTGACAGATCCTGAGCAAGAATTGCCTTACTGTGCCTTGGCAATCTCTACATGTATTATCAAAATGAATGGTTGTTACTGATTTAAACTGCAGCTTTGGGGAAGTTTGATACGCATCAATAAAAAACTAAAAGAAATTGTGGTATTGAAATGGTGTTGCTGTAACAAAATTTAAAACGTATACATTGGCTTTGGGACTAGGCGGTGGGTGAATGTTCGGAAGAGCCTTGAAAAAACTGTTAGCAGGTGCCTCAGTGGCCCTTGAAAAAGTGTCAATGGGGGCTTAAAAAGAGAATGGGGAGAATGTTATCAGAAGGTGGAAGAAAGGGACACACTACGTGATACCTGCAATGATACTGAAAATGGAAAATATACCTGATGAACTGATGGAATTGACTAAGGAGATTTCCAGGTTGAAAGTGCCAACTGGTTTCTTTTAGCTGACTAGGATAAGGATAGTAAGAGATGATTTAAACAATAAACAACAACAAAAACAAAGCCTATTTTTATTACTAACTTCTCGAAATGGCAAAGAATTCTCAAATTATGAAAAGATTTCAGGCCAAATTTCAGGTAAGAATATAAGATCCTTTGTTAAGACCTCATAGGAATTTTAAAATGGATGAAAGATCTTTGAAGGAGCTATGGATGTGTGTTGTGGACCCTGTCTGTTAAGCTATGGATCTTCTAAGAATCTTAAGGCTCCAGTCCCTAAATGGCCTCACTGGGATCCTAAGGTATGGGAAGGCTTATCTCAAAGAGATTTGTGGTTTTTGTCTAGTGGAATAAACCCCAATAAGATCCGTAGGAAACTCATAAATTTTCACAAGATTATTATACCAACGAAAACATCGGTAGCTTGGATCAAATCACACTGAGATAGTGCATCATGAAAAGAGAACTTTGAACCCTGAAATGATTACAGGCAGGAAGAAGGCTGAGAAAACTACTCTGCCGAAAAACAAAACAAAACAAAAACAATCAAACAAAAATGGCCACTCTTATGGAAAAAGGATGACTCAATAGGGTGAATCACCAACTCTAGGTGAGCCAAGAGCTGATACTAGGAAGTAGGACTGAGCCCTAATTAAGGAAGCAGCTGGATTTTGGAATTGCTGTGGGTTAGTGACTCTTGTGTGTCTCCCATTTTCCATGTTTTTGAATGGAAGTATCTATGACCAGTTATCCCTGTCATATGTATGTTTGGTGTGTGAAGAACACAATACTTGTCTGTTTAGTTTACAGGTCTTCAGATCAAAAGGAATAGTATCCAATGAGCTGTATTCAACAAAACCACCAGAGGAGCCTTATCCACACTTTAATATAAATCCTGTGATCCTGGACCTCAAGCTGGACCCTGATATCATCATGAGAATTTGGGAGATGTTGAAAAGAGGTGTGTGTATTTATCATTTGGGGAGAAAGTTAATAACTTATGGGTAGAAGGCAGACTGTGGTGATTTTAAAACTTGTCGGCAAATATGTTGACACTCTTCATTATTTAGAGGTGGAGACCACACCCCCTCCCCTTGAATCAGAGTGGAACTCAGTGACATGACTAGAATGTGGCAGAAGTGATGCAGTATGATTGCTGTGGCTCAGTTAGAAGGGTCCATGAAGCTTCTGTCAATTTTTCTTGGGATATTTGCTTGGGAGCATCTTCAGTTGCTGTTTGAAAAGTCTGGGTACACTGAGGCCACCATGTGGAGAAACTACAGAGAGAAAGAAAAAAAGAGAGAGAGAGACCTAAGGCTCTCCAGTTGCTCCAGCATCAAGCTATTTGTCTTCTTAGCTTGGGCACCAGAAGCCTAGCCCTTGCCCTTGTCTGACTACCTCCACACGAGAGAGCCTAAGTGACAACTACCTTGCTGAGCCTGCTCAACACCTATATTTGTGAGTCAAAAGAAATAATTATTTTGTTTTAATCCACTATTTTAGGTGGGTTGTTATTCAGCAATAGATAACTGGAACACACATTAAAAGTCACTTTTATTCACAACATTCCTTGGGGTTACATGGAGCAAGCTTATAATGCTATTTTGTAGACAAGAAAAGTGAAACTCAGCCAAATTAAATAGAGAGGTGCCTTAGAATAGGCTAAGTTTCTCTTTTACCAATGACAAAAATGAAAGCCAGACAAAATCATATAGCCTGTCAGTGGAAGAGCTCAAGCTTTTTCCAGTGCTCTTTCTTGTAATTAGCTTTATGTATGCCCCTGCCTCATACCAACCAGATTTGTTTTCCATCAAAGGAAATAGAAGTGACCAGGATCACTTTCACATTCAAGTCATATTGTACTTGGATCTGTAGAAATAGTGGAAAGAGCATAGGCCTTTTGGTGACAGAAGGATATAGTTTCAAATCAATGTGCTGGTTGTGTGCTCCTAGTTAAGTTATTCAACTTCTCTGAACTACATTTTCTTCATCTGTAACATGGGAGCTAAAGTGCTTACTTTTCAGGGTTGTTAGGAAAATAATACATAAGGAATACAGATTGCGTGGCACTATGTAAGTATTCAATAGATACGTCTGTAAAAACTATCTTATAAAACAATTTTTTATCATCATTATCATTTCATTTTTTCCAGAGGCCTAAAGTAATAAAGAAGCTACAGTATAATCATAACAGTAGCAACCACGTTCTAGCTTATTTAATCCTCTCAGATAACACACCAGGTAATAACATTATTTACATTTTTAGATGAGGAAACAGGCATGGAATGGTTAAGTAATGTGCCAGTGTTAGTTGAGATTTGAATCCTCGCAGAACAGGAGGGGAGAAATATTTATCTATAAGCAGGGTGGTAAAAAATATATTCTGTTATTATTTGACCTCACCTGAAGTCCCTTTAGGGGAATAAAACCAAGTTTAACATAAATGATAGCAGCCAAATCTTCCACCAAGCCAGATCATTTCCCAGTCTTGCCGGAAAACTAAATCAGATTCTATGTAATTGCATGTAACATTAATTTTGCCTAAGAGAAGGTCTTTCTGGGATGTCTGGGATTCATTGTCTAAGGCCTTCAGTGTAATTTTCATGCTCCAGAGAAGGGTTCCTAACCTGAATGTGCATGCTCTAATGATGCTCTGAAGCGTGTTTGCAGACGGTGAAGCATAAGACACTGCCATTAGGGAATATCTCCCTGAACTCAGGGTGAACCTGAATGTCTGTTTGTATTGCACTTAAATCTTAAACTTCATGATTTAAGATATTTTAGTAACTTTCTTTCATTGTAATGTTGCAACTATCTAGTACATGTGGATTATATTACTTGGGTTTTTTTTTTTTTTTTTTCCCACTCCCAATCTGTAGCTTTTACATTCTAGAAAGCACCATCACTGGTCAATAGACTCATTGTTCTTTGATACACAGTGTAATAGTTGTTACACTATTGCACATTTCTAGTGTGAAAGTATCTTGTAAACTTGCATGTTGTCACAAAGTGATTCTAGTAGTTTTGATCATTTCTCTTAATGGCTCACCAAGTGTTGCTCTCTAGGGAAAAGTCTAGGAAAATGTCTCAGATGTTAAAGCTCAAAGGCACATGGTCCCTGAAAGCTCTTGCTGTATTGAGAACTCAGATTATTACAACAGTCAGCTCATGCTTTTACTTTTTCTCCTGAGCTTCATTAACTTCTCCAAGACATTCCTTATTCTCTGCAGCTCAGGTAGTCAAATGAGAAAACATTAACTAATATCAGTGATGTGTATGCTTTTGATGCAGGAGAAGGGAGCTAATGATTTAGCATGTCTATGACTCATGGCCAACCTTTCACTTTGCTAGAAACAACTGGTGCTTAGATGATATCATCAGAGGGTGCTGGGAAGCTAAATGTCCATTCTAAAAATTTTCCAGTTCTGATGCTGTGTCTAAAGTTTTGCAAATGGAGATAAATTCCTACAATATGACAACACGAACACATGGAAATGCTGGATAAAATAAATACACAGTCAAGCAAGCAGGAAAAGGAATCCACATGTACTAGAAATTAAAAGTGAAGTAGAGCCATGATGAGAATCATAATCACTTCCTTAGGAGTGAGTTCATGGAGCCATGGACCAGAAGGACATTGCACTTAGATAAACCCAATACACATCACCGTTGAGTTGATTCCAACTCATAGCGACCCTGCAGGCCAGAGTAGAACTGTCCCATAGGGTTTCCAAGGAGTGGCTGGTGGATTCAAACTGCTGACCTTTACCACTTGACCTTAACGGAGCTCTTAAAACATCACAGGGCTCCTGCACATAGATAGAGGACCTAAAGGACCTAAAATCTGTTCATGGAAACACACACACATACAAAGAAACAATCTATCTAAAGGTAAAAAATAACACAAAAAGGAGGATTTGTACCACAAGAACTGAAAAGATGAAACTACCCAAGAGATGCTGTAAAGGCAATATATTTTAAGAGATTAAAGAGACAACAAGTAAATAGAGATTTTATTAAATGACAAGGCAGTATAAAAACAGAACAGAATTATTTGAAGAAGAACCATGTAACTTTTAGAAATGAAAAATTGTCATTCAAATGTAAAAGTCAATGACTGTCCTGTGAGGAGAGTGCTGTCGTCATCCTCTCCAGTACAGGTAAAGAAACTGAGGCTCAGAAGGTTAAGCAATTTGCCCAAGTTCATATAACTTATAAACGGTGTAACTAGGCTTGAACCCAGATCTCTCTGACTCCAAAGTTTGTTTTTAACTAGTATGCTATACTGTCTATCTTACTCATCTAGTGCTGCTATAAGAGAAATACCACAAGTGGATGGCTTTAACAAAGAGAAATTTATTCTCTCACAGTCTAGTAGGCTACAAGTCCAAATTCAGTGCATCAGCTCCAGGGGAAGGCTTTCTCTCTTTGTCGGCTCTGGAGGAAGGTCCTTGTCATCAATCTTCCCCCGGACTAGGAGCGTCTCAGCACAGAACCCCGGGTCCAAAGGATACGTTCTGCTTCTAGCACTGCTTTCTTGGTGGTACGAGGTCCCCCCATCTCTGCTAACTTCTCTTTCCTTTTATCTCTTGTAAGACAAAAGGTGGTGCAGGCCACACTCCAGGGAAACTCCTTTTACATTGGATCCGGGATGTGACCTTAGTAAGGGTGTTACAATCCCACCCTAATCCTCTTTAACATAAAATTACAATCACAGAATGGAGTACAATCACACAATACTGGGAATCATGGCCTAACCAAGTTGACACATATTTTTGGGAGACATAATTCAATCCATGACATTGCCTAACAAAACTATGAATCCCATAATTGTAGTTGATGTTGTTGTTAGGTGACATCAAGTCAGTGCCGACTCATAGCGATCCTATGTACAACAGAACAAAACGCTGCCCAGTCCTGCGCCATCCTCACAATCCTTGCCATGCTTGAGCCCTTTGTTGCAGCCACTGTGTCAATCCATCTCATTGAGGGTCTTCCTCTTCTTTGCTGACCCTCTAGTTTACCAAGCATGATGTCCTTCTCCAGGGACTGATCCCTCCTAGTAACATATCCGAAGTATGTGAGACATAGTCTCGCTATCCTTGCCTCCAAAGAGTGTAATGGTTGTACTTCTTCCAAGACAGATTTGTTCATTCTTTTGGTACTCCATGGTATATTCAATATTGTTCACCAGCACCACATTTCAAAGTCATCAATTGTACTTCGGTCTTCCTTATTCATTGTCCAGCTTTTGCACCCATATGAGGAGACTGAAAGCACTATGGCTTATACTGGGCTCACCTTAGTCCTCAAGGTGACATCTTTGCTTTTTGACACTTTAAAGAGGTCTTTTGCAGCAGATTTGCCCGATGCAAATGCGTCATTTGATTTCTTGACTGCTGCTTCCACGGGCATCGATTGTGGATCTAAGTAAAACGAAATCCTTGATAAGTTCAATCTTTTCTCCATTTATCATGACGCTGCTTAATGGTCCAGTTAGGATCTTTGTTTTCTTTATGTTGAGGTGTAATACCTACTGAAGACTGTGGTCTTTGATCTTCATCAGTAAGTGCGTCAAGTCCTCTCACTTTCAGCAAGCAAGGTTGTGTCACTTGCATAACACAGGTTGTTAATGAGTCTTCCTCCTATCCTGATGCCCCATTCTTCTTCATATAGTCCAGCTTCTTGGATTATTTGCTCAGCATACAGATTGAATAAGTATGGTGAAAGGATACAACTCTGACGCAAACCTTTCCTGACCTTAAACAACACACTATCCCCTTGGTCTGACTGCCTCTTGATCTATGTACAGGTTCCTCCTGAGGACAATTAAGTGTTCTGGAATTCCCATTCTTCCCAGAGTTATCCATAATTTGTTATGATCCATGGAGTCGAATGCCTTTGCATAGTCAATAAAACACAGATAAACATCTTTCTGATATTCTCTGCTTTCAGCCAGGATCCATCTGACATCAGCAATGATATACCTCATTCCAAGTCCTCTTCTGAATCTGGCTTGAATTTCTGGCAGTTCCCTGTCGATACACTGCTGCAGCCACTTTTTAATGATCTTCAGCAAAATTTTACTTGTGTGTGATATTAATGATATTGTTCGATAATTTCCACATTTGGTTGGATCACCTTTCTTGTGAATAGTCATAAATATGGCTGTCTTCCAGACAATAGGTCAGGTAGCTGTCTTCCAAATTTCTTGGCATAGACAAGTAAGCAATGCCAGAGGTGTATCAGTTTGTTGAAACATCTAAATTGGTATTCTGTCAATTCCTGGAGGCTTGTTTTTTGCCAGTGCCTTCAGTGCAGCTTGGACTTCCTCCTTCAGTAGCATTGGTTCTTTATCCTGAAATAGTTGAAAGTCCACCAGTTGTTTTTTTTTTTTTTTTTTTTGGTATAGTGACTCTGTGTATTCTTTCCATCTTCTTTTGATGCTTCCTGTGTTGTTTAATATTTTCCCTATAGAATCCTTCAATATCGCAACATGAGGCTTGAATTTTTTCTTCAGTTCTTTCAGCTTGAGAAATGCTGAGCATGTTCTTCCCTTTTGGTTTTCTATCTCCAGGTCTTTGCACACAGGTCATTATAATACTTTACTTTGTCTTCTTGAACCGCCCTTTGAAATCTTCTGTTCGGCTCTTTTATTTCCTTATTTCTTCCTTTCTCTTTAGCTACTCGATACTCAAGAGCAAGTTTCAGAGTCTCTTCTGACACCTATTTTGGTCTTTTCTCTTTCCTGTCTTTTTAATGACCTCTTGCTTTCTTCATGGATAATGTCCTTAATGTCATTCCACAACTCGAAGACACAATGGCAAACATTCATTGATAATTGGAACATAGAATGTATGAGGTATGAAATCTAGCAAAATTGGAAATCATCAAAAATAAAATGGAACACATAAACATTGATACCCTAGGCATCAGTGAGCTGAAATAGACTGGTGTCGACAATTTTGAATCAGACAATAATACCGTCTACTATGCCAGGAATGACAACTTGAAGAGGAACGGCGTTGCATTCATCGTCAAAAACAACATTTCAAGATCTATCCTGAAGTACAACACTGTCAGTCAAAGGATAATATCCATACACCTGCAAGGAAGACCAGTTAATACGACTATTATTCAAATTTATGCACCAGCCACTAAGGCCAAAGATGAAGATATTGAAGATTTTTGCCAACTTCTACAGTCTGAAATTGGTAGAAGATGCAATCAGGATGCATTGATAATTACTGATGATTGGAATGCAAATGTTGAAAACAAAGAAGAATGATCAATAGTTGGAAAATATGGCCTTGGTAATAGAAACAATGCCGAGATTGCATGATACAATTTTGCAAGACCAATGATTTCTTCATTGCAAATACCATTTTTCAACAACATAAATGGCCACTATACACATGGACCTCACCAAATGGAATACACAGGAATCAAGTCGACTTCATCTGTGGAAACAGAAAATGGAAAAGATCAATATCATCAGTCGGAACAAGGCCAGGGGACGACTACGGAACAGACCATCAATGACTCATATGCAAGTTCAAGTTGAAACTGAAGAAAATTAGAACAAGTCCGAGACAGCCAAAGTATAATTGCAGTAAGGGTGCATATATAGCTTTGTATGTTTGCCTATGTAAACATATGTATAGTAACGTAGGAATATAGTGGTGTTAATAATGGTGAATTGTGGGATTGATTGTGATTTTCTGTGTACCCAATTTTTTTTTCACTTTAAACATTATCATAGAATAGTAAATAAACACATCCTAAGACTTCCTTAGGAGTTCCTGGGTGATGCAAATTGTTGACATGCTTGGCTGCTACCAAAAGGTTGGAAGTTCGAGTCCACCCAGAGGTGCCTCAGAAGAAAGGTCTGGTGATCTACTTCCAAAAAATCAGCAGTTAAAAATCCTGTGGAGCACAGTACTGTTATGACACACATGGGGTCACAATGAGTTGGAATCAACTCAACAGCAACTAGTACTGGTTAAGACTTCCTTTGGTAAATACATTAAATGAATCAAGGAAAAACAAAATAAACCTCAATGACAAAGATAAAAAGCAGATTACACTCAGTTGAAGATAGAATGTGAATATGAAAAAATCTAGAAGATTACCTAGAATGCAGCAGAAAGCAAAGTTATACATCCTGTTTATAATTTGTAGTGGCTATCCTTATACTTTTAACATGTATCCTTGATTTCACATAATCTAAAGTAAATCAATATCTTTTTCTTTTCCCAAACAATGAAAGGCTGTTTCAATTTTTAACTCTGATGATCTTTTTTTTTTTTAATTTCTATTTAAGGTTTAGTTTTTTTTATTGTGGTAAAAATATACATAACAAAATATTTACCAATTCAACAATTTTTACATGTATTATTCAGTGACATTGATTACATTCTTCATGTTTGTATAGCCATTATCACAATCCTTTTCAAATTATTCCACCATCATTAATATAAATTCAGTGTCTTCTATGCAATAACTCCTTTAGCCCTTTCCCCTTCCCCTGGAAACCACTAATAAGCTTTGGTTTCTATCTTTTTGCCTATTTCATATAAGTAAGATTATACAGTATGTGTCTGTCTTAGTTATCTAGTGCTGCTATCCAAGTAGATGACTTTAATAAACAAAAATGTATTCTCTCACAGTTTAGGAGGCTAGAAGTCCAAATTCAGTGTGCCAGCTCCAGGGGAAGGCTTTCTCTATTGGCTCTTGGGGGAGGTCCCTGTCATCAATCTTTCCTTGGTCTAGGATCTTCTCAGCACAGGGACCCAGGACCCAAAGGATGCACTCCCCCTGGTTCTTCATTCTTGGTGATGGGACGTCCCCTGTCTCTCTGCTCGCTTCTCTCTTTATATCTCAAAAAAGATTGACTCAATATACCACTTAATCTTGTACATTGAGTCCTGCTTCATGAACATAAATGTCTCTAATCCTGCCTCATGAACATCATAGAGGTAGGATTTACAACACATAGGAAAATCACATCAGATGACAAAATGGTGGACAATCACACACTGCTGGGAATCATGGCCTAGCCAAGTTGACACACATTTTGGTGACACAGTTCAATCCATAACAGTGTCCTTTTGTGATTGATTTATTTCACTCAGCAGGTTTTCAAGGTTTATCCACGTTGTGGCATGTATTAAGACTTTATTTCTCTCTATGGCTGAGTAATACTCCATCATGTGTATATACCACATTTTGTTTATCCATTCATCTGTTGATGGACATTCTGGTTGTTTCCATCTTTTGGCTATTGTGAATACTGCTGCAGTGAACACTGGTGTACAGGTTTCTGTTTGCATTCCTACTTTCAATTATTTTGGGTATATACCTAGAATAAGGAGCCCTGGTGGCACAGTGGCTAAGAGATCAGCTGCTAACCAAAAGGTTCGCAGTTCAAACTCACCAGCTGCTACATGAGAGAAAGATGAGGCATTCTGTTTCCGTAAAGATTACAGCCTTGGAAACTCTATGGGGCAGTTCTACTCTGTCCTGTATAGTCGCTATGAATTGGAATCCATTTGACGGCCATGGATTTGGTTTGGTTTTGGGGATACCTGTGATTGGGATTGCTGGGTTATATGGTAGTTCTATGATAAACTTTTTGAAGAACCACCAAACTGTTTTCCACAGTGGTTGTACCATTTTGCAATCCCACCAGCAGTGGATGAGAGTTCCAATTTGTCCACATCCTTATCAACACCTGTTATTTTCTGTTTTTTTTTTTTGTTTTGTTTTGTTTTGTTTTATCATAGTGTCTTAGGCATCTAGTGCTGCTCTAACAGAAATACCACAAGTGGATGGCTTTTCCGCAAGTGGATGGCTTTACAAAGAGAAGTTTATTCTCTCACAGTCCAGTAGGCTACAAGTCCAAATTCAGCGCATCAGCTCCAGGAGAAGGCTTTCTCTCTCTGTCGGCTCTGGAGAAAGGTCTTTGTGATGCATCAGTCTTTCCTTGGTCTGGGAGCGTCTCTGCACAGGAACCTCAGGTCCAAAGGACACGCTCTGCTCCCGGCACTGCTTTCTTGGTGGTATGAGGTTCCCATGTGTCTCTGCTCACTTCTCTCTTTTATATCTCAAAAGAGATTGCATTAAGACACTATCTAATCTTGTAATCTCATCAGTATAACCTCATTACAGTGACAGAATTTGCAGCACATAAGGAGATCACATATAATCTCATCATAGTGATAGAGTTTGCAACACATAAGGAAATCACATCAGATTACACAATCATACAACACTGGGAATCATGACCCAGCCAAGCTGACAAATATTTTGGGGGGGCACAACTCAATCCATGACACGTAGCCATTCAAATGGGTAGGGGGTGGTATCTCATTGTGATTTTGATTTGCGTCTCCCTAATAGGATAAGGAACTAGGGATATCATTGATGATCTCAGACGGATCTTGGCTGAAAGCAGAGAATGCCAGAAAGATGTTTACCTGTGTTTTATTGATTATGCAAAAGCATTTGACTGTGTGTATCACAACAAATTATGGATAACATTGTGAAGAATGGGAATTTCAGATCACGTGATTGTGCTCATGAGGTGTACATAGACCAAGAGGCAGTTGTTTGAACAGAACAAGTAGATACTGCATGGTTTAAAATCAGGAAAGGTGTGTGCCAGGGCTGTATCCTTTCACCATACTTATTCAATCTGCATGCTTAGCAAATAATACGAGAGGCTGGACTATATGAAGAAGAACTTGGCATCAGGATTGGAGGAAGACTGGTTAACAACCTGTGATATGCAGGTGATACAACCTTGCTTGCTGAAAGCCAAAGAGGACTTGAAGCACTTACTGATGAAAGTCAAAGGCTACAGCCTGACCCAAGCCATGGTATTTTCAATCGCTTCAAATGCATGTGAAACCTGGACAATGAATACGGAAAACTGAAGAAGAATTGACGCCTTTGAATTACAGTGTTGGTGAAGAATATTGAATATACCATGGACTTCTAGAGAATAAACAAATCAGTCTTGGAAGAAGTACAGCCAGAATGCTCCTTAGAAGCAGGGTTAGTGAGACTTCATCTCACGTACTTTGGACATGTTATCAGGAGGCACCAGTCCCTGGAGAAGGATATCATCCTTGGTAAAGTAGAGGGTCAGTGAAAAAGAGGAAGGCCTTCAACAAGATGGACTGACACAGTGGCTGCAACAATGGGCTCAAACGTAGCAATGATTGTGAGGATGGCACAGGACCAGGCAGGTTTCATTTGTTTTGCATAGGGTCGCTGTGAGTCAGAATTGACTCTAAGGCACCTAACAACAACAGTGGCTAATGATGTTGATCATCTTTTCATGTGCTTTTTGGCCATTTGTATGTTCTCTTTGGTGAAATGCCTGTTCAAATATTTTGCCCACTTTTTGATTGGGTTGTTTGCCTTTTTGTTGTTAAGTTGTAGAAGATTTATATTTATATTGGATATTAACTTCTTATCAGGTACAGGATTCCCTAAAATTTTCTCCCATCCTGTAGATTGTCTTTTTACTTTGTTGATAAAGTCCTTTGATGAACAAAATTATTTAATTTTTTATGAGGTCCCATTGATCTGTTTTGCCTTTTGCTGTTCATGCTTTTGGTATCATATCTGATGGTCCATTGTTAAAAACTAGGTCTTGTAGCCATACTGCTATGTTTTCTTGTATGAATTTTATGGTTTTAGTTGTCATGTTTAGGTTCTTGATCCATTTTGTACTGATTTTTGTGTATTTGTGTGAGGCATGAATCCTGCTTAATTCTTCTGCATGTGGAAATCTAAGTTTTCCAGCACCATTTATTAAAGAGACTCTTCTTCTTCAGTCAGTGGGCTTAGCACCCTTGTCGAAAATCAGTTAACAATTGATGTATGGGTTTATTTCTGGACTCTTAACTCTATTCTGTTGTTCTATATGTCTATCAGGGAGCCCTGGTGGTGCAATGGTAAGTATTTGGTTGTTAACTAAAAATTAGCTCTGTGGGAGAAAGACCTGCTGATCTACTTCCATAAAGATTATAGCCAAGAAAACCCAATGGGGCAGTTCTACTCTGTCACATGGGGTTACTCTGAGTCGGAATTGACTCAACAGCATCCAACAACAACAACAACATATATCCTTCATTATACCAGTAGCAGGTTGTTTTGATTACTGTAGTTTCATAGTATGTTTTGAAATCAGAAGTGTAAGTCTTTCTACTTTATTTTCCTTCTTCAACATTGTTCTGGCTATTCAGAGTCTCTTGTCCTTCCATATAAATTTGAAGACTGGCTTTTCCATTTCTACAAAGAAGGCTGTTGGAATTTTGATGGGAATTGCATTAAATTTGTAGATTTTGGGGGAGGGAGTAGTATTGACATGTATATTAAGCCTACCAATTCATAAACATGGAATGTCCTTCCATTTATTTAAGTTTTTAATTTCTTTTAATAATGTTTTGTAGTTTTCAGTGTACAAGTCTTTCACCTTCCTGGTTAAATTTATTCATAGGTACTTTATTCTTTTAGATGCTACTTTAATTGGTATTGTTTTCTTAATTTCCTTTTCAGCTTGCTCATTGCTGATATATAGAAACCTGACTGATTTTTATGTGTTGACCTTGTACCTTGCCACTTTGCTGAATTCAGTTATTAGCTCCAATAGTTTTCTTGTGGAAACTTTGGGGTTTTCTATGTATAGGATCATGACTCCTTCAAAGAAGGATAGTTTTATTTCCTCTTTCCAAATGTGGATTTTTTTTTTTTTTTGGCCTAATTGCGCTGGCTAGCACTTCCAGTACAATGTTGAATACAATGGTAAGAATGAGCATCCTTGCCTTGTTCCTGTCTTAAACCTGTCAGTCTTTCTTCATTGAGTATGATGTTACCTGTGGGGTTTTTTGATGATTTTTTTTTTCAAATACAATTTTCGTCTAGTATTTTAGTTTAACTTGTTTGTATGCCTTCATTATTATTATTGTCTTATACAATCAATGCTTGTTTAAAGTTATCCACTGCTTTTAAAATCTCTAGTTTCCGTCTTCTTAAAATATAATGTGTTAGTATTCCATGGCAACGTAAGAAATTATCAAAAACTCAGCAGATTAAAACAACATACATTTATGATCTCACAGTTTCTGTGGGTCAGGTGTCTAGGCGTGGGCTGAAGCTTGGACCTCTGCTCAGTTTCTCAAAATGCTGAAATCAGGGTGTCAGCTGTGCTGCATTGCTTTCTAGAGACTGAGAAAAAATTCGTTTCCAAGGTCATTCAAGTTGTTGGCAAAACTCAGTTCAGTGGTTATAGAACTTAGACCTCTATTCTATTGCTGGCTCTTGTCCAGGGCCTACTTCCAGTTCCTAGAGGTTGCCCAAAGTTCCTTGCCACATGGCGCCCTCAATATGCCCTCGCACGCTGAATCTCTCTGACTTCCTCTGTCTCTGACCTCTATACCCAGATTTAAAACTCTCATGTGATAATTTCCCTATTTTAAAGTCAACTGATTTTAGGACCTCAATTACATCTGCAAAATCCTTCACAAAATTACCTAGACTAGTGAGTGTCTTAGTCATCTAGTACTGCTATAACAGAAATACCACAAGTGGGTGACTTTAACAAAGATAAATTTATTTTTTCACAGTCCAGTAGGCTAAAAGTCCAAATTCAGGGCGTTAGCTTCAGGGGAAGGCTTTCTCTCACTGTCAGCCTTCTCATCAATGTTCCTTTGGACTAGGAGCTTCTCTGCACCGGGACCCTGGTCGAAAGGATGCGCTCTGCTCCCAGCACTGCTTTCTTGATAGTATGAGGTCCCCAGTTCTCTGCTTGCTTCCCTTTCCTTTTAGCTCTTGAGAGATAAAAGGTGGTGCAGGCCACACCCCAGGGAAACTTCTTTTACATTGGATCAGGGATGTGACCTGGGTAAAGGTGGTGTTACAATTCTCACCCTAATCCGCTTAAAATTAAAATCACAAAATGGAGGCCAACCACACAATTCTGGGAATCATGGCCTAGCCAAATTGATACACACATTTTTTGGGGGACATAATTCAAACCATCCTTTGGCCCCGAAAAAATCACATCCTTGCAACATAGAAAACATATTCACCCCATCATATCATAGCAAAAGTCTTAATTCCAAGTCCAAAATCCAAAAATTCCTCTTCGTCTGTGAAATCTAGAATACAAGTTATTTGCTTCCAAAGGTACAATGGCAGAACAGGCACAAGCTCGACATTTCCATTACAAATGGGAGAAACTGGAGGGAAAGAAGGGATAACAAGCACCAAGCAAGTCAGCAGAACACATTACATTAGTCTCTAGGCTTTAAAAATAATCCTCTGTTCTCTGAGACAATTTACACAATGGCCCTGCCCTCCAGGCTCTAGGTATTGGCCAGTCTCTGGATTTTGAGTGGAGGCAACATATTCCTCATCTGGGTGTGCTACTCTGGCCTATTTATCAAGTGACTTGAAAAGCTGATAGTTTTGTGTGGGGACCAGAACAAGAGAAGGCTCTACAACAGGTTCAGGCTGCTGTGCAAGCCACTCTGCCACTTGGACCATATGATCCAGCTGATCCAATGGTGCTTGAAGTGTTAGTGGCAGTTAGAGATGCTGTTTGGAGTCTTAGGCAGGCCCCTATCAGTGAATCCCAGTGCAGACCCTTAGGATTTTGGAGCAAAGCTCTGCCATCCTCTGCAGATAACTACTCTCCTTTTGAGAAACAACTTTTGGCTTGTTACTGGGCCTTAGCAGAGACTGAATGCTTAACCATGGGACACCAAGTCACCATGAGGCCTGAGCTGCCCATCATGAACTGGGTGTTGTCTGACCCACAGAACCATAAAGTTGGATGTGCACAGCAGCACTCCATCATTAAATGGAAGTGATATATTTGAGATCGGGCCCAAGCAGGACCTGAAGGCACAAGTCAGTTGCATGAGGAAGTGGCCCAAATGCCCATGGTCTCCACTCCTGTCACATTACCTTCCATCTCCCAGTCTGCACCTATGGCTTCATAGGGAGTTCCTTATGATCAGTTGACTGAGGAAGAGAAAACTCGTGCCTGGTTTACAGATGGTTCTGCGCAATATGCAGGTGCCACTCCAAAGTGGACTGTGGCAGCACTACAGCCCCTTTCTGGGACCTCCCTGAAGGAGAGTGGTGAAGGGAAATCCTCTTAATGGGCAGAACTTCGAGCAGTGCACCTGGTTTTTCACTTTGCTTGGAGGGAGAAATGGCCAGATGTGCGATTATATACTGATTCATGGGATGTGGGCAATGGTTTGGCTGGATGGTCAGGGACTGGAAAGGAACATGATTGGAAAATTGGAGACAAGTATTTATGGGGAAGAGGTATGTGGATAGACCTTTCTGAATGGGCCAAAGAAGTGAAGATATTTGTGTCTCATGTGAATGCTCACCAAAGGGTGACCTCAGCAGAGGATGATTTTAACAATCAAGTGGATAGGATGATGCGTTCTGTGGAAACCAGTCATCCTCTTTCCCCAGCTACTCCTGTCATTGCCCAATGGGCTGATGAACAAAGTGGCCATGGTGGCAGGGATGGAGGTTATGCATGGGCCCAGCAGCATGGACTTCCACTCACCAAGGCTGGCTTGGCTACAGCCACTGCTGAGTGCCTAATCTGCCAGCAGCAGAGACCAACACCGAGTCCCCACTATGGTACCATCCCTCGAGGTGATCAGCCAGCAACCTGGTGGCAAGTTGATTACACTGGACCACTTCCATCATGGAAGGGGCAGTGTTTTGTCCTTACTGGAATAGACACTCTGGATATGGATTTGCCTTCCCTACATGCAATGCTTCTGCCAAAACTACCATCTGTGGACTTACAGAATGCCTTATCCACTGTCATGGTATCCCACACAGCATTGCCTCAGATCAAGGGACTCACTTCACAGCAAATGAAGTGTGGCAGTGGGCCCATGCTCATGGAATTCACTGGTCTTACCATGTTCCGCATCATCCTGAAGTAGTTGGCTTGATAGAATGATGGAATGGCCTTCTAAAGACACAATTACGGTGCCAGCTAGGTGGCGATACCTTGCAGGGTTGGGGCAGTGTTCTCCAGGAGGCTGTATATACTTTAAACCAGCATCCACTATATGGTGCTCTTTCTCCCATAGCCAGGATTCACAGGTCCAGGAATCAAGGGGTGGAAATGGGAGTGGCACCACTCACTATTACCCCTAGTGACCCACTTGCAAGATTTTTGCTTCCTGTCCCCTCGACTTTATGCTCTGTAGGCCTAGAGGTCTTAGTTCCAAAGGGAGGAATGCTCCACCTAGAGACACATCACTGATTCCATTGAACTGGAAGTTAAGAATGCCACCTGGCCACTTTGGGCTCCTTATGCCTCTGGATCAATAGGCAAAGAAAGGAGTTACCATACTGGCTGGTGTTATTTATCCTGATTACCAAGAGGAAATCAAATTGATATTACATAATGGAGGTAAAGAAGAGTATGTCTGGAATGCAGGAGATTCCTTAGGGCATCTCTTAGTACTGCCGTGCCCTGTGATTAAAGTCAATGGAAAACTACAGCAACCTAATTCCAACATGACTAGTAATGACCCAGACCCTTCAGGAATGAAAGTTTGGGTCACCCCACCAGGCAAAGAACCACGACCAGCTGAGGTGCTTGCTGAGGGCAAAGGGAATACAGAATGGGTGGTGGAAGAAGGTAGTTCTAAATACCAGTTACGGCCATGTGACCAGTTGCAGAAACGGGGACTGTAATTGCTATGAGTATTTCTGTTTTGTATGTGTGCATCTAATATTTTTGTTTCCTTCACTTATAAAATATAAGATGTAAACAGGGCTAGGCATTTTTGATTGTACGCGTATTAGTTGTATCATGTTAGGCACAAGTATGACTTTGTAATCATCTTTATTCAGAGATAATGTATGGTTTCAGGAGATGTGTACAGGTGCCAAGTTGACAAGGGGTGGACTGTGATGGTTAACATTGTATGTCAATTTGGCTAGAGCATTATTCTCAGTGTTTTAGCAGTTGTATAATGTTGTGATCACCCCCATGATGGAATCTGCTGAGTGGTACTGGCGGGGGTGGGGCCTGTGGCAGCTCACCGCCCTCTCAGTTTCATCTCTCTGCCTTCTGCCGGTTACTTTTTGCCTGCTCACCTTGCCAAGGTTTTTGGCTTGTTCCAGACTCAGCAGCTGCCTCTTCTTTTCTCACCTCCGGTTTGTGGGACTTGAGCTAGCAGCTCACCTGTTGATCTCAGAATTCGTTGAACTTCTCAGCCTGCAAGCAAGAGTCTGGTTCCCCAGAACTGCCGACCTTAGGTTCGCCAGCCCCTGCAGCTACGTGAATCAGGAGATACCTTGCAGTCTTGTCTGCTGATCTCGGAATACACTGACCTTCATAGCCTGTGAGCGGGAACCCCTCTCCAACCTGCTGACCTTGGGTTCACCAGCTTCTGTGGCTACGTGAACTGGGAGAGGCCTCTACCCTGATCTGTGGACTTGGGACGTTTTAGCCTCTACAATTGTGTGAGCTATTTCCTTGATATAAATCTCTCTCTATATATGTTTATACGCTTTACTGGTTTTGCTTCTCTAGAGAACCAAGCCTAAGAGAGCTAGTGTTTGAACTACTGAGAAAATGTGCATGTACACCAGGGGTGGGTATCATTGGGGCTATTTTAAGATTCTGTCTACCACATACAGTTTTTAAGTTTTTTTTTTTTAAAGAGAAAATTGGTTAATAGTAAACTCTCTGTCTTGTCTTTTCTTGTCTAAAAATAATTATTTTAATATATACTCTTTAACAGTTGTTTAGCTGGCTAGAGAATTCTATGTTGATAGTAATTTTCTCCCAGTTATGGAAATGGCTTTTACTGCTGTTGTTTAGAAGTCTGCTGTAGGTTGAATTGTTCATCTTTGTAGCAAATCTGTCCTTTTTCCCCTAGTTTTATTATTATTTTTAATTCTCTTTAATTTTATTGTCCTGCAGTTTGACTAATGGTGTCTAGTTGTGGGTTATTTTTATTTATATTGCCTGTTACACTTCTTGAATCTGAGGATCAATGTCTTTTAACAATTTTGGGAAATTCTCAGCCACAATTTATTTGAAGATTACTTTCTCTCCCGTTTTTCCTTCTGAAACATCTGTTAACCCTATCTGGTGCCTTCTCATTCTATATTCCATGTCTCTTAAATTTGCTTTAAAATTTTTCATCTCTTTATCTCATTGGCCTGGATTCTGAATAATTTCACAGATCCGTGTTCTACTATACTAATTCTCTTTTCAGCTGTATTAGTCTGTATATAGTTCATTCCTCTTTATCAATTTCAGTGACATCTCTCATTTATAGATTGTTTTCTCTGGTTCTTTTAAAAATCAGCCTGGTATCTTTTTTCCCCCTCAGATTTCCCTCCTCCTTTTTAATATTGTTACTTCTTTATTTTATATATTTATTAAAACATACTAATTTGCCACCACTTGGCAATAATCAGCCATCATAGTAATAATTGTTTTAGTCAAGAATTATCAATATATCCTAAAATTAACAGGTAAAATTTTGACAAAGGTAGAGTATTTACATAGTCTAAAAGCTGAACAAAATACTGCCCAATCCTGCACCATTCTCACAATTGTTGCTATATTTGAGCCACTTGTTGCAGCCACTATGTCAGTTCATCTCGTTGAGGGTATTCCTCTTTTTTGCTGACCTTCTACTTTACCAAGCATGATTTCCTTCTCCAGGGACTGGTGCCTCCTGATAATATGTCCAAAGTAAATGAGATCAAGTCTCACTATCCCTGCTTCTAAGGAGTATTCTGGCTGTCCTTCCAAGACAGATTTGTTCATTCTTCTGGCAGTCAGTGGTACATTCAATATTCTTTGCCAACACGATAATTCAAAGGTGTTGATTAATCCGTCTTCCTTATTCATTGTCCAGGTTTTGCATGCATTTGAGTCGATTGAAAATAACATGTCTTGGGTCAGGTGAACCTTAGTCTTCAAGGTGACATCTTTATTTTTTAACACTTTAAAGAGGTCTTTTGCAGAAGATTTGTCCAATGCAGTATGTCATTTAATTTTTTAACTGCTGCTTCCATAGGTGTCGATTGAGGTTCCAAGTAAAATGAAATCCTTGACAACTTCAATCTTTTCTCCATTTATCACAATGTTGCTTATTGGCCCAGTTGTTAGGTTTTTTGTTTTCTTTGTGTTAAAGTATAATCCACACTGAAGGCTGTAGTCTTTGATCTTCATCAGTAAGTGCTTCAAGTCCTCTTCACTTTCAGCAAGTAAGGTTTTGCCATCTGCATATTGCAGGTTATTAATGAGTCTTCCTCCAGTCCTGATGCTGCATTCTTCTTCATATAGTCAAGCTTCTCACATTATTTGCGCAACATAGATATTGAATAGGTATGGTGAAAGGATACATCCATGATGCACACCTTTCCTGATTTGAAACCACGCAGTATTCCCTTGTTATGTTCAAACGACTGCCTCTTGATCGATGTACAGATTCCACATGAACACAATTAAATGTTCTGGAATTCACGTTCTTCCCAATGTTAACCATAATTTGTTATGATCCACACAGTTGAATGCCTTTGCATAGTTAATAAAACACAGGTAAACATCTTTCTGGTATTCTCTGCTTTCAGCCAAGATCCATCTGACATCAGCAATGATATCCCTTGTTCCATGTCCTCTTCTGAATCCAGCTTGAATTTCTGGCAATTCCCTGTTGATGTACTGCTGCAAATGTTTTTGAATTATCTTCAGCATAATTTTAATTACATGTGATATTAACGATATTGTTCAATAATTTCCATATTATGTTGAATCACCTTTCTTTGGAATGAACATGAATATGGATCTCTTCCAGTCCTTTGGCCAGGTAGCTGTCTTCCAAATTTTTTGTCATAGATGTGTGGGCACTTCCAGCATTGTATCCATTTGTTGAAATATCTCAACTGGTATTTCATCAACTCCTGGAGCCTTTTTTTTTTTTTTTTTTTTTTGCCAATGCCTTCAGTGCAGCTTGGACTTCTTCCTTCAATACCATTGGTTCTTGATCATATACTACCTCCTGAAATGGTTGAATGTTGACCAGTTCTTTTTGATACAGTGACTCTGTGTATTCCTTCCATCTCCTTTTGATGCTTCCTGCATCATTCAAGTTTTGCCCATCAAACCCTTCAATATTGCAATTCGAGGCTTAAATTTTTTTTTCAGTTCTTTCAACCCGAGAAATGCCAATTTCACTCCTCAGTTTTGATTTTCTAACTCCAGATCTTTGCACTTTTAATTACAGTACTTTACTTTCTCTTCTTGAGCCACCCTTTGAAAACTTCTGTTCAGCTTTTACTTCATCATTTCTTCCATTTGCTTTAGCTACTCTATGTTCAAGAACAAATTTCAGAGTCTCTTCTGACATCCATTTTGGTCTTTTCTTTCTTTCCTGTCTTTTTAATGACCTTTTGCTTTCTTCATGTATGATGTCCTCCCACAACTCGCCTGATCTTCACTCATTAGTGTTCAGTTTGTCAAATCTGTTCAGGTGGGCTTCAGATTCTGGTGGGATATACTCAAGGTCGTATTTTGGCTGTTGTGGACTTATTTTAATTTTCTTCAGCTTGTACTTGAACTTGCATCTGAGCAATTGATGGTGTTCGACAGTCAGCCCCTGGCCTTGTTCTGACTGATGATATTGAGCTTTTCTATTATCTCTTTCCACAGATGTAGTCAATTTGATTCCTGTACATTCCATCTGGCAAGGTACACGTGTATAGTTGCTGTTTATGTTGTTGAAAACAGACGTTTGCAATGAATATATCATTGGTCTTGCAGAGTTCTATCATGTGATCTCCCGCGTCGTTTCTATCACCAAGGCTGTATTTTTCAACTACCAATCCTTCTTCTTTGTTTCCAACTTTCTGATTGATTCCAATTACCAGTAATTATCAATGCATCTTGATTGCATGTTTGATTAATTTCAGACTGTAGAGATTAGTAAAAATCTTCTATTTATTCATCTTTAGCATTAGCGGTTGGTCCATAAATACTGACAACTATTCTTCAGATTTACACACTGATGACTAATGCCAAAGATAAAGATTGAAGTCTAGAAGTATCTCCCTAACCAAAGTCATAAAACAATATGTGTGCTGCTGTTTCATGAGAGACTATTTGTTCTGTAAGCCTTCACCTGAAGTACAATTAAAAAAAAAAAAAGTATCTCCCCACAAAACATTATTAATTGTAAAGGGGAAATAACAACTTTAGAGTGAAGAGACCTGGCAAGTATCACTTATCCAAGTGATCAAACTTTACCTCCACAGAACCGGGGCAAATGGGCATCATTTGCCGATATGATACAATGAGAAGAACATCATATTACTTCTGTGATATTCCTGCCAAAAATGCCTAACCTGAATCTAATCATAAGGAAATGTCAAACACCTGAGTTGAGGGGTATTTTATAAAATAACTTGCCTGTACTCTTCAAAAATGTCAAGGTCATAACAGAAAAAGAATACTGAAGAATAGTTGCAGATTAAAAGAGACATTCCAACTAAATGCAATGTTGTCCTGGATTGGATACTAGACCACAGAATTTTTTTTTTCTTTTACTTTGAAGGACATTAGTGGACAATTAATTAAATTTGAATGAGGTCTGTAGATTAGATAGTAGAATTGTATGAATGTTTATTTCCTGATACTTGTATTGTACTGATAATTGTACTTTGGTTATATGAGAATATCCTTGTTTCACAGACTACATACTGAAGCATTTAGGAGCAAATGTGCATTATACCTGCAACTTAGTCTTAAATGATTCAGAAAAAAATTATATATATGTGTATACATGTATATATAATGGACAGAATGCTTATGCAAAACTTTGGTAGAATCGGGATGAAGCATATACAGCAGTTCTTTGTACTATTTTGGCAACTTTTCTTTAAGCCAAATAGTTTTTAAATGAAAGGCTAAAAAAATATTGATTTTATAGGCTCTATCCAATTATTCTCTTATCTGATCTCTATTTGTTACACTCATAATGAATGGTGTCCTTTTTGATTTTAGAATTTCAGGTTTTGAGCTAATTTGAATGGGACTTTCACCATTAGACTTTTGTACAGCCTAGATTGAGAACATTTAATGTTGGTTTATGCTAGGCAGTCTAGGGATAACCTTGGTCTGAGACTAATTTTGGAGTTAACTTTTGTGTTAGGGTTTTCCAGATCACAAAGGTAGTACAAATTTGAAACCCAAACGTATATGGATTTCAGCCCTGGAATTACAAAGTCTTAGTGAAGACTTTTTTACATCTTTAAACAAGTTTTCTTGTTATCTTCTGTGCCAATAAGCAGTTTTTTTATTTCCTAGTTCTACCATTTACTGATGCAGTAGCTATTTGACTGTTTCAACCTTATGTAGTCTCTCACTTCCCACTCCGTCGGGCCTGTATGTGGAAGGGAAATTTGTTTGTGGATTTCAAAACACTTAGATTTCTAAAGTTGTCAATAACCTGGCTCCTCCCTCTCACCATCATCGCAGGGAGGGTCAGTACAGATTCAGTTATATCCTTACCATTCTGACGTTTGGTTCCTACATTATGTCTCAGCCTTGGCACTTTCTCTTACTTTTTTGAGAATTCAGCTATGCATTTGTATATTGTATTTTTACAAGCATTTCTAGGTATTCCCAGCAGAAGAGTTTTTAGATAACCAATCTTCCATATTTCCAGAACTGGGACTAGCACAGAGAGATAAAGGGGTAGAAAATATGGGAAAGGTTTTAAGAGACTTGGACAATAAAACGAGAAGTTTCAATATGTAACTACAGGAGTTCCAGAAGGATTTAATAAAAAGAATGATGAGAGGTAATATTTGAAGAATTTTGTAGAATTGATGAAAGATATAAATCCTCAGATTGAATAAGCTCATCTTAGTCTTGTCTGGAAGATTTATTCTTTTTCATTTAAAGCTTTGCTCCCCATCAACTACAAGTCCTTTTTTGAGAGTTATCAAGTCCTATCAATCAATCATGATGTAATATATATTAACCAGTTGCCATAGAGTCAACTCCATCAGGCAAACCCGTACGTTGCAGAGTAGGTTGTACTCCACAAGGTTTTCAAAACTGTGACCTTTTGGAAGCAGATTGCCAAGCCTTTCTTTTGAGGCAACTCTGGGAGGGTTCGAACTGCCAACTTTGTGGATAGCAGTCAAGTGCTTAACCATTTGCGCCATCCAGTGATTAAGAGCAGAGGCTTTGGAGTTCTATGGACCTGGTTTTGTGATCTTGAGTCATCATCCACCTATAAAAGAATTGAAGCTGAAATGACTGGGAGAGTGGATTACTCTGGAGAAAGCTGTTGGTATATTGTGGATTTCCATACCTATGCGATAGGAGGGGTGCTTCCTCCTCCACTTAAGCTAAATAAGAAAGAGAGCTTCAAGAGAATTACTTGGAGGATTTGACCTGTTATCCTGGAGTTTTGAAGAATAAGGATGTCAAGAGAAGCTGGAGATAGATTGGCCCAAGGGAGCGGAGCAGAGAGAAAGAGGACTGCTTTGGGAGTGCAAACCACTTCTATCAATAGCATAGTAAGACAAGGATGCATGAGGTCTTCCCTAGTGGACTGGATGTGGTCCACATGGGAGAGAGGTGATATGGAGCTATTCTGAATGCCTCCCTCTCCAAGAAACTGCCTAGTTGAGGTGTGACCCCAGTGAGAGAATGGACTGCCACATGCTCAGAGGCTGAGGGAAGAATTGTAAGCAGCCAGTAAGCAACAAGAGAGGCATTGCCTGCATCAAAAAAGTTGTGATTGGAGGGGCCCCCCGGGGATGTTATTGAAAAACTCAGAAAAGCATCCCATAAGAAGAAGAATCAGCATTAGAACACTGCTACACTCAGAGGGTGCCATTACAGATTATACCCATGCCACTCAAGTAAGATCTTTCCTATTGCTTACCTGTTCTCCCTCACTTCCCACCTCCAACCCTGCTGGACTCTGAAAAGGCCTAGACATGGGGAGAGGAGGAAGAGAAGAATAAGGTTGAGGAAAAGGCCAATTGTGCTTCTTCACCATTCTGGACTTCCAGGCGTAAAGCAATACCAAGATGTAAGAGAGGAGATGGTAGTGATAAGAATACGGAGCTAGTGATTATGACATTTTGAGCCCTATAGTGAGACTGGTTTGCATAAAAGTGACCAGAGTACTTTTATTACCTGAGCATAACTGAAATGATTTTGAAACCTGCCAAGAATTTGTTTAGTAGTGAGGAAGAAATATCCCACAGAGTGAGTTTGGAAAGACAGCAGTAAAAAAGAATAAAGTATTTTTTTGTTCCTGCTTATATCCTATTGAGTTCAGTCCATTCAATGTCCAGGCTTCAGCTACAACTTGTCCAAAGTCATGTGGTGGTTACTGGTAGAAATGAAACAAATCCATGTATTGTTTACATTACAAGGTAGTCCCCGATTTACGACGAACCACACTTCAACCATTTGTTTTGTTTTACATTTTATCGTTAGTAATATGTACTACATATAGTGTTGCAGCACATAATTTGCTGATGTTATGATTCTCAGATGTTCACTCACAGATGTTCCATTTTATGATTTACTGTTCAAAACACTGCTGTATAGATTTAGTTTTCTAAACTAAATCAGGAGCGTCAGTTGCTTGAAAACATGGACGCAAATGCTGATCACTTTGTTAAAGTCTATCGAATTCAGGAAGCAGTGAGATGTTACCACAAAAATATACGAAGAAAGAAAGAAAAAGACCATAGAGACAACTATCACTAACTTTCTAACTAGAAATGCCATCCTCATTCTCAGGGATAAACCAAATGATCCACAACCTTCCACAAGTGGAGCTATTACCACAAATGATGACAAAATGCCAATGTTGTCCCACTCTTCTTCGTCTTTGGAGTAAATTTTTATGATTTGTGTATTTATTTATGTATGTATGTATTAAAATATATCTGTGAGTTTATATGTAATGTTTCCAACTCCCAAAGACAAATAAAGATTGGATTTATAAAGATACTGATAACAAAACGCAATAATAATGAAAACTAAAACAAAAGAGGTATTCGACTGACTTGTTGGACTGGAACCCCGTTGTAAGTCCGGGACTACTTGTATATGATACTGATTTTCTTAAAGAAAGAGAATATTTGGTACTTATTTGCACAATCAGAAAGCTTAGTTTAATCTCTTGATAACTTTTGGCCTAAAAGATAAACATATGCAAAGTTCAGGACCCATGAAGTCTCCTCTCCAAGAAGGACAACTCACATGTTGCTCTGACTTTGGGTATGGAATTCCCCAAGACATCAGGCCAAGACTCTGAGAGGCCAGGATTTTCCCTGGGGAGTTAATACTCTCAGACAGAGCAGATGGTTTCCAAAGTAAAATCTAGTGAGAGTGTCCCCCAAAGGGGGCCGCTTCTCAGGCCTTTGGCAAAGAGGAGGTTGTTTCACTAGTAGAGTAAAAACAACCCCCCTCCCCCCAGTTCCTTACACACACACACACACACACACACACACACACACACATAGAACATGTTCTCTGGGATGACAACACACAGTATGGTGTCACCACCAAAGGATGATCATGTCTTCCTGTTGAACGTAGTGGGCTTTTAAAATAGATTATGAGGAGTCTGTGTTTTGTCCATAAACCTCTAGTAAGACCCAGAGGGAAACCAGAACACAGATGGGATTTGAGACTATAGCTTGGTGAGTGACAGGAACCAGGCCAGGGGCTCCCTCCACTGTGGAGGGGCTGGCAGGGAGGGGAGGGAAAACCAGGTGCAGCACCGGAAGGGGATTTTGTGCAGGATCTGTTTTCAGCTCTCCATCAGTTGGAAAAGTCAGTCTCACTGGAAGCCATGTTAATGAATGGCAATCAGAGCACACAGGGGTGTACTGTTTTATAATACAGTACTTGTTTCCCAAAGCCGCTGACTCAACTATTTGCATGAAATTTGTTTTTTAATGTAGTATGGCTCCAAGGTACAGTGAGCGGCAGAACAACAAGCATAAATTGATGTGCATTTCCGACAGGAAATTTTGCCATGCAAGCACTTTGCTCAGTGTAAAGCTCTGAAAAAAAATACAGTTTCAGCTCTCATCATGCAACCTTTCTGAAGCTGACTGGAAGACTCAACTTTGACAGCAGGCTTCGAAGTGTATTGTTATGTTTACTGTTCTACTGTCTCCTTTTCATGAAAGTTACATCTCTACCTCACTTAAAATAAAAAACCTGCAAGAAATTTTTGATTACTTGTCAATATTAGGAAGGAAAACAAGTAAAACAAGCAATAATATTAGTATTTAAAATTTTAAAATATTCCTAAAGATTCAATGATACATATCTCCAGCAATCATCCTCCATTAATGATAGCCTCGATTATTTGGACATAATGTGTTAGAGGTTTAATTAGCAATTAAATATTATATATAAATTATATATTTGAATAATGACCCAAAATATATAACCTGCTTTATTTCTTTACACACTCCATATTTGCAGCAGAAAACAAAAAAATCACCTATAAGAAATATTGATCATATGTTCCTCTTTTTTTGCATCCCTGGTTCTGACTTTAGTATTAATGTTGGCAGTCAAATGATAATCTTTCAGTTTACATAGGCCTGATGTATTTAAAACAGGAAGCATGATGGGCAGGTTTACTTAGACAATTTCACTTTAGTATCCTTCCGCCTCAGATCAGAAGTTGGTGAGAACAGCAAATGAAAATAATCGCTTATGCCCGTAAGATCAAAAAGTAGTAAATGTGAAATCTGTTGCTTGTCCCTCTCTCTCAGTAATTCTGACAGTATCTATTCTTAGTAGACTAGCCTTCCCTGAGATCTAGGAGAAGCAGAAGTTGCATGCTGATCAGAGAAAACATCTGATGAGAATATAAATTATATTATTATATTGTTGCTGTTGTTGGGTGCCGTCGAGTCGGTTCCAACCCATAGCGACTCTGTGTACAACAGAAGGAAAAGCTGCCCAGTCCTGTGCCATCCTCACAATGGTTTCTATGCTTGAGCCCAATGTTGCAGCCACTGTGTCAATCCATCTCGTTGAGGGTCTTCCTCTTTTCGCTGGCCCTCTGCTTTACCAAGCATGATGTCCTACTCCAGGGGCTGATCCCTCCTGATAACATGTCCAAATTATGTGAGGTGTAGTCTCATCATCCTTCCTTCTAAAGGGCATTCTCGTTGTACTTTTTCCAAGACAGATTTGTTCGTTCTTTGGCAGTCCATGGTATATTCAATATTCTTCACCAACACCACAATTCAAAGGCGTCAAAAGATTGAAATTGTCAAGGATTTCTTTTTATTTGGATCCACAGTCAACACCCATGGAAGCAGCAGTCAAGAAATCAAAAGACGCTTCACACTGGGCAAATCTGGGGCAAAAGACCTCAAAGTGTTGAAAAGCAAAGATGTCACCTTGAAGACTAAGGTGCTCCTGACCCAAGGCATAGTGTTTTCAATCATCTCATATGCATGTGAAAGCTGGACAATGAATAAGGAAAACCAAAGAAGAATTATTATATTGGAAGATATAAAAATGCATATTATTATATGATTATAACAGTATTTTTCATTTATACGTTCATATACAGTATGCATTTCATTATATTGATGACTGATTTCTGTTAAAAATACTACCCTGCTATTAAATATGAGACCTGTTGGTGCAGTGGTTGAGCACTTGGCTGCTAACCTAAAGGCCAGTGGTTTGAACCCACCAGTCACTCCATGGGAGAAAGAGGTGACAGTCTGCTTCCGTAAATGTTACGGCCTTGGAAACCCCATGAAGCAGTTCTACTCTGCCCTATAGAGTCACTATGAGTCGGAATTGACTTGACGGCAATGGGTAAGGTTCCACTATAAGAAGTCAGAAGAAGATGAAAAAAGTAAACCCAAAGTGAGTAGAAAGAAGGAAATAAAGCATGTCAATATTTTTTTTTTTAACAAAATGAAAACAGATAGACAATAGAAAAAAAATTAACAGAACCGAAAGGTGATTCTTTGGAAAAATCAAAAAAGTTGGCAACTTCATACTTAGAAGGATCAAGATAAAAGAGAACACAAATTACCAATATTAGGAACAAAAAAATGAATAATTACCATAGATCCTACAGACATTAAAGAGGTAATATATGAATATTATGAACAACCTCATGGCAATAAATTTGATCACTTAATAAAATGATCTTGAATAATATAACTTACTAGTATTGACGCGAGAATAAACAGAAAAATTTGAATGGACTTGTATTTATTAAAGATGTTGAACTCACTGTCAAAACTCTTCCCTAAAGAAAACTTCAGTTTTGGTGGCTTGCCTGGTGAATCTGTCAAATATTTAAGGAAGTAATAACACTACTCTTACACATTTTCAGAAAATAAAGGTGGACGAATCACTGCCCAACTCATATTATGAAGCCAGCATAACCTAATACTAAAACCTGACAAACACATTAAAAAAAAAATATTATAGACCAATAATCCTTAGTAATATATATGTAAAAATTCTTAACAAAATATTAGCAAAACAAATCCAACAATATAGCCATGCATCGCTTAACGTCCACAATACATTCTGTGAAATAAGACGTGATTTAGACGTTGTGCGAACACCATATTACAGGCAGTCCCCGGCTCACAAACGTTCGACTCAAGGACAGCTCATACTTAAGAATGACAGCCATAAAGCCAGTAACATAAGCATTTATTATAACTATCAAGACATATGTATTATAGGTTATATGTGTACTGTACTATTAAATGCCGGGCAGCACAATAGCTTTGTATACAAGAGACATAAGATACACGTGTTGCATGCAGGAAGCTGATTATGTCCACCAAGTCCCATTCTTCGATCGGGATTTTTGACGTCTATTATAACCTTATGAGATATAAGCAGTCAGATGTTGCCCAAATGGATGTTATGCGGTGCATGACTGTATATAAAAAGGATAATACATTGTGATCAAGTAGGGTTATCCAGGAGGAATGCAAGGTTGGTTTAACATTTGAAAATGAATGTAATTCATCATTCTAACAAAATAGTGGGAGAAAATCTGATGATTATTTCAGTATTTTCAGAAAAATCATCAACACTCATTCATGATAAGAACTCTCAGCAAATTAGGAATAGGAGGGAACTTTCTTAAACTGATAAATGGCATATTTGCCCTGAAATTGAGAACAAGCAAGGATTCTCACTTTCACTACTTCTATTCAATATTGTACTGGATGCACTAGCATTGAAATAAGAAAAAGATTTTAAGGGGGGGCATAAAGATCAGAAAGAAAGATGTAAAACTGTCCCTATTAAAGTTGATATGATTATTTATGTAGAAACTCTTAGAAAACCTGTAAAACAATTGCTAGAGCTAATAATTTGGCAATTTCTATAAATACTAGATTAATATACAAAAAGAAAATGTACCCATATACTAGCAGCAAATAATTGAAAATTAAATTTGAAAAAAAGCAATTTTATTTACTATAGTGCCGAAAGGCAATATATCTAGGTATAAATCTAACAAAAGATGTCCAAGACCTGTACACTAAAGCCTCCAAAACATTATTGGGAGAAATTAAGGAAGACCTATATAAATGGGGAGATACACCATATTTGATAACATTAGAGGGCTCTCCAAGTTGATTTATAGAGTCAACTCAATCAAAATTTTAGCAGTTTTGTTATAGAAATTAACTGCTGATTCTAAAATTCATATGAAAATACTAAGAACCTAGAATAACCAAAACATTTTTTAAAAATAAGTTAAAAAAGTTGAAGGACTTACCCTATTTGATTTCAAGACTTACTACTTTTCTGTTCAGTAGGATTTTCTGCAACAATGGACATATTCTATAACTGTGTGCTGCCCTATAGAGTAGTCACTAGCCACATGTCCACCAACTGTATGTCAGTTGGTCATACGGCAGTGGCTTGCATGTTGCTATGATGCTAGAAGCTATGCCGCTGGTATTTCAAATACCAGCAGGATCACTCATGGTGGACAAGTTTCACTGGAGCTTCCAGATGAAGACAGACTAGGAAGAAATGCCTGGAGATCTACTTTCCCAAACTAGCCAGTGAAAACCTTATGGATATTGTCCAGTATAGTGCCAAAAGATGAGCCCCCTGGGTTGGAAGGTACTACACAATGGCCACAACAATGGACTCAAACATGCCAATGATCATGAAGATCTTGCAGGACCAGGCAACATTTCCTTCTATTATACATTGTTGTTAGTTGCCGTCAAGTCGATTCTAACTCACAGCAACCCCATGTGTTACAGAGTAGAGCTGCTTCATAGAAATTTTTTGGCTATAATCTTAACAGAAGCAGATTGCCAGCCTATCCTTTCAAAGTGCTGCATGGTGGTTCTAACCACCAATCTTTAGGTTAGGAGTCAAGAGCACACTGTTTGCGCCACCTGGTTGTTGTTGTTAGCTACCATGGAGTCTTCCCCTCTTCATGGCAACCCCATGTGTTACAAAGTAGGACTGCCCTGTAGGGTTTTCTTAACTGTAATTTTTATGGAAGCAGTTCACCAGGCCTTTCTTCTGCAAAGCCACATATGAACCTTAGTTATACATTAGGTCACCATAAATTAGAGCCGCCTGGATGGCAACTAATAACAATAACAACTACAGCCACATGACGCTATTATGCATTTGAAATGTAGCTTGCACTTCTGGACAATTGAAATTCCAATTTGTTTATTTTAATTAATTCAACTTTAAATAGCTAGGCTAGTGGCTACTTTATTGGACAGTGCAGACATACTATAAAACTACATTAATCAAGATTATTTGGTATTAGCAAAAAGACAGTCTTACAGATCAATGGAATAGATGCACAGTCCAGAAACAGATGGTCACGTATATGGTCAACTGATTTTTCACAATGGAGCCAAGGCAATTTAAGGGTGAATAGGAAAGTCTTTTCAGCAAATGGTACTGTATCAGTTCAATATCTTTATGGAAAAAATGGATATTGACTTAAAGCTCTAGAATTTCTAGAAAATAAATAGGATACTCTGGGGGTATGAAAAGATTTCTTAGATAAAACAAAGAAGCACAAAACAAAAGAAAAAATGGATAAATTAGACTTCATCAAAATTTAAAATTTGCTCTCCCAAAAATGCCATTAAGAAAATGAAAGGTAGAAAATATCTGCAATACAATATCAGACAAAAGACATATATCCATTAAATATGTCTTACAACTCAATAACTCAATAACAATCAAACTCGTTACCATTGAGTCGATTCCAAATCATAACGACCCTATAAGACAGAGTACAACTGCCCTCTTAGGGTTTCCAAGGAACGGCTAGTGGATTGGAAGTGCGGACTTTTTGGTTAGCCTAGTGCCACCAGGGCTCCAACTCAGTAATAACTTAAGGCAAAAACCCAATACACGTGGGCAGAAGAGTTTAACAGACACTTTACCTACAAAGTAATATACTACCACTACTAAATAATAACATCTAATATTAACACAGCACTTATGTGTCAGGCACTCTTTTAAGTGCTTTACCTATGTTAATTAACTTAATATATTTAACATAGTTTTTAAGAGCACAGGCTCCTGAGTCCGAATGCTTGAGTTCACATTCTAGATCCATCTCTTACTAACTGTAACATTGGGAAAGTTTCTTAATTACTCGATTGTGCAGTTTTGTTCATAAATAAATGAGGATAACAATAGTATCTACCTGTATTAGTTTCCTAGAGCTGTTGTAACAAATTACCACAAACTATGTGGCTTAAAAAACAGAAATTTATTAATCACAGCTCTGGAGACTAGAAATCCAGATTCAGGATTTCAGCTGGGCAAAGTTTTCACCAAGGACGTGACTATACAATTTTTTTGTTAAAGTGATCATGGATGTAGCCAACTACCATAGCAGAAAACCCATCAGCTTAGACTGATGGGGACAGAGAAAGAAAGAACAAAAGGAGAGAATGCTGTCTGTCTCTTGAGATTCTACAGGCGGGAAACAGGCCAAAGTAGCTACATCCGTTGTCCTCCAAAAAATGAAAAGAACCATCCCTGGAGCAGTTTGGAGATCAGCAGAACTGTTGGAAAGAGCATGGGAAGCAGAGCTGCCTCAGTCTCAAAGGGTGGAGCCACAGCCTCTTGAGTTTCAAAGAATCAGGACTTCACCAACTCGGCTCCGAAGTGTGGGGCTGCTATTCAGTTTAGCCAAAGGGATTGGACTGCTGCCAAACCTGGGGGGTGTAGTAGAGGAAAAACATCACAAAGTCGAGTAAAGCAAAAAGAAAGTTTTATTTGGCATATATTCAAAAGGGCAGAAGCAGGAAATGGACAACCATGGTACCAGAGCTAGAATGTCTGCCCAAATCCAAGGAAATATCACAGAACAGACAAAAGTGGGAAAACGGACAAGCATGCTGCTACAGCCTTGTCTGCCCAAGTCCAAAGAATATTGCAGAATAGGCAAGAATGGTAAAATGGACAAGCATGCTGCCACAGCCATGTCTGCCAGAGTCCAAAGAATATTACAGAACAGGCAAAAGTGGAAAATGGACAAGCATGCTGCTACAGCCATGTCTGTCCAAGTCCAAAGAATATTACAGAATAGGCAAGAATGGGAAAGCGGACAAGCATGCTGCCACAGCCATGTCTGCCCCAGTCCAAGAAACCATTACAGAGCCATCAGTATATATTAACATTACAAATGGGAAAAACCATTGAAAGTTTAGCCTTTTCAGATTACCTAGAAACTGTGATCCTACATTTTGAATTGCCTTTCTTAACAATCATTGGTACAGTTTTCAGTAACAAGAGTCAGGAGGGTCTTCATTGGTCCAACAAATTTCTATTCACTAAATGCTAATAGAAAAAGACAAGAAAAAAAAGTGGAAAGTCTTTTGTGTTCTGTTTGATTGGCTTTATGTGAAAGTTTCCCTAAAAGATATTTTCCAAGAGTATTTTAGCTATTGTCTTTATACCTCAGGGCCCAGTTGATGTGTCCTTGTGAGTCCTTGTGAGCCCATCTCCAGCTGGGTCACATTCTCTATGCTCAAGGACAGGGAATAATGACTCCAATATTATTTCCTAAATCAGGGGGCAGGGCTGCCATGCCCAAGGGGCAGAAGAATGGGGCCTGCTGAGACCGAGGGAGTGGGGTTGCCACTCAGAAAGACTAGGAGAATGGGGCTGTCCAAAGCCAAGGCAGCATATTTGCCATTCCAGTATGCCTGGAAGGTGGAGCTGAAGCCCAGGATTGAGGGGCCTCCACCTAGTTTCTAGAGAGAGAGTCTGGAGGGTGGGGCCGCTGCCCAGCTGATCTCAAAGAACAAAAGATTATTTTCATGACTTGAGAGCTAATGTAAATTGTTCTGCTGAATTTTGGGCTTGCTTGGTGCCTGTTAATCCCTTCTTTCCCTCCAATTTCTCCCATTTGTAATGGAAATGTCTACCTTGTGCCTGTTCCACCATTGTACTTTGGAAATAGATAATTTGTAGTGTAGATTTCACAGGTTCACAGATGAAGATAGAATACACCTAAAGTCTCACCCATATTTGATTTAGATGATTCAGAAGATGAGATTTTGGACGTAGAGTTGATTTAAGACTTTCGTGGTGATGTGATAGGGTGAATGTGTTTTACATATGGCAAGGACATGAATTTGGGGGGGCCAAAGGGTAGACTGTTATAGATTGAATTGTGTACCCAAAAATATGTGTTCTAAACCCTCACCTCTGCCTGTGGTTATAAACCCATTTGTGAATGGATTGTATTTTGTTAATGAGGCAGGATTAGGTTATGTTAACAAGGAGTAGGTTACATTTGTTATGTTAATGAGGCAGGATTCCAGTGTATTTTGAGTCACTCTCTTTTGAGATAGAGACTAAACAAGCAAGCAAGCGAGCTGAGATGGGGGAAGAGAGATGCCAAGCCAGATGAAGATTGCCCAGGAGCAGAAGCTAAAAGAGACAAGGACCTTCCTCCAGAGCTGATAGAGAGAGAAAGCCTTCCCCTAGAGCTGGCACCCTAAATTTGTACTTCTACCCTCCTAAACTGTGAGAAAATAAATTTCTGTTTGTTAAAGCCACTCACTTGTGGTATTTCTGTTATAGTAGTACTAGATAACTAAGACAGAAGCCTATAGAGGAAAATTCTTTCTTCTTTCTCCCAGCTTCTGGTAGCCCCGAGCATTCCTTGGTTTGTGGCAGCATAACTCCTATCTCTGCCTCTGTCTTCACATGGCTGTCTCCTCTCTGCATCTTTCTATGTCTGTGTCTTAGAACAGTGCTTAGCATATAGTAAGAGCTCAATAATGTAAGCCTCTACTGTTTCCTTTGGAGACGGATAATATTGTATAATAGAATAAGTAGATTATTAAGGTAGATAGCTATCTTCCATCTTTGGCTATAATACCTTAAATGAACTTTGGTGATTTTATTTACTTATTTGTCAAATGGATACAAATTAATATCAGTCCTGTCTAACTCATAATTAATTCACTCATTCATTCAACAAGCATTTATTTAGCACCAGCTATTTACCAGGCACTATGCTAGATCATGGAGATATAGTGGTGAACAGGTTACATGAAGTCCCTGCCTTCCTGGGGAATATGGACAACAAACACATAAACAATAACATGTAAGCAAATAAAGATATAATTTAGGGATCCTTGAAGAAAAATAAAACAGGGTAAGTACATAGGAAGTGACTGGGAAGGAGATAGTAGGCTAGTGAGAGGAGGCCTATGTGAGGAGACAGCATTTGAACAGAGACAGGAATGAAGTGAGGGAGTTAGCCCTGACAGAAGCTTGGGTAAGTACCTTCTAGGCAGAGCGGTCACGAGTGCAAAGACCTTGAAGTGAGAACAAACTTGCAGAGTTTCAAAGATAGAAAAATGGCAAGCATGACTGGAACATAGAGAGGGACAGAGGAAGTGAAAAGAGATGTTGGAGAGGTAAACAGACATGATAACGTAAGGGCTTGTAGGATTTTTTTTTTTTTTTTTCTAAGTATAGGTGGTTTTGTGCAGGGTTCTGCCATTATTTCACTTACAGTTTTAAAAAATTACATGGAGTAGAATGCAGAGTGTTTAGACTAGAAGCAGGAAGACTTGTTAGGAGGCTTTTGCTGTAATCCAGTTGAAAGATAATGGTGGCTTAGAACAGGATGTTAAGGTGGAGATGGAGATAAGAGAGGAAATTGACATACACTTTGAAGATATAATCTGCAGAATTTGATAAGAATTTGATACACAGTGTGAAAGAGGGGTATCTAAAATTATTTCTTCATTTTTCACCTGAGGAACTGGGTTTACAGTGGTGCTATTTTTTAACGTGAAAAAGATGAGAAAAGAATGGATTGGGGTGGATAATCCAGAGTTCTGTTTGGGGTTCTTAATTCTGAGATGCCTACCATGTTGAAATGTGTCTATTTTTAGTAATTGAGGAAATAATGATGTTAGCTTGGACTAAGGTGGTGGTGGTGAACATGTGAGAAATAGACAAACTAGAGGTGTTTTTAGAAGTTTACAAATGTTTGTGATATACTGGATGTGAGTATGAGGGAGATTAAGGTGTCATAGATGACAACAGTTTATGGTTCACACAGGTGGATGCTTTTGAATTAAGAAAGGTAAGTTTAGAGGCATATCATGGTTCCATACTGGATAATCAAAGTTTAAAACGCTTCTGAGACATCCAAGATGTCATATCAAGCAGGCAGTTGTATAGGTGGCTCTGGTGATATAAATGTGGGTGTCACTGGAATGTACAGCATAATTAAAACCAAGATTAAAAAAAAAAAGAGAGATAGTGCTGGCAAAACTGGATATCCATCTGCAAAAAAATGAAACAGGACCCATACCTCACACCATATATAAAAACTAATTCAAAATGGATCAAAGACTGAAATATAAAGCCAGAAACTATAAAGTTCATAGGAGAAAAAATAGGATCAATGCTAGAGGCCCTAATGCACAGCATTAACAGGATACAAACCATACCAACAACACGCAAACCCCAGAAGATAAGCTAGATAACTGGGATCTTCTAAAAATTAAACACTTACGCTCATCAAGAGACTTCACCAAAAGAGTAAAAAGAGAACCTACAAACTGGGGAAAAAAATTTGGACAGTACAAGTCAGACAAATCTCTAAAATCTACGAGAAAATCCAACACCTCTACAACAGAAAGACAAATAATCCTATTAAAAAATGGGCAAAGGAAATGAACAGACGCTTCACCAAAGAAGACATGCAAGTGGCCAACAGACAC
>NW_004443939.1:23170167-23221500 GCF_000243295.1 Trichechus manatus latirostris | reverse complement strand
CCTAAGGGGCAGTGAGTTGAAGATAATGGTGATGGAATAATTTGGAAAAGGATAGTGAGAATAGCAGCACAACTGGAAGAATGTAATCAGTATCACTGAATTGTACATGTAAAAACTTTTGAAATGGTGTAACTTTGGCTATGTATATTTTCACCAAAAAAAAAAAAGGTCCTCCTATGTTGAGAAGAGAGAGTGTTGACATGTCGAGGGGTTGTTAACCAAAGTCATAAAACAATATATGTACTGACTGTTTAATGATGTTTAATGACTGTTTAATGTTCTGTAAACCTTCATCTAAAGTATAATTTAAAAAAAAAAGAGAGAGAGAGAGATCAACAGATCATCTAGGGAGAGACTATAGAGTGGCAAGAAAAAGGAGCCTAGGACTGAGCCCAGAGGAATTTCAGTATTTAAAGACTAGGTAAAGTAGGCTGAGCCCGCAAAGGAGGATGCTGAGAGGCTCAATGCGATAATTTATGTGGAAAGTATTTTACAGCTTGTAGAGGTCCAGGCAAATGATAGTTTTAATAATTAAATTAGACCCAAGCTTCTCAGATGGGGATATGAGTGCCCCCAGATGTAAGCTGGTTGAATCAAGGGCACTTAAAGCCACAGGATAAATATGATATATTTTCCATGAGCATGAATTTTACTCAAGGGAAAGTAATTTTAAATATTATTTTTATAGGGAAACAAACAGAGATCCATTATGGAGAAAAATGGAAAAATCAAGTCAATTTAAAGATTACAACATAAGACTTGAAAGAAATTTTGTACTTGAGACAGGATACCTCTGGCTATACCCCTAGAAATTCCATCCACTGCCTACCTCTTCCCTCATCTCTTGTTATGTTCATGGGAGTGTTTGGTGGGGACATTTGAGAAGCAGTGGGTTAGGCAGAGACAGAGAATCTTCCTGACAATAAAAAACTCTTTCCTCACCCTCTACCAAACATGAGAGTAAACAAATCAGGGTATTGTTGAAAAGACACTGGTCCTTTTCATTTATAATTTAAAAAATAACTTTATAAAAACCATTCAAACAACAGATAGAAAAATGCAAAGAAGAAAGAAAAAATAAACACCACTCAGAAATCACCAAAGTTAACATTATATAAGTATCATTTCTGACAACCTCTTTGCAAGTATACTAATAGAAGGATAGACATTTAAAGAGAAGTATTTTAAGAGATGACATGATACTAGGAAACTTTTAATTAAAAATATTAAATCTAACTTTTATCTGAATTTAAGATGAAACAAGCATGCAAACTACTGAAGGTTCCTAGAGAAGGAAATACCTGCTTCTTGATACTCAAAGTTAAATTGTTTGCATAAGTTTATGCTCTCTTCACAAGGAAATGAGGATTCACATTTCACTATATTCTTGCCAAAAATGAGTATGTTATTTAAAAAAAATTTCGTAATTTTTTTTCAGTGAAATATTGTATTTTACCTAAACTTGCATTTCTTTGATTTCCAGAGAGGTAATCATGTTTTTCATCTTGGATATCATTAATATTTTCTCTTTCAAATATTTTCTATCACTATCTTTTCTCTGTTTTATTATATTGATGTGTTGGAAGCTTTCTTACGTGTTGGAAGCTTTCTTACGTGTTGGAAGCTTTCTTACTGATGTGTAAGCTAAAGGAACAATGGAATTAGAAAAGTACCATTCAGCAACCATCATAATAATAATTGTTTCAGGCAGGAATTATCAGTGGATACTAAAAATGACCTCTACTGAAGGGAGCTGCCTTGCCCAAGGTTATCCTCTCTGAGGGTCAGCCCCCATCCAAGTGCCAAAAAAGAAAACCATTGCCTTTGAGTTGATTCCGACCTATAGCGACCCTATAGGACAGAGTAGAACTGCTCCACAGAATTTCCAAAGAGCAGCTGGGGGATTCTAACCACCATCCTTTTGGTTAGTAGCCAAGCTCTTAAGCACTATGCCACCAGGGCTGCATACAAGAGTCAGAAGAGTATATATGGGAATGGATCCTGAGAGTGCTGAATCAAGGGGATAGAATATAAAATTGGGGAGAGTTTATCAGTAGGGGAGAACTTTCCCATGACATAGGATTTAATGCCCTGGCAAGGGAAGCCCTGGTGGCGTAATGGTTAAGTGCTACGGCTCCTAACCAAAAGGTGGGTAGTTTGAATCCGCCAGGTGCTCCTTGGAAACATTGATACCTGGGGAATGAAGTGTCACCATGACTCCTCCTGTTAGAACAGTGACCAATGGGGGCCCAGTAATAAATGGAGTCCTAATCTATATCTTGCTCACAGTTAAGTCCCCTGCATTGTTCACATACCCATCCAGACGCTATTTCTTCAGTCCTCAAGTGTATGATTGCCTCACATGGGTTCCTTGGCCTGTTGGATAGGGAATAGCACACTGGCAAAGTCCACATGGAAGCCTCTGAAATTGCCCCCTCCCTTTGGCCAAGATAAGAAATCAAGAGCATTATCACATTCTGGGTTGGGTTTTTTAATGTCCTGAAAAAGTATAAAGTAATTTAGGAAGAATTGATATTTTTCAGTATTCAGCCTTTGGCTCCCAGAAAGATAAATATACCTTTCTTTTTCTGACTCAGTAAGTGTGGTTTCCTACATATAAGTGTCACACATTTCTTGAGGAAGTTATTCCTAGATGTTTTATAGTTTTAATTGACATTCTGAATGGTAAAGTTCATTACATTTTCTGGCTTCTGAACGACTCTCCGATTCTTTAGTTCTTTAATCCAGTTTGGGGATCCCTACCTCCATGATTCAGAAAACTAGTTGGTTGAGGAATACACATAAGGATAAAGCAATGAATTCAATTTTGTTTTGTTCTAGGGAAAAGAACAATTAATAATTTATTCAACAAGTACTTATTGAAGCTCATTATGAATATAGGATTGAACCTGGGGCTCTGGAGGTATACAAAGATGAATATGTGGGCTCTGTCCTCAAGAAGCTTATCAGTTCTTAAGAGAAATAAATCTTCATGTCAACAACAAGATGAAGAATAATAAGGGCAGAGAGAGAGAGAATTTGGAGAAAGAGTTGTCTTCTGAATGGTGGAATTGCAGATGGTGTCAGGACACAGGCCACAATGTCAGCCATGGATAGGAGTTTCTCTTTCCCCTGATAAAAGAGAAAGGTTGCAAGGATGGATTCAGAAAGAATTAGAGACATCCTTATTGATTGTCAAAGGATGGAAACTGAAGAAATTCACCTTAGTTACTTTATTCTCTGTAAAATAACAGCCAATGTTGTCTGTAGATAGTGAAGATATTGGGGTTTAAGGAGAAGAGGTTTTGAAATTGGTGACATGGAAAATACTATAGGGGAACAGTTAAACATGAGTTAAAGCAGGATTTCACTATGCGTGATCTTACAGACCACCACATCAGAATCAGCTGTGGGTATTTGGTAAAAATGAAGAGTCCCCAGTTACACTCTAAACTTACATAATCAGAAGGGAAGGGACAGACATATGCATTTTATTACCCTCTTCAGGAGATTCTTATGTCCATGATTTCTCACCAATCAAATTAAAGGAATCCTGAGCTGCACTGAGTGTTCGGACGAGGTTACCCAAAAACCAAACCAAACCCATTGCTGTCGAGTCGATTCAGATTCATAGTGACCTTATGCGACAGAGTAGAATTGCCCCATAGGGTTACCCAGGAGCAGCTGGTGACTTCAAACTGCTGACCTTTTGGTTAATAGCCAAGATCTTAACCACTGTGCCACCAGATGAGGTTCCAAAACCAAAAAACCAAATCCGTTGCCATCTAGTTGATTCTGACTCATAGCCACCCTATAGGACAGAGTAGAACTGCCCCATAGGGTTTCCAAAGAGTGGCTAGTGAATTCAAACTGCTGACCCTTTGGTTAGCAGCCAAGCTCTTAACCACTGGTTAGGTAACATGAATTTCTATATGAAACATTCAGGTAATCTGAACGTTATCTTAAGAACAAGGAATAAAAAACAAAAACTATAACACTAACACTAAAATACTTAATAGTGTGATAAAGGCCAATTAATGACTTGTGGGAGAGGGACAGAAAGGTAGGAGGGGGAGATAAGGAAGAGTGGGGAAAAAGCAAAAAGATAACAAAAAACAAATAGTGGAGAAAGAGAGAGATACAAGAAGAATTAGAAGCAGAAAGAGAACAAGGTACACAGGTACACCAAGACAGAGATTAAGAAATTTAAAAATGTGAGAAGGGGCCAAGTAGACTTTGGAGTCAGTATTAGTGTAGTCTGCTTTTTAATTTAGCCTTCAGAATAAATTATGACATTGTTTTCACCTTCTTGGCAATTCTGATTAGTAGATTTGCTATTCTTCTCACAGGAATTTCAGCTAGCAACGTGGTGATTAACCACAGGGTCCTCAAGGAAGATATTTTTCTGCAACGCTTTTTGCCACAGGATGGCAAAATTATACTCAGACCTGCTTCTCCTGGAAATTTCCTATTCTGACACATTTCCAGGACTCAATGAACTGGGGAGACTGAAAAAATCTGAGATGGGGGCTGTAGACCATTACCATGTTTGGTAACCTATCCTTTGGTCACATACAAATCACCAGGTAGTACTTTCCCTGCTGGTAATCACTTGTTACTTGCAATGGAGTTGGGTGGAATTCAAAGAGACAGCTGTTGGAGAAGAAAGAGGAAATTTCTTTCACCAAGACCTAAGAGCAAGGCTGTGGCATCTGTGTACTTCATAGTCATCTTAACACCTCCATGAAAAACAAAATAACAACAAGACATCAGACCCTTTCCTTCCCATTCTTCAAGGCTTCAGGGTATCCTTTCTTGACTTTTTCTTCCCCACCATTTTCATTGTCACTTGATTTAATGAAGGTAATGATGCTTCCAATGGAATGGGGCGACTAGTATAGCTCTTTTTTCTCAGAGATGGCCTTAACAGCCTCTGAGAAGTGCTACTCTCTTAAAAGTTGTTTGTTGTTTGTTTTTTGGATATAAGAAATGCTTGGCCGTTACTACAACTTCATAGAGGGTAGAAATCTTAAACAGAGGTAGGTAATTTTTTAAATGAGTCCTAATTTTATATGTTACAAAATTTGTAAGAATAATTTGAAATTGTATCAATATCTCCATGTCACATTGTTTTCAAAAATCGTTTTTTAAATTATTTGAAATCTTAAAAACATTCAGAAGCCTTTGGCCCAGCAATTATGATTCCAAGTAACTACCCAAAGAAAATAGAGTACCTAATGACTACTGTGAGTTTACCTATCCCATTTCCCTTTCTTCCTGGGTACGTAGTCCAGTCTCCTTTGCAGTTAGGTGGAATCAAGTGACTGAGGTTTGGCCAATGAAATGTAGAAAAAAGTGATGTACACCACTTCAGGCCTGGGTCATTAACAAACTGTCTATATAACACTCCAGACTCTCTCTCTTTCTCCATCTCTGTGGCTGTATGCAGAGGAGGATGTGGTGCTAGAAGATGACTGAGCCACACGAAGGAAGGTGCTTGGGTCTGGGAGAAACTACATGGAGCAAAGTTCCCCTGTCAACCCATGATGGACTACCTGAGTGAGAATTTAATTTTATTAAGCCACTGGTGTGCTATGTTTTTTTAATATAACATTTAGCAGCTACTTTCATGAATACACATGCTATCAACACTTTACAACATTGAGAAGTAAGGGTATAAGAATTCAAAAGTAGAAACAAGATAGTTAATATTTATAGATATGATAGTCTGTATAGAAAATCTAAGAGAACTGAAATAGTATTAGAAACAATAGCAGGGTTCAATTATGTTGCTGGAAACAAGATCAATATTCAAAATTCAATTATGTAACCTCTATATTCAAGCATCAAGCTATAAGATAAAAAATGAAATTGAAAAAAAAGTACTGCTTATATTTCCAAAAAAAAAAATCTATGTAATACTCAAGAGAAATCTAATAAAATATGTGAAAGACTTATATGGAGAAAAATTAGAAAAGATGACCTGATAATTAGAGAAATATGTCATGCTTATGATAGGAAGACTTAACATTATGAAAATGGCAATTCTTGCCAAACTGATTTGAATTGAATACAATTCTAATCAAAATTCCATTTTTTCTCACAGGACTTGATAAGTTCGTTCTAAAATTCAAATAGAAAAGTGAAGGGATAGAAATAACCAAGATAAGTTTGAGAAAGAAGAATAGGAGAGAATTCTTCTTATACTTGTATTGGTTTTCTATTGCTGCTTTAACAAATTACCACAAAATTAGTAAGTTAAAACAACACAAGTTAATTATCTTACAATTCTATGAGAAGTCCAGCACAGGTCTCACGGGGCTACAATCAAGGTTTCAGCAGAGCTAAATTCATTTCTTAAGGCTCTAAGGGAGCTGTTTCCTTGTCTTTTCCAGCTTCTAAAGTCTGCCCATGTTCTTTGACTCGTGGCTGCCTTTTTACATCTTCAAAGATGGCAACATTGCATCTTCCTCACCCTTCCTCTATAGTCATATCTCCCTCTGACTCTGACCTCAGCTGGAAAAGGTTTTCCCCTTTTAAGAATTTATGGACTAGGTTGAGCCCACCTGGATAATCCAAAATAATCTCCCCAACTCAAGATCCTTAACGTAATCACATTTGCAAAGTCCCTTTTGCCCTGGAAGGTAGCATAGTCACAGGTTCCAGGGACATGGACATTATCAAGTGGCCATTATCCTATCTCATCACTTGTCAAACTTAATATGAAATTATAGTACATAAGACAGGTATTGATAGAAGGCTATAAGGATACTTAGAAAATCATGTGTATTTGGGGGCTTAATCTGTGAGAAAGGAGACTTGCAAATAATAGGATAAATAATAAATTATTCGATAATTGACACAGGGACAAGATAAAAACAGATCCCCATTTATCATATTACATGCAAATGTAAATTTTAAAAACAAGGAAAAGAGAAACTGTACATTTTTAAAAAGAAAACATGTGAGAATACATTTATGGCATTTTTAAAAGAAGTTGTTTCTTTAACAGGACACAAAAAACAAAAACTATAAAGGAAAAGATTGATAAATTTGAACACTTTAAACTGAAAGCAATTTTTATGAAAAAAGACATCGTAAATAAAATGAAAAGACTGACACAGACAGGGACATATTTTGCAAACCCTATTTTAAAAACCAGTAAGAAGAAAAAGACATCCAAGCCAAAAAAGAAAAAAAAAAAAAAAGGATATGAACAGGCAATTCACAGAAGGAGTGCTAATAGTCAATAAAAAATGTAAAAATATGGCCAATATCATCAGTAATCAAGGAAATTCAAATTAAAACCTAAATGAGATTAATTTGACAGAAGTTAATTAGTGGGCTTACATCAAGTGTTAAAGATTGTGTGAGGAAACAGCAATTCTTACTATTGCTGATAGTAGTGTAAATTGTTACAGCCATTTTAGAGAATAATTCAGCAACACCTAATAAGGTTGACGACGATCATTCCATAAGGGCCAGCAACTGGACTCCTAGATTTCTTCCTAGAAAACTCTTACATGTGGTCGAGTAACATGTATAAAAATGTTTATTTCAACATTGTTTGTAATAGTAAAAAACAAAAACAAACAAAAACTGCCATCCTATCACCCAAGGCAATCTAGCAGTTACTGAGGACTTGATTGGTCCCTCAATAGAGGAATGGATTAAGCAGGATTTATTTACAGAAAGGAATGCTATAAGCCAGTTGCCATCGAATTGATTCTGACTCATGGCAACCACTGCAGTTAAAATAAATGAAATAAATATACAAATATCAAAATGGGTAAATCTTAAAAAAGCGTGTTAACTAGAAAAATAAAGTTGTAAAGGGATAAAAAGATACATACAGTATAATGTCATATAAGAAAATTGTAAAACAAAATGATAGTACATAGTATGCAGGAATATATACCGATGTAGTAAAACTACAGACACGTGCACAAGAATGATACAAAACAACTTCAGATAAGACTCTACCTCTGCAGAGAGATGCAAGGAGAAGGGTAGAGGGGTGAGGATATAGCTGGATAACATTTGATGTCTATAAAGAGAGAGATATCAGACACATACTGAAAAATGTTTACATCTGCTTAATCTCGGTGTTGGAAAACAGAGGCCTGTTATATTATGTCTGTACTTTTCTGTATGTTTTATATTTTTTTTCAAAGGGAAAGAAGAAGCGAGCAAGAAACAAGACAAAGGCCAAGCAGTGAAAGAAAGCATTTTCCTTGAGCTAAAAATCATCTAATATTTTTAACAGGCATTATTACAGATTTGTTATGTGACATATCTTTGTGTTAGGAATTTGAACAAAATCCTATTTTTAAAATTATGCCAATAGTGATTATACCAGTGTTATTTAATAGTGGAACACTATGCCTTATGACTTCAACCAGCTAAAGTTAAACCCAGTAGGGAGACTGTTTTGTATAATACAGACCAGTTCAAGTCTTTAGTAACTGCTAGATTGTCCCTTTGTAATTGGATGGCTGCTGAATCTTTTAAGGACATATCGCTATTCATTCATTCAGCTTCTTCCCCACCGTTCAGTGAAAACTAAACCATCTGTTGCAATGAATATAAGCCTTCCTGCTCTCAATTCTGTCTCCTGATTCCTCCACTAAATGCTGGCTGTCACTTTCAATTTAGAGAAACATCATTATACTCTCCAATTCTCCTTCAGAATTTTCCTGTGAGGATCTCAAAGCACTTTATCCACTTCTGGCAGTCATTGCAGTTTGTCCAGGTGATTCATCGGTGGTATTAGCCCCATTTTATAGACTGGGCAAATTGAGATTTCAGGGAGTTCCAGGATTACTATCACTTTGGAAGTTAATACCAGGCAGAAGCAAAGTATGAGTTGCTATTTGTAGACCTAAAATGTCAACACCGGGCAGTGCTCTATGGAAAAAATTCAGGATAATGTTCACAGCATTAAAATCTAACCTGACAGACTTTGTGTCATCTGTAGCTGACAGGTTTTCACCACTTTTCTGCTCGCAAGAAAATGGGTGGTCTTCAAGCTGCAGACCCTGCTTCGTGAATTGGATGGGGCTGAAAAAAGGGGAGTGGTACTTGGGTAAGAGAGGAACATGGAGGGTTAGCAGAAGATAGGGAAGGATTTTCCTAATGAAACCAGGCCTTAGAAGGGATGACCTGGGCCTTAGAAGGGAAAGCATAAAACAAGCTATTAATTAGTAAAGGGATCTGGGGTCTAAAGTTGTAGTAGGAAAAAAATCAAACAAACACACAGAAAAAACCCGTAAATCCTTATTTGGACAAAGAGAATGAGAAAACAAATAGTAACACTAAAAGTAACCATAAAACAAGGAGTTTAAAAGTGAGTTAATCAGTTCTCCTAAAATACTTCTTTCCCTTTCTTCCTTTCTTTCTCCTCCTTCTCTTCCTTTCTTCAGCAGCCTAATATCCATCAAAGGAGCCCTGGTGGTGCAGTGGTTAAGTGCTTGGCTTCGGCGGTTTGAACCCATCAGCTGCTCCTTGGGAGAAAGATGTGGCAGTCTGCTTCCGCAAAGATTACAGACTTGGAAACCCTATGTGGCAATTCTACTCTGTCCAATAGGGTCGCTATGTGTTGGAATCAACTCGACAGCAATGGGTAATATCCATCAAAGATGGTCCATGTAAAATCGCCAGGAGACAGCTCAGCAGTCCAACCTTCTCACATCTTGAAACACGAGATCATTCTCTGAGACCCCAAGGAACACTATTTAGTCCACCTAATTTAAAAATTTAACTTTTCATTTTTCATTCTGTGTTAAAACAGAAAATAAACAGCAATTCTGGGACACACCTGTGTCTTGAGGATGCAATTATAACCTATCATTTTAAAGAAAATACAGCCTTTATATCATGTATAGAAGTTTGCTGGACAAAAATTAACTAGGATGTATTAAAGAAAAAGACAATTGGTGACTTAACTGTGCAAGCACAAATAACATTTTGTTAATCAAATGAACTTTTTATTCTGAATGACCAAATGTCACTCTCCTGTTTGAAGACTGTCTTGCCCTCTAAATGTGAACACTCAAAAGAAGCTTTATGAGGTTCTGGCTTGCCCTTTTTATTGACAGATGCAGATCTCAACTATACCAGGCTATCTCTTAAGTCTCTTTGTTAGGGACCAGCAATAAATTACTTGAGGTCAAGTTCTGTTTATACAGTGGACTGTTCACAGAGAATTACCTTCTCGACTTAATAGCTTCCTTTCGGGTGACATTTCTCCCTGAAAGAAGACAAATTGTCTAAGGTCAGCCTGCAGATCAGCTCCGAGTGTAGGAGGAAATTGTAGTGGATCAGCTAAATTGCACCGGCTCTACCAACCGGCATCAGGCAGCACGCCGCCAGTCAGAGCCCGCCCTGAGGGACTGCAGCCCCGCGGCCTGGAGGCTGCTCCCTGGAAGAGGGGAGTTTTCAAATATTTCACTTTGGCTGCTATTGAATTTTATTTCACCCCTCAGAGTACTCCATCAGCAAGTAAATGAGCTCTATTAAACTGTTGGTTCAGTGCTGAGTTGCTCTGAAAGTTTTTTTATTTCCCTCCATCTACTAAGGCAAATGTGGGAGTTTGAATGCGAAGAGACGGTGTGAACTCAGTTTGAAGTTCAGTCAGTTAGATCTCTTCCACTGGCTTGGTGCGGTGAACCCCAAACTGCCATTTTTACTAAGGGGGAAACTTTACAAGTTAGAAGTGGACTCAAAGCAATTAATAGGTTTTGGGGCGCTAAAAAAAAAGTATAGTTCTTAAAGATGATTGCCTTCTACAAGAAATTAAAAAAGACAATTCCTTCAATATACGTGCAAAGGAACTGGTGGATTTGCCAAGCAAGTGAGTATTTTATTCCTTCTTTAAAGGAAAAACAGAGAGAAAAACGAGAAATACAAGTCTCTTTTTAATTAAGCATTTTATCCTTTGAAGTTATTCTGATTTTTTTCACATTGATGATGTAATTTATGTAAATAATCATCTATCTATGAAAGGAGTGTGTCTGTCAAAAGCTGAAATAAAAAACATCCGTCATTTTGAAGTGATTAACATTCTCCAGATGTTTAAATCATCAGATTTCAGGAGTTTCTCTTTGTTGTGATAATGATATAGTATCCAGAACAAGAATGTTTACTTTTTTGTATGGGTCAAACGCAGATTTTTCACAATCCTATTAAGGCATGCAGTTCATTGTAATTGTATGTGCAGATGAAAGCATATTCAGTTATTATTATTCCCCTTAATTGTAAACTGCTGCTGGTAATTTTACTGTAAAGCTCAAACAAAAGGAGTGTACTTGAAAGGACCACCACTGCCCACTTATGTAATCAATTTATATATGTCAAGTTTGTACTGGAATGGTTATCCCCTTCTGTTACCAGACGACATGTGACATGCTACCACCCTGCAGCTTGGGGCCATGCACGCATGCCGCTGGCTCCCTTTGCAGGCTGCTTGGAAATACAGTACATGTTGGTGATAATGTTAAATGACAGTTCCAAACTATTTCCCTTAGGCCTGTTTGACCCTTGGGTTCAGACTCAAACAGGAATGGTTCCGCTTACCTTCAAGGCCTGAGAATCCTCACCACTGGCATATTTAACTTCGATGCTTGGAGAAGCTCCCTGGAGGCCCAATTACCCTTGTTAGGGGACCTATTGAAACATTAATGACATGTAGGCACTTCATTCATAAAGTTGGGCTCAACTCATGTCTAGTACTACCCCCCCCACACCCCTGCTGGCTTCAGATCTGAAATGCTTGTAGGGATTTATTAAAACCATTTGACTAGGGCAAAAATTGACTACATGCTTATTACGGGCTACCTAAATGCAGACAAGTCTGAGAGGGAGGTCTCAAATCCCTGTGCCCAGCTCAGTCTTGTAGCACTCCATTAAGAACAAGAGATACAGAATAATTTCTCAAGAACGGTGCATTAGTAATAAATTCTCTGGCATTTTTTGTCTATTTAACTCTTGACACTATGTTCAGGAATTTAATGGGGTATTACTCCAACAAGGGCCACACAATTCTTCTCACTTAAACATGCCAACAGAGGGAGGAAATCTCTTCCTTTAGTGTTTTTTAAGTGAAATCAAAGCACTACAAGGGTTAGACGATGATGAGTCAGATGTAGAATACTTTCTTTCTTACTGAACTGAAGCCTTGGTAATAAGCTAATAATTAATAGTTACCATCTGCTATCCTTTGTGTCCAAGCTTCAAATCAATCTTCATGTTATTTGAACATGCACATTCCTTTTAATCATTCCATGACCATTTAAGTACTCTGATAAGCTTTGGGTCCCTAAAATGTTTCCACATCATCCCCATCTGACATGGGCCCTTGAATTAGAACTTTATGAAAGAGGAAATATGTATAATAAGCGACAAAGGGCTGGAGTATTTCGCTGGGAATCCGGTAACTTAGACTCTCTTCCTTGTTATGTCCAGGCATCAAATTAGATGCCGGAGCCAGTCCATCAAGCTCTCTTGTCTCTACCTTTTCCTAAGAACTTTAATGGCCTCTTCTGTCACATAAGGGTGAATGTCTCAACCCTTCTCCCTGTGTAGCTCTCATCTTTCCCCCATCTGGAAGACTGCTGGGTCAGAGATTATCTGGGGACCTGAAGATCATTTCCTCTCTAAATTAAAGAAAATTATTTTCTTCCATATTTTTAATGTAACATTCCAATTCCATTTTCTCTGGATAGTCAAAGGGTCCAGGTTTCCCCGAGTAAAAGAAAAAATGTGCAGAAAAATCCTGGCACATAACAATACCATTTTCTCTTCACCATCATCATCATCACAGCTACTCATCACTAAATATTGATAGAGCAGCATTTCTGTCTTCATATCAAACTAAAATAAGAACATCATTCAAAATTTAAAAAAAAAAAATGGATCCAGAGATGTTAAGTGACTTACCCAAGTCTTTTATTTGTTCATTCATTTATTGAGCACCTACTATTTCTGGGTATTGTGCTTCACACTTGTAATTCAGCAGGAATAAGATAAGATCCCCTGTCCTGAAAAAGGAGTAGAGCTAACACTTGAAATTAAGGAGCAGGAAAAATTGCTTCTGCTTCTTCTACTTCCTAGTAATTTTTTCCCCTTATACCAGGACCCATTGCTTTTGAACATAAAAATGATTTTCTGTTGCAATCTGGTTCTATTTTGACAATAATTCCATGGAACAAATGGTGGCCACACTTCTGAGGGTGGGGTAGGAAATGGTCATGGAGAAGAAACAATGTGCAATTTAATTTCTCAAATTTTTATCCGTCTACATTATGATAATTACTTTTTTTGCCAGAGATCACAATTAATGTCTTTGCTGACACTAGAAACTAAATCAACTCATGTCAAAAAAGGGTTCTTTTTAATAAACCAAGCGTTGCTAGCCCAATGTTAGGCTCATTGGGCATTTTGTGGCAATTGGCAGAACAGCCCTGAAAAGGTTAACACTAAACTTTTCACCTTGAGCAGTTTGTCACCAATAAGCTAGTATCGTGGACCAGTGGTGCTAAAGAGCTTGGAAGTTCATGCACTTGTTAAGATGGACAAACTATGGGGAAATATCAGCAAGATGTTTTCAAGACTGGGCAGTCATCCTGGATCCTTGCAAGTAGTATAGCAAGAGGCAGAGACAAACTTGCTTATTTTTATATCAACACCATATTAAATACATTTTTAAATGAAGCCTCTCTCTCTCTCTCTCTCTGTCTACTTCCCATCTTCTTCTAGTCTTCCTCTTTCCTACCAACTCCCTATTCATTTTCTTTGGTATATTGGTCCTAAAGACACACTGCCTCTCCCTCCTTAGCCTATGTTGGATCTAATTTTTTCTATTTTCATACCAAGGCTCTTGCACTGAGTTCCTTTCTTTGAGCCCATTTTTTTTATCCCCTGAATCACTGCAGGATTAATCTTCCTCATATTACATTTTCATTAGTAAATACCCATTAGCTATTATAAAATCCAAAGTCCTTTCCTTGATCTTCAGTAATCTATCACCTCACCCTCTTAGAATACTTTTCTTCTCAAGTGTATTATGTAATTATATTATGTAACACTTTACTGTTTACAGTGCACCTTTGCATCTGATACCTCATGAGAGCCTCATAAAAATCTTAGCTTTAGGTAAATCAGGGTTATTGTATGTATGAAGCTCAGAGGTGGAGTCACTTGTCCAAAATCTTACAGGTATTGAAAGAGAGTGCTTAGGCTTGAACCCTGGCCTATTGCATCTAAATCCTTGGTAATGTCTAATGCAGGTGTCAGCAAACTATGACCAGAGAGCCAATAATCTGGCCTGTCACCTATTTTTGTAAATGAAGTTTTACTGGAACACAGCCATACAATTAACACTTGCTATGCGATGGCAGAGTTGAGTAGTTGTGGCAGATACTGTATGGCCTGCAAAGCTGAAAATGTTTATTATCTTTCCCTTTACAGAAAAAGTCTGCTAACTTCTGGTCTAATGCATCAGAATTTGATCTTTAGAAAATTAGCAAAAAAAAAAAAAATCACATTTTAAAAAATTTAAAAACTAATACATGTTTATTGTAAGAGCTTTGCAAAATATCAAAAGTTCCCAATACTCATCCTATTCCTCTTTGTTTTCCACTCCCTAAACAACTGGATCCTAGAGCCCTTCAGATGGGGTAGAGCAGGCAGCTGTGCGCGGGTTGGGAAGGGCAGTGGCTCAGAGCAGAGGCTCTCCATTCCTGCCTCGTGGAGTCTGAGAGGGATTACGAGGGCATCTACTGCGTAGGAGATTGCCCCATGTGGTAAGGCAGAGCCTGAGCAAGCAACCAAGGTATTGACCAGGCTGCATGGTCATCTGGAAGTCTGAGTGGGGAAAAACCTGCTTCCAAGCTCATTCAGGTAGTTGGAAGAATTTATTTCTTTGTGGCTGTATGACTGAAGGTCCTGGCTTTTTTGCTGACTGTCGGGAGGCAGCTGCCCTTGGGTCCAAGAGCAATTCCTTGTTACATGACTGCCCTCTTCACACACAGTTCACAACATGGCATTTTCCTTCTTCAAGGCCAGCAGGAGAGTCTCTCTCTAGTGCATGCTAGCAAGACGGATATGTGTGTGTGTGTGTGTGTGTGTGTGTGTGTGTGTGTGTGTGCATGTATGTTGTCAGGTGCCGTCGAATTAGTTCTGACTCATAGCGACCCTGTAGGACAGCGTAGAACTGCCCCATAGGGTTCCCAAGGAGCAGCTGGTGGATTTGAACTGCTGACCTTTTGGTTAGCAGCCGTAGCTCTTAACCATTGTGCCACCAGGGCTCCTGTACACACGCGCGCGCACACACACACACACACACGTATATACACATACATATATGGAGCTCTGGTAGCATAGTGGTTAAGAGTTCGGCTGCTAACTGAAAGGTCAGCAGTTCGAATCCACCAGCTGCCCCTGGAAACCCTATGGGGCAGTTCTACTCTGCCCTACTGTCCTATAGGGCCACTATGAGTCAGAATCAGCTCGATGGCAACGGGGTTTTTGGTATATAGATATATATATAGATAGATACATATATATAAATGTATATACAAAAAAATTGTAGTTACATAAATAATAAATACATATTTATGTATAAATATACAAGAGGACATTATATATATATATATATATATATAAAGCCCTGGTGATGCAATGGTTAAGTGCTTGGCTGCTAACTGAAAGGTTGGCAGTTGGAACCCACCACGTGCTTCATGAGGAAAAAAAAGACCTGGCAATCTGGTCCCATAAAGATCACAGTCTAGAAAACCCTATGGGACTTTTTGCACTGTCTCACATGGGGTCACTATGAGTCAAAAATCAACTCAACAGCACCTAACAGCAACAACTGTGATATACATATTGTAAGGTAACCATGGAATGACATCCCAACACATTTACCATACTCTGTTGGTTAGAAGCAAGTCACCATCCCACCCACATGGGATGGAATTATATAGGTTGTGAACCACTGAGGGTCAGCCTTAAGGTCTGTCCACTACAGATGGCAAGAAGAGAGTGTAAGTAGAAGGACAAATAGAAATTATCTACCACATTTTCTAAACCTTTTATAAAAAAGGGAAAAGATATTCAAAGAATAAAAAATGACCTTTGGATATTTAAAATATGATTGAATTTTATTTCTGTAATCATATTTTTAATTTAGAAGGACTTTTTTAAAATTTTGAATGTTCTTTTCCCTTTTTGTAGAATTCTGTACATGTACTCTAATTGGATTATCCTCTCTTCTCTCAGAAAATTTTAATAATGGTTTTTGTTTTCTAATATTTCTCCTTCCCTGAATAGCTTTGCTTCTTCTAAGTTTCTTTTATCTGTGTTTGTCTTGGTCTCAAATTTTCATATTATGTACTTTCCTCAAAAGTCTGGTGATGGCTCACTATTTGCTTATTTTTAAGAATGTGGAATTAAAAAGCTGAATGGCAGTTCTTGTATATGTGAGTGGATTTAGCCTACTGGGTTCTTCTCTCTAAGGTGATCTCACTTTCATATAACTTCTACATCAACAGAGTCTATTCTCTTGCACTGATTAGTTTCCCCAGAAAAGATTTTCCCAAGGACATCTGTGGAAGGTATATGCCTGTCAGTATTTGGAGAACTGAGAGGTGGCAGAAGCCTAGAGGCCTCAAGATTCAGTAAGTAAACTTATACTTAATCCCTCAACTATCCACACTTATGCCTGGTATACTCCAGTCCAGAGAGTAAACTTCCAGCTCCTCATTCGTGTGGAGTGGAGGAGGGACTCTGATGGACTAACTGCTTTTTTCCAGTTCTAGCCTCACCTTCCTCTCCAGTTCCAGAAGCCCACATTGCTACCAGTTCCTGAGCCCCTTCCGGGTTCCTAGATGTAAATAGTGTTCCTCTCAGCTTTTCCCACTGCCAGTTTAGGATGCTGTTTTCTCAAATCTGCAAGGTCAGTTATCAATCATCAGATGCTTTCCAGCTTCCAAAATTGCTACTTCTGCCTCCTCTCCCACTCTCTCAGTCTTAGTAGTTTATGTCTATTTAAAAAAAATTCCTTGGGTTTAAGGGAAGAATTAGATGTAAACGTGTAGGTTCAATTCACAATTTTTAATTTGAAATGATAGCTCACAATTTACATCATTTATTTCATACAATATCATATTTTAATATTCTGCCATATTTCTGACAATTTCATCTTTTTTCTTCTCTATGAAATGACAAGATGTTACACTGGAAAAAACTTCTTTCCTCACTTCATCCTAAATCAGAACTCAGCTCCTAATATGTGCAGAAAGGCTATCCTTCTTGATTTTGTACTTTTTCCACCTTAGAGACAGACTGTTCTTTCCTTGTCCAAAAAAGGTAACAGGGATCTGTACCTCTTAATCAGGTATCACAGTAAGCTTCAGACTGCTGGCCTTTTTAAGATTGGTTTAGAAATGTATGCAGTCTGTCAGAGGTCAGTATATAGCAATAAATGCACACATCCAAAAAGAAGAAAGGGCCATAATCAAAACATTAACCCTACAAATGGAACAAGTAGAAAGAGAGCCGCAAAAGAAGCCCTCAGGCACCAGAAGAAAGGAAATAATAAGAATTAGAGCAGAATTAAATGAAATAGAGAATAGAAAAACAATTGAAAGAGTTAACAAGACCCAAAGCTGGTTCTTTGAAAAGATCCACAAAATTGATAAACCATTGGCCAAACTGACAAAAGAAAAACAGGAGAGGAAGCAAATAACCCGTATAAGAAATGAGGTGGGTGATATCACAACAGACCCAACTGAAATTAAAAGAGTCATAACAGAATACTATGAGAAACTGTACTCTAACAAATCTGAAAACCTAGAGTAAATGGACAAATTTCTAGAAACTCACTACCTACCTAAACTGACACAAACAGAGGTAGAAGAACTAGATAAACCCATAACAAAAGAAGAGATTGAAAAGGTAATTAAAAAACTCCCAACAAAAAAAAGCCCTGGCCCAGATGGCTTCACTGGAGATTTCTACCAAACTTTCAGAGAAGAGTTAACACCACTACTACTAAAGGTATTTCAGAGCATAGAAAAGGATGGAATACTCCCAAACGCATTCTATGAAGCCAGCATAAGCCTGATACCAAAACCAGGTAAAGACACCACAAAAAAGGAAAATCACAGACCAATATCCCTCATGAACACTGATGCAAAAATCCTCAAAAAAATTCTAGCCAATAGAATTCAGCAACGTATCAAAAAAATAATTCTCCATGATCAAGTGGGATTTATACCAGGTATGCAGGTATGGTTCAATATTAGAAAAACAATCAATGGAATTCCTCACATAAATAAAACAAAAGACAAGAACCACATGATCTTATCAATTAATACAGAAAAGGCATTTGCCAAAGTCCAACACCCATTCATGATAAAAACACTCAACAAAGTAGGAATAGAAGGGAAATTCCTCAGCATAAGTAAGGGCATTTCTATAAAGCCAACAGCCAGCATCATCCTAAATGGAGAGACTTTGAAAGCATTCCCCTTGATACCGGAAACCAGACAAGGATGCCCTTTATCACCACTCTTATTCAACATTGTGCTGGAAGTTCTAGCCAGAGCCATTAGGCTAGACAAAGAAATAAAGGGCATCCAAATTGGTAGGGAAGAAGTCAAAGTATCTCTATTTGCAGATGATATGATCTTATCCACAGAAAACCCCAAAGAATCCACAAGAAAACTACTGGAACTAACAGAAGATTTCAGCAAAGTTTCAGGATACAAGATAAACATAGAAAAATCAGTTGGATTCCTTTACACCAACAAAGAGAACCTTGAAGAGGAAATTACCAAATCAATACCATCTACAATAGCCCCCAAGAAGATAAAATACTTAGGAATAAATGTAACCAGAGATGTAAGAGACCTATACAGTGAAAACTACAAGACACTACTGCAAGAAACCAAAAGAGACCTGCATAAGTGGAAAAATATACCTTGCTCATGGATAGGTAGACTCAACATTGTGAAAATGTCAATTCTACCCAAAGCGATCTACAGATACAATGCAATCCCGATCCAAATTCCACTGGCATTTTTTAATGAGATGGAGGAACAAATCACCACCTTCATATGGAAAGGGAAGAGGCCCCGCATAAGTAAAGCATTACTCAAGAAGAAGAACAAATTGGGAGGCTTCACACTGCCTGATTTTAGAACCTATTATACCGCCACGGTAGTCAAAACAGCCTTGTACTGGTACAACAACAGATACATAGACCAGTGAAACAGAACTGAGAAGCCAGACATAAATTCATCCACCTATGAGCAGCTGATATTTGACAAAGGCCCAAAGTTCATTAATTGGGGAAAACAGAGTCTCTTTAACAAATGGCGCTGGCATAACTGGATATCCATCTTCAAAAAACTGAAACAAGACCCATGCCTCACACCATGCACCAAAACTAACTCAAAATGGATCAAAGATGTAAATATAAAATCGAAAACGATAAAGATCATGGAAGAAAAATCAGGGACAATGCTAGGAGCCCTAAAACATAGCATAAACACAATATGAACCATAGTAACAATGCACAAGTACCAGTAAAGAGACCAGATAAATGGGAGCTCCTAAAAATCAAACACTTATGCTCATCCAAAGACTTCACCAGAAGTGTCAAAAGACAACCTACAGACTGGGAAAAAATTTTTGGCTATGACAAATCTGATCAGCATCTAATCTCTAAAATCTAGGAAGATACTGCAAAACCTCAACAAGAAAAAGACAAATAACTCAATTAAAAAATGGGCAAAGGATATGAACAGGCACTTCACCAAAGAAGATATTCAGGCAGCTAACGGACACGTGAAGAAATGCTCATGATCATTAGCCATTAGAGAAATGCAGATCAAAACTATAATGAGATATCATCTCACCCCAGCAAGGCTAGCATTAATCCAAAAACCACAAAATAATAAATGCTGGAGAGGTTGTGGAGAGACTAGAACACTTATACACTGTTGGTGGGAATGTAAAATGGTACAACCACTTTGGAAATCGATTTGGCACTTCTTTGAAAAGCTAGAAATAGAAGTACCATACGATCCAGCTATCCTGCTCCTTGGCATATATCCTAGAGAAATAAGAGCCGTCACACGAATAGATATATGCACACCCATGTTCATTGAAGCACTGTTCACAGTAGCAAAAATATGGAAACAACCTAGGAGCCCATCAATGAACAAAGGGATAAAAAAATTATGTTATATCCACACAATGGAATACTACGTAGTGATAATGAACGATGAAGCCGTGAAACAACATGGAGGAAGCTGAAGGGCATTATGCTGAGTGAATTTAGTCAGTCACAGAAGGAGAAATATTGTATAAGACCACTATTATAAGAACTCAAGAAAAGGTTTAAACACAGAAGAAAACATTCTTTGATGGTTACAAGGGTGGGGAGGGAGGGTGAGGATTATTTACTAACTAGATAGTAGATGAGAATTATCTTAGGGGAAGGAATGGACAGTGCACACTAGAGGGGAAGTCAGCACAACTGGACTAAACCAAAGCTAAGAAGTTTTCTGAGTACAATGAAACACTTTGAGGGACAGAGTAGCAGGAGTAGTGGTCTGGGGACCATGCTTTCAGGGGACATCTAGGTCAATTGGTATAACAAAGCTTATTATGATAATGTTCTGCATCCTACTTTGGTGAGTGGCATCTGGGGTCTCAAAAGATTGCAAGCGGCCATCTAAGATGCATCAATTGGTCCCAACCACCTGGAGTAAGGGAGAATGAAGAACACCAAAGACACAAGGAAAGTATTAGCCCAAGAGACAGAAAGGGCCACATAAACCAGAGAGTTCATCAGCCTGAGACCAGACGAACTAGATGGTGCCTGGCTACCACCAATGAGTGCCCTGACAGGGAACACAACAGAAAGTCCCAGAAGGAGCAGGAGAAAGGTGGGGTGCAGAACTCAAATTCTAGTAAGAAGACCAGACTTAATGGTCTGACTGAGACTGGAGGAACCCCAGAAAGCATGGCCCCTGGATTCTCTATCAGCCCAGAATTAAAACAATTTCCGAGGCCAACTCTTCAGACAGGGATTGAACTGGACTGTGGGACATAAAGTGATACTCGTGAGGAGTGTGCCTCTTAGCTCAAGTAGATACAAGAGACTAAATGGGCAGCTTCTGTCCAGAGGTGAGATGAGAAGGCAAAGAAGGTTAGGAGCTGGTTGAATGGACATGGAGGATCAAGGGTAGAAAGGAGTGTGCTGTTACAGTATGGGGAGAGCAATTAGGGCCACATAACAATGTATGTATAAGTTTTTGCATGAGAGACTTACTTGAAATGTAAACTTCATTTAAACTATAACTATAAAAAAAAAATTAAATAGGCATTTTCTCCAAAGATGATATAAAAATGGCGAATAAGCACATGAAAAAATGCTCAACATCATTAGTAATTAGGGAAATACAAATCAAAACCACAATGAGATATCATTTTTCACCCAGTAGAATGGCCATAAAAAAAAAGATGGACAATAGCAAGTGTTGGTGAGGATTGAAACCTCATACATTGCTGGTTGGGATGTAAAATGGTGCAACCACTTTGGAAAACAGTTTGTCAATTTCTTAGAAAGTTAGATTTAGATTTACCATATGATCGAGCAATTCTATTCTGAGGCATCTACCAATGAAAACTGAAAACATCTGTAAACACAGACTTGAATGTTCACAGTGGCATTAATAACAATAGCCAAAAAGCGGAAACAACCTAAACGTCTATCAACTGGTGAAGGATAGACAAAATGTGATGTATCTATACAATAGAATACTAGTCAGCAATAAAAATGAATAAAGTACTGGTATATGCTACAACATGGATGAATCTCAAAAACATTATGCTCAGTGAAAGAAGCCAGACACCAAAGGACACATATTTGTATTATTCCATTTATACAAATACAAAAAAAGGCAAATATATAGAGACAGAAAGTAGACTAGTGGTTGCCTAGGACTGGGAGTGGGAACGAAGAGTGATTGTAAATGGCCGTAAGGCTTGTTTTTAGGATAACAGAAATGTTATAAAATCAGATTACGGTGATGGCTGCATAACTCTGTAAACATACTAAAATTCATTGAATTGTACATTAAAATAGGTGAATTTTATTATTGGTAAATTATATCTCAATAAACTGGTTGGGGGAAAATGATTTATTATTCTAAGTTCTGACCTCGATCTTGAGGGAACCACTAGCCACCAGGATAGTATTCTTGTTGGTGATCCTCACTTTATTATACAAGTTTATTATTACTCAAGCTTGGACAATGTGTTTAGGAAAAATTGCAAATTTGGTATATATTTCATGGAAGTTGTTTGGACACTTTGGTTTGGGGGAATATGAGCAGAAGGGGGCCAGTAAGGCCCAGACTCTTAAACCTATGTATTATTTTATGAGAACTGACAGTATCCAGGGAGGGCTCAAGATGATCAGCTAATTCCAACCTTGACACTCCTGTTTCTTTGAGGATTCTCTAATGAGCTCCAACGAGTAAGATGTGTTGAACTTAACTCTCAACAAAATTATTCCCTTACTGTTGACAACAAGAATAGATCTTTCTTAAAGGAAATATTGAGTAATTTTATACCTGAGAAAATAAGACTCCGATTTCAAGAGCCTTTAATACCTTCTTCCTATAGACCTTAAATTTGGTGAAAATTTATGAAACGCCCTCCAAACAAAAGCAAACAAAAGTGCCCTTGTTTCTATAGCATTTCCCAGAGAACAAAGGCTATGCTAAATCTAAATGTGCCCTCAGAGGCCTCAGTCTTAGCTGTGTACCCCCACACCTGTTTTTTTTCTGGTGGGGTAAATAAGAAAATAGAAAATGTGCTCTAACAAGCCTGAAGTCTCTGTCTAAACTTATTTATTAGTATAGAAGTCCAAGTTCCAACATGATTGTTATTCTGAGTGAAAAACTTATCTCTGAAAATATAAAATAGGCACATTAAGAAGCCAATGTGCATTAGTTACCTGCTCGCATCCCCACCTTTTTTTTTTAAAGGATGTATTCTGCATGATGGAGGCTAAAAGGTGGCAGCTGTGCCAAAGTAGTGGACCCTAAATCGCTGAGCAAAAATGAGACGGGGGAGGCTCTGATTGCTCACAGTACAGGAGTGAATATACGCTCTCAACCACAAATCAAGCAGGCTAGGGGAAAAAAAAAGGCCCAATCAAGGCAGTAATGGCCTCCACTTCACAATCAGACAAGTGCTTCTTACTTGAAAAATCCAACCATTTATAGCTGATTGCTAACCCTGGCCTCATTTCTAATCTAAAGGGCGAGTAATAATTTGGAAAAGGAATTATAACAACTTCCCAACAATTTAGCAAATGGTTATTATTTCAGGGGGAGGGAAGGAGGCTGGAAAGGAGTTGCTTTTGTAACATGTTTCTCTTGGGGGCTACCATTTTCATGACATCAAATCCCGTTGCTGCCATGCTGGAGTAGCAACTAATATATATTGGAAATACGTAAAAATCGAAACACAACAAAAACAAAAACTGAAAAGTGATATCGTAGGCCGTGTCGCATGTTCCCGTATGCTCAAAGTTAAGAGTCTCCAACGAATAAGGGAGGAAGAGGAGCTGTAAATTTTCTTGTACACATTTACCTATAATATTTCCAGATAATTTGGGGTGAATGTCCTTGAGTATCACTAATTTGGAAAGGATTATGAACCTTCGGAGAATTTGACTTCATAAAAACAAAATAAGATCCTTAAGTGCTCCACTGGGTTTTTCTTTCAGTTTTGGTGAATCTGGCTCAGGTAAGGTTTCTATTACTAGAAATATAGTAATTTATAGTCATCTTCTACACTGTTATTTTTGAACTTCTACGTTAGAATATACATATACACACACATATATATACACACATGTATATATACCTAAGAGCTAACCACTTCATTACCATGTTTAGCCATAAACCTTTTCCATAAGTACAATTTTTGAGACTAATGTATTTTCCACCGAGCAAGATTCACACACACATATACACGTGCACATACATGTGTGTATCTAAGACTCTTTAGGCATCATCAGAGTACATATCTACTCTAATCTTGTACAAATGAAGTTAGAACCATATTGTTCTCTGAGAAAGAAAATTAGCTGGTAAGAGTAGAGGACAGAGGGATATACTGAATCACAGACCAAGGAAAGATAATGAAGCACCATATTCAGCCACTTAATTATTTTTAGATGAGGAAACAGAGCCCAGAGGGGGTAGTGACTTCCTAAAGGTCAAACAGCTAGTAAATGACAGAGATTAAATTAAACCTTGGGTGTACTTATTCCTACCACCACACATTTTTCATCATATCCTACTCTTTCAGCATCTTTCTTGTGACATTATTCTTCCAAATGGCTTTACATTATGCATTTCTTAGGAATGTGGCACAATAGCCAAATATAGTACAGAAATCAATGATTTTTGGTAAGGGAATATGCATAACATTAACATACATCTTTTAGCATAAAGTATGACCAATTATATTGTTTATGCATGTTTAAAGACTTTCCATTATCCTTATAATAAAACTTTTCTGTAATTTAGAACTTTTGCTTTTGACCTTAGGTCTGAGAATGTTAAAATGTCACCTATTGAAAATATATTTCATTCTCTTTTATTTTCCAAATTAAGACCAGTTACTTAAAGCAGAACGGTTAGTAGCAGAACCAAAACACCGTGAGGATCTTAACATTTCTCTTTTCAGGTAGGCAACCAACAGAGGAATACTATGGGCAGAATACAGCCTCTGCAGTGGTAGCTACACACGGGGCAATTCACACGTCTGAAAAATCAGGCCATAATTCTAAGTTATAAAAAGTGGAATTCCTTGTCATTTGAACCAAAGTAAGCTTAATGGACATTTTAAAAAATTATTTTATTCCTTTTTTCAGTAGACAAGGTAACTTTCTTTTGGTATTTTCCATATGTCTATCAAAGAGTAGGTATAAAATTATATCTAGTTTTTGAATTAAAGGAAATACTTTGATTTTAAACTGAAAATGTTAAACATAATATACTATGCTTTCTGAAGCACAACAGATTTTAAACAGATCTAAAAATTGGATTTAGAAAAACAAATATAGATATCGTTATTTACATGTGTAACTAGAGTAAGAAGGTTAAATTTTTCAGATACCCAGAAATGATTTATAGCTTGCAATTATCCACTCCATTCAATATAAACAGGATCATAATTCACATTACATAATCTATAATGCATTGGAAAATACATAATGCTATTGTGGAAAAAAAAAAACATTTTTCTTAGATCGTCTCTCATGTCCAGCAACCACTGTCTTAAAGTGAATTTTTAAAAAGAAATAAGGAAGTTATATTAGTAAGTCCCAGAGAGGGAAAACAGTACCTTTAGGAAGGAGCTTGAAATTTTGAAAACTTTCAAGAGTAGGAGATCTGAGATATAACAGAAAATACTCAATTTGTTATGGGGCAGAAAAAAGCTCAGTTCTAATGTCTGCATTTGCTGTACTTCACAGCAGTTTGAACAGTAGAGAAAAATAAGTAAGCCTTTCACTATGGCTCATAAGAGGATCAGAATGTAAAACGCTTGAAAGAAAAGGACTGAGCAAACCAAAAAACTGACAATATAATAAATAATGACCACAGGCAAAAATGTGACATGAAGTATAATGTCCTTAGAAGTGTGCCTGGACATTATATAGAATTAATCAATGCATAATAAAATGAACTTTAGCAAAGAAACTCAAAGCACATTTTGTTTTAGATTTCTAAAATTAAACAAAGTAACAGAATCTATTCACAGTTCAACTGTGGGGAAAGTTAGGGGTCTGAATCCAGGAAAATATTTTTCCATGATAGCACTTTTCTAGGAAATGTCATATTCCTAACCTTCTCTTTTATTAAAACAAAATGGCTTACAATATTGCCACAAACTAAAATGACCCCTAGTGTTAGGAAATAGATTCCTTACAATGAATCACAGGCACCAAATATTGTTTATAAATACAGTAATGTTAGCACACACATTTTGTTATTGCCTGTAATACAATTAGCTGTTTCAACCAACACAAAAAGACACGTTCAAAGTATACTACATAGAAAGAAAACCTCCTTTCTTGCTCATTGAATTAAGGAATATCTACTCCTCAGATCCACTCAAGCAAGTTTAGATTTTTGTCTTCCAGAAAGGATTTTTCTCTTTCATTATGCAATGGAACATATATAAATATATGTTGAAAATGTTATGTTTATATTGCATACTGAAAGAGAAAAATCCTTTCTGGAAGACAGAAATCTAAAAATAAAAATATATACATTTATAATTATCAACTCTAGCAGATGTAGCTACAGGAGAAAATAGGCAGAGATTTTATAAAAATTCTGGTAGTATTGTACAGGACAATGTGGAAGTATTTTCAAGGCAAGCTTCTTGAGGAGTAAAGTTACCTGTGTGTAGGAGATCTTAGCTTTTATGGTCTAAATGGAAAAGTACTCAAGTTGTTTTAGCTGTGTAAATCATTAGGCACATAGTAAGGATACTCTAAAATTTATAAATATTGAAAAGCACTTGTATCATTAAACCTACACAAATGTGTTCTGTGGTTGCCATTTAACAATTAATTTTTATACCTTCAAAAGCAAATTTTTGGGGGAAATACTAAGGTAGAATACAATTCCCACAAAGTATCAAAGAAGTGCAACATGCTTATTTTGAAGGGATCTTTATTACTAAAAAAAAATTATTGAAAGAGAGTTGTGCTAAGATTTCAATAATGAATAACTAAACTCTACTATGAATTTGTTGTGTTTGTGACAAACAAATAAAATGTTCAGTAACTACCAGTCAGTGTGGTTCAGAGAGGCAAGGAGGGACTGGAACAAAAATTAACAAAAAACTTCAAGGATTCTAACTAATTTAAAAAAATAATAAAACATTAAAATAAAAAATCAGGCATATGTTTAAGCTGTCTAGAAACTATAGATCATAAATGAGATAGACACTTACGTTAAAAATAAAAGGACTTATTTGTACTGCATTATTTGTAAATGAACATTAGAAAAAGGGGAAGAGCTAATAAAATACACATATATGATACAGTTTAAAAATAAAAATTGCTTACCTAACATTCATGGACAATGTAATTAATTCCCAGAAAAAAAAAAAAACCCTTACATATGAATACTAAAAATATACAAAACCATTTTAAAATACATGTTTTGAATTCTGCTCTGAGCTTAATTTAAAGCTTTCCTGGAAGAAAAACACGAAGCTTCTTTCTATGTACTTATTGCTAGCAGAATATGCCATGATGATAAACTTCATTACTCAATAACACTAGTAAACTTTAAAATATTTAAAGAATATTTTAATGCATTATGGTTTATTCTATTTAAATCTCACAATTACAGCAGCCTTTTTGACTTTTATTTATCTATGGAATGAATTGCTAGGATTTGATAATCTGCTGCTAATGCAAGCTGATATTACAGTCATATGACCTAATTAAACATCAGGATTCATATTTAAAATATATAATTACCAGAGTATCATTTTAAAAAATGTAATTACTGGGTTCTGCTTTAATAACAAAAATTGATGTTCATGTCAACAGACTCTGGGAAATTTTCCGGAAAATGTTGTTTTTCTTCTCTGCATGGTGTAAAGAAACAATGAAAAATCTCAGGGTTGAAACTCTTTATTAATCTCTTTTTTTCATGTAATAAATTCTCTTGCCTTCTATCATTGTGGAAATTTCTGTTTCCCAAAGTATATTATGTTCTTATTGTCATACTTGGAATCCATTCGTCTTTCTATATGGAAAAAGCTTTTCATTTTTGGCATTTGTGAAATCTACATACAACACTGACTGACTAGCGTGATGGGTGAGTGAAACAACAAACTTCCATTATTTTAAAACAAAATAGACTCAAAGATTTGGGGCTTTGGGGAGGAATTTTTCATTTCTGAATTGCACAAAATCATTCATAATTACCTCTTAGTGATTTCAAAATCACAAATCCCCTCTGATTAGCCCTCTTAAAAAAAGAGACAAACCCTCTTCAGAATTGTTTGACTCTGTTGGAAGCCCTGTCTTAGAGAACGACAGATTATGTAATTAAACTGAGTCGTGTATTTTCCGTAGAAAGAAGGCATGATACTGGAACTGATACAAGCTATATGCTCATTTCTATATTTAGACTGCTCAGCATCAACAGGGCAGCAGTCCACTGACCTACCAATGAAGAGTTAAGGGATCAGATGTAGCTTTACAATTTTAAAATATGGAAAAGCAGAATAAAGAAGTGACTATAGAAATAACTGATGAAATGTAATTCTTTTACAGAATGATTCTTCATCCCTTGAGTGAAAGAATATCCCCACAAACAGTACTTTCACATTTATGAGACTGATTTACTTAAAATGCAGGGTAGAAAAGTCTGGGGAAACTGTTAAATTTAGGATCCAAAAAGGAGATCCAGGGAAGCCAGCAAAACTGTAAAGTTCACGAAGGAGCACACACTAAATATCTTCAAAAGTTTTTAAGTGAAAATACAAATGTCGTAGTTAAGAAACATACTCCTTTGTTTTTCAGATGAAAGTGCAAACTACAGATGGCAAGGATAAACCAGATGTTATTGTGACCACATCTGACACATAACAGCAGTAGCACAGAAGCAAATCGCTGAAGATTTCTCAGTATTTGGTTATCTTTAACTTTGTGTTAAGGATGCTATTTCTTACCAGGACTTCCCTTCCAGATTCTCTTAATTTATTTCTACGTATAACTTCTCTACCAACAAACTACAATTGTAATCCTAGGTACCCAGATGTGCTGTATTTTGAAATCACCAACCCTGTGCTCTAAATGGAAAGTTTACTCTTTACATTTTACCTATAAAATCACAAAGAAAATTTCAGTATCACGGAAGCCCCTCAAAATCAAGAGATGAAAAATAAACTATCAATGGTTGCACAAAATCTAGAATAAGTTGTCATCAGAATCAATGAACATCAATCTTAGAATGATTTAATTAAACTAAGAGCAATGAATTGAATGAATGAATCTACTAAATTAATGACTGAATGTAGATATTTAATTTTTGTAACTACTTGTTGTGTAAGTATTGAACATTATATTTAACATAATGAATGAACAGGGCTACATAACTGCATTAAAAACTCTAAAAATATTAGTTGGAAATCTATAACTTGACAAATTTTTTAACTGCTAATTATCTACTGATTTTCTAGGACAACTGTAGATTTAATATAGATATTCTGAGGCTGAAATTTTCTTAAAGGCCTATATATAGATTCATCTTCTGAATTTGTACAAAGTGACGTTTATTGTGAATTCCTTAAACATACACTTTGTTTATGTAAAGAAACTATTTAAGGATCCAAAGACAAGCTTACAATTCTAACTATGTACAGATTTTAGACTCAAGCAGACTACAATTTTGAAGTAAAGCTTGTTCCTAATATTTCTTTCATTTTATTCTTTAGACATAATAGAATTTTAATGGCATACTGCAACAACGAAGGTGAAAACTGCTGAATACATGGCTTTTGCTATTAAAATATCAAATGACTAAAATAGCATTTGACATTAAATAATATAACTTTTTATAAGAGTAAGTGGAAGAGTTTGTTTTTCTAACATTATTTTTTCTTTAAAATAAAATCATAAAAATATTTTTCAATTAGTCTCAAAAAGAGAACAAACCAAATTTCACACCCATCACCTAACTGCTCTACCATGTCGACTGTGTGTAGTGTACTGCCATCTGGTGGCTGGTTGTGAGAAATCCAGGCACTGTAATTGGGCATTCTGTTTCTCGTCTTTCCTTCTTTAGCCTCGCCTTTATGGAACTGATATATTAAACTTAAGTTTGGCAATATGCCTGTTGCTGTAAGAAACATTGGATAGCTTATATGACTTACCCATTTCCTTTTGCCTCATTTCAAAGCATTGGTACGAATTAGCTGCTAGATTAACAGGATGTTTGAATAAATTCTTGGCAATTGTTAAGTAGAATGAAGTTAGCCAGAATTTCTTGATCTCTGCATAGTTCTTTCCTCCAAGGGGTTACGAACAGTTTATTTAAGTCTTACCATGTCCTGCAAAATAGGTAGTAATAGGTCTTATGTCGTGAAAAAGCTGAGATGCAAAGGAATTAGTTAAATGCATATAATGAGACAGCATTTGAGTACGTTAATATGAACATTTCTGCTGCTACATCACAGAGAAATGAACTTAAGAGACAGTGTTAGATGTCATTTCTGTCAACACATCTCATGAGTGATGTAAACTGCAAGACCCAACCCTTGAATAAGATTACTTACTGATATATTATTATACACTGATGAATCATCCCAAAATTATTAAAAACTTGCTGTTATGAACACACCTAGTTCTCAGAACTTAGATCCTAAAAGCCGATGGCCACTAACAGAACCCGAGGTTCTTTGGCTGATTCTAGGTGTAGGCGAAGAAATGTACACGATGGGCCTGGGACATCTTGTGCCAGATAATAAGGAAATGTCAAAAACTGATGGAAACATGCCAAAACTACACATTTATAAACTTGAAGGGACACCCATTAGCCAAATTTGGGATGATATGAGCATTAAAATAATTTAATGGATTATAACCCATTGCATAAAATAAGAACCCAGGAGTCCATACTGATAGCACACATACATACGTATTTCCATATGTGTAAATAGGGTGAAGAGAAAGCTTTCACTTAGAGTCAAACGCCAACTGATAAATGTAGAGGGGAAAGTGGATTTAGCAAATCATTATTTTGCAATCATCATAGTCATAACTGATTTAGGCAAGAAAAATCAATAGATGCTGAAACTAGTGGGTAAAGTTTGATGAGGAAGAGGATATTTACAAAGTCTCAAAAGTATCATCTCAGAAATTTCTTATTAATTACAAAAGGAAAAACATTACCATTAGAGTAGCAAAACCTGGCAGACATCACTTTAACCAAGTGATGACAGTTAACATCACCAATAATGGGCAAACTAAGTCATGTGCCCCTAAAGTGATACATTGACAAGAACACAGCATTACTTACGTAGTATTCTTGCAAAAAATGTATAACCTGAATCTAATTATAATAAATATGAGAAAAATACAAATTGATGGCTATTTTACAAAATAACTCTTCCTGTATCCTTCAAGAATGTCAATGTTATGAAAGACAGAGTCTTACTAATTGATTATTAAAGATTAAACGGGACTAAAGAGACATGAAAACTAAATGCAATGCACATTCCTAAACTGGATCCTAGACCAGAAAAATGAAATGCTAAACAGGACACAATTGAGACAATTGATAACATTTGAATAAGGTTTGTAGATTATATCATTATATTACATAAATGTTAAATTTCCTAATTTTTTGTAATTGTGCTGAGATTATATAAGAGGCTGTCCTTGTTCTAAGGAAATACGCTGAAGTACTTAGGAGTAAAGAGGCATGAGACATGAGCTCTGCAATTTCTCAAAAGAGATGATGGTGTGCACGATATTCACGAAGTCTTCAATAACATTACTAGAAGGATAGTACTGTGAGGGTAGGGGTATTGTCTTGTGTCTTTGTTACCGACACATAGTAGGGTCTCAAGTAAATGAATACGTAATAAAACTATTGTGCATTCGTTTTATACATATATAAGTGGCACAGAAACAATTTGTCATTGAGAAACATTTGACTTTTCCTCTTGCATGGCTTATTTTGGTCTGGGGGCTTTCTTTCCCAATAATACTTGGAATAGCTAAAGAATATAGGTCATTAAAGAAACTAGGTGTCATACAGATGTAGGAAAAGTTTAAATATTAACAAAATTTACAGAAATATTTGGAAAAGAGTATATAAAAAGGAAATTCTCAGAGCCTTTAAACAAAATCTGCCACTGATTTGAAAATGAACTAAATAGAACTTGTAGAAATAATATAGTCTTTGAAATGTAAAATTCACTGTGGTAGCTAGACATCAGATTAAAACAAAACCAAAAAAAAAAAACAAACTCATTGTCGTTGGGCCGCTTCCGACTCATAGTCCCTGTAGGACAGAGTAGAACTGCCCCATAAGTTTTCCAAGGAGCGGCTGGTAGATTTGAATGGCCAACCTTTTGGTTAGCAGCTGAGCTCTTAATCACTGGGCCTCCAGGGCTCCAGACACCAGATTAGGCATAGTTAAAGAAAGAGTGAGGAGTAGATGACACAGAATGAAGCACACAAAATAAAAGATGGAGATGGGGATGAAAAGGGTAAGAGAAATAAACACTGGCTAGGTAGAGCTATATGACCAGAAGGAGAGAATAGAGATGGGGAGAGGCAATATGAAAGAGAGAATTTTCTTGATTTAATGAAATTTAATTAAACAGGGCTTCAGGAGCTGTATGAATTGTTTAAATTGTACATGAATCTTTGTGCCTGTATGTCTTTCTAAAGCAATGATTTATAGCTTCATCAGTTTCTCCAAGTGGTGGTTCATGCCTTCTAAAAAGATCAAGAACCACTTTAACCCAAAAGTCTGATTATCTTCTTCTGCTCTGGTATTACATTTTGAAGTCTATGAGTAATACACAAGCACATTCTTGCTGAAAAAATTCTAATAGAGATTATTCCCTTAAATGAGACTGGAACCATAACATATTTCTATTTCCTTCCACCATCCTCTTCCTCACTATCCTGCTCCAGGTGAAAAAAAAAAAAAAAAAACATTTTAGTCTGATTTTTTTTAACATTGAGCAACAACAGTTCTTTAGACTTAAGAATATGTTTTCCTGATTTGTTAACCCTGATTCTAGTGTCTCTGGGACTGGAGTTATTCCAGGCTCTCCTATGCTTCTCTCTCTAGCTCTGGTTGAGCCAGAAGCCCATCCTAGGCAGCTATTCCATTTGGTTTAGAAGGTAGTTGTGGGCAAGTGTTGGAGCTGCCTTAGCCTACAGACACGTGGTTGGGAGGGAGAAGAAGGGAGGAGAAGGTTCTAACTGGCCCAGTTTCATCATGCAGTCTTCTAAATGATTGTCCAAGGCCCCATCGTGTCTTTGTATTACTTGACTCAGTGCTCAAAATCTCTCTGAAAATTTAATTTTCTCTGCCATCGGCTTCTCCTATACACTATGGTTTTAGCTTGTCTTTTTCTCAATCCAATATCAGTTGCTGTCTTCCAGGAATTGCTCAGAATTCCTGATCCACTTTGGTACTTTATTTTATTTTGTAGGGCTGTTGTTATTTGCCATCAAGTCAGCACCGACTCACGGTGACATTATGTATAACAGAACAAAATGTTGCCTAGTCCTGTGCATTTTCATGGTCGTTAGTATATTTGAATCCATTGTTGTAACTATCAAGGATGTCCATTGCTTTAGCTGACCCTCTACTTTACCAAACATGATGTGCTTTTCTAGCAATTGGTCTTTACTGATGACTTATCCAAAGTAAGTGAGTCAAAGTACTGCCACCCTCACTTTTAAGGAGCATTTTGGTTGTATTTCTTCTGAGACTGATGTGTTTGCTCTTTTGGCAGTCCATGGTATATTCAATATTCTTCAGTACCACAATTTGAATGCATCAGTTCTTCTGCTTCCTTTTTCATGTATTTCTAAATATCAAATATTTTAATTTTAAGGAATTTGGAATTTTTAATCTCCCATCTTGATATAATCCTCTCCCAAATGTCTGATGAAGATCAAAGACTACAGCCTTCAGTATGGATTACACCTCAACATAAAGAAAACAAAAATCCTCACAACTGGACCAATTAAGCAACATCATGATAAACAGAGAAAAGATTGAAGTTGTCAAGGATTTCATTTTACTTGGATCCACAATCAATGATCATGGAAGCAGCAGTCAAGAAATCAAATGATGTATTGCATCCGGCAAATCTGCTGCAAAAGACCTCTTTAAAGTGTTAAAAAGCAAAGATGTCACTTTGAGGACTAAGGTGTGCCTGACCCAAGCCATGGTATTTTCAGTTGCCTCATATGCATGTGAAAGCTGGACAATGATTAAGGAAGACTTGACACCTTTGAATTATGATCATGGCGAAGAATATTGAGCATACCATGGACTGCCAGAACAATGAACAAATCTGTCTTGGAAGAAGTACAACCAGAATGCTCCTTGGAAGCAAGGACGGCGAGACTTTATCTCACATACTTTGGACGTGTTATCAGGAGGAACCCGTCCGTGGAAAACGACATCATGGTTCATAAAGTAGAGGGTCAGCAAAAAAAGGAAGACCCTCAAAGAGATGGATTGACCCCGTGGCTGCAATAATGGGCTCAAACATTGCAAGGATTGTGAGGATGGCACTGGACCAGGCAGTGTTTTGTTCTGTTGTACATGGGGTTGCTATGAGTCAGAACCAACTTGACGGCACCTAACAACAACAACAACAACAGTGACAACTTGAGGCTAGTGGAAAAAAGATTTGGGTTCAGTTAGAGTTAGTCCTGCCTTCCCAGATTATTTCATGGGACTATGTTCTCTGACATATAACCCAGTGAATCCCAGCCCATTTCTAACAGTTTTGGAAATAAAACTATTTGTAATTGAACTGCATAAAGTAAAATGTGCAATGAGTTAAAATTAAATCTTAAACTGAACCATTTTAAAAGCAGGGAAAAAGTGCTGAGAAATATATTCTTGGCAAGAGTGGAATACAAGAAAATCCAGGATATTAAACTATTGTTGGATTTAAGGACATTTGCAGTATGGGTAATTGCTGTTACATTAAGAGATGCTTCCATATTGAGAGCAGCAGAGCAGAGCAGTCACAGGAGGTTTGAGATCAAAACCCACTTTTAAAGGCAAATATTCTAACCAAAAATTATCCATTATTATAAACCTTATATGGAGACAATAGATTTACTTTTTTCTCCCCTAAATCAGGTTATAGTCAGCCCAAGGACCCACCCATAAGAGGAATGACAGCAGTCATTTTTCAGGGTTCCTCAATATTTGATCCAGCAACTTACACCAAAAAAACCAAACCCATTGCCACTGAGTCAGTTCTGACTTATAGCAACCCTATAGGACAGAGTAGAACTGCCCCATAGAGTTTCCAAGGAGCACCTGGTAAATTCGAACTATTGACCTTTTGGTTAGCAGCTGTAGCGCTAAGCCACTACACCACCGGGTCCTCTCAAAATGAGGAACGCTTGTTTTCAAAACATGGCACTCATCACTGCCTTTGCTAACATTTGAAGCTAGGTGACTCTGAAAGAGGCTCCGTTTCACTCCATCTGAGTTTAGCCACTGAGACCTTTGCCTCAACTTCCAACACATCAGTGGTGAGTGTTCAGTACTCACAGGCACCACACACCGACCATAGTCCTGCCACCTCAGGAGTGCCTCATGCGAGCAGGCGCCAAGTCCTGGCACACCAACAAGCCCGCCACACTCTGCCCTTCTCTCAGTGGGGGTGGGGTAGATAGGACAGTTAAACACTCTGGCGAGGGGGAAGGCACCCCGTTCCCCTCTTAAACTCTTGAAGCACCAAACCTCCAACCCAGGGCTGGCTTCACGAGTGTGTGACCGGTGCAGTCGCACAGGGCTCCACACTTAGAAGGGCCCCACCCTTGATTTAAGTCTCTGCTGTTGCTGTCTGGTAATTCTTAAACATTTTTAAACAAGGATCCCCACATTTTCATTTTGCACTGGCCTCTAAAGACTATATAGCTAGTCCTTCCCTAATCTCCTATTTATTATGTAATATACTAACATAATAATAGAATTTAATCCTCCGCATATCCCTAACCAGGGGTTGCCCACTCCTGTGTAAACGACTGAAGCTGGTTGAGTCAGGCAGTCAGTCGGGGGTGCTGGGACTGCAGTGAACAGGAAAACACAAGCTTTTACCCAGTGGAGCAGCCACTACTTGGCTTGGGCTAAGGGGTGAGTGTTGTCATGTGGGAATGTGGGCCCAGTGTAGCCAGGTTGTCTAGTTTGTAAAGAAATGCACTTTTTAATGTGAAATTGTCGTACTTTAAAACACTGGCTCAATTAGGAAAAATATCCTCTGTGTAGCCCAAAAAAACACAGCTGCCTGACCACATCTTGGCCACTAGTTTATGACCTCTGGCCTAGGACTTCAGTAACAAAAAACTTGTTTCTTAATTTCCCGCCTTCTTTTTCTCAATAAACTGGCAACTTTTTTTTCTTTTTCTTTTCTCCTTTGAAACATAAAAGCAAAAGCAGTTAGCTTCTAGGCAATATGGAGAGCTCAGATTTCAGCAATAAATGTCTGCTTCTATCCTGGAGGGATGAGAAAAAATTGTTTCATTTTGAATGTATCAACTATAATGAAAACAAATCACAAGGTAATTCTCAGAAGGTTATCTTTTATATTAAATTATTACTAAACTGCAGTGCTGGAGTTAATTAATATTCTTGATCAGGTGTGTGGACTGAATATATAAATAAAATAATGTATCAAGGGATGTTAAGAAGTGAGTGGGACTCAGTGTCTTCGTGGGTTTATGGCCAGCCCCTGGGCTGTCCTCTATAACCACTTAAGGGGCCCAGGTAGTTCTGTAATCCTTGGTGAAGGGATTAGGAGGCAGCCTCTCTCTTCCAGATTCTCACCATATACTCAGTTTATGGAAACTTTAGAATACATAGGTCCCCTCAGGAATTGGTTTAAATGGTTAAGAAAAGTCAATGGATTATGATCCCTTTAGGGAGGTTTTAAAACCGAAGCAAACATATTCATTCCCCCACAGGACCCCCTCCCCACCCCATCTTTTTTCCCTGCAGCTTTTATGTATTTCGTGCTTATTTTTTATTTGTTTCTCTTCTCTTTCCATCTACCTGCCTAGCGAGTGTTTCCATATTTATTAAATTAAAAGAAGTGAGTTATAGTCATTAAAAGAATAAATTAAAAGAATTGTAGTGCTGGCCAATTTCCATTCCCGGCAAGACTGCTTTCTGAGTATATCAGAAGGTGCACTGCACAACTTCACGGGATGCCATACCTATTGTCATTTACGGGAATGTCCCCTCCTGGAGCCGTGCAGAGTTCAACTTACACGATATACATGTTTCCATGACTTTCTGGCAACTTCCTTAGGCCTAAGGATACCAAAAACCCTTTGCCGTCGATTCAGACTCATAGCAATGCCATAGGACAGAGTAAAACTGCCCCATAGGGTTTCCAAGGAGCGGCTAGTGAATTTGAACTGCCAACCTTTTGGTTAGCAGCCGAGCTCTTAACCACTGCACCACCAGAGCTAAGGACAATGATTTAACTTAGCTAATTAATGTATTGGAGCTCCAGTGAACCCTCCTACAATGCGTATACACAAAATCTATGGCACAGGTACATTGCAACCTCTGATGGTGTAACTTTTTTTTTTTTTTGTAAAAAAAACTTCAATTCCCCTCTAATGTCTTCAGCTGGGCTGGTTTATCAGAATCACCTGGATGAGTATTTTTTAAAAAACACAGATTCCTTGACTCTAAACTGGAGATTCTAAATTGGGATATTGGGGGTAGGGCACAGAAGTCAGTGTTTTAGAAAGCAGTTCCTGCCCCTTCTCCCCTTATTCCCATACCCCATCATGGCCTGGGTGAAACCCATCGTGGCCTGGGTGATTCTGCTGTGCAGCCATGTTTAGGAAATACTGGTCTGCCCCCCTGTTGGAATATAAGGCTCTTCACAATCAGTTTTCAATCAGTTTTTCTTGACTCATTTCATTCAATACACTTTTTAGCTTTTCTAGAATAATCACTATCATTGCATATGCCATGTTCTTTAGGGATCTGATTCCATTACACATTCCCTCTATCTGCAAGAACTTTTCTTGGATTTTCTGTCAGGTGAACTGATATCTTGTCCTTTAAGATCTAAACAAAATATTTTCTCCTTGAGATGGACTTCTAGTACTCCCTCATCTAGAATCAATTATTCCTGCCTCTAGCTTCCTATTACAGCATGCATTATAGACGTGATTCTCAAAACTGTTAGTTCTATACTCCCTAAAATAATTTTTAAAACTATGTACTTACCATAAATTTAGTTTGCATCATAAGTTTCCATAAGTTTAAATCACTACCATGATGTAACTTGTAGCATATTATAAATATCAACTCTTTAAAACAAATCTGACATCATTTTTTAGAATGTATCCAAAATAATCTAAATAACTGTCTTAACTCAGATTTTTGCAGAAGCAGACCCCATTCTAGTGCAAGTGATTTATTAAGCAGGTGCTCGCTGGAGAAACCGGTAAGGGAGTAGGGAAAATGAGATAGGATTTCAGGCGAAGTCCCAGCCTCAGCCTGATCCTGCTGGGAGCTTAGATGTCAATTGCATGTCCAAGTTTATCCCATTTTTGGATAAAGGAGCTGTCTTTTGTAGCTCTACACCAGTCATTATTGGCTGTGAGACAGTGGGAGTATGGGGGGGGGGCAGGAAACAGACTTTCAGGCTCTTTCTGTTTCTGTTACAGACTTAGTAGCCTAAAGCATTAGCAGCAAACCACACAAGCTGGGGAGTGGGGGGCGGGGGGGGCACAGCACTGAGAGGATCTGAGGTTGTCCCTGACAATATGCCGATTATTTGATAGTATCGATAGTTTAAAAACTACATTAGGCTTCTAATTCTGGGAAGATAAAGTAGATAAACTTTTCTTTATTCCTTCCACTAAGTGCAACTAAAAACCCTGGACATCATATAAAACAAACATAAGAAGACCTTGAAAGGTGGAGAGAAGGCGGACTGGCTAGGGATTGTGGCACCTAAAGAAAACAGTGGCGAGTTTCTGGGGTTTTCTTCTTACTTCACGTAGCCCAGACTGGGCACTGGAAATACTGGCAGCCCAGAATTGCCAATGGACTCAGACAAAAAAAAAAAAAAAAAAAAAAGCCCCAACAAAAACTCTCTAGTCAAATGATCAGGAAAAGAGCAGTTTAACAAGAGACAAAACTTAGAAAATAGCCTATGGGGTAGTCCAGCAGTTAGCTGGATTGTGAGAGACAGGTCAGGACAGGAGAGTTGGGAGACACTGTGTTATAGGTTAAGGGTGTTGGAATGGATGAGGTGGCTTGAGTGAAAAGAGGAATGAAAGATGAAGGCTGTATTAGTTTCCTAGGGCTACTGTCAGAAAGTACCACAAATTGGACGGTTTATAAGAACAGAAAAAAATTTTTTTTTCACACTTCTGGAGGCTAGGAGTCTGAAATCAGTGTTGGCTGTGTTGATTCATTTTGAGGGCTCTCAGGGAGGATCTGTTCCATGCTTCTCTCTTAGTTTCTAGTGGCTCCGGGCAATCCTTGGTTTATAGCTCTGCCTCCCACAGTATCTGCCTGTCTTCACATGACCACCTTCCCTGTGTCTCCTCCTCTTTTATAAAGACACCAGTCACAATGGATTAGGACCTGTCCTACGCCAGTATGACCTCATGTTAACTGATAATATCGTAAAAGATTCTATTTCCAAACAAGGTCATATTCACAGGTACCAGGGGTTGGAACTACATACAACAAATCTTACTGGGGTACACAATTTAATCCAAAACAAAGGCCAAAGACAGAAACTTGGGAATGCCTGCAGTGCTTATCACCACAATCAGAATGACCTGGAAGCTTTAAAAATGTACACACACCTAGTAGTCCTCCTTTTATATTCTCGGTGGTTTCTGTATATATATATATATTTTAAAGTTCTAAAGGTAAATATTGAAAACTGATAAGGCTTGGAGAGAAAAAGAACCAAAAAGGATTTGTCATGAACAGTGAAACTATTCAGAAGCATTCAAGAAGCCTATGAAAGGGTGGATTCATGGGTGCAAGACTGGACAATTCGGCCAAATGTTGCAGGATGGCAAGGAGATTGAGGTTCTATTTCAAACAATGAAACAGAGGACTATTAGAAGGCTTTCTAAATGTTGTGGGAATACTAAAAGAAATTAGGTCCGTAAGTATTAGCCTCTTATTTTATAGGCCAAAAGAATAGAGCAGTTCAGAGATATGACAGGAGTGAAGAAAACTTTTAAATGTTAGATTTGCTTGCACACCATCTCTGATGATTTTAGGAGAAAAGAGATGTTTATGAAGTCAACGTATTTTAAAAACAAGAGTATAAAATTACATCTATCAGAAGGTAAGCCTCTGGGATGTAAATCTAAATATATAATTTATATAGAGTTAAGATTTAGACAAATTAAAAAATATTAGGGAATGCTAAAATCTCAACTCAATGTTTATTATCGTGTATGATTTTTCATATTTGATCTGGTATTTTTATCTTTTATTGGTTTTATGACTACTTAGCTACTTCCCTTTAAATATGTACTTTTTATGATTGGGTACAATCTGAAAATACAATATGAAAGTATTCTCATTTTATGCTGAAAATTAATGGAAAAATAAATAGTAACATATATGCATGATAATGTAGTTTAGGAAATGCCTTAACATTTTTATTTAACTTGATCCTGCTAACACTTCTATGGTATATTTAGCCCAGGCATTAGAATTATCATTATGCAGGAGAGAAAATGGAAACACCTAGAAATTAAGTGATTTGCTCAAGGACCTCCAAATTCTGTGTAGCCGTCACAACTCAAACCCAAGTCTTCTGATCCCTTGTAATTTTCCATAGCACATTTTCTCCATTAAGATTCCTATGTCTCAGTTATCATTTCTGACCAGGCTTAGTGGAAATCTATGCCCATCTGTTTTATTGAGACTGTGTCAGCAGTAAGCCCTGGTTTGTAGAGAAATGGGGGAAGAGGGTTTAGGTATTTCATCCAAACAAAAAGGGTTCAGTTGTTTTGTCCACAAAGTCAACCAAATACACCAAACCCATTGCTGTCAATTCCAACTCATGATGACCCGATGTGTTACAGAGTAGAATTGTTCCATAGGTTTTTTTTGGATGTAATCTTTACAGAAGCAGATCGCCTGGTCTTTCTTCTGTGGTGCTGCTGGGTGGGCTTGAACTGCCAACTTTTAGGTTAATCATGGCGCGCAAACCATTTGCGCCACCTAGGGGTCCAAAAGGGCAAAAGGGAGGAAAAAACTTGTCATCAGATTCCATGGCAACAAAAAGCAAACTCTGACCCTCCTTTAAAGGCTGGGGGTTTGAAAGTTAAAAATAAATATGACAGTTTTACTGTTAAGGTTCTCTTGAAAGGATATTATACACTTAATTCTGCTATTTTGCAGAAACAGAAATCTACTTTAAAAGAAGAGAAAGGCATTAAAAAATTATTATTTTTTTTTGGTTTTAATGAAGAGAAGTTTATTTCCTCACCGTTAAAGTAGGCTAAAAGTCCAAATTCAGGGTGTCAGCTCCAGGGGAAGGCTTTCTCTCTCTGTCGGCCTTCTCATCAGTGTTCCCCTGGACTAGGAGCTTCTCAGCGCAGGGACCCCGGTCCAAAGGACGCGGTCTGCTCCTGGCACTGCTTTCTTGATGGTATGAGGTCCCCCTGTCTCACTGCTCACTTCTGTCTTTTATATCTCAAGAGATTGCCTTAGGACACAATCCAGTCTTATAGATCAGGTCCTGCCTTACTAACACAACTGCCACCCATCCTCCCTCATTAACATCATAGAGGCAGGTTTACAACATACAGGAAAATCACACAGTACCCGGAATCATGGCCCAGCCAAACTGATATACACATTATTGGGGGGACATAATTCAAACCATGACATTCCACCCTTTGGCCCCCAAAAAAATCACATCCTTCCAACATGGAAACGTATTCATCTCATCATATCATAGCAAAAGTCTTAACTCCAAGTCCAAAATCCAAAAATTCCTCTTCATCTGTGAAATCTCGAATACAAGTTATCTGCTTCCAAAGGTACAATGGCAGAACAGGCATAAGCTAGACATTTCCATTACAAATGGGAGAAATTGCAGGGAAAGAAGGCATAACAGGCACCAAGCAAGTTAGCAGAACACATTACATTAGCTCTCAAGGCTTTGAAAATAATCTTCTGTTCTCTGAGACAATTTACACAAAGGCCCTGCCCTCCAGACTCTAGGTATTGGCCAGTCTCTGGATTTTGAGTGGAGGCCTCTTGGCCCTGGGCTTCAGCTCCGCCTTCCAGGCCCACTGGGACAGCAACTTTGCTCCCTTGGCTTTAGGGGCACCATTCTCCCAGTCCATCGGAGTGACAACTCCACCCTTAGAAACACCAGAGGCTATGGCTCCACCCTTTGAAACCCCTGAGGTCATGGCCATACCTTCTGAGACCTGAGACCGAGGCAGCTCAGCTTCTTGTGTCCCTTTTCTCTTCAGCTTCTGCTTCCTATGGCCTCTGGGCCCTCTGGCCTCATGCTCGCATCTGCCCTGCTGGGGCAAGTGTTCCAAAGCTCTGTAGCTCCACCGGTGTAAGTGCCCAGAGGCACCCCACTCTGCCAGGAAGCCTCCTGCACACAGGCACTCAGCTCTCTGGCTCCGTGAATCGGCTCCAGTGCCGTCTCGCACTGGTCTCCTGGTTCTGCTGCTGCTGCTTCTCTGCTGCTGCTGCTTCTCTGCTGCTGCTGGTCCGCTGTCACTGCTGCACATCTATCAATTCAGTTTTAAAACCGCTTCCACATTTTAGTTATCTGTTAGAGCAGCACCCCACTCTCTTGGTACCAAATTCTGTCTTAGTCATCTAGTGCTGCCATAACACAAATACCACTAGTGGATGGTTTTAACGAAGAGAAGTTTATTTCCTCACCATCAAAGTAGGCCAAAAGTCCAAATTGAGGGCGTCAGCTCCAGGGGAAGTCTTTCTCTCTCTGTCGGCCTTCTCATTAGTGTTCCCCTGGACTAGGAGCTTCTTGGCGCAGGGACCCCAGTCCAAAGGATGCGCTCTGCTCCTGGCACTGCTTTCTTGATGGTATGAGGTCCCCCTATAATTTTATTTTTGCAACGAATCTCTATGTGACTAAAAAAGGTGTTGTAAGGAGCAAACGTTATACACAGTTATTTAAAAAAAAAAAAAAACATGTTTAAAAGAGGTTTAAAATCAGGTGTGTGGCTTAAAATCAGGAAAGGTGTGCATCAGGGAAGTATTCTTTTGCCATATGTATTCACTCTGTATGCTGAGCAAGTAGTCTGAGAAGCCAGACTATATGAAGAATGCACCATCAGGATTGGAGGAAGAATCATTAACAACCTCCGTTATGCAGATGACACAACTTTGCTTGCTGAAAGTGAAGAGGACTTGAAACACTCACTGATGAAGATCAAAGATGACAGCCTTCAGTATGGATTATACCTCAACATAAAAAAAACAAAAATCCTCACAACTGGACCAATGAGCAACATCATGATAAATGCAGAAAGTATTGAAGTTGTCAAAGATTTCATTTCACTTGGATCCACAATTAATGCCCATGGAAGCAGCAGTCAAGGATCAAATAATGCATTGCATTGGGCAAATCTGCTGCAAAAGGTGTCTTTAAAGTGTTAAAAAGCAAAGATGTCACTTTGAGAACTAAGATGCAAAAGTTGGACAATGAATAAGGAAGACTGAAGAATATTGATGCCTTTGAATTATAGTGTTGGTGCAGAATACTGAATATACTGAATACTGAATATATCATGAACTGCCAGAAGAACGAACAAATGTGTCTCGGAAGAAGTACAACTGGAATGCTCCTTAGAAGCGAGGATGGCAAGACTTTGTCTCATGAAATTTGGACATGTTATTAGGAGGCATCAATCCCTGAAGAAGGATGTCATGCTTGGTAGAGGGTCAGCAAAACAGAGGAAGACCCTTAAGGAGATGGACTGACCCAGTGGCTACAACAATGGGCTCATCCTCATCGATCATGAGGATGGCACAGGACTGGGCAATGTTTTGTTCTGTTGTACATAGGGTCAATATGAGTTGGAACCGACTTGACAGCACCTAACGATGTTTAAAAGATGGATTTCTCTACACATATAGAGAAATTAAATTTGCTTTTATGAATGGTTGATGTGTTGTTTGTTGTCTTTGAGTTGATTCTGACTTATGGTGACCCCATGTGTGCAGAATAGAACTAAACTCTGTAGGGTTTTCAAGCCTGTGACCTTTCAGAAGCAGATTACCAGGTCTGTCTTCTAAGGTGCCTCTGGGTAGGTTGGAACCACCAACCTTTTCGCTAGTAGTCGAGGGCTTAACTGTTTATGCCACCCAGGGATTCCTATGAATGACTGATAAACTCAGCAAACTACAATACTCTTTATAAAGAGCAGCTTTATGATATCTACTAGAAACCTTTTTCCAACAAGATACTTCAGAAGCAAATCTCAATATTCTTCAGGGAAGATATTAACACTGATTCCTGGATCATCATCATCATGTTCAGGTTCTTCATCGTTTTCGTCAGTAATACACTTGCCACATGTTTTCTCTGGGGTTCTTTTTTTCTTATGAGTATATGATGAATTATTTTTCTCTTTGATCTTGGGATGTGAGTTAGTAACAGTTTCTCTTTCCAAAGCATGTTGTAGGCAGTTGTAAAACCTGTAAAGAAAGAAGTACTACTGTTTTATCTGTGTGTTTTGAAATTGAATAACTGAAATACACCTAGAAAACAAATAAACAAACCAAAAAAACCAAACTCATTGCCATTGAGTGGATTTCGACTCATAGTGACCCTACAGGACAGAGCATAACTGCCCCATAGGGTTTCCAAGGAGCACCTGGTGGATTTGAACTGCCGACCTTTTGGTTAGCAGCCTTAGCTCTTAACCACTACACCACCAGGATTTCCGAAATACACCTAGCACTTATACATTATAAACTTAACATTGTCCCCTATTAGCCTTATAAATATACAGTAAATCAAGGAAATACTATGCTTCTTGCTATTATGATATTTCAATCAGGAAAAAATTGTTTCCAGTTCTTTAAAAACAGTTCTGAAAATTGAGTTGGAATCACCTATTGACAACCTCTATCCTCAATTTCCATTCCAGATGTAGGAGCCAAACAAGGAAGGAAGGTAAAAAAGAAGGAAATTACTTGTTTCTTCATAAAAAAATCATAAATGTAATAGAGACTCATTTTAGAGAATTTGGAAAATATATTTAGTTACAAATACAGATCACCTATACATAACTACCCAGAAAAAATCACTCCTGATATTTTTTCTTTCCAGTTTTTTCAATATATTCTGAACTGATATATATATATGCACATACATATACCTACTATTTTTTATATAATTGGGATATTACATACAGAATTTTACATTCTTTTTTTCCCCAAATATTTGCTGAGAACATTTTCAGTATCATCAAATGAATGACAAGATAACATTTTTAATGGCTGTGTTATCATACAAATTGGCCTTAATTTATTCAATTGTGTAGTACATGTTTAAAGTGATTGACTGCTAACCCAAAGTTCGGCGATTCGAAACCACCAGTGGCTCCGCAGGAGAAAGACGTGGCAGTCTGCTTCCGTAGGGATTTACAGCGTTGGAAACCCTATGGGGTAGCTATGAGTTGGAATAGACTCGACGGCAGTGGACTTGGTTTTTGGTTTGGAAGTACATGTGGACTAGTTTCAAATTTTTCCTAATACAAACAACAATGTAATAAACATTTTTAAAAACAATGTCCTCTGAGTTTCTATTTTTTTAGGCTAAGCACCTAGAAATGTAATTACAAGGTTAAGGTTTAAAGTTAAAAGTTTAAAACATTTAAAGTTTTTGACAAAGACTACCTGTCTTCCAGAAAGGATGTTCAAAAAAATATGCTTCTAATAGCAGTACTTGAGAGCTCACTTCACTCAGACATTGAATACTATCAAAAAATACACTTTGATAGGTTAAAATTGCATCTCATTATTTTAATTTGCATTTCTTATTTGCAAGGGAAATGGAATGTTTTTCATGTTTATTAGCTATATGAATTTTTAAAAATATAAATTGTTCTTTTCCTTTACCCATTTTTCTACTGGAGTTTTTTAGTGTTAACTTTGTAATACAATAAATTGTAAGCTCTTGGAAAATTTGGCTTCATTTCTTTTCTACTCCCATGTTAACACCTAACATAACACTCTGCTTGACACAGTAGTCTTCAGTATATGTTGGGAGGCAGCAAGTTAGTAGTTGAACATGCTTGGTACCAGAGTCCACTGGGAAAGCTAAGGTCTGCTCATTCCAGTTAACCTCACTGATTCTTGATTTCCTCATTTATAAAACTGTACCTAGCAGACCTGTGAGAGGTTTATAGATGGTATATGTAAAGTAGTTAACATGATGCCAGGCACAGAGTAAATTGTCAATAATGACTGTTTTCATAGAATATAAATTCCATAGGACCAAAGACCCTGTCTATCTTGTATTTAGTTATACCCCTAGCATGCTGAAAAGTGTTGGTACATAATAGGCACTTGGTAAGAATATACTGAAGAAATAAATGAATTACTGAATAAAATTATTCAGTATGTATCACCCTAGGTCTAAAAGATTAGAATGATCTGGAAGTTGAAGTCTCTTACTATTGTAGGGATCTCATCTTGCTTTTATAATCTACTGTAACAGAAGACTATGACAGGAATTTTTTTACATTTACAGAATAGATTGCTATTTTTTACCAATTTTCTTTCTTTAATTCAATGAATAAGTTAAGTTCAAAGCAAAGGCTCTAAAACCACCTTAAAAAAAAAAATCCAACTATTCACATATCCTCTACACAACTCTAATATGATTATTACATATCCTGTCCGTCCATATTTCAGGAGCTTACGTACTCACCACTGTATACCCTGATATCTAGCACTATGCCTGGCGCAATACATTTTCTTTAATGAATAACTCAATCTCAAAGAGGGAGATACAGTAAAAGGAAAAAAGGCTTTGAAAAACATCGACTGACACATAACTTTTTAGACTCTGTTGTATGGTAAATTCCTCTGTAGAGACCTTTTCATTGAATGCACCTTTCATATCTTTACTTAACTAAAACTGGTTCCCTACAAAGATGCCATTTCCCTGCATTTTTCTCAAGTGGAGACAGCTTATTGTTTCCATATCTCACCTATCACAGAATTGGGAGAGAGAGTCAGAATTCAATTGGCTCACCACTGCTTTGTCAGCCTAAACTCTTTTATCTGCCTCTCATGTCATCTACCACGTCCTCTGTTCACTCCTTTACATTCATGAAAATGTCTACACTTAGGTCTTTCTCTCCAGGTCTTGCCATGATCCAGGGCAATGACGAGCTTTCTTCTCATCTTCTACAGTGCCTCCAGAATGGCCTATTTTATCTAAAACAAATCCAGGAATGCCTCAAGATAGTGTGAATCTTCCTCATCTGATCAGAAGAGGCTATCCATGATATACGCAACCTCATCTACCATTTTCTTCCCTGCAGTTTAGGCTTAGGGAACCAGGTCTTTTTTTCTTGATTGTACTTTATTCCTAGAAAATGAAAGATAAAATTGCTCTTTTATGACCACAGAGAATTAATGTCTTGTGTAAAATGTCTTGTCAATCACATATAAAAGGGTAATTAACACAGGTGTTCTTCCACTAAAGAACTTAAGAATTCAAAGCTACATCATTGGGGTACGAAAAAGCAACTTGTAGAATAGAACAAAGATCTTTTCTTCCTGAAAATAAAGAATAAAAACTTCCAACACTAGTTTTTTTTCTCTTATTTTAAGGTAACTTAAAAAGTCCTTTGAGAAACTATCTAACTCAATATGTCAGAAATTTGTTTTGCAATTATATGTTCTCCCTTCCTATTATGACCCTTTACACAGAATTCTAAAGCCCAATTCTCAAAGTATAATTTTCTCAGCTCTCACAAGCAACAAAAAGAACTCTGAGTATGAAAAGAAATGTAAGCTCAGGCAACTTTTTGTTTATTTTTCCCCTTGAAAGAAAAGCGAATTGTCTTCAGTTTTTCTACCTTTGCAGTCAAGATTATCATGCCATAGGGCAACTTAAGTACTCAAGTTTTTTTCATGAGAGAATTTTTCAGGCCAGCCCTGAAAAAACGAATTCTTGTTTTTAAGGTCATTTAGAGGGCCACTTGCAATAAAAAGTTAGTATTTCTTTGATTTTTGAAGAAAGAACATAAAATTGAGGAAATCTAGGCTCAATTTCATACCTTTTTAAGGCTTCCATCATTCACAAATATCAAAGGTTATTCTCGTATATCATATATTTGGATTTTAACTGCTTAAGCTCTAGCACTTTTACTAACAAAACAAGGATGTGACAGGGCCTGTGCCGGGTGCTAGAAATAGAGGTAAGAGATGTTGTCCGTGTGCTCAAGGAGCTTATGGTTTTACAGGCGATGCAGAGCTGTAAAACCACATTCAGCATGCTGTGAAAAAGAGAAAGTGGGAGCATACTGAGAGGCACTTGACTGCAGGTGAGATCATGAAATGCTTCTTTGGAAAAAAAAGTGGGGCCTGGGCTAAATCTCAAGGATGAATGGAAGCTGGCTAGGTGACAGGAGAGAAATTAGAGGAGGAAAAAAAGAGGGGGGTATCCATGAAGCCACTACCAGAAAATAAAGTATAAATGTTTTGACTTTATACTATTTACTTCTTTGATCTTATATATATAGGTACATGTGTAAATCATTCATTTAGCTGCCTTAGCTCCATTTTAAAAAATGATAAGACTAACAACTATGAGGATTCTGTTATCCTTGACTCCTCCCTCTCCGTTACCCCCTTTTGCAGACCGTTGCCATGCCTGGTTGCTGTTCTGCAGTATCACTCCCATTCATCTTGTTACCCAGGGTCTTGTTACTCCTTACCTGGACTGCGTAGCAAAAGCCTACTCCTGCTCTCCCCATTTCTAAGCTATGTTATATGTGTTCCAGAATAATCATCCTAAGGCTCCGAAGCCTTAAAAGTAGCACTGTTTATGAAAAAAGTCAATTAATTTTAGCATATATTTATTAATCATCATTCCCACGCTGGACATTGCAAGAATACAATGATGAATAAGAAAATGTCTTTGCCATTGTGGAAGTCAATACAATGGTCTAACTTTCAAGTTCCTTTATTAAGTTCCTGATTAATTCAATAAACATTTATAGGGGTTCTACTGTAAGCCAGACAGCCAGATACTGTGTTAGGTTTCAGGATAAGAGATGTTTAAAGTGTGTGTGTAGAGGATGGTGGTTGGGTGTTGGTAAGGAAGATGCTGTCTTCAATGTGACCATATTGCAGTGGGAAAAAAGAGAAATATGAAATTATAATTCAACATGGCGGACATCTCTGGCTTGCACTGAGATATAAACTGAAATACCAGATATGGCTCTGGCACTGAGACTAGAATAAGAAACATATTAAGGAAGGGCTGGTGGGATACTTTAGGTGGGTATACTTGAATGGCTATTGGATATATGGGCCCAAGACTCAGGAGAGGTTTGGAAGACTTGCCAGTGTATGGCGAAGTAGCTGAAGCCATGGGGCAGGGACAGAATCCTGGAGTACAACAATATATACGGAACAAGTGGAAAAATAAGAGAAATCCACAAGGAAGCTAAGAAGGAGAACCACAAGTAGGAGGGAAGACAGCAGTGATACAACCAAATTCTGACTCTTCTTCATGCATCTTCTAGGCAAACTGAACCACTCGCTAACCTCTATTTATGGCATAAGTATTGCCACCTCTTTTTCTTTGCTCTTGTTGTTCTTTCTACCTATTGTGCAATTCCATTTTTCCCCAGGGCTCTTCATATAAAAATCCTGCCTGCCTTTAAGGCCCAGCTCACTGAACTCTTCTATGAAGCCTTCTTGATTACATTCTTCTTCTGCACAAATGAATTTAACTGCTTCCGCTTTTGAACTCTTAAACATTCTGTATCTTTTTTAGGGCACTTACCACTTTCCATGTTGAATTATAGTTATTTATGTGTCTGTCTGAACTCCCTATTAAGCTACTGTGAGAACTGTCCCAGCAGGATCCATGTCTGATTCATCTTCGAATTTCAGTGCCTACGCGATGGTTAAGCGCTTGGCTGCTAACTAAAAGGCTGGCAGTTTGAATCCACCAGTGGCTGTGCGAGAAAGATATGGCAATCTGTTTCTGTAAAAATTATAGCCTTGGAAACCCCTATGGGGCAGTTCTACTCTGTCCTATAGGGTCGCTATGAGTTGGAATTGACTCGACCACAGTGGGTTGGGTATTTTTTGGCTTGGTTAATAGTGCTTTAAATTTTGCAGGTCCCTATGCATATATCTGTTGAAAGAACAAATAAGGTACTTATTCATCCTCACCTAATCTGTTACCTTTATGATGAATTGAAGGCTACTCTAGAAATGCCTAGTGCCCTTGCTGACAAGAACCAAGGACTGTATCACCTAGGAGAGACTGGAAACAGCTGGACTGGGTTACATGGAGTAGGTATGTAACCTGGAGAGCAGCTGTGGCAGAGCAAAGGGAAACAAAAGAGGTGTCATTAGCCTTTAACTCATTTACTTACTAGTATTAAAAATCAACCACTGGGAGACTTCCAGCAAAACGGCGCTCTAGGCAGAAGCACCATGCCGTCCCTCCACAGCAAAGATCCAAAAAACTAAGCCGAACAGAGAAAACAACAATCCTGAAACCCTAAAACATCAAATGAAGAGATAAAGAACTCAGCCAAGCACCAAACAGAGTGAGAAAACTGACAGAGAGTGGAGAGCGAGGAGAGATTCATACAGAGGACCCCTACAAGCCAACGCAGCGCGGCTCCGCCATCTTGGACGCCTATCGGCGACCAGCAAACGGGGTACGAGAAAGCAGCTTCACGGAGGTTCCAGCGGGAGACAGAACAACCGGTAATTTGGGATATACGCTTTCCCACCCTCCACCCTTCTTCACCCCCACTCAGCCTCCTCTGCTTCCCGCTGCCACAATCTCTTGTCCGGGAAGCACTGGCTGCTTGGATTCCACCCTCCTGAACGGGCCGGCTCTCTGAGTGTCATTTGTTGGCTGCTGGTGTTGCTTTTTTCCGCTTCTTTTGATTTCTTCCTTACCTCTCACCACCTCCCCCTCCTCTCGCTCAAATACCTGGCTCCATGTGCCATCTTTGCTTCTTCCTGAGGGGCTGCGGAGCTCCGTTCGAGTGTGGAGCTGCTTCCTGGTCTGGGCTGCCATGCTGGTGGGATCCTGGGGCTTTTGTTCGTTTGTTTGTTTTGAATTGTTTTCTTTTCCTTTTCTTGAGTTGGGAGCCCGTTCTGGCCAGGCGGTGCTGCGTGGCTTGGAAACTACCCCCTCGGCTTGCACAGGCGTGCAGACGGATCCCTGAGAGCATTTCTTTTTTTGTTTTTTTTTTTTTTTTTT
>NW_004443939.1:23120453-23170067 GCF_000243295.1 Trichechus manatus latirostris | reverse complement strand
AGGCAAGACGATACCAAGTAATGGTAGACTGCTTCAAACTTAGAAAGATAAGGGTAAAATTCATGGTAACCACAAAGAAAGTTAACATACTCATAAAAATAAAGAGGAAAAACATAAAGTCTCAGCAAAAACAAAAGAAATGAAAAAAAAATCCAAACAAAAATCAACCACTGGAAATATATTCCAAATACTTTTTCTTTCAGATATCCTTTATTCTTACAACAAGAATAGTATTCGGCCCTTTTCTTCTATATTTCATTTAACATTTTTCTTATTACACAACTGGTGAAAAGAAGAATATAACTAATTTCATTCTACTCATAGTCAAATGGTGGTTTCATCTGACCCAAGTCCTAACCTTTTATTAATAGATACAAAGATAGGCTTCTTCTTTTTTAATTGGTAAATAGATCTCCAAACTCATATTTTTCACCTGGAAATCACTATGTATGAAATTATCTTACTAAGCGTGGTGTGAGTTCCTGTCTCCAAAATCAAGCTCCAGATCAGCTGTTCATAAAGAAGTCTGCTACTTGTAGGTCTTGTCTTGCCCAGCTCCAGAAAACAACAGGATCCCAGCCTGAAGTGATACTGAGAAGCGTCTTCCCACAAGAAGTGGGCTTTAGAATTGTTTTTCACAGACAATACTGTTATGGATTGAATTGTGTGCCCCAAAAGATGTACTGAAGTCCTAACCAGTGTACCTGTAAATGTGACTTTGTTTGGAAGTAGGGATTTTCTTTTGCTATGTTAATGAGACCATATCACAGTTGGGTGGGCCCTAAACCTAATCACTTCTTAAATGATGTCTTATAAAAAGAGCAGACCAGACACAGAGACACACATACAGGGGGAAGAGAGATGCCATGTGAGGATCGTCTACAAGCAAAGCAACACTGAAGGTTGCTGGCAGTCTCCAGAAACTATGAGAGAGGCCCACAGAAGGAATTGACAAGTTCAAGACCCTGATTTGGACTTTTAGCCTCCAGAATTGTGAGACAATAAATTTTTGTTCTTTAAAGGCACCCACTTGTGCTATTTCTGTATGGCAGCACTAGTAAACCAAGACAAAGACTTTTCTTTTATTAAAAACAGTTTCTCTTAACTTCAATTTTTGCATTCCCAGTTAAAATATTTGTTGTTGAAATGTTATTTTACTCATTAGGATTTTGACCTTTTAAAATTCTCTTTTTATAGATATTTGAATTGTGAAACTTTGGTCCTACAACAAACCAATTTTAGTACTAAATGTCTGATTGCAGAACCCATCACCTTCAGTGTTTTATTACTTTTTCTTTTTTTTTAAACCAGAAGAGCAGTTCTTTCTTGGCATTTGGCTGAATGTGCAGCTGCTCCGAAAGGAGCTCTGGATCTGCCCACACGTTCTGAATTCACATGTAATCTTCTAATCAGCATCTTAAGACACTTCCTACTCTTCTTTAATTTTTCCCTCATTTTATATGATGAGCGTGGCTCTCTTGATAGCAGCATGCAGGCTATAATCTCAAAACATATTTTTGAGTCAACGGAGTTAAAGCATAATTTGACTTTATAGCTGGTGAACGTGGCTCAATTAACTTCACCAGGTGTATAGCTGATCATGGGCTATATTTATAATCTTGTTGAAATTCAAGTAAGGAAACAGAAAACTGATTTGCTACCTCCTATATTCTAGCGAACAGTCTCACTGGATTAGTATCTACCAAATGAAGTAAACTTTTGGAATAGTACCAATAAGTACCCACATATAGTTCAAACTCTGCAGTTTGGTAGGGTGGCTGGGTGCTCTTCAGTTGCTTACTTGAAATTATAACTTTAGTTAGAATGTTTGCTCTGCAGCCAGGTAACCTCTCAGCTTTTCTCAACAAGGGTTCTGTTAGAGAATTAAGCCCTAATGCCCACTGTATGTAATAAATTAATTTCTCTCCAGTGTATCTAGAATAGTATAAGTTTCATACCATCCTTGAAAGAATTGAGAAAACAGTCACTTGAATAATTTTGTGGATTCTGTGGGTCAAATGAGAAACCCCAGATGTGAAAGGCTGAATGGTGGTACTGGTGTAGTTACAGGTTTATTTCCCACGTGAGTCAATAAGGAGGAGGAGGGCTATTGTAGCCTGAGTCCATGACATGGCAGGAACAGGATCAGCTGTGATACATATGCTACCTAATGTATACTAATAATTATTTCTCCAAGTTAGAGATGAGAAAAATGAAGCCAAGCAAGTTGAGTAACTTGTGATGGAACCGGGATTTGAACCCAGTTCTTCCTCTGGAGTCGAGTTCTACCTCGTACTACCATGCTACACTGCTACCAGTTGCATTCTTGGCCTTACTGCTTCAAAAAATGTTCCGTGCATTAACGAATTTTAAGCAGGAGAATTAAGCAATAGGATTTATTTGCATTTTACAAACATCATTCTGAGGTGATATGGAGAATGGCTTAGCAGTGAGACATACTAGCAGCTTTCTACCATGAGACGAGACCAGCTAATGAAGCTATTGCAATGGTCTTGAATGAAGGAAGAACCAGTCAGGATGGAGAGAAAAGAATGACACAAGAAGTGTTTAGGCAATGATTGCCTGGGTTTGATATGGCCAACGGGGTGGGGAGGAGGGAAAAAGAAAATTAAAAATGACATCAAATTGGCAGTCACTTTTCGAATAACTCAGAAATGTACACCCTGCTGATGGTACTTCTGTGATGTTATCTTCATATACGAACGGCAGCATACTATTTGTTTTTTTAAATCAAAAACTCTATTTTTAGGAAAAAGTTGGAGAAGAAAGTAATGTAAGAGTTTTATCTAGCAGGTTATATTTAAGAACTAGACAAGTTTACAAAAATGTGAGTTGACAGCCACAATCCTTCCTACTGAACAACTATGGCAATTCTAGATCTAATCCATGACAAGTTGTGGGTACTGAACTAGCCAGAGGTGTAAAACTAAATTTAATCAGGCTGTTCCCTTCAAAAGGGACCTGGCTCTGTTGGAGAGTCTAGGTAACCTCTGATGGATCACACCCAGGGTTGTGTGCACCTCTGTCCTGGATGCCTTCAAGTTGACTCTCTTACCTGAATGATTACAATTCTCTCCTCAATGCTGACTGCTGACAGTCATGTGGCCCACCATCCTCCACAGAACCTCCGCTTATGCTCCACTTGGTGCCTATTACAGCCTAGCCTACTCACACCTATTACTTTGATCATCTTCTTATTGTTCATAAGGCTAGACATAGATAAGCAGTCGGGAATATAAACTGTAGATGGTGTGTATTAATATTTCCAAAGATGACCTAAGAATATAAGGATACCCATTGCCGTCAAGTCGATTCTGACTCATAGTGACCCTATAGACAGAGGACAACTGCCCTATAAGGTTTCCAAGGAGTGGCTGGTGGATTCGAACTGCTGACCTTTTGGTTAGCAGCCGAGCTCCTACCCACTGAGCCACTAGGGCTCCAAGAAGAATATAAGAATAACATGGAAATATCCAATCAATATACCTTTCAATTCTCTTCTTATTCTCCTCCATTTTTTGATTTGCTATATTTAAGAGGAAGTCAATATATTCCTCTGTCACCATCAGTTTTCCGTTGTGGCTTAATGGAACTTCTAAGCTATGTGTACTCCGGACAGCCTACAAAGGAAAAACAATTTAGATATGAAGACTTATATACTAGAGACACCAGAAATAACTAAAGAAAGTCCCAGTCAGGACTGTGCTTGAACATAGTTTAGTTCCATTACAGCATTTAAGTTTGTGCTTTGATATAATTTAGCTGAACACAGTTGAATCAAAGGAGATTAAACAGACTTTCCCATCATATAGTCATTTCTAAAGAAAGGCACTCTATACATTGCTTGTCAGAGGAGCAGATAAAATCAAAGAACCCAATAACAGTTTCAATCTTAGTGCAGCTTAGAAAGCTTTAATACACAATTTAAAGAAAAGAAATAAATGAAACCTCAACAGAAGCCTCAATGGAAAATCGAAATGCACTGGATGCCAAAGAGTCTCTCAGTGCTACAAATAAGTGTTACAAGTGTTACAACAATAAACCATGCCTCCTCTATCACACAAAGTGGCTGCTTTCTTGATGCTTTAGGGTTGTCAAACTTTGCAACCCTGTTGATCTAACAGTGAATATGTTCCAAGGAGATCCAAATACTGGATAAAGGTTAAGAACAACAACTACAAACACTATTACAAGGGAAAAAAAGTCATTCAGTGAAACTTTACTGAGCATCTTCAATGTTCTAGGCCCCATGTAAGGTACAAGGATATGGAATGAATATAGCATGTTCTCTACACTTAAGAGCTCACACTTTAGAACAGGAAATAAACAGGTAAACAAAGAATTACAATACAACATAGGTGTTATGACAGAGGAAAGGCACGTATACACGTGCGCACGTGCACGCACACACACACACAATGCTAAGGAAGCAAGAAGGGGAGCAACTGAGTCTGAGGACTTGGCTTTATGGGAAAAGCAGCATTTGAGTTGGAATTTTAAAGGGTAAGTGTTAAATTCACCAGATGTAAAGGAGGGAGAGGGTGAGAAGAGCATTCTACTCAGAGGAACAACAGATCTGTAGGTATGCAGACACAAAAGGGCATGACACGTTTGGGAAACAACTAACAGTTCTATATGACTGGAGCATGAGCTGCACCAGGAAGACTAACAGGAGATGAGCATAAACAGGTAAGGTCTTGAATATCAGGGAAAATATTTGAAGACCCTGATTTGTCAAAAGTGGAATTCTGAGAGTAAGGGTGGAAGAGAAGACCAAGAGCAGAAAGATGAGTCAGGTGGCAATTATACAGATTCAGGTGAGGGAACATGAGGGCTGAAGTAAGGGCAGTGATAGCATGGAGAAGTCATGTCAGGTGTGGGAAATGAGAGGTAGGAACGACATGACCTGTAAAGGAACATGGAAGATGAAAAAGAGGAAGGTGAAAGAATGGCTCTGTTCTTGCTTGGGCCACCAGATATAATGGTGGTGCTACTGAGTGAGATGGGGACACAATTCAGTACCATGGGCCTTGGTTTACTATGCAGTCCTGTTTTACAGGTGTCTTCTTTTGTAAGCCACCTAACATTCCATTTGTTAAAAATAGTTAGAAGATAGGAGAATCCAGGCAGCTAGAATACAGGGCAATCTGAAGTAGTTTAAAAAACAAGCAATACAGGTCACGCCAAATAGTCGAACAGTAAATACCACAAGGGATCAGAATAGGGCAAAATCACTACAGGTTGGCCTGGCCAAGGAAGGACTCAGGAAAGATGTCAGACTCAAAAGGGATCTTATAGATCATCTAGTCTAGATGTTGGCAAACTTTTTCTGTAAAAGGACAGATAGGAAATATCTCCGTGTGTGCCACACTGTATCTGTTGCAACTACTTAACTCTGCCAATGTAACACAAAAGCAACCTCAGACACTCCTTAAACAAATGAGTAAACTGAATTTGGTCCCCCTATAAACTGGATTTGGTCTTAGGAGAAATGGTTTGCTGATATCACTAAGGAAATTCAGACCCTGAGGGATTAAGGAACTTGCCCAGGTTCATATCGCAGACCTGTGATCCAGCGTCAGAGCAGAGGTCTTTCGGCTCCATCTTTCCACTACATCATGATGCTTGGATTGGGTTGTGACTACTCAGGAGGAGGAGGATACAGTAGAGTGAGGCAGACGCCCTCAAGGGCTAGCATTTAGGACCAATCAGGTTAAGAGTGGAGGGGAGTACTATAAAACAAGTCCTCAAAGGTAAATCTACCAACTCTGGACCTTGCCTCATAGGAAAGAGTAAGTTACTGAAGGTTTTGAGCAAGGGAATGGCAAGAAGATTTGAGTACTGAGTCAGAGGAGACTAAAGGCACGAGTCTGATGAGAAGTCTAATTAGAAGGTTATTCTAATTCAGATCACTTCACACCCAAAGAATTGCTTTTTGCCAAATGGTCCCTTACCATCATAGTCTTTCCTTTCTTTCCCACTGTTATGCCAGAGTTCCTGAAACCAGAAGCTACGGCTGCTGAATGCTGTAAGAAAAGAAAACTTGTTCACTTCTGATAACCTGGCTAATTAGATACTCTGTTTAGCTCCACAAACTGCAGAAACATACAGAACTTCAAATCTTATTAAGGGTGTTTTCTGCTAACCAATAAACTGTGCTTAAAAGTGACTTTGCTCTTATTTTTATTAGAAATATTGACCCTTTGAAAGTGTCACTTAGAAACAGTAAAACTAGAATTCAGTAAAACACAGGAACGTCTGCCTAATAATTTTCTGTAAGGCAGAAAATTAACACATAATAATCATTCCTGAAACAGTATTGTATAAAGGTAAACAAAAAACAAACACACAAAAAATTTTCCCTTAAAGTGAGTGAAATTTTATTTTTCCTCCTGTAGAAGTGAAACCTTACTCATAGTAGGCTTGAGTTTTGGGTTGGTAATAGTTAAGAGAAGGAGCCCTGGGGGTGCAATGGTTAAAAGCTTGGCTGCTAACAGAAAGGTTGGCAGTCTGAACCCACCCAGTGGCTCTGCGGGAGAAAGGTCTGGTGATCTGCTTCTGTAGAGATTACAGCCAAGAAAACCCTATGGGGCAATTCTACCCTGTCAAATGGGGTGCTATGAGTCAAAATCAACTCCATGACACTCAGTAACAATAATGGTTAAGGGCACATCTGTGGAGCCAGGCTGCTTTATTTGTATTCTTGCTCTGCTTCTTTAGCAGCTGTGGAACTTTGGGCAAGTTATTTAACCTCTATGCCTGGTTTCCTCATGAGTAACAGTATCAACTTAAAAGGGCATTGAGAGAATTAACTGGAATAATTCATGTAAAGCATTTATCTTGGTGTCTGGTAAATAAGACTCCATAAATATAAGCTATTATTATTATCATTATAAGAACTGGTGGGAGAGTTATGCTGCTTTATTTATTGAGGGCCCTGATGACAATCGATACATGAATAAATGAAATATAGCATGAATGTATAAGAGCCACTATAAGTAAGGACAGAGATTGTAGTGCCTTTCTCTAAAAAAATTTGTTGAAATAATAAGAAAAGTAGATAAAGAAAAAAAGTCTGAACTTATACGATGGCTTTGTAAATCATTTTGCTTTGTTGTTGTTGTTAGGTGCTGTCGAGTTGGTTCCAGCTCGTATCGACTGTGATAGTTGTGTGTCGGCTTGGCTGGGCCATGATTCTGTTTTGGCAGTCATGTCATGCTGTGGTCACTTCCCTGTTGAGATCTGATATTTGATCACCCCCATGATGGGATCTGCTGTTAGTAGTCAATCGGTTGAAGGGGAGTTTCTTTGGGTGTGTGGCCTGCATTGGATGTGGCTGGACATTCTCACAGGGCTCAGGGCTTTTGCTTGTTCTGGATCCGGCAGCTGGCTCCTGTTCATCTGACCTCCGGTTTTGGGGACTTGAGCTAGCAGCTTACCTGTGGTTTTGCCTGCCGATCTTGAGATTCGTCGATCTTGGCAGCCTCTGAGCAAGAGCCTTGCTCCCCCACCTGCTGATTGTGGGTTCGTCAGCCCCTGCGGCTACGTGAATCAGGAGAAGCCTCTATCCTGACCCCTGGACTTGGGACGTTACAGACTTTAAAACAGCGTGAGCCATTTCCTTGATATAAATCTCTATATGTATGTATTTATACACTTTACTAGTTTTGCTTCTCTAGAGAACCCAGCCTAAGACACCACCAACTCTATGTACAACAGAATGAACAACTGCCTGGTCATGCGCCACCCTCAGTCTTTGCCATGTTTGAGCTCATTGCTGCAGTCGCTGTGTCAATCCATCTCATTGAGAGTCTTCTTTTTTCGCTGACTCTCTGCTTTACCAAGCATAATGTCCTTTCCAAGGAACTAGTCCCTCCTAATAACATGTCCAAAATATGTGAGATGAAGTCTCGTATCCTTGCTTCTAAGGAGCATTCTGGCCATACTTCTTCCAAGACAGATTTGTTCGTTCTTCTGGCAGTCCATGATATATTCAATATTCTTCACCAACACCATAATTCAAAGCCGTCAATTCTTCTTTGATCTTCCTTATTCACTGTCTAGCTTTCGCATGCACATGAGGCAACTGAAAATACCATGGGTTCAGTCAGGCGCACCTTAGTCCTCAAAGTCACGTCTTTGTTTAACACTTTAAAGAAGTCGTTTTGCAGCAGATTTGCCCACTGTAATACGTCATTTGATTTCTTGAATGCTGCTTCCATGGGTGTTGACTGTGGATCCAAGTAAAATGAAATCCTTGACAACTTCAATGCTTTCTGCATTTATCATGATGTTGCTCATGGGTCCAGTTGTGAGGATTTTTGCTTTCTTTATGTTGAGGTGTAATCCATACTGAAGGCTGCAGACTTTGATCTTTATCAGTAAGTGCTTCAAGTCCTCTTCGCTTTCAGCAAGCAAGGTTGTTTTACTTTACTAACCTCTAAATGTCAGACCTAGGGCTCAAATGTGTATCTATTTCTTTTCTCTAGCTCACTGTTTCTCACCTAGGCTGATTTTGCCCTCCAGGGGACACTGGAAATGTCTGGTGACATTTTTGGTTGCCACAAGTGTGGTGGTGGTGAAGCAGAACTACTAGAATCTAGTAAGGTAGAGGCCAGGGATGCTGCTTAACATCTTACAATGCACAGGACAGCCCCTACCACAAAGACTTATTCAGCCTAAAATGTCAACAGTGCCTCAGTTGAGAAACCTTGCTCTAGCAACATGCTCTCCTTACAAGACTCTATCCAGTTCCCTGGTTTAATGCTGATGGCTCCCATTTCCAGTCCAGACCTCTACCCTGAAATTACCTTTCTTAAACCTATCTCTCTCACCATCTTTCTATTCTCAGTAAATGATACCCAACTGCTCAAACTCCACACTTAAACGTTAGCCTTGATTCTTTCTACTCCATCTCCCACATGCAATTCCTACAGATTCTACCTCCAAAATACACCTCAAATTCATCCACTTCTCTTCATATCCACTGGCCCTTGCCCCTCTCACTTGTACTTCTACAAGAGCATCCCAACTGGAGTTTCTGCTTTCCCTCTTGCTCCCCGCTCCAATCCATTCTTGATAGACCAGCCAGAGATACAATTCAAACTCTAAACCATGGCTTATAATGCTCTATTTAACCTGGCCTCTACCTTCTTCTCCAACCTCATCTGGCTTCCCTTCTGTTGATAATTCTAAACCCTTTCCTGCACCAACCTTTTTATGTTTGCAGTTCTCTCTGTCCAGACTACTATTCCCCTGTCTGTTTTCTTTTTATTCCTCTTGTTTCTGTTTAAATTCTATCTCCTCAAAGAGGCCTTCTCTAATCACCCCTTTAAAATGCTCCCCTTTCCCTTACTCTCTAGAAGAGTGTCCTGCTTAACTTCTTCATAGCACTTGTCATGTCAGAAATTTTGTGTGTTTACCTACTTACTGTTGGTCTCTCTCCTGTAGAATATAAAAGCTACTTAAAGGCAGACTCTTATCTTTTTCTACTTTTCCCTAGTACCTAGAAGACTGTCTGGCACACTGTCAAGAAAAAGCTGTGAATGGGTGAAATTTCCAGTCTCTTCAATTCCACTGCAATTTGCTCCCCCAAACATTAGATTTCCACCGAAGCTTTGGCCCAGAAGAAGAACAGGGCCAAGTCAATTCAGGATTAGCAAACAGAATAAGACATGGGCATAGAAACAGGTATATTTTGGAGGTAGAGTCCATAGGAATTGGATGTGGGGGATGGAGTAGAATCAAGGCTAACTTTTAAGTTTGGAGTTTGAGCAATTGGGTACCATTTACTGAGAATAGAAAGACTGGTGACAGAAATAGGTTTACGAAAGATAGAATCAGTTTCAGGGTAGAGGTCTGGACTGGAAATGGGAGCCATCAACATATATGCTGTATTTAAACCAGGGAACTGGATAGAATCTTAAAAGGAGAGCATGTTGCTAGAACAAAGTTTCTCAACCTGGAGCCCTCGTGGCACAGTGGTTAAGCGTTTGGCTGCTAACCAAAAGGTTGGTAGTACGAATCCACTAGTCGCTCCTTGGAACCCCTTTGGGGTAGTTCTACTCTGTCCTATAGGGTCGCTACGAGTCAGAATCAACTAGTCAGCAACAGGTTTGGATTTTTTGGTTTATGGAAACAGGAGAGGTTTGAGCAGCAACAATGATGTGATCTAGTATAACTAGAGGCTAAAATAAAGTTAGATCAAAGCTCAGGGGTGAAACAGGGGCTGGGGACATTAACCACTGAATTCTTAAACACTGTTTTGGAGTATATCTCTAAATGCTGGTGCTCCTCAGGCTCCCTACTCTTCCTTTGACACTCTCTCCACAGGAGATTTTATTTAGTATTCACGACTTTAAATACGACCTGCGTATTGATGTGTCCCCAATCTGTACCTTCAGTCCAGACTGCTCCTCTGAGTTCCAGACTTCCGCCCGACTGCCGACTTGTAATTTTCATTGAGATGTCTTATAGACATTTCATACTTAACATGGGACTCAAATTTTGATTTTCACTTCAACTTCCAGCCTTTTCCATTTCAGTAAAGGATACTACCCTATATCCAGGTGCTCAAGCCAGAACCTAAGGAATCATCTTCTATCCCTTTTTGCCCTCCTCTGTCTGTCCTTTCCCAGGCAACCTCATAGTGTCTGTTGATTCAAGCTCTAAAGTATGTTTTGAATCTACCATCTTCTCACCTTCTTCGGTGCTATCAGACCTCAGATCACTGCAACTGACTCCTAACTGATATCCCTCCACTTACTCCACTCCTTGGAGCAAGACTGAGTTTTTCAGGACACAGATCTGATCAATCCACCTCCCCACCCTACTAAATAACTATTCCTTCAATAACTTTTCCTTGCACTCAGAAAGTAAGCCACATTCCTTATCCTAGCCTAAAACTTGCTGTCGATCTCGACTCATGGAGACCCCATGTGTCAGAGTAGAACATGCACCAGAGGGTTTTCAGTGCCTGATTTTTTTGGAAGTAGATTGCCAGGCCTTTCTTCCGAGGCAACTCTGGTTGGACTTGAACCTCCCGTCTTCTGGCTAGCAGCTGAGTGTATTAACTGTTTGCAGCACCCGGGGACTCTCTAAATGACTTGGCCCCAGCCTCTCTCACCTCTTTTCTGCTCTCCCCTCCAGACTCACTATCTTTTCTGTTCTGTGGAGACACCATGCTCTTCCTTGCTTCAGAAACTTTATATATTATTTTCCGTTTGCCTGGCATGTTCATTTTCCCAGTTACATGCCTACTCTTTCTGTTCCTTTAAAGTCTCAGCTTAACGATACCTCCTCAGAGAAGCCTTTCCTAAAGTGGGCCTCCCTTTATGCTATTCTCTCTTAGGTTTTTTCCCCTTAGAACATTTTGTAGGTTGCAGTTATTTTATTTGCCTGTTCACTTGTTTATTTTTGTCTGTCTCCCCACTTTGAGGGAAGAATCAAGAGTGTCACTATCTTGTTGATCACTGTACCCCAGTCCCTGCCAATAGGATCCAATAGGTTTTTACTGATGGAATACTCATGATGCAATTTAATTTTATATATAAGCATACAAAAAGTATAAACATTAACAAGGAGAAAAAAATAGAGAACTAAGACTTCACAAATTTTATGTAAAACTCATTTAAGTGATGAGAAAAATGAAATAGTACTTAAAACATTTAATTTTACATGTAGCTCCATGGTATTTTTTCTAAGAACTCAGCAAGCAAAAGCAAAATGTACAGTGTTGAAATTCATAAATTGAAGGTTAAAGAAGAAAACAAGAACCACAATTGGATGTTATATTTTGCTAGTAATTATTAGGTACTCTTTTTTCCTAATTCTAAAATTAGATTGATAAGACAGATGAATAAATAATTAAAAAACCAGCTGAATAAACTAATGTCACATTAATTTTTTGAGAGGAGATTTAAAGCTTAAAATTAAATTTACCCACATCCTTATACATTCAAGTATAATTACAGAATTTTACCAGAAGCTGTGCATCCTTCAGTTGTCGACATTGCACATGAAGAATAAATGGTTCAAATTTCAAAATGGCATCACCATTCGCTTTCTTCAGAGCTACAATCTGAATAAATGAAAAGTCTTAACATCAAATAGAATTCTATGATCCTATTCTTTGGTGACCCTTTACAGCACATAACTTCAGTATTTTCTAGAAACATTCAGACTCACTTAGCATAATTTTTCTCCAGTAACTTTTCACTCTGCTCTCTTGGTCCTCTTTCTCCAAACCTTTTAAATCTGTTTTTCTTAAAAGAGCTGACTTCTGTTTCTCTCATAAATCTTCTGTGTCATTCTTTTCATATGTATCTGTATGCTGAAAAAGGAAACTACTACTCTATTTAATTCCATAATAAATTTTTTTAAAGGAATTCAAAAGAAAAAAAAAAAAAATCCATTGTCCTAGCGACCCTATAGGACATAGCAGAATTGCTCCATCGGGCTTCCAAGGAGCGGCTGGTGGATTTGAAGAAATAGGATATGTAAAAACCGTACTAGAAGGACTGTTCATTGATAGATTAAGATATATACACCTGTATTATTATGTCTGAGCTAGAATTTATATAGGACAGTTGTTATTTCTGTCTGTCTAGCATCTTGGAGCAGTATCCCCTGTCCTTTACACCATTTGATTCTGTCAGGACTGTCAATCCCCACCCTGTCACTCATCACTCTCCCACCATAATATCAGCGATGGCAAGTGACCTATGTCTGATTGATCATATCCCATTCCAAAAATAATTGATCTAAGGTAGAGAAAAACCTATTCCAAGCAGGACCCATCAAATACATGAATCCTAGGGAAAACACTTTTTTTCTACTGGGGTTGCTGGCAGCTATCTTTCTTGCCACAAAGAAAATCATCTGCAACAGAAGAGAGTAAGGGAAAACATGCAAAAGAACCAGTGGCCAAAGATGAAGCTGGAGTGAATCCTCTGAGAGAACATTCCAGTACCTGACCTAGTTAATGATTGACAGCAGCTCTACCCCTGTCCTTTCCAGTTAAACAAATGACCTTTTTTGCTTAAAACAGTTAAAATTTGATTTCTAAATTCACTGGGAATTTAAAGTGCCTGACTAAGGAAACTTACATAAACTCATCTAAACGTTTTAATTTAGGAAACTAAATAACCTAGCACAGATTAGAAGGTTTTCAAGAAGTAGTCCAGGTTAATGATGTGTGATTTATTTACATCAGTGATGCTAACAATGTATAGATAGTGCTAATCACTTTCCCCTGTCCACCCCGTCCCCTCCTTCTATAATTTGTCCCAGGTTAGAGTTATCAAATGGCAGAACTAAAATTCAAAATTAGGATCCAATAACCATGAACTTTCTGCTGTGCACAAAATGATGTGGTTTTTTGAGCAGTAGCAAGTAATGCTTCAATACATATATATACATACACATTTTTATCTCCTGTAATCCAAATGGAAACCCTGGTGGTGTAGTGGTTAAGAGCTACAACTGCTAACCAAAAGGTTTGCAGTTCAAATCCACCAGCTGCTGCTTGGAAACCCTGTGGGGAGTTCTACTCTGTCATAGGGTCCCTATGAGTCAGAAGCAACTTGACGGCAACTGGTTTGGTTTTTTTGGTTTTGATGATCCAAAAAAGACATTTTAATGAATGCTCTCTAGGCTTTATAATCTTAAACAGTTATAATTACGCACATAAGTCACTTTGAGTTTTCTAATTTTTTCATATGTATTTAAAAGTTTATTTCTAAACATATATATAAAAACTTACCACATCATCTTTTATACAAGGTTTGTGTGTGACCAGTAGCCAACAACAGTTTTGTTTCTGAACTTCAAAACCATTTACACCCTAAAATAACAAACAATATAATGTAATACAATAATATTTACAAAAATAATAAGCACAATGCATACTATATGGCAGGCATTCTTAAATTAACAATTCCAAGTGGTGATTTTAAGTATTACTGAGAACAATTCAATAGCTTTTTGGGTAAAATTAACCCAAAACAAAAATGAACTCAAATAACATGAGATAGAAAGAAAATAATTTGTTAAGGTATTTAATACGTTCTGAGATATAGTCATGACTTTGTCAGGAGAAAAGAGATTACAAGTGACTGTATACAAGCAGCCCCGAGTTGTACTACAGCTGTTTTATTTGGCTAGCATAGTATTAAAAAGAAAGAAAATTTTGAATTTTTTGTTGTATGACAGCACTGTCCCAATCCTACACCAGACTTACCACTTTTTACTGAAACTCGTGCTGTTCCTTGGTCTCACAAAGCATGAGTTTATGACTAATGGATTAGACCTGATATGTACTTTCAAAGGGCAGAGCTAGGACTGTAAGGTCAAAATTTCAAGGAGGCAAATGTTTTAGCATAGAATTTATCTATCAATTGGACAAATGTTTGTTCAGTTCTATTAGGTTCTTTGGAGTCCCTGAGCAGTGCAAACGGTTAACGTGCTCACTGTGAAAGGGTGGAGGTTCGCGTCCACCCACAGGCACGCTGGAAAAAAGGCCTGGCAATCTACTTCTGAAAAATCAGCCATTGAAAACTCTTTGGAGCATACACATGAGGTCACCATGAGTTGGAACTGATTCTCTGGCAACTGGTTATTAGGTACTCTGGGTATACAGATTCTACCCTCAAGGGCAATGGAAGAACCCACACGAACAGTTATCACTATACTTGTACAAAGTAACTATTTACACAATGGGTCCACAGATGTTATATCTGGCCTTGAAACCCAGAAGAGCTATGTTAGTCCTGGATAACTGGTTTCTTTTTATGGTATGACTTCTGTTACTTATATATCTGTCCTACAGCTCACTGCTCTAAATCTCAGAGCCAAACGTGTGACCACAACCAGCAAGTTTACAGGATCTAATGGCATGTTTTGGGAACTAATGACATTGCTGGCTTCATCTTATCTAAATTCTCTTTACCCAGATTTCCCCACTTTTTGTTTTTCTTCTTGTATTGCCTTTTTGTAAGCTGCTCCAAATCCTTCCTGATATAAGACAGAATAAAAAGAAGTAAGTATAATACAAGGTAAAAAAGCAGCAGCCATTATTTCCAGGTGGGTGAAAGGTTTCAGCATAGGGAAGTGACATGCACAGACTTGCGTTTAGGAAGGTGAATCTCTTAACAGTGTGTAACATGGTTTGGAGTAGAAAGAATGGTAGTCCTATGACTTGTTAGGAAACCAGAGTGAAAATCCACGTGAGATGGAAAGGACGGTGGAAACGGGAGGAGAGACAGCCTGAGTGCCAGTGCTCAGAAGGCAATTAAAAAAACCAAACCAAACCTGTTGCCGTCCAGTCGATTCCGACTAATAGTGACCCTATAGGATAGAGCAGAACTGCCCCACAGTGTTTCCAAGGAGCAGCTGGTGGATTCGAACTGATGACCTTTTGGTTAGCAGCTGAGCCACTGCACCACCAGGGCTCCCAGAAGGCAATGGAAGCAATATAAAAATGGTCAGGGCCTGCTAACCTGGGAGACGAGGAGTCTAAGTAATGAATCTATGAATGTGCTGTCTTCCATGCTCTAAACACTAAAATTAATTTGCTAAGAACTTTTATAGTGCACTCAACATGGCTAGGCACAACACTAAAAGTTTCAAAAGCATTGCCCTATTTCTTCCACAGAAAATCCCTATGGGGCAGATAGTTTTATTATGCTCAGCTATGGCCAATAATTTCAATACCTGGTGTGGAATTTAAGCAGTCTCTTTCCAAAGCCTGAGGGCTTGACCACTGTCTCTAAAACTTTACTTTATATTTGCTTTACATTTGCTTTTGAGTTGATCCAGACTCATGGCAATCCCATGTGTATGCTCCATAGGATAGTCTATGGCTGATTTTTCAGAAGTAGACGGCGCCTGTGGGTAGACTAGAATTTCCAACTTTTCTGTTAGCAGTGGAGCCCGTTAACCAGAGTGTTAACCATTTGTACCACCCAGGCTTCTTCTTCTTGTCTCTTTGTGTTGTTGTTAGTTGCCTTCTAACTCACGGTAACTCCATGAGTTGTTGCTTAACCAAACCCAAACTCCATTGTCATGGAGTTGATCCCGACTCACAGTGACCCTAAAACAGAGTAGAATTCACCACAGGGTTTCCAAGGAGTGGCTGGTGGATTCGAACTGTCAACCTTTTGGTTAGCCACCCAACTCTTAACCACTGCACCATGAGGGTCCTGTGCTGTTGCTCAGTGTAACAGAAAAACTACCAGAACTGTGATAGAGTAAGCCACTAGGGAAAAGTGAACTCTCAACCCTGTGAGACAGGCAGTCTCAGAGCTCAGCCTTTCTAGAAGACAACTGCTCTGGCTTATCCTCCTACACCAAGCAGAATAGGCTTCTGAAATCGTCCTTGACAAGATAACCACAGAATGGCCATAGCTGGCCTCAACTGGTTTTAGCAGGTTTTCAATGCCATCTTGGCACTTTAAGTGACCTATTAGTTCAATCAGTGCAAAATACATATAAGCACCCTGCCTCTGGGTGGAGAATTAACATGCTAATTAAGGAAAACTGACCTCTTCCTCTATGTCTAAAGTAGAACAGATAGTCATCCCCTTGCCTAAAGAAAACACATAGTCATCCCCTTGTCTAAAGAAACTGCACGGACATCCCCAATCTGTGGATGCCAGCACGAAGGTTGATCCTGAATATTCATAATAAATTTACATTTCCTTATCTGCTCTCTGCAAAAGCCGGCCTCCCAAGCTGCCTGCAATCTTGTAGGCAGCAATCACAACTATTCCTTTCCTTGCGCAATGAAATAAAGCCCACCTCGGTCTCTTGTTTATTGGCTGTGACAGTCTCGAGGAGCAAAACCTGGGGTTTCCACCTGGCAGCACCTGGCGGTGTTCAATCAGGTAATGACAATAATTTGGCAGAGCAACTGAAGAGAGGACTCCAGCATACCATCCCTCGCCAGGCTAGAAAGTCTTTAAATTCCTTTAGTGCTCAAAAAAGAAGCCCTTGTAATGCAATGGTTAAGCCCTGGGCTGTTAAACAAAAGGTCGGCGGTTGGAACCGTCACCAGTAGCTTCTCAGGAGATGTGGCAGTCGGCTTCCATAAAGATTACAACCTTGGAAACCCTATGGAGCAGTTCTACTGTGTCCTGTAGGGTAACTACGAGTCAGAATCGAAAGGACCACAATGCGTGTGTTTTTTTTTGGCGGGGGTGGTGGGGGGGTTAGTACTCAGAAAATCAAATTCTCCAATCCTTGCTACTCAAGATAGTCCTGAGGCAAGCAATTTCGCCATTACTTGATAATTGTTAGAATCTAGGGCCCCACCGTAGACATACAGAGTAATATCTATTTTAAAAGATCCTCAGGATTAGCCACGTTGAAGTTTTATAATCACAGGTCTAATTCACCCTCCACGTCTCACAGATAAACCAAGACCATCTGCCAGAGATAAACACAGGCTGGGTTGGGGCGTTACACTGGGTGGGCATCGGGCTCGAAATGTGACCGACTAGGGGGTAAGCACTAGAAGTGCACAAAGGGGCCTCACCCCGTCTAAGAGGAGGATGCGGCCAGCGCAGGAGCTGGTAGTGAAAAACTGATCTCGCGTGTTCAGCAGCTGCACAAGCTCTACCACGTCCTCGTCCACACTACCCTTCCGGCTGAGGTCCGCTTTGCCCAGAAACTGCGCCTTCGACCTCCTGAATTCTGCACTGCGATCCATGAGGTTCGGAGGGATTTACTCTGAACGTTCCCCGTTTACCTTAGCCGCTCCCCTCCTTGGGGGCCGCCATATTGAAACGAGCGGTGCCTGGAAGGTCCAAACTTCCTCGTCGTCGTCGTCTTCCAGGGGTGGGGAGAGGCGGGCCGGCGGGAGGAGCTTGCGAACGTTGCAGCCAGTTGGGCTCCAACCCTTTTTCTGTGGAATCTGAGGAGTCTTCGAAGATTTTAATTCCCCATTCTAGAGTCGGGTAAGTGGTCTAAAAAAGTCCCTTTTGTTGTCCAGACAGCCGATCCCCCCGTAGCTCGTCGAAATTGAACCGAGCTTGGTTTTGGATATGTTTTGTCCCTGCTCTCTGCCCTTCCCGAAAACTAGTAAATAAGGAGCCAGTGGCCGAAGCCCTGGCAACGTTGTTCCGTTTTTGCCATCCTGGGGCCACGAATTCCTCATTCGTAAATCACCTGGGGAGTTTAACCTGCTGGTTCTGGACTTTTTCTGTAGGATCTGCGTTTCGGCTATCGTTGAGGCGCCTGTTTGCACTTCCCCTCACCCAGCGATTTGATTTTCCCTGCGGCCTGTGCCCTGAGGTTAGGGATTCCTGCAGCTTTTCGCCTCCTGAGCCCCCTGCCCACAGTCTAGCTGTAGGAGCGGATTTCTTTGAGGTCTCTGCACTGCAGGTTTCCCGGAGCTTTTTCCGCCCTACCTTCCTCCAGCTTTGTGATCAGAGCTACAGTCTTAGTTTTGGAGAGAATTGTGTAGTTTTTTCTCTCTTTCTCAGTAGTATTTATTTATTTTTTAAATAATTTTTTTAAATTGTACTTTAGATGAAGGTTTACAGAACACATAGTTTCTGATTAAACAGTCAGTACACATGTTATTATATGACATTGGTTAACAACTCCACCGACATGTCAACACTCTCCCTTCTCGACCTTGGAGGACTTTTTTTTTTTTGGTGAAAATATACATAGCCAAAGTCACACCATTTCAAAAGTTTTTACATGTACAATTCAGTGACATGGATTACATTCTTCCAGTTGAGCTGCTATTCTCACTATCCTTTTCCACATTATTCCATCACCATTATCTTCAACTCACTGCCCCCTAGGCTTTCCATCAAACCTTTTGAGTTGCTGTTGTCAATTTGATCTCACATAGATAATTCTTTTTTTTTTTTTTGTAACTTAGATGAAGGTTTACAGAACAAATAGTTTCTCGTTAAACAGTACACATATTGCCGTATGACAATGGTTAACAGCCCCATGACATGTCAACACTGTCCCTTCTCAACATTGGGTTCCCTATCACCGGCTTTCCTGTCCCCTCCTGCCTTCTGGTCGTTGTCCCTGGACTGCTGTGCCTCATTAGTCCTGTTTTGTTTTATGAGGCTGTCCAATACCCGGCTGACCGGTGAACCTCAGGATGACTTCACCACTGAGCTAAATGGGTGTCCAGGGGCCATACTCTTGGGGTTTCTCCAGTCTGTCAGGCCAGTAAATCTGGTCTTTTTTTGTGAGTTAGAATTTTGTTCTACATCCTTCTCCAGCTCTGTCCAGGACCCTCTATTGTGATCCCGGTCAGAGCAGTCCGTGGTAGTAGCCTGGCACCATGTAGCTGTACTGGACTCAGTCTTGTGGAGGCCATGGTAGCTGTGGTCCATTAGTCCTTTGGACTGATCTTTCCCTTGTATCCTGTTCTCTTCAATCTCCCTTGCTCCCGAAGGGGTGAGACTGGTAGAGTATCTTAGATGGCTGCTCACAGGCTTTTAATACCCAAGACACTACTCACCAAGGTAGAATGTAGGACATTTTCTTTATAAACTGTGTTATGCCGATTGAGCCAGATGATCCCCAGGACCATGGCCCCCACAGCCCTCTGCCCAGCAGTTCAGTCCCTCAGGGAGTTTGGATGTGTCTATGGAGCTTCCATGACCTTTCCTTGTACAAGTTGGGGTGGCTTCCCCAGTATTGTGTACTGTCTTACCCTTCACCAAAGTTAAGAGAATTGTGTAGTTTTATTGACCTTTTCCTCCTGGGTTCCCTACCTCGAATAATCTTCAAAGGAAAAAAAAAAAATTACAAAACACCCAACACATTGTTGAATGTTTACATAGTTCCTCGAGAAAGCTCATCTCAGTGACCAGGGAAGGTGTATTAATGATTTAAGTCACCCAAAGGCTAAAGGAGTCCTGGTGGTGCAGTGGTTAAGTCTTCAGCCGAAAGTTGGCGGTGTGACTTGAACCCCCCAGCAGCTCTGCTGAGAAAAGACCTGGTGATCTGTTTTCTATGGGTCATTTCTACTTTGTCATATAGGGTCGCTGTGACTCAGAATCCATTGACTGCACCTAACAACAAGAACAAAGGCTGAAGTTTGGACTGCTTACCCACAGCTGGTGGAAAAGGCAGTGTGGTTGTCCCTGAAGCCACTGTGAGGCTCTGTGAGTGTTTGGACCTTGCACTTGCAAGTTTAACAGCAAATCTCATGGACTCTGCTCCCCCAACGCTGACATGCCCTCTACCCCCAGATCTGACCAGCAGAGAACCAAGGCATTTAGACTTTTCTTTTCAGACCCCTCTTCCCTTTATCAGAAGTGGATACTAATTAAGGTTCAGATGCTCGAAGTAACCTGACAAGGTCACACAGCCAGGAAGAAAACACATCGGCCGCTTTAAAATTTTTTATTTTTTTTTTTACATTTCTGGGTTAATAATAAATAATATGCTTACAAGAGTCATTTTTGATGAACAATAGCCCATTTTGTAACAACTGATGCCATTTACTTCTGTGTTTTGAGTTGTTTTTGTTTTTTTAAGTCAGTCTTATCTAATTTTACTTCTGTTCTTATCTCATAACGTGCCTTTGCTCTGGGTTTGTGAATTGACCCGCTTATTCTATGTTAAAATATATTTCTAACATCTTTTCTATACCACTAATTTTCACCTAAACGAAATGGCTTCAGGCATAAAGTTTGTACTTGATAAGTAGAAGAACCCATTTGAAGTACAACAAGTGATGTGACAGGCCTGCTTACTGAAAATGATTTTGTCTGAATAATAGAGTTCCTAATAAAAACTCCCTTTCATTGAGGGCTTGCTGCATTCTAGGCATGCTATGAATGAACACTTTACACGTCCTGTTGCAATTATACTTCACAAGAATGCTGTGCTAGGGAGTATTATTCCCATTTTACAGTAAGGAAGTTCTTAGGTCTTATCATGTCCTTTGTATCTTTAGTGGAACCCCTGACTTATGGGCATTTGACAAATGTCAAACTAAGATACCTCAATTGTAAAATAATTGTGATCCTACCTGCAGATTTGTTTAATTTCATCTTTCTAGCTCAGTCTGTCTCACTATTATCATTATAAAGTATCTTTCTAAGCAATTAAGTTTCTCAGAATATAGGGTCCTCTTAATTAAGGGTCCTCTATTCCAGTATTTCCGTGGTTAAGCGTTTGGCTGCTAACCAAAAGGTCGGCAGTTCAAATCCACCAGCTGCTCCTTGGAGACCCTATGGGGCAGTTCTACTCTGTCTAGTATTTGTCGCTGTGAGTCGGAATCAACTTGATGGCAACGGGTTTGGGTTTTGTTTATTCCAATATTTCCAAGGGTGAAATGAAGAAAAGATTCATACAGTAAGGGAAAAAGATTAGCTAACAACATTTAAGATATAGGACTTGGGTTCTAGCTTTGCTTCTGTATGACCCTGGCAAGTCACTTAACCTCTTGCTGTTTGTTTTCTTATCCCTAAAATGGATGGTGGTTTCATTTTTACTTCTGTGTAAAATAAGTTGGTGGTTATAATAACTATTGCTTCTCTACCTGTTGTGAAAATAGTTATATCAATGGAGGTGAAGGACTAGTGCTTTTTAGAAGAAATCAAGTATTACAGGGGCTTAAGAATTACAATGGCTAATAGTAGGTGTCCCGTTATTTTATCGTTTTTATAATTCCCTTTGACATAGCGTCTATATGATCAAGCAGATGATGGTCCTATGGGTAGTTGAGGGGCTTCAAGGACCATGAATGCAGATTAGAGCCTGATCAACCATAGTGGCAAAGGTTCAGTGGGAAATAGATCACCATAAGGAAAGTAGAGACAGTGCTGTCCAGGTCGTGCCCTGTCTCCATATAGGCTCCATAGGGTAGGGTGGTAAGATGGTAGTTCTTCTAAACTCAGTTTAAGGATGCGTCTCTTCCTTAAACTTTATTTCTTTTATCTGTCATAGCAGATGCCAGAATGTAGGGGAAAAAAAAAATGTTAGATACAAGATACACAGCCTATTTCAGGGTAGTTTGCTATTATTATTACTACTTTTTTTTTTTTTTTGAGGATTATAGTGATGCCTTTTGATATAAAGATGAACACAAGTGTTAGATCCCTGGGTGGTGCAGACGGGTTAAGTGCTCAACTGTTAGCCGAGAGGTGGTGGTTCGAACCTACCCAGAGGCACCTCGAAAGACAGGCCTGGTGATCTGCTTCTGAAAGGTCACAGCCTTGAAAACCCTGTGGAGCAGTTCTACTCTGCACACACGGGGTCAGCATGAGTTGGAGTTGACTCTACAGCAATTAACAACAACAGGCAGATATTGGAAGTTCCTGAGCAGTGCAGACGATTAAGTACTCGACTACTAACCATAAGGTTGGCAGTCTGAACCCACTCAGAAGTGCCTTGGAAAAAAGACCTGGTGATCTGCTTCCGAAAGGTCACAGCTTTGAAAACCCCACGGAGCAGTTCTACTCTACAACACATGGGGTCGCTATGAGTTGACTTGACAGCAACTGGTTAGGCAGATACTGAAAGTGTAAAAAGAGCTAAGTACTTCATATGATATGTGTATATGTATGTGTGTGTGAGAGAGAGAGAGTATGAGCAATAAAAGCTAAAGGCAGGGGTGGAGGCTGCTTTCTTTTTGTTCTTTGTGCTCTCTGGGTTTAGCACAGTGCCTTGAGTACCGAACCAAAAAACCAAACCCATTAACTGTCGAGTCGATTCCAACTCATCTGGACCCTATAGGACAGAGTAGAACTGTCCCATAGGGTTTCCAAGGAGTGGCTGGTGAATTCGAAGTAACCTTTTGGTTAGTAGCCTTAGCACTTAACCACTGTGCCACAGTCTAGATAATCATTTAAACACAACATTACGCAATACCAAACACTGGTTATTCATTCAACATGCATTTTTTAAACATCAGCTGTACTCAGGTTGATGCTATGCCTTGAATACAGTTGATATCTAAAAAATTCATGTTGAAAGAGTAACAACCAATGTTTGGTATTACCTAATGTTATGTTTAAATGATTATCTAGACTGTGACCTCTGAGGGCAAGGGCTTGTTTTTATGACCAGGTTCTGTAAATATTGTCAAATTAAATTGAAGATAATTGTAGAATTATAGAATAGAGTGTATTTTTATGAACAAGGAATTGGAAAGGACAAAATAGATGGGAAAGGAATAATGATATTTATCATTTACAGGAGCAGATACTTGCCACATTCTTGGTGCTTGGTGCTTGGTGCTTGTCTTGTCGCCAGCATAGTAACCCTGACTGGCATCCCAGTTTTCAGATGAGAAAACTGAAGCTCAAAAAGGTTGATGACTTTGCCCCAGGCCACGTAGCTGCTAGTAAGTGATAGAGCTGGGATTCAAACCTAGAGCTGCTGGATTCCAAAGCGCACACTCTTTCTATAACACCATGCTGAAGACAAAAAAAAGTGAGAGTGTGGGGAGATGTGTGTCCTTATTTCCAGGATGGAAAGGTCTGATCTGAGTAACCTTTCCTTTTTCTGTTTTATCGTTTCGCTTGTCTAAGAATTTCCCAGCTTGGGTAAAAACCCAAATAGAAGAACCATAGTCAGATTGCTCGGCAGGCGATGAAGTAGACTGTCTTTTCCCAGTCCTGTCTTCTGACACAAGTTTCTTACCCACAGTGACTGCCAAGCTGCTCTGTATGGTGCAGTTTGGTTTATGCCCTCTGCCTGCTTCTGTCCCTTTCTGCTCCAGGACTGCCTTCAACTGTTAGAAAATTCACTTTTTCCTTTGTGCTAGGCACTATATTAAATTGATTTTAAATAGAGTTTTTAAAAGACACAAATTTTTGATTAATGATATTAATAACTTTCTATTATTAATACCTTCAAAACGTTTTTAATTCTCCCCCTGTACATGGAATATGTTATAACCAGCTTGGGCACTGCTCTGAGTAGCCCTATGCTGAGCTCCAATACAATAAAGTCTGAATTCTTTCATTTCAAGCCCTAGTTTCTGCAACTCTTTCTGATGTTTAAGCTGCTCGTGGTTGGTGAATATGATTATTCCAGAAGGTAGCAAAGCTGTTTTAGGTGGTGGCAGAGTCTAATAATATTTGATGTGGTTAATTTCAAGAAATTATGATAACCCATGAATAAAATTATGGAGATATAGTTTGTCAAAATCCTTTCATTACATCTCTATTGGTATAGAATTTTCTTAAGTTATGTAATTTTATATACAAGTGTTCCTTGCCTTTCCTTAGAGCTTATTTTAATTCTGCATTTTCTTGTCATTTTAATATCAACAGCGATAGAACAGAAAGGCTAGCACAACCTTGTAATTTATAAAAGATTACATATACAACGCAGTGTTTTTAGTTTTTAATGTATTTTCCCCTTCGTTAAACTGAATAAACTACATAAAACCAACTGTTTCAACATGGATACATCTCAAAAATTAAATTCTAAGAGGAAGAAGCAACTAAGAATTAAATAAAGTATGATCCAATCAAAATAAAATTTGAAAACATGCAAAACAATAGCTCATATATTGTTAATGAATGAATACACGTGTAACCCATATCCACTGCCATTGAATCAATTCCAGCTCATAGCGACCTTATAGGACAGGGCAGAACCTGCCCCATAGTGTTTCCGAGGCAGTAATCCTTACAGAAGCAGATTGCCACATCTTTCTTCAGAGGAGCAGCTGGTGAGTTCCAACTGCCAACCTTTCGGTTAACAGTCAAGGCTTAATCACTATGCCAACAGGGGTCCTTGTGTACACATATAGTAATGGTATAACAACATACCTGTGAATAACAAGCACTGAATTAATGGTAATCACCTTTTAAAAGGATGGGACAGAAAGGGCTTTGGGGATGGGTGTAAACCAACCCATTGCTGTCGAGTCAATTCCTACTCATAGTGACCCTATAGGACAGAATAGAACTGCCCCATAGGGTTTCTAAGACTGCCATATTTACGGAAGCCGATTGCTATGTCTTTCTCCCATGGAGTGGCTGGTGGGTTCGAATTGCCAACCTTTTGGTTAATAGCCAAACACTTAACCACTGCACCACCAGGGCTCCTTGGGGATGGGTATTGAGGGCTTCGATTATATCTATGATGTTTTAGATTTTTTAAATATTAAGATTTGTTAAAGCTGGGTGGAATGTAAACATGTTTATTTTATTATTCTTTACATTTCTTTCCATATTTAAAATATTTAATAATCTTACAAAAGGAGGTCTTTTTATCTAATATTAATATAACTTATTAGCTCCTGAAATTTCTAAGATATTGCAGCTGAAGCTTACACTAAAGGATACTTAAGATATAGTATGTCTATCCAGATGTTTTTGTTTGCATGTTTGATTCCTTTGTTGAAGGCACTGAATCCCTACAGGACTAGTATGAAGTATTTTGCTTTGTAGCTGAAGGATTTGTAAGATGAAAGATCTTTAAACATGAAATGAGATCAGTAGAAGGCCCATGGTTTAAATTGTTGTTTGAAAAATTATTTGATCTCTCCCCTCCGGGGGAAAAAACATAGTGATAGTCTAGATACAATATGACAGTACATTGATTTTTTTTTGTATCTAGATCGCCATGGCAACTGGACAGAAGTTGATGAGAGCTGTTAGAGTTTTTGAGTTTGGTGGACCAGAAGTGCTGAAACTCCAGTCGGATGTTGCACGACCAATTCCAAAAAACCATCAGGTGGAAATAATTACACTGAGCGTGAATCTCTAGCTCATATATTGAGTTCAATAAATGTAGACTCAATGACTTTTAAAGACATTGAATTAGGACAAAGTTTACACCGTTTATGTGTATGAACTCTGACAGTTAGTACAATTCCAACAATTAGTAACAAGTATGAAAACCTCTGGTTATAAGAAAATTTTGGAAGTCGAGAATCATTGATGCAATGCAGTAATTGGATTTTTTTGAAGGGGTCATAAGTAGTTTTGAACAAGTTATTCTGTTACAGACTTATAGCATTTATGCCCAGTGGGGAAACAAATTTTCTTCTGTACACAAGCTTTTTCATATATGATTTAATAGAATGTAAGTGTAGACTTTAATTATGTGATGACTTTAACAATATACTTTTGATTCAAAATTATGTATTTTTTTATTACTGTGCCTTCCATGGTTCCCAAGTCTAATTTCCTTAGCAAGTATTATAAAAGTTTTTACAATTTGGCTGTCTTTGTAGATTTATTTGTTACCGCTGCCTCTCAGTAGAGGTGTTGTAACAACATCAAGCTTTATCTGGTTTCCCAAAGGAGCCTTTTCAGTCCTTCCGTCTTTCCACATACTATCCCTTTTACCTGCAGTGTCCTTTTCCTTCCATTCCTGGAGAATTTCTACTCATCCTTTGAGGCTTAGCTTAAATACCACTTCCTTTATGAGGCTTTTCCTCACTGTTATAGCAGAGGTAACTATTCTATATTGATTATGGTAAAATTAGCTACTACAGTAGATGGAGCCTCAAGGTCCCAGTGGTTCAACCATAGAATATTATTTCTCACTCACTGAATTAAAATGTTGTGAGTAGCTCTGCTCCAACGATGATTTAGGGCCCCAGGCTTCTGTCATATGTGGCTTCTGAGGTCCCCATGGAAGGGGAAGGTACAGTGCGGATTGCCTGGGGGGTTCTTACTGACTGGCCCTGAAAGTGGTTCTCATCACTTGTGTCCATTGGCTAGCACTTAGGCTTTGGTTACTCATAACTGTGAAAGAGGCCAGGAAATAATACTCTTCCTGTGTACTCAGGAAGAAGAGGAAATAGGTTTTGTTGCACATAGAGGTCTATGCTATACATCCCCTAAAGTATTTCACATACTATATTCCCAGAGTGTTTTTAATATAGTACAGAAGCCATTCTGTCTTATCTTTTTATTTACATGTTGATTTACAAAACTAGAATGTGAGCTTGTTGAAGGCAAGGTTTTTTGTTTGTTTGTATTTCATTTTTATAGATCCCGTAATCAGCACCGTCCTGGCACAATGTTGAACAAATGCTTAAATCCTCTGTGTGAACTAAAATACATTGTCATTGCAGGTTCTAATCAAAGTCCATGCATGTGGTGTAAACCCAGTGGAGACATATATTCGCTCTGGTACTTATAGTAGGCTGCCACCCTTGCCCTATACTCCTGGCTCAGATGTGGCTGGGGTAATAGAAGCTGTTGGAGATAATGTGTCTGCTTTCAAGGTATTACATTTTTAATTATTTCTACTTTAGCTTAAAATATTTTGACATAGCTTTAAAATATGTCTATATTTAAGGCTTTAAAAGACCCCCATTACACAATTTCTGCCACTTGGGGGACTCCTCTAGTCAAAAAAGAGATTACTTTTTATCCCGAGGCCTTATTTTTTCACATTGTTGGGGATAAATTCAGGGTAATTTCTGTATCTTCACATCCCCACAGACTTGAACTGTGATCCTTTTGATTTAATAGAAATTCACAAGAAAAGAAAACATACCAGGAAATTATGCTATTTCCTGACCCTACACATACCAACATAATTTTTAATTGTTTGTATAGATTTAGCTTCACAGAATAAAGGACAGCTTAATTCTTTTGTGGAAAAAGTAAAAGATGAGGAAATACAAGGTCACCATACATTTTTATAGCTTTGACTTAGATGAAGGTGATTGAGTCAATGAAGGTGTTAGGATCATGGCTTTTGTTATTTATATTCCAAAAGACGTATAAAACATAGATAGTATATCCATGTTTTAGCATCCTTCCTCATAATTCCTTGACCTGATCAACTTTGTCAGCACATTTACCAGAATTGGACTGAGACAGAGAAGATTAACGTGGCCTCTGCACAGGATGATGGGCAAATTCATGCAGCTTTCTACTTGTCGGCCTGTGGCAATCTGGCTTCTGCCCCTATCCTGCACTGAAATTATTCTTGCTAATGTTACTAATGGCCTTTATATTGCTGAAGTTAATAGGCTTTTTTATGTCATTATCTTTCTTGACTTCTCTGTGACATTTGACACCCTCAGGCACTTATTTTTCTTAAAAAAAACTTTTTCTTCAGCTTCTGTGACATTATTTTCTCCTGTTCTCCTCCCCACTTCCTCTTTGAGCATCCTCTTTCAGGCTTCTTTTTCTCTGGATGCTGCCTAACTATTAGTGTTGCCCCAGCTCTCCAGCTCTTTTGATCTCTGCTTTTTGTATTCTGTGCCCTCTTCATGGATGGTCCTGTACACTCCCATAGTTTCCATTTTCGCATGTGGTATCTTTAGCTTAGCATTTTCTACGAAGCTCTAGACCTGCACTGCCCTGTTCTGTAGCCACTAACCACATGTGGCAATTTAGAATTCAATGGATTTAAATTGAAATTAATAATTAAGTTCCTCAGTTATACTAGCAACATATCAAATGCTCACTAGCCATATGCATCTAGTGGCTACCATATTAGACAGTGAAGATGTAGAACATTTCCATCATCACAGGAAGTTCTGTTGGAGAGAGCTGAACCCACATGGTCAACCTCCAGGAACCTCTAACTCAAAACTGAGCTTATCTTTCTCCCTTCAGGTCTGCTCCTCCCTTGTATTGCCTAACTTAGAGAGTATCCGGGGTTCAAGACTTATCTCCTCACCCTCTCTCACTCAACTCTCACTTCTTACTGCAAGTTTTCTCTCACTTGCTTTGCATTTCCCCTACCTGTAGTTTGGTTCAGGTAAAATAACCTGAACTATACCTCTTATCTGAATTTCTATAGTAGATACTTTACTACCCTCCCTCCATCCTCCTCAAATCTATCCTTATTCTAGGAGTAATTTTTCTAAAATGTAATTCTGGTTGTGTTACACCTCCATTTTAATTCTTGCTTTAATTCCTTGTAGATTTCAGGGTATTGTTGAAAGTCCTTATTTTATGAAACAAGGCTTTTTCACGCTGTCTCTGCTGCCTATCTTTCTATTCTCATTTCCTACCCCCTCACCCTGTAGTTTATTCTTTAGTAATGAGCTGCTTGTCATTCCCCTGCATGTCCCATGGTCTTTCATCTCTGTGTCTTTGTTCATATTGGTTCCTCTGCTTGGCAGAATTAAATTGAAAGTCATAAACATGGGTTTAAGGGATTTCACACTCCAGCTTTGATCTCTTTCCAGTTTATCTCTTGAACATACCATACATTTGACTACTTACTGATTGGGAATGACTGCTGGTAATTACTCAGCATTTATTCCTGCCTCTGTTTCTTTGCTTACTGTATTAGTTTCTTAGGGCCGCTGTTACAAGTTACCTCAAATCATGTGGCTTAAAACAACAGAAATTTATTGTCTTAGGGTTCTAGAGACTAGAAGTTTGAATTCAGGGTATCAGCAGGGCCAAATCTCTCTGAAAGCTCAGGCAAGATCCTGTCTTATCTCTCCCAGCTTCTGGTGTTCTCAGGTGTTGCGTGGCTTGTCACAGCATCACTCAATCTCTGCCTCTGTCTTCACATGGCCATCTTCCCTCTGTGACTGTCTCTGTGTCTTTTCTCCTCTTTTTATAAGTACACCAGTCGTATTCGCTTGGGGCCTACTGTACTCCATCCAGTACAGCCTTCTGTTAACTAATGACATCTGCACATGTATTTGCATCCAAATAAAGTCACATTTATAGGTACTGGGGTTAGGACTTGAACATGTCTTTTTGGGGGACACGAATGAAACCATAATAATTTCTTTCTTTTACCTGTAACGACTCTTCCCAATTCTAGTTGAAAATCTTCTCCTATCCTTTAAGACCTACCTCAAATATTAGTTTCTCAATGGAGCTATTCTTGATTCTCTCAACTTAAAAATTGTTGTTGTTGTTAGGTGTCATCAAGTTGCTTTTGACTCATAGCGACCCTATGTACAACAGAACGAAACACTGCCCAGTCCTGTGCCATCTTCATGATCATTGTTATGCTGGAGCCCATTGTTGCAGCCGCTGTGTCAGTCCATCTCATTGAGGATCTCCCTCTTTTTTGCTGACCCTCTACTTCACCAAACATGATGTCCTTCTCCAAGGATGGATCCCCCCGATAACATGTCCAACGTATGTGAGACAAAGTGTTGCATCCTTGCTTCTAAGGAGCATTCTGACTGTACTTCTTGCCAGATAGATTTGTTCATTCTTCTGGCAGTCCATGGTATATTCAATATTCTTTGCCAACACCATAATTCAAAGGCATCAATTCTTCTTCAGTCATACTTATTCATTGTCCAGCTTTCGCGTGCATATGAGGCGACTGAAAATACTGTGGCTTGGGTCAGGCATACCTTCATCCTCAAAGTGACATCTTTGTTTTTTAACACTTTAAAGAGGTCTTTTGCAGCAGATTTCCCAATGCAGTGTGTCCTTTATTTCTTGACTGCTGCTTCCACAGGCATTGATTGTGGATCCAGGTAAAATGAAATCCTTAGCAACTTCACTCTTTTCTCCATTTATCATGATGTTGCTTATTGGCCCTGTTGTGAGGATTTTTGTTTTCTTTATGTTGTGGTGTATTCCATACTGAAGGCTGTATTCTTTGATCTTCATCAGTAAGTGCTTCAAGTCCTTTTCACTTTCAGCAATCAAGTTATGTCATCTGCATAACACAGGTTGTTAATGAGTCTTCCTCCATTCCTTATGCCCTGTTCTTCATATAGTCCACCTTCTCAGATTATTTGCTCAGCATACAGATTGAATAAGTATGGTGAAAGGATACAACCCTGATGCACACCTTTCCTGAATTTAAACCACACAGTTTCCCCTTGTTCTGTTTGAACGACTGCCTCTTGGACTATTTACAGGTTCCTCATGAGCACAGTTAAGTGTTCTGGAATTCCCATTCTTTGCAGTGTTACCCATATTTTGTTATGATCTGCACAGTCCAATACATTTGTATAGTCAACAGAACACAAGTAAACATCTTTCTGGAATTCTCTGCTTTCAGCCAAGATCCATCTGACATCAGCAGTGATATCCATCGTTCCACATACTTTCCTGAATCTGGCTTGAATTTCTGGCAGTTCCCAGCTGCAACCACTTTTGTATGATATTCAACAAAATTTTACTTCCCTGTGTTATTAATGAATGATACAGTTCGATAATTTTGCATTCAGATGGATCACCTTTTTCTGGAGTAGGCATAAATATGGACCTCTTCCAGTCAGTTAGCCAGGTAGCTGTCTTCCAAATTTCTTGGCATAGATGAGTGAGCACCTCCGGCACTGCATCCATTTGTGGAAACATCTCAATTGGTATTCTGTCAATTCCTGGAGCCTTGTTTTTCACCAATGTCTTCAGTTCAGCTTGGATTTCTTCCTTCGGTACCATCAGTTCTTGATCATACATTACCTCCTGACATGGTTGAATGTCAGCGAATTCTTTTTGGCCCAGTGATTTTGTGTATTCCTTCCATCTTCTTTTGATGCTTCTTGTATCATTCAGCATTTTGCCCACAGAATCCTTCACTGTTGCAACTCAAGCCTTGCATTTTTTCTTCAGTTGTTTCAGGTTGAGAAATGCTGACTGTGTTCTTCCATTTTGGTTTTCTAACTTCAGGTCTTTGCACGTGTCATTATAATGCTTTACTTTGTCTTCTCGAGTCACCCTTTGAAATCTTCTGTTCAACTCTTTTACTTCATCGTTTCTTCCTTTTGCTTTAGCTAATCGACATTCAAGAGCAAGTTTCAGAGTCTCTTCTGACATCCATTTTGAGCCTTTCTTTCCTGTGTTTTTAATTACCTCTTACTTTCTTCATGTATGATGTCCTTGATGTCATTCCACAACTCGTCTGGTCTTCGGTCATTTGTGTTCAGTGCGTCAAATCTATTCTTTTTGTGTGTGTGTGTCAAATCTATTCTTGAGATGGTTCTAAATTCAGGTGGGTTATACCCAAGGTAAAATGTACAACCAGAATGCTCCTTGAAAGCAAGGATGGTGAGACTATGTCTCACGTACTTTGGACATGTTATCAGGAGAGATCAGTCCCTGGAGAAGGATATCATGCTTTGTAAAGTAGAGGGCCAGCTAGAAAGAAGAAGACCTGCAATGAGGTGGATTGACACAGTGGCTACAACACTGGGCTTAATCATAGCAATGATTGTGAGGATGGCACAGGACTGGGCAGTGTTTTGTTCTTTTGTACAAGGGTTGCTATGAGTTAGAACTGACTTGACGACACCTAACAACAGCATACTCAAGGTCGTACTTTGGCTCTCATGGACTTATTCTAATTTTCTTTAGCTTCAGCTTGAGCTTGGGTATAAGCAGTTGATAGTCTGTTCTGCATTCAGCCCCTGGCGTTGTTCTGACTGATGATATTGAGCTTTTCCATTATCTTTTTCCACAGATGTAGTCAGTTTAATTCCTGTTGCATTCCATCTGACGAGGTCCACGTGTAAAGTTGCTGTTTATGTTGTTGAAAAGGTATTTGCAATGAAGAAGTCGCTGGTCTTTCAAAAATCTATCATGCGATCTCCAGCATTGTTTCTATCACCAAGGCCGTTTTCCAACTACCGATCTTTGTAGTTTACAGCTTTTACTTCCAACCCTTGTATTCCAGTCACCAGTAGTTATCTTGATTGATTGCATGTTCAGTCAGTATCAGACTGCAGAAGTTGGTAAAAATCTTCAATTTCTTCATCTTTGGCCTTAGTGGTTGGTGCATAAATTTGAATAGTGGTCGTATTAATTGGTCTTCCTTGTAGGCAGATGGATATTATCCTATCACTGACAGCATTGTACTTCAGGATAGATCCTGAAATGTTCTTTATGATGAGGAACACGATGCCATTCCTCTTCAATTTGTCATTCCCGGCATAGCAGACCATATGTTTGTCTATTCAGAATGGCCAATACTGGTCCATTTCACCTCACTAATACCTAGGATATCGATGTTTATGTGTTCCATTTCATTTTTGATGATCTCTAATTTTCCTAGATTCATACTTTGTACATTCCATGTTTCGATTATTAATGGATGTTTGCAGCTGTTTCTTCTCATTTTGACTCGTGCCACATAAGCAAATGAAGGTCCTGAAAGTTTGACTCCATCTACGTCATTAAAGTCGACTCTACTTTGAGGAGGCAGCGCTTCTCCTTTCGTCTTCTAAGTGCCTTTCAACCTGAGGGGCTCATCTTCCGGCACTATATCAGACAGTGTTCTGCTATTCATAAGGTTTTCACTGGCTGATGTTTATCAGGAATAGACTGCCAAGTCCTTCTTCCTAGTCTGTCTTAGTCTGGAAGCTCAGCTGAAATCTGTCCACCCTGGGTGACCCTTCTGGTATTTGAATACCGATTGCGTAGCTTCCAGCATCACAGCAACATGTAAGCCCCACAGTATGACAAACTGGCAGATGCATGAGGGTGACTTAAAAAAGTTATTTTTTATGCCTATTTTTGATGACTTATCATGTTTGTCTGGCTTTATAATTATTTCTATCCTTTTCTCCTCTCTTCTCTGAGTTTAGGATGCTTGAGATTCTTGTTGTTATTAGTAGGTGTTGAGTTACCGCTGACTCATGGTGACCTTATGTATAATAGAACGAAATGTTTTCATGATCATTGGTCTGTTTGAGTCCGTTGTTGTGGCTATTGTGTCAATCCGTCTCATTGAGGGTTCCCTCATTTTCTTTGACCCTCTACTTTACTAAATATGGTGTCCTTTTCTAGCGATTGGCGTCTCCTGATAACGTGTCCACAGTAAGTGAGCTGATGTCTCGCCATCCTCACTTCTAAGGAGTATTTTGGTTGTATTTCTTCTAAGACTGATTTGTTTGTTCTTCCGGCAGTCTGCGATTTGTTGAATATTCTTCGCCAATACCACAGTTCGAACACATTGGTTCTTGTTTCTTTTTTACTCTCCAACTTTCACATGCATGTGAGACAATTGAAAAGACTATGATATGATTTGGGTCAGGTGCACCTTAGTCATCAAAGTGACATCTTTGCTTTTTAAAACTTTAAAGAGGTCTTTTGCAACAAATTTGCCCGATACAGTATGTTGTTTAATTTCTTGACTGCTGTTTCCATAGACGTTGATTGTTGATTCAAGTAGAATGAAATCATTGACGACTTCAGTTTCTTCTCTCTTTTTCATGAGGTTGTTTATTGGTCCAGTTGTATTTTCATTTTCTGCACATTCAGGTGTAATCCATTCTGAAGGCTGTAGCCTTTGACTACATGTGAATTGATTTCAAAACAATTCGAACATTTACTAGGAATCCACTATATGGAAAGCATTACTTTGCATTCTGTAAGGAAAACCCTGTGCTAGAGATTAGGGACAGTGTATTGCTAGTAGTATTCCTTACAGAACTCAAAGCAATGCTTTCCATATAGTAGATGGTTAGTAAATGTTTGAATTCATTGAAATCAATTCAACATGTCTTTTAAGCTGCAAAAACAGGATTAATCTTAACATAGTTATACTTGACCATTTGCAGGCAACACTGTTAAGCTAGTGATGTTTGTCTTTGATTCCCAGATACCTTTCAGAATCTATTTTGGCCCCACTGTACTGATGCTGTTACTTTTTCAGATCTCTTTACTACAAGATAAAGTATACTGAGCAGTTATTGTCTTAATATTCTGCCTGTTTCAAGGAATATTTACATTTTTTTCAAGAAAGAGGAGCTAGGGGAGGTCTTTGTAGTGGGCAGGCTAATTTCCCCTAGTGTTGAAATCATATTAGGCCTTTTACGCCTGAATAGAGCCTTACCTCACCCTTAGTCACATGTCTGTTTTTCAGTAGCAAGGACTCAGCAGACGTATATTGAGAGTTTACTGTGTTTCTGGTGCCATGACAAGTGAAGAAGCCTGGCCTGCTGACAGGATCCTAGGCTTGTTTTTTACTTTTTGGTGCAGGCATGAAAAGTGGTAGACACTCAGAAGCGAAGAAATCCATGGAAAGGATTTAGAATAGGTGTTTGGTTTGTAGAAAAAACTGCATTTTATTTGTTTCTTCTCCCCAGTAGTTTTAACTATTAATAATGGTTTGTATTGACTAATAACTAGTTACCTTGAGTCGATTCCGACTTATAGCGGAGCCCTGGGGTGCAGTGGTTAAGAGCTCAGGCTGCTAACCAAAACGTCGGCAGTTCGAATCCACCAGCTGCTCCTTGGAAACCCTATGAGGCAGTTCTGCTTTGTCCTATATCGTCTCTATGAGTTGGAATCGACTCGACAGCAACGAGATTTTTTTTTTTTTTAACAGTGGGGATTAATCGACATTGGAGATAATAAAAGTACTCACCTTGCAGGTTGTTGTGAATATCAAATTAGATAATATGAACAAGACACTATATGTAGTACCTAGCACAGTAAGCTCTCAATAAAGGTTAGTTATCATCATCATCATCACGCTATTCTGAGGCTTCTCCTTCTTTTAGTTTTCCTATTTTCCTTAATCTTTCTTCTCATTGGTTCCCATTAATAAAATTAAAATTAAAAAAGTTTCAATACTTTAAAAGTTATTTTTATGAAACCCTAAGATGTAGCAAACAGTATATAGTCACTTATTTCTTGGTATAAAGGTTGCATTATAAAGGGCTGTACATGTTTTGAATTTACTTTTAATCCCGGATGCATTTATTAATTTCTGTCTTCCCCCAGAAAGGTGACAGAGTCTTCACTACCGGCACGGTCTCTGGGGGCTACGCAGAGTATGCCGTTGCAGCAGATCACATGGTTTACTCACTGCCAGAGAAACTGGATTTTAAACAAGGAGCTGCTATCGGTATCCCTTACTTTACTGCATATCGTGCTCTCTTCCACAGGTAATAACACACTCTGCCAACTATATTGCTAACACCAAAGAAAGGCAGTATTAATTACCTTCCTTCCTGCCATCTGTCCATCTGTCTGTCGTTCTGGTTTCCATTTAGTTACCATTAAGCATTTATGGAGTAGAAACTGCTAATTTGGGGGATTTTGCTAATCACTGGGATACAGTGAGGAGCAAAACACTATCTTCGTCTTCAAGATGCTCACAATCTAAGAAAGGAGATAGATGTAAGAGTAATGATAATTATATGTAATGTGGAGGGTGCAGTGGTAGAGATGTGTGTAGGGATTTATGGGATCACAAGATATGTGCCTATAGTGATTGGGTAGGGCTTCTTAGTAGTGTGTGAGGCTTGGATTGTTTTAAAGCAATGGTTCCAGAATCTTGTTATACATCGGAATCATGTGAGCAGCAGTTTAAAAGTGCAGTCCAGAGTCTGAAGCCTGCTAATCCGTTTCCAGAGCTGGGACCTGAGAATCTACATTTAATCAAATTCTGCAGCTGTTTGAAAAAGATCAGAGGAATTTAGCCTAGGAGGGGTAGTTGGGAGAGGAGAGGGTATTTCCGGTGATGGGAACAGCATGGTGTGTGGGGAGAAACAGTGCAGTGCACGGAGAGAGCTACAGCAGTCTGGCTTTGTTGAATAGGGGATTTCAAGACAAAGAGTGGCAAGGAATAAGGCTGGAACATAGTAATCTCAGTAAATGTTAGCCATTATCAAATAGGTAGGTTCCAGACTGTAAAAAGCTATATTAAAGATTTTACACATTGTTCTATAAGAGATTGGGGGCCATGAAATGTTTTATTAAGAAGAGTGGTACTGTCGTATTTGTGTTATTGAGATCACTTATCTGCTGTGTGAAGGATGGATTTGAGGACAGGAATGGAGATAGAGTTAGGAGGTTCTTGTAAAACCTCCTCTAGATAAAATATATACAGGCCAGAGCAAGGGGCATGGTAGAAGAGGTGAAAAAGAAAGGACAGCTATTTAGGGGGATAAAATCTGGAGTATTTGGTGATTTTGTGGAGAATGAGGGAGAGGAAGGGCTTAAGAATACTTCTAGCTCAGGTGGTGGTTAATTGAGACAAGGAAAAGGAGAAGGAGCAGGTTTCAAGGGAAGCTGAGTTCAGCTTTGGACTTGAGGCTCAGAGACAGGCATCTCAATGGAGAAGTCCAGCAGCCTGTTGGATATAGGAATCTGAAGCTTGAAGGCTGGAGATAGAAATGTGGGGATATCAGCATGTAGGTGATAGTTGGCAAAATAACAAGGAATAGAAAAACAGTGGCGTATGAAACCTTGTAAACACCAGCATTTAAGAGTATAGTCGGTGAAAGGTGATAACGCCTTGAGGAGAGCCAAAGGGAGTGGATCCCAAGACCAAGAGCATCCAAAGATCCTGGTGGAATAGTTACACTTGTGCTTAACTTCATGAAGACAGAAAGACTTGAATTAGAGTACTGTCTTCACCTCACGCTAGGTATGTGACCTTGGTCGAGTTACTTCTCTGTCTCAGCTGCAGTTTCCAGATTTGTGAAACATGGATAATAACAGCATCTACCTCATAGAGTGTGGTGAGAATTAAACGAGGTAGTGCACGTAAAGCTCTTAGTACAGCACCTGGCATAGAGTAAGGGCTCGATGTTCAATTAATGTTGGCATTGTTAGTGGTAACAGTATTGTTACTAAGGAGAGAGGCTAGCTATCAAATGCTGCAGTGAGGTCTGTTCAGAAGAAAATTTCAGTTGGGTTTAGCAATTAAGAGATCGTTGGTAACTTTAGTCAGATTATTTTCAGTAGAGTGGTGGGACAGAGGCTGGATGGAATGGGTTGAGGAAGGAAATGGAAATCAGTTCCTTGAATGAAGACTACTCCTTTTTTAAAAATGAGGCAGACAGTGAGAGAGTAGAAGATTATTTGAGGAGAGTATGGGGACAAAGAGGGTTTCTTTAAGGATGGATTTGAGCATGTTTGTAGCTGAATGGAAGGCTCTAATAGAGAGGGAGAGATTGCAGATTTGGAAGAGAGGGAAGAATACCAGATGGAGCAAGATCCTGCGTGAGGTAAGATGGAAAGGTCTTAGGGCGTTGGTAGAGAATTTGTCTTCAAAGAAAAAAAGACATGTCGTTTGTAAGCCTAAAAGAGGTAAAGATGGCATAATTATGGAAATTTTGTGGTTAGGGAAGTGGGGTGTTGAAGGAGCTCATATGTGATTGCCTCTCTTTTCCTAATTAAGGCAAAGTGATCTTTTGAGAAACAGAACTGAAGTGGCACCAAAATACATGGTCATGTGATTTTCTTCTACAGTACTCAGCTCTTTGGATAAAGTATCAAGGAAGGTAGAATTTAACATTAATCTAGGGGTAGAACTTCGGTGGCAAAATTGAACAGTTCAAAGGAAATGAGAGCACGAGAGAGAGAGAGAGAGAGAGAGAGAAGCTGGGGGAATCTACCATGGACAGGTAGGGAAGGAAGTGAGGCCAGGAGCGTTAACTGGGCAGAAATAGGGCATTTATGACATAGTGGTCTCTGTGAAGTTGAAGAAGAGGTTCTGAGAGAATGTGGGCGTATAGAATTAGGATGAGGATCACTGAGTAGTACTGCACATCAGTGTCTGATATGTCTCAGGTGGAAGGGTTGCGGTTGCTTACCAGATTAAGCCCTGGGAGAGTGGCTGAAGTGGAGAGCAATTCAGGAATTGTGGTGCTAGGTTTTCTTCCGGTGGATGTTGAAATCTCCTAAATTGGGACAGGATTTGGGGTGGAGGAAAAGCCTATGGGGCATATAGTAGAGTCTTGGGTGACCAGGAGGCCAGGAGAGGACAGTGACATGGAAGGGTCTGTGCTGGAGCTTCTGTTGTGGCTCCCATGGAGGATGACTTTACATTTCTCACAGGATAGGAGGAGCACAGCAGTGGGAGCCAGGAGGTTAGCCTGCTTTCTCCCCACGCAGCCAGGCCCCAGGACTTAGGAGAATGTGTTCTTAGTGTTGTTTATAAGATTTTTTTTTTTTAATTCATTGGGAAGTATTGCATACCCCATAGTATAACATTAGTGATCCTACATTTGTATTTTACTTTTTAAGTGTCAAAGTGTGTTGGTAATGGTTGTCTCACTTTATCATTTCAAACCTTGAGCTTAACTCACTGCCCTCAAACCCCTTATCTCCAAGCAGGAGGGTTAGAGAAAGCGTCATTTGTTATTCCTTATTGCCCTTTATTAGCTGTTGGCACAGAACCTTGAGCAGAACCCGGGGTTACTGTGTTTTCACTCGCAGATTGAACAGAATCTCTCTACAGTATGCCCACCTCCTGTTGTTCCAAGGAGTGAGACATCCTCCCTGAGAGTCTGATCTGCATCACACAACAGCTGCTGGCCTGTGACATTAGCACTCCGTCCATCTGGAATAGTAAAGCACTCCCAAGCTGTCTTGCTGCATGTTCCTTGTTTTCAGAACATAGTAGAAAAATAGTGGTATGAACCAAAAGTAAAAAGAATGAAATGTCATTTCACCAGAGGACCTGGGAACTTTAGAGGGTGACATGGGAACCTTTGTGACAGTATTTGTTGCATTTATTACTCTCTTCCCATGGCTGAGTCAGCATTGCTTTCTGGAATGAGGGCATAGAGGCTGGCACGATCCATTGTTCAAAGGCTTGGAGAAGTAAAAATGTTACCTTACCCCTGGCAAAAAAGAGTCCGGCTACTGTGTTCACTTGGACATTAATCTGGACCACAGAATAAAGGATGGGCTATAGTAAACCTGCTTTGACACTTTCTGTGGGAACATGTGGGAATGAGAGACCCCAACCCCTCTAGGTCCCACAGTGTTAACTTCACATGCCTGCAAGGACTGCAGCCTCTCAGAAGGTAGCACCATGGATGAGATCCCAGCATCTGGCACAGGGCCTGGCATATAGTAAAACCAAAGAATCAGTTGCAGCAGAGTCGATTCTGACTCATGGTGATTCCATGTTTTGCAGAGTAAGACTGCACTCCATAGGGTTTTCATGGCTGTGACATTTTGGAAGCAGATTGCCAGGCCTTTCTTCCAAGGCACCTCTGGTCAGGTTCAAACTGCCAACTTTTTGGTTAGTGGTTAAGAACAAACTGTTTGTGCCACCCAGGAATTCCTTGGCACATAGTAGATTCCTAGTAAACATTTGCTGAATGAATGAGTGAATAAAAGAAAGGAAGGAAGAGAGGGAGGAAGGACGACAGGAAAGAAAGAAGGAAAGGTGAGAAGAAAGAACGAAAGGAAGAAAGATTTTCTTTAATCTGTGGCTCTGAAGGACCATTGTTTGATCCTGTGGAACTTGGAGAAGAATTTTGGGCTGTATGTCAGGATAACTTTTCTCTTTGGGTGTTAGCTGATCTGAGGGTAGAGTTTCCTTAAGGATAATGAAAAGCAACTGAGCTTAATTAGCTTCCAAAAATAAGGTAATAGAACGCATGCTTTTTTCTCCCCCCACCAGTGCTCGTGCGAAAGCTGGGGAAACTGTTCTGGTTCATGGGGCTAGCGGAGGAGTAAGTATTTTTTTTTTTTTTTTAAGTTTATCTTTCAAGAGCTTTGTGAGTTTCACATTCTATTTCTTTTACTCATTTTTAAAAGCCACATTTATAAATATAGACAGGGGTGCCATTTTCCTTTATCTTGTGAAGCTTCTTCTGAAGGTGATTCTTTGTCATTAGTTTAGCATTTCTTGGTTAATAAATTCAAACAACTACCCCATCAAAAATATGGTATTAGCTTTTCCACCTGTGTTGGGTGTGGACCAAGGAAATCTGGCCTTGTGCTTACTTTCAAGTAGTATATATTATAAGAATATTTATTTAAAATTTTCAATAGTTCTTTTAGGGTAAATACTAATTCCATAATCCCCTAGATAAGGAAACGAAGGCTCATTAAAGCTTTACCTACGTTGCCCCAGACAGTACCACAGAGCCACACTGTGAATTCTTAGTCCTTTCTATCTCCCTTCCACTGCTTGCCTGCTGCGCTTTGATGACATTCATGGAGTGCATGGTCTATAGCTGTGTCCTTAACACCACAACCTATGGCTTAAAATGCTAATGCTGGATGGGAGGGTAGGGAGAGGAGACTCAGGACTTATAAAATAAGCCCTTCAGTGAAATCACCCAACGCAGGCTGTCAAACCTCTTCCAGAAACTGGCTGTCAACCTGCCTCTGAGGAGCTTAGAGGAAAAGTTAGAGCTCGAGGTTGGAATTTAACAAGAAATCCACATGACCTGTATCCTGCATGTAGAGGCTTTAGATATTTTGGAGACAGGATTTCACATTTTTAAAATAAAGGGCCTGAGGGTAGATAGCTCACCTTGAGGAAGCTGGTCAACCCTTTCAGAGCACTGTGTACTCTGGGGGGTAAGTTGAAAGAAGTACCCTGTGAAAATGTACATTGCCCCCTGAAAAATGGGTGAAAAGTTGAAAGGTGGGCAGGTAATCCAAACAATTCAGTCCACTGTGTTTCTCTGTTACTTTAGATAAATGAATCATGAGGTTTGACACCCAGCTCCCTATGTACCTCAAATAGATCAATTTTGAAGGATTTTAATAGATTAGACTATTTACTAAAGAAACACCAAAATTGTCTTTATAGAGACTGAGAAAATATGACCGATATACCTTGTCAAATCTCCCATTGTTTAGCTTTACTGAAGAGGCTATTTCTGGGTTAAATTAAGCTTAACCTTAAATAACTAAAGCATCTGTCAAACAAATGCATGTATTTAAATTGCTCTGGCTTTCAGAGAGCTAAACTTGTGCTCTGTATAGAAATGAAAATGAGAGATTTCAGTAGGAAGGGGAGAGAAGAGTTTAAAGAAAATCTCTTTTTATTCCCTTTACTGTCTTGTAAAAAGCCCAGTTGCTTCACCATGATTTTCATTTTTTTTTTTTTTTTTAAAGGCAAAATCCACACTGTTCTCTGAGCTGGCTGAGAGTTTGTTAAATCCTTGGCTGGCAGGGATAGGCCGACAACCTGGTGTGTGAAGCGCTTCTGATCCTCCCTGCCCTATCAGAGGGGAACAGTGTACTGGGTTGTGTCTTGCTTCTCTTTGTACTTTCTGCCCTCATTTAATTAAAATTCTCTTGGGATTATGTTGTATGTTTAAAATAGTGTGGAATTTCTGAACGCAGCTATTATCCAGTTATGTACTGGTGGGGAGTGCCCTATTTTAGTGTTAACAAAATAAGTAGAAAGAAAATAGTGGACACATGATGGTACATAATCCATCATTGGAAGAGTATTGCTAGTATCACTGTTGAGAATAGAATAAACAGCACCTTTAAAATAACGATTGAGTACCCTTTAAAGTAGCTAGAGCATAAGGAGATGTTATATTTACATTAAATTTTTAGTTTAAAATTTCATTAGAGGCCTAGTTTTTTAAAATTGAAAATTAAAGTAGCCAAAATCAATTGTGTTGACCCCATAATGTATTGTGTTTCGTCAAACTGAGTGTTCTCCGCGCCCCACCCCCCTCCATGAGACAGTGAGTTCCATGTGCTTGATTGTTTGATTTCGGTTTAATCAAATAAATCCCTGCCATGACTGGAGTCCGGGCTCATCACTCGCATATGCTACATAATCTTTAAGGTCCATTCCAAGCCCGAGAGTCCCTGATTCTGTTACAATTTTAATTAATTTCTATCATCAGTTTTCTTTGTAATTCTTTCCTATTTTGCTCCATCCATAATGATTTTACCTTCCTCTGAATCAGTGGTTATCAGTGGGGGGTGATTTTGTCTCCACCACCACCACCTGAGGACATTTGGAGACATATTTGGTTGCCACAGCTGGGGATGCGGGTGCTACTGTCATCTAGTAGGTAGAGGCCAAGCTAAACATCAATGCACAGATAGCCTCCCACAACAAAGAACAATCTGGTCAAAATGTTAATAAAACCAAGGTTGAGAAACCCTGCTCTAAATGTATATGACACCTGTACCATTCCTTTGGCATTTAATCAAACGTATATCTTAGTATTGTTATTTAATTAAATTACTCATTTATCTATATTTCTAAAATACTGTTGTACCTTTTCTGTACCAAGCGCATTTGTCTGATACCATAGTGATGCCATCCAATGCTGTGGCTTTAAATACCATCTATAAACTGGTGAATTTTAAATTTCTCTCTCCAACTCTGAACTGTTTCAAGTCCCTACCCATATTTAACTGATTGCTGAGACTTTTCACTCAGATGAGAAATATGTAGCTCAGCATGTTCAAAGTGAGAGTTCTTGATCCTTACACAAACTCAGTCCTCCCTAGTCTTCCCCATCTCAGTTAATCTACCCAGTTAATCTGGCCAAAGGCCTAGATGACATCCTGGATTTTTCTTTTTCCCTCACTGCCAACATACAATCCATGGGGAAGTCCTAGCAGTTTACATCTAAACTACATTTAAATTTATCTTTATCTTTCTAGTCTACCACCTTAGTCCAACCCAACCTTATCTCTTATGTACACTATATTATACTAATTTATCTCCCTGTTCCTGTTTCCCCCTGCCCCTTCATTTCGCCTCACATATAGCTGGAGTCATGTTTTCAAAGCCTAAATCAGGTCATATCTCTTCCCTGCTAAAGCTCTCCAATAATTCTCCATAGCTTTTAAGTAGAATCCATATCCTTTACCTTCACCTTCAAGGTCCTGTGTGACTGGGTCTCTCTGGGCCTCCCTGACCGCATCTCCTTCCACTCCCTTCCCCATTGACTTTCTTTCTGTCCTTTGATCACCCCAAGCTCATTCCCACCTCTCCAGGTTATCCATGGCCATTCACTCTGCCTGCAGCATGCTTCATGTGCTTGTTCCCTCACTTCATTCAGGTCTGATTTCTTCAGAGTGGCCCTTCCTGTTGCCCTAAATACCCCCTCCCCCACCTCTTTCTAACCCAATAGCCTGTTTGATTGTCTTCATAACACTTAAAATTTTATGAATTTATTTTATTCATGTATTTTTAATGTGTTTATTACTGTCCCCCCTCATTAGAATGTGTTTTGTGCGTAGTACACAATAAATGTTGATCCTATGAATGAATAAATTCATTTGTCCATGTATCTGTCTCTTCCAAATGGTAGAGGCCTTGTATCTATTATATTTTAAATGTACAGTTAAACTATGAAGTCAGTGACCATGTTTTGATTATCTTTAAACCATATACCTTCTTCACAAAGCAGATACTTAGTACATGCTTAAAAACTCCAGCTCTACAGTTTGATTTGATCCAGCTCCTGTTTCCATCTCTATATGTGACTTGGACAAGTTACTTATATTTCTAAGCTCAGTTTCCTCATCCATAGAATGAGGACAATAGTAGCATCTACTTCATAGGGTTATTGTGAAGGATATATATAAAGTATCTAATGTGGTACTGTGCACATTTTAAGCGTTAAGTAAAAGTTAGTGTTTCCTGGTTCCTTGGCCTCTCAGCCCTTCTGCCCTCTTGGGCTGGCCTGACGTCTGCCCTGCTCGGGCAAGTTACAAAGCCCTTTAGCTCTACCAGTAAGTACCCAGAGGCACCCCACTCTGCCAGTAAGCCTCGGCTCGAAGACGCTCAGCTCTTTCGCTGCATGGGTCAGTAAGCCAGCTCTGCCGACTAGTGCCTGGAGGCAACCCACTCCACCAGGAAGCTTCTTGCACAGAAGCACTTAGCTCCTTTGCTCCTGCGCCGTCTCGCGTGCTGTTCTCCCAGTTCTGCTGCTGCCGTTTCACTCCTGCTGCTTCTTGCTGTCTGTGCCGTCTCCAGTGTTTCAGCTCTCCTCACTTCCTCCTGAGCCTTCACCAGAATTGTCTTTGACATCCATACTCCCACCAACAGTCTCTTCAAGGCAATCTAGGCTTTTACTATTAGCCGCTTTAAAACTCTTCCAGCCTCTACCCATTACTCAATTCTAAAACTGCTTCTACATTGTAGGTATCTGTTAGAGCAGCACCCTACTCCAGTACCAAAACTCTGTCTTAGTTATTTAGTGCTGCTGTGACAGATATACCACAAGTGGATGGCTTTAACAGACAGAAATTTATTCTGTCACAGTCTAGGAGGCTAGAAGTCCAAATTCAGGGTGCCAGCTCCAGGGAAAGGATTTGTCTCTCTGTCAACTCTGGAGGAACATCCTTCTCATCAGTCTTCCCCTGGGTCTAGGAGTTTCTCGGTGCAGGAGCCTTGGGTCCAAAGGATGTGCTCAGCTCCCAGCTCTTCTTTCTTGGTGATAGGAGGCCCTTCTCTCTGCTCACTTCTCTCTTTTATACCTGAAAAGAGATTGACTCAAGATACAATCTAATCCTGTAGATTGAGTTCTGCCTCATTAAAATCATAAACCAAAACCAAACCCATTGCCGTCGAGTTGATTCCAACTCATAGCAACCTTATAGGACAGAGTAGAACTCCCCACAGGGTTTCCAAGGAGAGCTGGTGGATTCGAGCTGCCAACCTTTTGGTTAGCAGTCAAGCTCTTAAACTACTGCACCACCACCATAGAGGTTAGAATTTATAACACATAGGATAATGACATCAGATCACAAAATGGAGTTCAACCACACAATACTGGGAGTCATCACCTAGCCAAGTTGACACACATTTTTGACAGACACAGTTCAATGCATGACAGTTAGCTATTGTTTTTGTTAGTTCTTCATTTAGACTGTAAGTTCCTTAAGGATAGGGTATGACCTAGAAGAATCTTAAGTTCATTGTATATATTTAATAAATATTTGGAGGAATGCAACAAATCAAAAACTATTTGGTTATTTTTTTGTTTTACAGGTTGGAATAGCAACATGCCAAATTGCTAGAGCTTATGGCCTAAGGGTTTTGGGTACAGCAGGTACCGAGAAAGGTCAAAACATTGTTTTGCAAAATGGAGCCCATGAAGTATTTAATCACAAAGACGTTAATTATATTGATGAAATTAAGGTAAAATTTTCTACAATTTTGTAAGTCAAACTTTTTTTTTCTCAGAGTCTTACTTTTTTTTTAAGTTCTTCTTTTACCAACTACTCTCTTAAAGTCATTTGCTTTTTTTTGTTATGCCTACATGTGCATTTAAAAGTTGTTTAATTAATTTAAAAAGCAGAGATGTTTAATTTTTAGACCTTCACTGTCGTTTCTGTTTTGTCTGTGTGTAGCAAATGAAATATAGCCTCTGTAGATTTTTTATAGCTATTAAAATCAGTACTCTTTAATGCAAATCACATTTTAAGTAAAGCCATAGCTATGTATTTGCAGCTGGGAGGTATTAATATAATTTAGTGTGACATACCCATGGAAGATGAGGGATCTTACCACAGATTACAAACTGGATCTGTCTAGGCCTTAGTGAATAAAGTGTGTTAACGGTGTTAACGGGATGCTTTGGAGGAATAATTATAACCTCATCCAAAGCCATGAGGTAGCATTTACCGTGTTTTTACCCAAATAACATGTGTGCAAATAACGTGCGCAATGTATGTTTTTTTGCCAACCCCTCACCCCCAGGTATTTTCATAAGTGCACTATGCAAATTCTTCTTCACGTGTTGCTGTATAAAAAAATTAGCATAGTGCACTTGTGAAAATGTCTCGGGGGAGGGGTCAGGTTGTCAAAAAATGTAAGACGTGCACATTGTTTGTGTAAAAACACGGTAATTAATTGTTTCACATATCCCTAGCTATAACTGAATTTAAGCAGTCACTAGAGTTCCCCATCTGTACTAGAGTAGTGATTTACTAAACACAGATTACCTTGGTAATCCTCAAACTACTTGCTCACGTTGAAATCAATTAGAATTTTTCAGGTACCAGTTACTATGTAAACTAGGTCATTATGAACTGAGGAAAACTATGAATGAGGGTTTTTTTTTTACCACTAAATCCTCTTGCCAAAAAACTGAGCAAAGACTCTCATTTGTTATGTGTCTAAGAAAACTTGATCCTAAACTTACTCCTGATACCATTATCCAAGAGTATACATAAGTATGAAAAATGGCCAGTTATTTTAAGAATATGTCTTTTATGTTACAATAATCTATTTTTTAAGACCATAAAGTCTTATAGCTTACAGCTTTCATCTCTTCCACTGCCAACAAACATGCTTAAGTCTTTCCCATTCTCAAAAATATTCTCATAACCTTTTACCTCACCCCTCTCTCTCCTCCCTTTTAATAAAACTTCTTGAAAAAGTAGTGACTGCTTATTGCTTTTCATTCCTTACCTCCCACCTCCTCCCACTGCAACTTGCTTTTATCCGACTTCTTAAATTGCTTAAGAAGAGCACTGATAAGCTCCTGATTACCAGTTCACTAGCCTTGTCTCAGTCCTCATTCTGTTTGATTTCTCAGCAGCATATGACACTGCCCACATCTCTGTGGAACAGATTCTTTTCTTACCTCCCTGACTGTTCATTTTCAGTCTCCTTCTTCTCATATTACTTAAATGTTGGTGTTCATCCTGATCAATCCCAGATATTCTCATGGCTTCTGTTATTACCCAGATACTGTTGATTTCTAAAACTGTATCTAGCCTGAGTTCCATTCCTTCGTAACAGCCTACTAGACATCCCCACTCATCTAGTCATCTACCCATCTGGTCACCCAAGATAGAAACCTGCAATTTCATTCTTCTTATCATAATTTTCCCTTCCACACATCAAGTTGATGACCTTATTCTTTCAGTTTCATCTATGAGATGCCTTTCAAATCTCTCTCTTCTTTATTCCCTTCACCATTGTGACCTAGTCTAGGCCTCATCTTCTCCAGCCTTGACTATTACCATAGTTCCTAATTGAGCTAATATCTGCCTCAGTCTTCTCTGCCTTCTCCAAAGTTATTTGGTTCCCCTTTTAAAAAAGTCTCCAGAAATAACTAAAATGGAAGCTCCATGTGGATAGGAATTTTTGTTTCTCTTGTTTCCTGCTGTATGTTCAGCGTCTAGAACAGTGCCTAACACATGAATTAACGAACACTTGCCAAAAAAAAAAAAAAAAAATCGAACTCTTCGACATTACATTCAATGTATTTTTCACAATATGCACCAATTTATAGTCCGCCTCCACCCCCTCCCCCCCCTTGCTCAAATACATACTCCAGCTGTCCTGGGCTACTTCGTAATTCTGACTGGTGCTCTCAGCCCCTCACACCTTTGCTTTTCTATTTCTTCTGCCCAGACTGCCTGTCCCTTCCCCTTGGTTGTCTTCCTTTCTTTTTGCCTAGGGAACTCCTATTCATCCCTCAAGGGCCAGGCCATCATGTCTGTGAAACTTTCTCAACCACTGCAGGCAATCGGATTAACTTTTTCTTTATAGCCTATAGTTTATTTCTTCTAAGGTAGCACTTAGTCTGTTACATTATAGCTAGGAATAGTTTATTGTCCATCTTACTTCCTAGCTATGTTTTTATGTTTTAAGCTTCCTATGTCCGTCTTTGAATTTCTAGTACCTAACACAATGCCTGGCACAGGTATTCATTTTTTCATTAAAGTAACATTAATAGCCCTTTATCACCACTCTTATTCAACATTGTGCTGGAGGTCCTAGCCAGAGCAGTTAGGCTAGAAGAAGAAATAAAGGGTATCCAGATTGGTAGGGAAGAAGTCAAAGATCTCTATTTGCAGATGATATAATCTTGTACACAGAAAACCCCAGAGAATCCACAGGAAAACTACTGGAGCTAATAGAAATTTCAGCAAAGTTTCAGGATACAAGGTAAACATACAGAAATCAGTTGGAGTCCTTTACACCAACAAAGAGAACCTCAAAGAGGAAGTCACCAAATCAATACCATTTACAATGGCCCCCAAGAAGATAAAATACTTAGGAATAAATCTAACCAGAGATGTAAAAGATCTATACAATGAAAACTACAAGACACTACTGTAAGAAACCAAAAGACACCTGCATAAGTGGAAGAATATACCTTGCTCATGGATAGGTAGACTCGACATTGTGAAAATGTCAATTCTACCCAAAGTGATCTACAGCTACAATGCAATCCTGATCCAGATTCCACCAGGATTTTTTAATGAGATGGAGAAACAAACACCAACTTCATATGGAAAGGTAAGAGGCCCGGAATAAGAAAAGCATTACTCAAGAAGAAGAGCAAGGTGGGAGGCCTTATACTATCTGATTTTAGAACCTGTTATGCCGCCATGGTAGTCAAAACCTGGTACTGGTACAACAGATACATAGACCAATGGAACAGAATTGAGAATCCAGACATAAATTCATCCACCTATGAGCAGCTGTTATTTGACAAAGGCCCAAAGTCCATTAACTGGGGAAAAGACAGTTTCTTTAACAAATGGTGCCGGCATAACTGGATATCCATCTGCAAAAAACTGAAACAAGACCCATACCTCACAAAAACTAACTCAAAATGGATCAAAGACTTAAATATAAACTTGAAAACAATAAAGATCATGGAAGAAAAACTACGGACAATGCTAGGAGCTCTAATACATGGCATAAACACAATACGAACCATAAGTAACAATGCACAAGCACCAAAAGAGAGACTAGATAACTGGGAGAGCCTAAAAATCAAACACTGATGCTCATCAAAAGACTTCACCAAAAAAGTCAAAAGACAACCTACAGACTGGGAAAAAATTTTTGGCTATGACAAATCTGATCAGCGTCTAATCTCTAAAATCTACAAGATACTGCAAAACCTAACAACAAAAAGACAGATAACCAAGTTAAAAAATAGGCAAAGGATATGAATAGGCATTTCACTTAAAAAGATATTCAGGTGGCTAACAGACACATGAAGAAATGCTCACGATCATTAGCCATTAGAGAAATGCAGATCAAAACTACAATGAGATATCATCTCACCCCAACAAGGCT
>NW_004443939.1:23031680-23119634 GCF_000243295.1 Trichechus manatus latirostris | reverse complement strand
AAGACACAAGGAAAGTATTAGCCCAAGAGACAGAAAGGGCCACATAAACCAGAGATTTCATCAGCCTGAGACCAGAAGAACTAGATGGTGTCCAGCCACCACCAGTGACCACCCCTACAGGGAACACAACAGAGAGTCCCAGATGGAGCAAGAGAAAGGTGGGGTGCAGAACTCAAATTCTAGTTAGAAGATCAGACTTAATGGTCTGACTGAGACTGGAGGAACCCTGGAAAGCACGGCCCCTGGATTCTCTATCAGCCCAGAACTAAACAATTTCCGCGGCCAATTGTTCAGACAGGTATTGGACTGGACTGTGGAACTTAAAGTGATACTTGTGAGGAGTGTGCCTCTTAGCTCAAGCAGATACAAGAGAGTAAACAGGCAGCTTCTGTCTGGAGGTGAGATGAGAAGGCAGAGAGGGTTAGGAGCTGGTTGAATAGACATGGGGAATCGGGTGGAAAGGAGGAGTGTGCTGTCACAGTATAGGGAGAGCAATTAGAGTCACCTAACAATGTAAGTATAAATTTTTGTATGGGTAAAAAAATATATAGAGAGAGAGATATGTAGAATTTTTTAAGAGCAAGTTTTAGATCTTGGGAAGCAACATCTGAGAGCAAAAAAGAAAAGAACTAGAGTGACAAATGGATAGTTCACCAGTTAGAACAAAACTGAAAGCGCAAAAAAGACCCTGCACCGCCAAACTACCAGTGTTTGTTCTTTTTACTTTTGTTTTTTAATAAAAATTAGAGTCCCTTGGGGGCTTTAGGGTTTTGGTTTGTTGTTGGTTTCTCTGTGAAAATGCATTTTGGACCCAAAATTTTCAACCAAGGATAAAGTTTTTTAAGTCAAATTGAGTCTATAAACACCTGAAATTCCAGGCAAATTTTATTTTATTACAGCAATTTTTTTTAGTACAAATCATTATCATGTTAGATGTTGTGGCTGGTACCTTGGAATTATATCATCATTATATAATTAGATCATTTTAAAATTTGCATTATTAGCCTTAAAAATACCATTTTAAATGTACTTTGAAACATATTTCTGAAATATATGGGACTATGGTAACTATTTAAGTTTTTTGCTTGTTTTCTTATCCTGTTACACATTCTTTTATATAGAAATCTGTTGGCGATAAAGGAATTAACGTGATTATTGAAATGCTATCTAATGTAAATCTTAGTAATGATTTGAAACTTCTGTCACATGGAGGACGAGTAATAGTAAGTATTTCATTTTCTTACCAATTTGAATTTTACTGTAATTTTAGATTATTAACCATAGATTTACATTTAACATTATTTTGTAGTAATCTTTAACAGGAGATACATTGTTTTTCATAATAGATTGTCGGCAGCAGGGGCCCTATTGAGATAAACCCGCGGGACACCATGACAAAGGAGTCTAGTATAATTGGAGTTTCTCTCTTTTCATCATCTACGGTAGGGAATGAAATGATTCTGATTTTGTTAATTAAAAGTTGATACAGTTTGCCAAGTCAGGCATACTGGAAGTTTATTGAGTAGATGTTAAACTTAATTATCTGACTAAAGGAGTGAGTTGATGATTCGTCCCTAGAAGATACTAGGGTGACATTACAATTTATTATCCAAGTCAGATCACTTTTGAGAAAGAAAGAAGGTACTATTAGTCATCACATCAGAGCAGTGGGTATTTTGTAAACTGAGACTGTCCCAGGCAAATTGGAACTTATGGTTACCCTATGGAGAACTACTTTTTCTACAGTTTTATCTACAAGTTGACAAAAGTAACACTCTTGTAACATGCTCTTATCTATAACTCTTAGATTCTGAAGTTTTTTAATGCTTCTAAAAGTTAAATCATATGGTCCATTCAAAAAAATCCTTCTCCTTTCCCTTAGGAGGAATTTCAGCAGTCTGCAGCAGCCCTTCAAGCTGGAATGGAAACTGGTTGGTTGAAACCTGTAATAGGTTCTCAGTATCCATTGGAGAAAGTTGCACAAGCTCATGAAAATATCATTCATGGAAGCGGGACTGCTGGAAAAATGATCCTTCTCACATGCTGATTAATTCTTTCTGTTTTTGCTATGTGATTAGAGCTCTCCTCACCCCCAGTTTTACTTAACACTATCTTGTTTTAATTAGTATGCGTTTGACTTAATAGTTTCTTGTATTAAAAAGCAAGATTTTTCTTTAGAGATCATGGGTACTGGAGTACAATTTTTAGCACACAATATTTTTTAATATCTTCTACCTCCAGCCAAGGAGTCATCGTAGTTGGAAATAAAATGTTAGTGGCTGGTTGGCATTCAGGTGCATTCTGGAAATTCTAAACTGATATTTGATGATTAATTCCCTACCTTTGACTAAAACATACTAATTCAAAATAAGGATTTCCATGCCTACTTATCCTTAAAAAGGTTCTTTAATCTCTGGTTAACCCAGAACTATGTTGGACTCTGAAGATTTTCTGGACTAAAGAAGACTCCTTTTCCAAAGTAATCTTATCTGGATCTACAAGTCTTTTGAAAGGGCAAGAATAAACAATGTCCAGAGAAATTTGTTAGTTTTCCCAAAATAGTAGAACATTCGCCATTTTAATGATTGATTACCAATGACCGTTTGTTCTGTGAGGACAGCAACCTTATCTTTCTTGTAATATGATACTAGGTACATAGTTTCCAAATAGATACTTCTTGATTGATTAGATTTTTCAAAGTAGATTTAGAGTTATCTGTTTGTGTGATTGGGCCATATATTTTTTTAAATTAATAAACTCACAAATTTGACACATTAAGAATGATCTGCTTTTGTTTTCATAACATGATCACCTTCAATAAATTCCGTAGGAAATTAAAAACTGTTTATCTTGTTTGTATAGTACTACAGTGAAAATAATTGCAAGAAATGTTAATAATAGATCATAAATTGAAATAATTTTTCAGGAATAATACGAGAGATCAAAACATAAGACATGGCTCTCAGGAAAGAAAATCTACAACTTGTGTCAATGTCTACGTATCATTTCTACACAGCCCATAATTGGTACTTCTTAAAAGTGTTATGTGCTGGAAGTTTTTATCTAATTAAATATAGGGATAACTACTTAGAAATCTTACCATCGATATTTATGTCCAACAAATTGAGATTTGGTTGTTTTATTATTTTTGTTTTTCTTTTTCTTCATATCAACAGCACCTCTTACCTGTTGTTATACTATGTGGTTAATTCTCTTTCTCGACCTGATTTGTGTCTGTTGGAGAATTTCTAAATTTCTGTTTTGATCCTGAAATCCTACTTTAGTAGTGAACGGAAACCACTGCTCATTTTTATAATTAAAGGTATCATTAGCTTTTGGTTGTATATGCCATGGCTGAAGTGTTTTTACTATTGGTGTTTTACAAGTTCATTCACTGTTTCTTCTACAGGCTAACTGCCCTGTGAAATAACATGTTTGAAAAAAGCACTAAAAAAATCTTTATCATGAATCTAGGAGCCAGCATTTTATGTACATCTTAAAATCGAATATTCTACCCCCATACAAGAAGATAAACAAATAATTATTCCGTACAAATCAGTTTAACCTGTCTGCACATTTGTCATCTCCATAGAGTGAGCTGGAGTGAACTGATGACTTAACACTTCAGGATACATTGATACAGTTTGTTGATTTGGAAGGCAAAAACTAGCTAAATTTGTGTATAATATAATTATGTTGCATTATGTACTCTGCAGGAATCTCCTGGTAATTCCAGTTCTACTTTTGTTCCTGACTTTTCAACCAACTTGGTTCACTGCTTGGTTGGTGCCTATCGCCTTGGGGCTGTTATACCAGTCACCAGTCTCTGTCTCTGCTGGAGCAGAGGATAACCTTTAGATTAAACAAGTGTGATTTTACCCCTCAACCTCTGGATTTCTGTTCCTGTTTGCTTTGACCTCCGTGACTTAGAATCATACAGTGTGTTAGAGATCAAGTGGATCAGCCACCCTGAGCCCCAAAAGGTGAAATGACTTGCCAAAAGTCACAAGATTAACAGATTCAAACTTAGCTGACTTTTTTTTTTTTTTAAGCAGTTTTTTGATTTAAAATCACAACATCCTGAATTCTAATTTCCAGGCCTTTGGTTTTCCTGGCTTGCAGTACCTCTGTCTACCGTAGGAGCTGAGATGCCTGCTTTCCAGACTCCTTTTGCCTGGGATTCCTAGTTCCTGACCATACTAATCATCCTGACCTCAGTTGCCACCTATCTCCTGATTTGACAGAGTCTTTTAAAAAGGGATTATTCTATTTATCCACTTGTTCAGCAAATATTGAGTACTGAAGGTGTGACAAGGCACTTTGCTGGAATTTGAGGATACAAAGTTAATACACGTTCCTGAGCTTACAGTTGAGTAGAGAGGACAGCCAAGTAAAAAATAATCTTAGAGTATAAGGGGGTGACTTGGGAACACAGAGAAGGAACTGTTAGTGCAGCTTGGGATTTCCAATTATTCATTTAATATTTTTGATGCATTTGTTAGCTTCTTCCATCCAGAGTAGCTTTGACCATAGAAGTACAAAGTAACTTGGATGCCTCTGAGGAAAAAAAATTGAGTAGCATCTTACAGTGTTCTTAACTCAGCTTTATTCAGGCAAGAAATTATAGGTGTGCCAAGAGGTTTCCACAATTCACAGTGTATAGAGCTTTTTTTCTGCATGAGATAACTGCAGAGAACAGCAAAGCCTAGTCGGTCAGTCTGCCTCAGCTCACTCAGCCTCCTCAGCCACATCTCACTGTCAGGAAAACATTCCTGCATCCCATGCATTTTCACTTACCCTCCTTCTCAGCTAAATCCTTAGTTCTCTCTTTAAAATACTAACATTTCTTAGCATAGGGATTGTTTCTTTTTAAATGGCATTTAAAAAATTGTAAGACAATTTTGCTAATCCATAGGGCTACTAATCCATAGGAAGCATGGGAACTTCCTACACCCAAGGAAAGAGCCTAGGAAATGTTATATCATAAAATGAAACCTTGGTTCATTTTGATCTGTGTTGGTGACCCCTAGGTTTTGATGGAGACAGTCCATGTATATTCTTTAAGAGCAAGTGTGACACTAATCCAAAACCTCTTGCATGATAGATACCCATTAAATGTGTGTTAAACACAGCCACATACTAGCAGTTCCTGATTTATCCTATAAATGTAAAAATACCAATAAAGACTGCAACAGCACTGGGAACTAAAAGAGGAAATTCCATGCCAAAATCCATTGGGAGTTTCTACTAGCTTCCATTGTCATTCAGTCAATTCATTGAACCAAACTAGCTGCAGAGTAGGTGGGAAAAAGCCTCAACTCAGTCACTGTCTCTAACTTCAGGACACAGGAATTACGCTACCTGGAAAATCAAGCCACCAGCTAGCTACCCGCTGATAGCCCAGAAATCATCTGAGTTAGCGAGAGTTGAGATCTACACTCACCCCCAGTATCCTTCAGCTCCTTGCTTTCACATGCATTTAGAGACTACAGTTTTCAGTATAGCTGCAGATTAAAGGGAGGGAGACTTTGCACCCTCAGATGTACAATCACCTCAGAGAAAGCATTACAAATGGGTGGAGGGAGGAGGGGCCCAGGGTTGCAGCAGATTCTGGAGAGTGTACATCACCTGCACAAAGAACGTTTGTCTGACTCTAGCAAAGCCAGAAGCAGAAGCCATCAGCAGAAGATGCTCATGCCTTAGTCCAGCAGGCACTGGAATTGACACAAGTTGCTTCTGAGGCCACTCACTCCAGGGATAGCTTTGAACAGCGAGGAGGGCCAAAGGCAGCTGAAACTCCGGTATAGCTGTTAAAAGGGTGGGTTATGAAGACTGCTTTAAATCCTGGCTATATTACTGAGTAGCTGTGCAGCTCTGGACAAATGACAGTCATTTGAAGTCTCAATTCCCTCATATGTACCATGAGATAATATCTACCTCAGAGTTTGTAAGAATAGTGATTACCAGAGGTGGGGGGGAGAGGGGAAGGGGAGTTAATGGAATGATTAAGGGTAGGGTTGCACAGCTGATTATTGTAATTACTGTCAATAAGTTGTACACCTGTAAAAGGTTGAACTCGCAAAATGTGTGATAGATACATTTACAACAACAATAAGAAAGAGTGGCTGCTGACACTGCTTATGTACATCCAAACACCTCACAGGATTTGATTCCTTGGTTTGGAGGTTTAGGATCATGGTTTCATGGGACATCCCAGTTAATTGGCCTAATAACATGTTTAGTGCTTCTGTTCTACTTCCTAGTTCATTTCATAGTACCTGGATCTTAAAAGTTTGCAAGTGGCCATCCAAGGCATGACAATTGGTCTCTATTTGCCTAGAGCAACAGAGGAAGAAGGAGAGTCAGGAATAGTAGGAAGATATGGAGTATGTGACTAATTGCCTCCATGAACAACTGCCTCCTTTGCCATGAGACCAGAGGAAGTGGATGGTACCCAGCTATCATTGCTGAACATTTTGATCAAAGATTCTATAGAAGAATCCTGATCAAAAGGGGGAAATTGCAGAACAGAATTTCATATTCTCATGGACTCCAGACTTTCTGGAGCCACAGGGGTAGGAGGAACCCCTGAAACTATTGCCCTGAGATAGTCTTTAAACCGTAAACCAAAAATACCTCCTGAAGTCTTCTTAAACTAAACAATAGTCTAGCTTAACTAGTAAAAAATGTCTGCCTGGAGCATTATGCTCTTTTAAGAACTATCTATATGGGATCTCATTGACAACAGCAATTTGAAAGATTAGATAGGAACCTTAGGAAGCAGTGAGTTTATGTTAATGGGGGAGGAACAACTCAGAAAAGGAGAGTGAGAATGGTTGCACACAACTCAATGTAATCAACATCACTGAATTGTACATGTAGAAACGATTGAATTGGTGTATATTTTGCTGTGTATGTTCTCAAAAACAATGAAAAAAATTAAAAAGAAAGACAATAAATGAAATTAAAAAAAGAATTAAACAAGATAATGCTTGTGAAGTACTTAGCTTAGAGAAGTTCTTAAATAATTGACCTTTCATTTTTATTAGCTGTAAAGAAAGAGCAAATTGACATGAAGGGGAGAAATGAAAAGGGAGCAGCCTGAAACATGCAAAGAATAAAAGGAAACTCCCATAGGTGCTGTGAATGAGCACAACTGACAGTACTGAAAACTTAGTGTGATGGTTAATGTACAGTGACAACTTGACTAGACTGTGATTCTCACTGGTTTGGCAGACATTATGTAATCATTTTCCATCTTGTGATGTGATGTGACCAGCCAATCAGTTGGAAGGGGAGTTTCCTTGGGAGTGTGTCCTGCCTCCATTACATAAATGGATGTTCTGGCAAAGCTCGCTACCTCTCGACCCTGCAATCTTCTGGTCATCTGACCTCCAGTTCTTGAGACATAAGCAAACAGAGGGCTCCAAACCTATCATCTGACCTCCAGATTTTGGATTCTCCAACCAGTGCAAACCCGTGAGCCTCCAGCCTGTAGCCTGACCTGCAGATTTTCGGTTTGTCAGCCCCTGCAACCAAGTGAGCCAGCAGAGGTCTTCAGCCTGTTGTCTGATCCACAGATTTGGGACTTGCCAGCCCCCACAATTGCGTGAGCCATTTTCTCACAATTGTGTGAGCCATTTCCTTGAAGTAAATTTCTCTCTCTACATATCTATATATGCTTGACTGGTTTTGCTCCTCTAGAGAAGCCGGACTAAGACAGCCATGTGGGTGAATTTGGTAACGCTCCCAAAATCTAGAGAACAAAAAGATGAGGAAAAAAAAAATATAGTAGGGCAAACAAAAAAATGAAAATGCAAGCTTTGAATTATAGGTGTGCCCATAAAGAAACCAAAAAAATGAAGCAGGTAGTAATTAAAGAAAACTTCCCTGAGCCAACCTAAATATCTGAGTTTATACGTTGATAGTATTCTTTATGTCTAAGCAGAGTTCATGAAAACTACTAGTAATAAGGCATATCCTTTAAAATTTTTCAATTTCAAAGAATTAGATATTGAAAGGGACCATGGACAAGAATCATTATCTACAGTTATATGATCCAAAACCTGGAAAATGCAAGAGAACAAATGAAAAAAAAAAAACTATTAATGAATTGAGAAAGGTGGCTCACTGCATAATAAGTATATAAAAATATGCACAAATTAGAAATTTCCAGTCAAAAATAAGATTATAAAGTCCTATTCACTGTAGGAATATTACTATTACTGCTAATTAACAAAACAAAACAAAAAACCAGTGAAATGTAACTGACCCAATTTATAAGAAATGTATAGAACCTTTAAAAAGAAAACTATAAATTCTAGAGGATAGAGAGGAAAACTCAAAGGATTCTTGGTCAAACTCTTGTAAATATTCTCTCTCCATACTCTAGAAATTCAAAGTAATGTCTACCAAAATTTTAATAGCACTTTTTAGAAACTTGACAAAATGTTTCCAAAGTTTTTTGCAAATTAAACTTGGGTGAATAACCAGGAAAATTCAGAAAAGAAAATGAGTAGGAACCAGCCCCAGCAGATATGAAAATTTTTCCCAAGTTAAAGTTAACAAAGTAGAGCAATATTAGTCCAAAAATAACTAGATCAGTGGAACAAAATAGAGTCTAGAAATGCTTCTCACTTTTGTGTGTGATAAAAATGGCTTTTCAGTGAGGACAGAGGCTATCCAATAAGAGAACTGGGTATTTACTGAGAAAAAAATAAAACTAAAGTCTGACCACTTCTAAGGGACATTAAGTAAATTCTAGATGGTTCAAAAATTTAAATATAATAAATGAAATTATATAAGTCAAGGACATGGTAGAATATTTTTATAATCTTGAGAGGGGAAAGCCTCTTATACCATTACTCAAAAGCCCAAATAAAATAAAAGTTGAAGTTGGGTGAAGTAGAAAAAGATCGCCAATAACAGACGAATAACCTTTAAAAAAAGAGTTCTTCAAATTATTTAGTAAATGACAAACACTCCAGCAGAGAAATAGACATGAGTAGGTAACTCATGGGAGTTCCTGTGTGGCCCAACCGGTTAAGCATTTGACTATTAATTGAAAGGCTGGTGGTTTGACTCCACCCAGAGGCACCTTGGAAGACAAGCCTGGCAATCTGCTTCCAAAAGGTCACAGCCTTGAAAACCGTGTGGGAGCAGTTCTACTCTGTATACATGGAGTCGCTATGAGTCAGAATCAACTTGAAGGCAACTAACAACAACGGGTAATTCAAACAAGAATAAATACATATAACTGGGAAAGTTATGGAAAGGGATTCAACCTCATTTGTTATAGAAGAAATGGGCACTCTCTTGTGCTATTAATGGGAATATAAAATGAATTCCGTTCTGGAGGACAGATTGGCATTGTCTTTAAGTTTCAACTCTGCGTGCTCTTTGTCCCGTTAATTCCACTACAGGGATTTATTCTAAAGAGATAGACATGTTGGTAAAGGCATATATGTTCAAGATCATTTTCATTACAGCATTGCTTATCATAGTAAAATATTGGAAACAACCTAAATTTCCATCAATTGATTGATTAAAATGCTGACACATCCATACAGTGTAATACAATGTAGCTATTAGAATGATAATGGAGATCTATTGTTACTGACATGAAAAGAAATTCAAGGCATAATACCAAGAATCTTAAATTTAAAAAGCCAATACAGATTAGGTATAATTCCACTTCTATATAATTGTGTGTGTTTGCTTATACATTTTAAGAGATACCAGTAGATATTCAGCAGAATATTTTGTCTTAGAGGTAGGATTATAAATATTTTCCCCAATACTTTTATTTTTCAAAAATTTTTAAGTAAAAATTTATTTTTAATAAAAAATTATTACTCATAATTAAATCACTAGCTAAATTCTGTTTAAGAGAACTAATTTCTTAAATAATCAATATTAAAAGAATCTAAAGAGTCTGATCTCAAAAATCAAAGTAAATGTCTAATTAAATCTCAGAGTACATGTATTTATCTTAAATTACATTTCTCTGTAATTGTATGTTTACACTTTTCAGAATTAGTTCTTACCTGTGCTGATAATTTATGGTTTACTCTCATGACATGCTCTGTAAAATACTGTAGTATATTTGTATTAAATTTGCATTAAGTGGATTGTAATGATTTATTTATTTTCATTCTTGTTTTTGAGATAATAAATTGTCCTTGGAGAATATTGTATTTTATTTTAAAAAGATGAAGAATTCTTCAGGTGATGAGAACTCTCTGACCTGGGGAAAAATAAAAACTGTGTTTACATTTCTAGTAATGAACTATCAGACTTAACTCTTGGTTAATATAAAACCCAAGATGAACTTAGGCTTATCAATTTGTTTTTGATGTTTATTTTGATTGAAGCATCACATTTGAAATCCAATTGTAAGCAGCACTTCTAATCAAAGCACTTTTTAGGTGTGACAAACACATTTGAACAAAATGGTACCTATGCGTTATTTGATGAAATATTATTTTGCTAGGAATTAACACTGTAATTCTGTTTCACGGTTTATTGAGTTTCACAGTGAGTTGAGTTTTTACATATCTTGCAATTTCTCTCATCCTAGAATGGATTTTGAGTTTAGTAGCTGGTTTCATTTAGTCTTGTTTATAGGCCTACTACTATAGCTTCTAAGTGCTTCTCAAATCATGTTCCTTTTTATGTCTATCAAACTACATTTCCACATAAATGAAAACTTTTAAGTTGCTGGAATTCTTTGCCTCTTTATAGTCAGCCTGCTGGTTAACCTAATCAGGAACACTATGTCCCAGAGTTGGTCTACCAAAATGTAGGTAGTTTATCTGGAAATTTTTTTTCTCTATGAAGAAATACCAAGCCTGTTCACACTTAAAATTTATTTGTATCCTTTTGTCCTTCTCTCATGTGGTTGGAAGCAATGACCCTCCTTTTTACTAAGCATCATGTCTTTGAATACCCTTGTTCTGGCTTCTTCGTGAGCTTTGTTCCATCATTTACCCCTTGAGTCCTATATCTTCAGGCTCTCCCTAAAAATATACAGACCTTAATTTCTTTCCCATCCTGACTTCCAGAACATCCTGGTACTCCTGGACCTTTCTCAGTTTCCTTTGCAAATATCTCTTCTTCCACTCACTTCTTAAATATTGGCATGCTTTGCTGTCTGACTTATTTTCTCTATGCGTTCCCTCTGGCTGGCATCTGAACCCAGGCTTCAGCTACCACTTCTGTGCTGATGACCCTCAAATGTGTATCTCCAGCCTGTCCTATGTCTTAAGGCCCATATATTAGACTGCCCACTGGACATCACTTGGATGTTCCACAAACTTCTTAAAATCAAGATGTCCAGAACTGAATTCCCGCTGATCACAAACCTGTTCCTCTTCCTGTGTTTCCTGTCTTGGTGAATGAAGACAACTGCATAGTTACCCAAGCCCAGCAGTCATCTTAAAATCGTCCCTTTCCCACATCCCCAGTCCTGCATCCAGTTGGCCACAAAGTTGAGTGGAATCTACCTCCTTTATACCCATGGAACCTGGCTTCTTTTCTCTGTCCTCACTACCAGTGCCTTGTTCTAAACCTTCCTTGCTTCCTGCTTAGCTTTCTGTCATGGTATTCTAACTGGCTGCTCTGCCTTTATTCTTGCCCCACCTTAAATCCATTGGCCACACCATGCCTGAGTGATCTTTGTAAAATGTTTTATTCAAATCCCTTACTGTGTAACCATAATTTTAAGGATAAACCGTAAACTCCTTAGCTTTGCACAAAGGGTCCTGCCTCTTCAGCCTCATTCTTCACTACAGCCCATCCTACCAACCTACTTGTCCTACCTTAAATACACCATTCTCTTTATGTTTCTGTTTTGAGATGTTTTTCTCCTTTTTTCCACTTACCTAAATCTTTCACATCCTTCAAAATTCAACTAACATGACATCTTAGAGAAAGTCTTCCTTGGGCAAGCTTAGTCAGAGCCAGGTGCCTTTTCGCTGTGCTCCTAGGTGGATCTGAACACTTACCACCTTGCATAGGGTGTTTAATCCTTTTTGGAATAAAGACAGGTCCACATACACATGCACAAACTTACGAACACATAAACAAATAAGCACACCTTATGGTATTGCAATTTTCTTTTATTTGTCTGCTTTCCTAACTAGAGTGTAAATTTCTTGAGTGCACGCACTCTATCTTTTACCTCCAAACCCATCCCTGTACCTCACACACAAAGGCACTGAACAAATATTTACTAAATTAATAAATATTTATTATGCACTGATTTATGGAATATACCTTTATTCCTTCATGCAAATGCACTCAAAATGCATTTGAAAAGTGAAAGTCAGAATGCTATGATTTTGCTAAAAAAAAAAAAAAAACAAACCCGTTGCCATGGAGTCAGTTCCGACTTACGATTTTGCTAAGGGACACCCAACTTGCAACTAGGTAGATCCTAGCACTAGGCGGAGCAGTAGAGAAGCACAGAATCCTGTTTTACTGGGAGACTGGGTTGCACAGTCGAGAAACAGCAGCACTCTGGTTATTGGAGAAGCAGAAGGGCAAGACTTAGCTGAGGTAGGACCAGGAAAAGTAGACTTGGTCTAGAACTCGGAGAAGATTTTTCAGGCAGCTGGATGTTCCAAATTAGACACTGTTGTTGTTGTTAGGTGCCATTGAGTTGGTTCCAACTCATAGTGAACCTACGTACAACAAAATGAAACACTGCCCGGTTTTGTGCCACTCTCACAATCGTTGCTATGTTTGAACCCATTGTTGCAGCCACTGTGTCAAGCCATCTCGTTGAGGGGCTCCCTTTTCTTCGCTGACCCTCTACTTTACCAAGCATGATGTCCTTCTTCAGGGACTGATCCCTCCTGATAAAATGTCTAAAGTACGTGAGACAAAATCTTGCTATCCTAGCTTCTCAGGAGCCTTCTGGCTGTACTTCTTCCAAGACAGACTTGTTCATTCTTCTGGCAGTCCATGGTCTATTCAATAATCTTCTCGCCAACGCCATAATCAAAGGTATCAATTCTTCTTCAGTCTTCCTCATTCATTGTCCAGCTCTCACATCCATATGAGATGATTGAAAACACCATGGCTTGGGTTAGGCGCACCTTAGTCCTTAAAGTGACATCTTTGCTTTTTAACACTTCACAGAGGTCTTTTGCAGCAGATTTGCCCAAAGCAATGCGTCCTTTGGTTTCTTGATTGCTGCTTCCTTGGGTGTTGATTGTGGATCCAAGTAAAATGAAATCATTGACAACTTCAATCTTTTCTCCATTTATCATGAGGTTTCTTATTGGTCCAGTTGTGAGAATTTTTGTTTTCTTTATGTTGAAGTGTAACCCATACTGAAGGCTATAGTCTTTGATCTTCATCAGTAAGTGCTTCAAGTCCTCTTCACTTTCAGCAAGCAAGGTTGTGTCTTCTGCATATTGCAGGTTGTTAATGAGTGTTCCTCCAATCCTGATGCCATGTTATTCTTCATATACTCCAGTTTCTCAGATTATTTACTCAGTATACAGGTTGAATAAGTATGATGAAACGATACAACCCTGATGCACACCTTTCTTGACTTTAAACAGCGCAGTATCCCTTTGTTCTGTTTGAACGACTGCCTCTTGGTCTATATACAGGTTCCTTATGAGCACAATTAAGTGCTTTTGGCAATGTTGTCCATACTTTGTTATGATCCACACAGTCAAATGCCTTTGCATAGTCAATAAAACACAAGTAAACATCTTTCTCGTGTTCTCCGGCAAAAAACAAAACAAAACATGTAACACAGTCATTATCCATTTGTTGAAACATCTCAGTTGATATTCCATCAATTCCTGGAGTCCTGTTTTTTGGCAATGCCTTCAGTGCAGCTTGGACTTCTTCCTTCAGTACCATCGTTCCTGATCATATGCTACCTCCTGAGATGGTCGAACGACTACCATTCTTTTTGGTATAGTGACTCTGTGTATTCCTCCCATCTTCTTTTGATGCTTCCTGTGTCATTTAATATTTTCCCTGTAGAATCCTTCAGTATTGCAACTCGAGGCTTGAATTTTTGAAACGGACACTGGAGTCACTGAAATAATAGAATTTGGTTTATTGCTGTTGCTGTGACCTCATTTGCCCTGCCCCATCCCTCAGCAGGTGAGGCATGGGGAAATTTAGTCACACATTTTTCTAAAAGTGATTTCATTGTTGTTGTTAGTTGCCATTGTCTCCCCTCATTTCAATTATACCTGTTCTTTGACTGCATTCAGACCTTCTATTCATTTGATCCCACATTGCTCCTGAGTCCATTGGCTTTAACCTTCCCTCACATCCCACCAAACCTAGCTTGGCCACCAGACGACCCTCAACTACCTTGAACCACCATCCATCTAAAAAGCCATGCAGTGAAACCTAAGCCTGGATCAAACCCATAATCTACCTCCAACTTGCAGCCTTATTTTCTCCACTTCACTTCATATACCCAGTCTCTAGCCACTCACATGTAGCATGTCTGTGGAGTCTTCCCCACTAATTCTGTCCTGCAAACCTACCATTTTCCTGCCTCTACTCCTGCCCATTCCCTTTATTCCCCATTTACTACCCTTTCTCTAAATAATTTTGGATATTAAATCATTTGACTAAATTTAAGGTGATCTGTATATAGCTTCCTGTATGCAGTAATTAGAAGATGAGCAAAGCACTTTCCCCCTCTGGAACATAAGTGAGGTGTGGGAGCAGCTGTTCGCCAGACATCACTGAAACCATCAGTGAAAGCCAATTGCTGTAAACCACAGAACAGAAAAGAAGATGGCATCGCTGACGCTTAGTCTGATAGAAAATTACTACTCAGAAGGCGTGAATATCTTCATCTTTAAATCTAATTTTTTGCAACTAGAACGTAAGCTTCTTGAAGTAAGGGATAAGACCTAGCATGGTGCTAGTGAAGAGCACGCACTCAATAAATGTTTGGTGAGTGAAGGATTATAAAAGTTAGTTAGTTTTCTCACACGTAAAAATTTCTTTCTTAAGATATATGCATCTTTAAAACAAAAAAACCAAAAAACCAGTTGCTGTTGAGTCAATTCTGACTCATGGCAACCACATACGTGTCAGAGTAGAACTGTGCTCCCACAGGGTTTTCAGTGGTTGAGTTTTTAGAAGTACCATATTTTTTGCAAATAACATGCCCACGTAAATAATGTGCCCATGCATATAATGTGCACAAGGGGGTTGCGTGGTTGCCAAAAAAGTGTATAACACTCTCATTATTTGTGTAAAAATACAGTAGATCCCCAGGCCTTTCTTCTAAGGCATCGTTCGGTAGATTTGAACCAACAACTTTTGAGTTAGCAGCTAAGGACATTAACCATTTCCACCACCCAGGGACTCTTACGTATATATAAATATATTCACGTATGCATCTATACACATAAGTATCTATATACTTACGCATACATATATTTAAATTTGAAGTTCAAATTTTATTTGTATCACAGAAAAACACTTAGAGGTATGTACACATGATGTTTGGACCTGAACTGTAAACTGGAAAATTAACATTTGACATTTGGATCAAGTATGAAAAAGTTGGCTTTATGTGCTATCAAAGCTCAGCTCTGGGTACTTGTCATCTTGCTTCAAAGAAAATCTCCTTTTGGATGGCTAAGAGAAAAAAATGAAAAACTTAACAAAAGTAAGACCAATCCATTAAAAAATTTTGTTTGGGTTGAATGTGAATCTACCTCTTTTAACCTTACTGATACTCATTCAATTTTTACCTTTAAAACTTTTAACAGCTTAACCCTTAAACTTTTATTCCAAATGCAGAAAGTATATAAAATAGGTCAGTATTAATTTTTAAAATGTCAGTTCACCTTAGTAGAAGAAAAAAGCAATTGACGTGCTCCAGTAATAACTTGCACTTGTTTTTAACTTGTTGTATTAAAGCTTGCAATTCTATTTAACTGGCATGTAATTTAATTGCCCCATTCCATTGCTGTCCTGTTGCCATCGATTCCAACTCATAGGGACCCTGTTGGACAGAGTAGAATTGCCCCATCTGGTTTCCAAGGCTGTAATCTTTACAGAAGCAGACTGCCACATCTTGCTCCAGTGGAGTGGCTGGTGGGTTCAAACCACAAACTTTTGGTTAGCAACCGAGCTCTTAACCACTGTGCCACCAGGTTTTTTAATTACCGCATAAGTTATTTAATTTTATACTATAAATGGAAAATGTTGTTTACAGGCAATCTTCTCTCTTTTGTTAAAATATAGAATACTAAATCTTCCTCAATCTTATGTTTATATGTAATTTCTTCAAGTTGATTATTTGCATTGTGTGAGTGGGTTATATCCATATTAAGCTTTTTTTTCTTTTATAATCGTGTGTCTGTGCGTGTGTGTGTGTGTGTGTGTGTATGTTAGTGTTTGTATTTCTTGGTGTATTTTGGCAACTAGAGAGCCAAAATTTAATCGACTTTATTAATAAGAGCAAAGGCATTGTTCTACAGGTAGATTATACAGTAGTGACAAAGTCTTTGGTTTCATAGAACTTGGATCTTAGTGGAGAGTGACTGAAGATAAACAAATAGACAGGTTAAGTGTGTGGTATGTTGAGTGATGATAAGTGCTATACAGAGAAATAAAGCAGAGGAAGGGGGAAAGAGCATGTTGAGCACCGTTGCTGTTTCATTTAGGGTGATGAGGGAAGCCTGACCACGAAAGTGACAGCTGAACAAGAGACCTAGAGAAGTGGTAGAGTCAGTCGTGCAGCTATCTGAAGCAAGAGCTTTTAAGGCAGAAGAATGTTATTGTTAGTAGCTGCCTGAGTAGTCCCCCAACTCATGGCAACCCCCGACTCATGGTGACCCCATGCACAGCAGAACAACTCTCTACCTGGTCCTGTGCCATCCCCATGATTGGTTGCAGATCGACTGTTGTGATTCATAAGGTTTTCACTGGTTTATTTTCAGAAGTAGACCACCAGATCTTTCTTTCTAGTCTGTCTTAGTCTAGAAGCTCTTTTGAAAACTGTGAAGCATCATAGCAGCATGTAAGCCTTCACTGACAGATGATAGCAAGCACAAAAGCCCTGAGGAAGGAACATGCTTGGTGTGTTTCAGGAACAGCAAGTAGCTCGCGTGACTGGAGTGGAATAAGGGAAAGGAAGAGTAGCAGTGGAAAATTACTTCAGTGAGGTAGCAGGCCGACTCGAAGAAGGCTTGGATAGATGCTGAGATCCAAACACTGACAATCCACTCATCCACCACTGGCACAAGCCAGAGGAGGCTATTGAACAAATGCATGATCTGAGTTCAGTTTTAACAAGACCACTCTGGCTGCTATTTAGAGATTAGACAATGGAAGGCCAGCTAGGAGGCCATTGCGATAACCCAGCGAGAGATGAAGGTGTTTTGGTTTATTCTTGTGTTAGAAGAAACACTGTAACTTAGTTTAACCCACTCATTGTACTGATGTTATTCAATCATTTAAAAAGCATAGGTTAATGTCTTGCCAAAGACCACAGAGTAAACACAGTAAACAAAATATGCTGTCTCTAAATCTTGAGGGAATATACCTGAGTGAGCTTATTCAAAACTGACTAAATATGTCAGTAAAACTGATAGTGAAATTTTTATGTTCACATAAATCAAAGCTTAATTTAAAAAAATTATCTTCCCGATTATGGTTATATACACGGAAAAATTTAAATAAATGTAAAGTAGTTGCCGATTTTTTAACACCAAAAGAGAGATTAGTTGATTAGTTTATTCCTTATTTTGAATTCACTTGGCTTCATGTAAAGCATGTCAAAACTTGTGGGAAGAAGGCTAGTTACAGACAATTAACCCCTCACAGGCCTGATATGGGACGAAAACACCTTGCACACTTGGCAGTATTGCTTATTTATATGACCCTCATGGATGCTTATTATCCTGTAGATCAGGATGTGCTCATCATTTTGATGAAGAAATCAAGATTATGTAGCAAGAGCTGACGCTTATAAAAAATTTGCTTTTATACTGTTTTTTCCCAGTTATTGAAATTCATTTAGATTGATGTGAAATTTCAAAATATGAATAAAGTCTACCTGGTGGTATTTACATTAGCCTCTGTTCTAGCTATTAAGCAGATGATTAAAAAATAGACTTTATAATAAATATTTTTATTTTTATGATCAATTTTTTTTGTGAGGAAATATAACTTACTTGCCTGTTTTATGGGATACATATTCTCAGGTGATGGTTCACATTTTAGCTGGCAACAGTAAGTCACTTTATATTTGAATTTTTATTATCCTTTGTGCTACTTTTTAATATACTGTGTAGTATTTGGTACATACTTTGAGGAAAAAATGCTGTCTGTAATGATTATTCTTTGTGGAACCACATAATAAGAGAAGTAATTTTTAAAAATTCACGTCTTTTGTGTATAGTACCACTCCCCAAAAATATATATATATAAATATATATATAAAACCAAACCCATTGCCTTTGAGTCAATTCCAACTCATAGCAACCCTATAGGACAGAGTAGAACTGCCCCGTAGAGTTTCCAAGGAGCGCCTGGTAGATTCGAACTGCCAACCTCTTGGTTAGCAGCAGTAGTACTTAACTACTATGCCACCAGGGTTTCCATATGTGTATATATATATATATATATATATAGAGAGAGAGAGAGAGAGAGAGAGAGGGTAATTCAACAGTGACCTAATTTCTTTCTTCTTCTTCTTTTTTTTTTTTAGTTTTTATAAGTTTCGTTTTAATGTGCCTGATTAGGTGATACTACATTATTAGGTAGTGTGACATCACAACGTCATGATAAATGAAGAAGAAATTGAAGTTCAAGGATTTCATTTTACTTGGATCAATAATCCATGTCCATAGAAGCAGCAGTCAAGAAATCAAATGACATAGTGCATTGAATGAATCTGCTGCAAAAGATCTCTTTAAAGTGTTAAAAACCAAAGATGCCACTTGGATGACAAAGGTATGCCTGACCCAAGCCACAGTCTTTTCAATTGCTTCATAGGCATGTGAAAGCTGGACAATGAAAACAGAAGACAGAAGAATTGATGCGTTTGAACTGTGGTGTTGGTGATATCGAATACACTGTGGACTGCCGGAAGAATGAACAAATCAGTCTTAGAAGAAATGCAACCAGAACGCTCCTTAGAAGCAAGGATGGCGAGACTTCCACTGGCTTACTTTGGACATGTCATCAGGAAAGACCAATCACTAGAAAAGGACACCATGGTTGGTGACATGGAGGGTCTGAGAAAGCAAAGGAGTTCCTCAGTAAGATGGAGTGACGCAATGGCCAAAACAGTGGACTCAAACATACCAATTATCATGAAGTTGGTGCAGGCCCAGGCAACGTTTTGTTCTGTTATACAGAAGGTCCCTGTGAGTCGGAGTCAACTCGATGGCACCTAATAACAACAGCAGTGTGATTAAAGCACAAGGTTAGGCTTTGGTTAAAGCTGTAAGCTTATGTTTATAGATAGATAGATAGATAGATATAGATATAAAAAGACCTGATTTCAATGATCTATTCTCACTATTATCACAGGTCAAATATGTTTAATAAAGAAGAGATTTTTAAAAATGTTTGTTGCTAGAATACTTCTTCACACTTCATGGATTGAAACATTTATTAAAATGGATGTGGCATATGTATGTCGTTGTTTTGGGCGTTGTTTATTCTGATTCATAGCGACCCCATGTCACAGAGTAGAACTGCCTCATTGGGTTTTCTTGGCTGTAATCTTTATGGAAGAAGATGGCCAGGTCTTTCTTCTGCGGAGCCCCTGGGTGGATGCAAACCTCCAACCTTTCGGTTAACAGCTAAGTGTTCAAGTATTGTACCACCAGGGCTCCTTGGCACATATATACTAGACTACTTATTCCTGAAAGACAAGGGATTTATATGTTTAATATTTGCATCTTTCACGGTAGCTTGTACATACACTCTGTAAATATTTGTTGAAAATGAATATAAATGCATGCCCTTGTCTGATACTCAACTGGCAAAATGTTTTCCTTAGAGTTGACAGCAACGGAAGTCATGGCCTCTCTTTCATTATATTTAATTTCTCAATTTATAATTATAACTCTTCATTAAACAACTTTAAACCTTCCTTTGAAAAACATTTACAGTGACCCAAATTTCCCAAAGACCTTCAGTGTGTTTTTTGTTGCGGAACTCAAGCACTATTGATACAAATTGGTGTCTCTGTGCCAGTGTTTCCAAAATGCACTCATTAAATGTTGTTTTCAGGTGAGATCAATTTTTTTTTTTAAAGTCTCCAGATTTAGTTTGTAAAATTATGTGCTTGAATTTGTGAAGCAATTATGCTCTCATATGATGAGAACTATTTTAATTCTTTCTTAAGACCGTGCAAAGAAAAGGAAGATACCTACATTAAAAGGCTTTGTTTCAGGAAAATAAATGTTCCTTTTACCTATAACCATGAAAGCATAAAATATGTTTTAAAATCCTTCTTCTTTCTCACAGTCCACATCCAAATATCCTCTAATATTGGCTGATTCTTTCCTAAAAAAAACAGAAGAAAAACAAAACAAACAAACCTCTCCTCTGCACATCCCCATGTTAACTGCCCTAATTCAGGCTCTCACTTCTCCAGAGCTCTCTCAGCAGATGTCTACTTTGGTTTCCTGACCTTAGTCTCCCTCCCTCCACACTGCATCCAGGGTTATTTTTCTGTTTTGGAAATCTGCTCCTATCAGTGTCTTGCTTACATCTGCCAATGGTTCACTGTAGCCTAGAGTATGGTACCTACCTAGACTTGTTAGTGGAGCTTTCAAAGCCCTTCTTAATGGGATCCCGCCCTATCTCTTTCGCTTCATCTCTCTTCCTGCGCTCTGCTCTCCAGCAGGACTGAATAATTTCTGGTCAGTAAGCACATACTCTCTGGCTCTCAGCTGGTGCACATGCTCTTCCTTTTGTTGCGAATGTGCAGCATGAGCCACCTTCCTCCTGGCTTTCCTTGCAAAACCTAGGTATCCTTCAAAACTTCGGTATCACCTCCTCTGTGCGGCCATCCCTGATCCGTGAGAGTAAGTCATCTCTGTGGGCTCCTCATCTTATGGGTTGTTGTTGTTAGTTGCCATCAAGTCAATTCCAACTCATGGCGACCCCACATGTGCAGAGTAGGGTTTTCAAGGCTGTGACCTTTCGGAAGCAAATCGCCAGGACTGTCTTCTGAGGTACCTCTGGATGGATCTGAGCTGCCAACCTTTCGTCTAGTAGTGGAGAGCTGAACCATTTATACCACCCAGGGGCTCCATCTTAGGCATACTCAACCTCAGTTACGGCCCTGGCATACTTGATTGTAATCGCTCTATAGCTATGTAGCTATAGTTCTTCCCTAGCAGGCTGTGAGATTCTTGAATGTAAAGATCACTTCTTTTTCTATCAGTACTTCCAGTGCTTGTCACAGAACCTGGAAAATACCAGGTATTCACAAAACAGGTTTGTTGGAATAAAATCTGTCCAAGAAACCATTGTCTGAATTTTTTTGTTGCTGTTGACAAAATGCAGTTTTTTTCCTTACCAGAAGGTGTCGCGCTAGCTCTGTTTTTAGCACATTTTTGGCTTTTCAGCTTTGCTGTAACATATTAATTGGGCTGTTATGGGAAGGAGATGATAATTTAGGCACTGTTTACAGAATAAAACTGATTTAACCTTCAGTTTTTCTGTGAACATTTTTTTTTTTCAAAGTTAGTGTTCCAACTGAAATTGCCAAAGTAAAAGAAAGGCTTGGAATTTAAAAAACAATTAGAGTGAAATAAAAATTCAAGATAAGGCATCAAGTTAAGAACACAGGAAAAATGTGAGGCACAAAATCAACACCTCAGAATGCTAATGGCACAATAATAGCTATAGCCACACAACTGTATCTTTCCATCTCACTAGCAAAACGTAAATTGTGTTTGATATTGGAGCAAGAGCCCGCAAAGGAAAAACAAGGCCCAGAAAGAAATGAGCTCTGTTTGCAGGGATTCCTTAGCTCTGAAGGGCCCCAGATCCTGCATAAGAGCTTTTAATCACGGACCTATTAACATTAGACGTATAAAACTTTTCAAACTGAGAACCTGGGGAAATAGAGAAACAAACAGAAAAAAAACAAAACAAAAACAAGATAAGGAAATCTCAAGAGATGATAAATGATCCTTGAAGGTACTGAAGGCATATAAAACCAAAACTCGTTGCCGTTGAGTCGATTCTGACCTATAGGGTCTCTGTGAGTTGGAATCAACTCAACAGCAATGAGTTTTGGTTTTTATATGCCTTCAATACCTTCAAGGATCATTTATTGTCTCTTGGGGTTTGAAGATAATTTTTAAAATAAGTCAGAATGTGATCTGGTACACATTACTGAATACTTGCAGCTCTGAATCGTAGAGAGGAAAGAGAGTCCTGGAATCAGAAGTTATGGGTTACGGATTCTACCATATATTAGCTGTGTGTCCTAGGCTATATATAGAGAGTTGACCACTCAGATTTTCCTTATTTTCAAATATAAAATAAAGCCCATCCCCAAAGGGTGTTGTGAGGATCAAATAAGATAATGCATGTAAACATGCTTCATGTTCTTGAAAGTACTATATTAACACAAAGTAGTATTAGTGGAAGTAAAAGAGGGTATCATCTACTGAGCATCTATCATGTGGCAGGTGCACGGCTGGCGCTTTATGTAGGGACACTGCCTAGGATCTCCCTGTGGGAGAGATTCTCTCCAAGGTCCCCTAGTCAATGAGTTGCAACCACAGTACCCTCCTCCCCTAACCTCTCTCTTTCTTGGCCCAGTCACTATGTTCCAATAAATACCTCTCAGATATGGATATGATAGATATTACTGGCCAGCCCTAAACACTGGATGGTCTCCATGATGGCTGGGCTTTATCAGAACGAGTAGCTTTTTTCTTTCAGCTGCCTTGTGGTAGCACTGCATTAGAATTAATGTTTCTAGGAAGCTCTGGATATATTTTCCAACAAATTCCTGGTGGAAGCTTTCTTTAAGGAAAAAAAATATTTAAAAGAATTTATTATCAGATCAAGATCACACATCTCTTGCGCCTTTTCACATAGATAAGTGAATAGACAAGACTTTATTTTTTTATTCAAAGGCTTCTTCTATTCCAGGGTAAAACAAGTCTTGGAAGATGACACCTTGGGACAACAGGAATGACCTTGTCCTAGGCATGCTCTCAATAAATGCCTATTGAATAAATTAAGATTAGTCCCTATACCCAGAAATACTAGCAATCTATATTTCTAAAGTTATTGATTTCAATACATGCATAAAATTATAAGTTGTTTAGTGGTTTGTGATTTCCATTCCAGAAATAATTGACTTGGGCAGGCAAAATATGTTGTTTTGGATATACATACTTTTGGATGCATTGGTGTAAAGAGTGTTATTATTCTAATGAACTTCACATGGACTGGGTTTTAAAAAAAGTGGTGCAGAAAGCGAACCCTACAACAGTACAGAGCATATCCTTAATTCCATTCTAACATTCTCTCCTTTTATTTGTGTTTGACTTTTATGTAGCTTATACTTGAGGTGTTTGCTTTTAGAAGAAACCAAATAGTGCAGGAAATTAAAATGTTCACCTTAAAAAAATTTGCAGAACAGTATCACACAAATGCTGTTAGGATTTTAGCAATCTGTGCAATGGATTATAGCTTTTACTTCCATAGATTTTCTTGTGCACTTCTGCAAAACTTCATTATTTCCATGACTGTTGAACTGAAGCTGTTTGCAATTACTAAAAAGGCAGGTCAAATATTCTGTCAATTGCTGATTAGTAGCTCTATTCCTTGACAAGTTTACCAGGGCTGCTATGTGATGTTCTGTACAGACTGGAATTAACGTTGTTGCAGAAGGTAATGGTAATGAACTAAATTTCACATCCACCAAGGATACTGGACAGCAGGGCAGTCTTGCACTTTGGTCTTTATCTGTAATCAGATGCTCTATCACCACAAATCCTGTCTGTCAAGCTCCCCCAAATAAGCTGGATTTATTAATATGGGTTGTTACTTCTTGTTACGATAATGAGCTCTGCTACTGGTGGCTGCTCAAAGAACCACAGAAAAGCAAAGCAGAGGACCTGTCATTAGATAGCAGACTACACAGGCAGTGGGAATTGGATATGGCTTTTAACTCCATGCCATTGATGGTAATTTTTGGTTGCTTGCCTGATTTGCCTGGGGCAACTAAAAACACCACCTTATTCAGGCTAATTGTCAGCCTGTGCAGTGGTGCCAAATTTCAGAAATGATTGACAACTGGATACATATCCTCAGGTGTATGAACTTCCAGTTCATAGTCATTAGCACTCAGTCACTCAGGGTTGGTCTGCCCCAAAGACATTAGTGGAGGCGAGCGAGCTGCTGAGCCCAAAGGGCTCTGGGGAGGAGAAGCAGCAGATTCTCAGCCAGGTGTTCACAATCCTTGTTGCATCATTGATCATCCCTGCAAAGAAAAAGCTAGATGGCTTAGCACCTATTGATGACCTTGTGTGACACCCATTTGTGTGTGGAGATGGCTCAGGCTGAACACCATCTGTCCTGTGCTGGCCGACCATTTAGTCATGTGGCTGCCATTTCATGATGATGGATTTCTCTGAATAGCTGAGTGTGTAGAGCATTTGCAAAGTCATTAAAAACAACGTATAAGCCCTGATGTGACTCATAGTATTTCTTCTCAGTCTAGAAAATTCTAAAGATTGTATCTCTGTGACTTGTCTAAAAACATCCTCTAATTTTTGGGAATACAGTATTATAAAATAGACTATTATAATATCCATGTGTCACCTCTACACCATACATCACCTCTACAACATAACCACGTGCCAAACTCCGTTCTTTTTCCATTTTTTTTTTTTAAACACATTCCCCACACGGTGCAACAGAATTATTCTGTGCCTATCACTTTTTTGGTGCTTCTAGTTATTTGTTGTGCAATCAAACTTGCATCAAAATTAAAATCCATAGGAATAAGCTGTCCTAGGTTACCTTTAAAAACAGAGATGATGTTAAATGTGCTATCAACGTTATCCACTGCAGGGTTACATCTTAGTGGGGGAGGACATCTAAATTATACAGCAAATATGACTTTCCCCCAGACTATGGAAAAAATGGAGCCTTGGTGGTACAGTGGTTAAGAGCTTATGGCTGTTAAAAGGTCGGCAGTTCAAATCCACCGGCTGATCCTGGGAAACCCTATGGGGCCACTCTACTCTCCTACTGGGCAACTATGAGTCGGAATCAACTCGATGGCAATGGGTTTAGTTTTTAGTTTTTTAAGGAAAAAATATCCAAGGAATGAAAACATTCAAGAGTCTTCCCCTAGTGGTCATCCCCAATTTCTAACTTCGCTACACTGTTCGTAGGTTTCTATTCCTTCCCAAGAATGTCTTCCTCTTTAAACTTGGCCTTGAGAACTTTACTTACCCTTTGGGGAAAATCTACTCGCTACCTACAAGGGCTTGTGTTGCCCAAGGACCCAATGCCCATCTCAAGTCTGAGTTATTCAGTGTATAGATCACTCAGGAGCTCCAGTGGGACAATGCAGAGCAGCTTCCAGCCCTTCAAATCCTACAGAACAATCTCATTTGGGAGGCGTCACCCTAATCAAGCCTTCCTAAGACCTTCCCACCAGTGTAGCTGTTTATTAAAAAAAAAAAAAAAAAAGCCATTGAGTTGATTTGGACTCATGACAACTCCATGTGTATCCCATTGAGTTGATTTGGACTCATGACAACTCCATGTGTATCAGAGTAAAACTGTGCTCCATAGCGTTTTCAATGACTGATATTTTGAAAGTAGATCACCAGGATTTTCTTCCAAGGCACCTCTGTATGGACTTGAAACTCCAACCTTTTGGTTGGCAGCACGTTAACCGTTCTCACCACCCGGGACTCTATTTCTGTTTGTACTTTTCCTTATTCTTCCAGTTGTCCAGTACATTATCTCTTGACTCATGGAGACATAAATGCATGCATGTGCTTTGCATCCAAACTTTTCTCCAAGTCAAGCCTTCCTTCTCAAAGACAGTAGAGTTCTCATCTGCAGTCATAAATTAGAAGCCTGTGGACACAATTTTAACCAAAGACTTTTTTTGTGTGGTCTACAGATTGTTCTAAAAATTAGAGAATTTCAGCAAAAAACATCTGGCTCTTCAGCTTCTTTGGAAAAAGCAGAAGATGTGTCAATACTGGGCCTACATTTCCAGAGGAAAACAAACAGCTGAGCCCAGGAGCAGCCACCCTTTCGACAGGCCACACACTCACCGGTCTGCTACAGGCAGGGCTGGATTACCCAATAAGCAAGGTACGCATGGGTCCAATTGTGCCTTCCCACCAATCCACAGTGCAAAATTTCACCTGTCCCCTGCCACAGCACAGATGTGGTGAAACCCATGTGAAATTGCTCACCACAGATTAACAAGTAAACACAATTAAGCCCGTGTGTACCTTTCTCAGTGCACGCAGGTGCATACCGTGCTTACTGGTTACTCTGTCCCTGGACGGGTTTCTCTTCCTCCTTTGGGTTTTTGACTCTGGTTGAAGACCATAAGAAGGGGGAAAAAGAAAATTCTAGATCAGACACCTCCGTCACAGTGGAGCTTTTAGAACTCATTAATATACAGAGAAGTGTTAGGTTCTTTGTTTATTTCCACTCCCACTCCCTTTTCAAATTGTGGTTTTTGGATCTTCCAGGAATAAAAAATAAAACAAGCCTTTATTAATCATATATGATCTGTATTGTTTTTGCTGGCTACATAAGACCTGGCAGATACTTTGAAATTTTCATATATAAGGGTTGAATCACACACCTTATTTAAGGCCTCAATCTTCTTCCAGGAGGAAGGTGAGGGATTTCCTTCTTCCAGGACTGGTGGAGGTTCATAGGGGATTATCGCCATCTCAATAAAAACCAGTTGCCATACAGTCAACTCTGACTCACGGCAATCCCATATGTGTCAGAGTAGAACTATGCTCCACAGGGTTTTCAGTGGCTGATTTTTCAGAAGTAGACTGCCAGGTCTTTCTTTCAAAGCATCTCTTGGTGGACTCAAATCTCCAACCTTCCGGTTAGTAGCTGAGTGTTTTAACCACTTGTACCACCCAGGGATTCCCACCATCTCTATACCATTATACAATCACAGAGCTTAGAGTTTCCTATAAGAAGCCCTATACATTCAATCTGTGTTAACTCTATACGAGGATCTCCTCCAGAACATTTCTTACTCCCCTTCTTGATCACTTCTACAGACAAAGAGCTCTTTACCATCAAATACTGCCCATTCCATTTTGGACACCTCATCTATAACATGGGTATGCAGTGTGCCCTGCCTCAGAGGGTTGTTGTGTTAGGGTTTTTAGTTGCTACTGTGTAGTTTTGATGTTGTTATGATTGCAAGGTTCTTCTTCTACTGAGCCAAAAATCATCTTGTAACTTCTAGTCATCTCCAATGGAGCTTATCAGTCTCTTCTCTGTTTTGCTCAAAATCCTGTCAAATATTTGAGGAAACAGATATTTCCATAAGGCTATTGTTTTTAGTTTAGACATCACCAGTTTTTTTTAATGGTTTCTCATATGAAATGATTTCCAAAGGGTTCAACAATTTTAATGGACTTACATTTGACATGGCATTTTTTAAATATACCTCTTATTCTGTGTGTTGGATGTAATATCCAGAAGTAAGTAAAACAGGCTGTTAAGACTTTTTCTATCTTTATTTCAGCAGAGATTCCAAAGGCAGAGAATAAAACAATAGATGCTGTTTTAGTTTCTTAGTGCTGCTATAACAGAAATACAAGTGTGTGGCTTTACAGAACAGAAATTCATTTTCTCACAATTTAGGGGACTAGAAGCTCACATTCAGAGCAATGGCTTTAGCGGAAGGCTTTCTCTCAGTCGGCTCTGGAGGAAAGAAGTCCTTGTCTCTTTAGCTTCTGCTTCCTGGTTCCTTGGAGATCTCCATGTAGCATTGGTCTTTCTCCATTTGTGCTTCCTTTCTTCTGTGCCTCATCTGCTCTTTTGTATCTCAGAAGTGATTGGTTTAAGACACACCCTACACTGATATGACCTCATTAACATAACAAAGGAAAGCCTATTCCCAAATGGGATTATACCCAGGACTATAGGAGTTAGGATATACAACACATATATTTTGGGGACACAGTTCAATCCATAACACCCTTGCCTCTGAATTTGGGAATGCAGTGACTGACATGTACGCCGAGCTATAACTCTGTCATGTGAGCACAGTATTCCAGATGTAATCAGACCAATGCAAAACACAGGGGCACATGTACATCTGAGAATGTAAGCTAGTGTCACAGTGATGTTTTCAGTTGTCATGTCACAAAATCGCCTTAGATTTCTTTTCCAAGCAAGCAAAACATCCAGGAATTTCTCACATGAATTGCTATTCTGCCAGATATCTTGATACTTTATATGGATGAATGATTTTTGAAGTCTGACTATGATACATCTTAGTGTGAATTCAGAATGTCTTAGTTTGTGTCTCATTTTGTCTACTTATTTGGTCAACCCACCCAATCACTCTGAGCCTCAATCTTCTCACCTGTACCATGAAGATAATAATACTTCCCACAAGGAATTGTGCGAATTAAATGAGATGATGTGTCTGTGGTTAGCAAAATGGAAGCATTAGATAAGTGCTGGTTCCTTTCTCCCTTCTTGATGACATCCTCAAGTCGCAGTTGTGTTCATTCTAAACACCCTGCAGGGGACAGTATAAGACAGAGGCTGAGAGCCATTGCTAAGGAGGTGCCCCCACTCACAAGAATGTGACTTTGGGCAAATTACTTCAATTCCCTGCTTCTCAGAACCTTTTTCTGTAAGGAGGGGCGGGAGGATAATAGTATCTGAGTGTATGATGAGACATGACATTTAAAGCATTAGCACACAGCATGCTCTCAGCAAAAAAAAAAAAAAAAATTTAAATTATTATTACCACTGCTGCTGCTGCTGCTATTATAGAAGAGTTTCTTACCTGCTTTGATGATAGGGCCTATAAACTGTTCTCCAGAATTCTGGACAAAGTGTCTCCTTGAAACACACTTAACCACTGTCCTTGCTCTGCTGGCAATCAAGCCTGAAAATAAGTAGCAGATTTCCAGCAGGGGGAGGTATAGGGAGGAATGGCCACAGAATTCCATTCTGACAGTCTTTCATTTCTTTTGACCACATTTCCTATAAAACCTTAGCTAATTCCTCTGAGATAGATCCTTTCCAAAATTAGTGTTATATGCTCCAAAGTGACTAGGTTACTTAGATTCTGTAGCTTTCAAATTAACCCCCCACCCCCGGGCCCCCCAGCTTTTCCTTTTATGGAATTAACTACAGAGGAGTCGCTCCCCTCATAGGTTCCTCTGTATTCACGTCCCTGCTGCTCCCTCTACTAACCCTGCATCACAGTGTTTGCCATCCTCCGCTGCTCACCAAGTATGTTTCCTGTTAGGCTGCTTCCCATTGCCTCTCTGAACTGTAAGGGGCAACCTGTGTTATCTAGAGTTAAATTGCAAGGAGATGGAAAAAGGTAAATTTAGATGTGTCCTGGCCAAAATTTGAGATTTGGGAAATGGTAGTGTTTAACAACAGCTTTATAACCAAGAACTCCTTGTGTAATTTTATTATTATCATGAACCTAATGTTTTAAAGAAAAACAGCATTTTCATTCAGTAATAATAATAAAAATAACAACAACAATAATAATATTTTCTTATGAGAAAGCTGGAATTCTTGGGTGGTACAAACGGTTAGTACGTTTGGCTGCTAACCAAAAGTTTAGAAGTTCGAGTCCATCCAGAGATGCCTTAGAAGAAAGACCCTGGCGATCCACTTCTGAAAAATCAGCCATTGAAAACCCTATGGGGCACAGTTTTACTCTGATACACATGGGATCACCATGACTTGAAATGGACTCAGCTGCAATGGTATGACTTATGAAAAAGCTAAACACACCACAAAAGTTTATCCATCATAAGCTCTGATAAAAAACAAACAAAACTGAGTTGGAAATGATGCAAAGGCAACTGGTTTTATCGTGATTGAGTTTGTGCCATCTTGCCCTCTGTAAACATATTATTTCTTCTAGACTTGTATTAATCCTGAGAATAGCTTGCAAATGTACATTATTACCTTAATAAACCCTTAACGATTAACAACGCCAGGTTGGGAATTGCTGACTATGACCTTAACTAGAATCATTAAAATCAACTCAGTTAATGAGAAAGATTCTGTATGTGTTGAAGAGTATTATGATTTAAAACTCTAAATAATTTATTCTCTTTTTATTTGTTCTTTAATGTTGTTTATCTTGATTACTAATGTATCATAAAATCTCACTTATTTGTAAAAAAGTAGCTACCTTCTTTTAAAGGAGGAGGCACGGTGGGAAAAGCAAGAGCTCTGGATCAGAAAGGTCTTGTTATTCTATTTACGATCTAATTAACCATAATTAGGCTAGTTAACCTTTCCAAGACTCAGTTTCATCATTGGTAAAAAGAGATCAACAATACCTACCTTATGAGATTGATGTGAGAATTAGAGACGATCATGTAAAGGAAAGACAGTGGCTGGTACAGCATAGGTGGGTAATAAATCATAGTTATTATTGTGAGGATGAGCAAGTTACCAATTTTTTAATGGTTACTATATGCTGACTCTCCTCATTTTATACGAAGTAAGCTGAAGCTTCAAGACTGTAACTTTCCCAAAGTGGCAGAGCTAATATATGGCTGTATTAATCACTATAGGTTAGTGATAACCAACAACCCTAAAACCTCAGTGGCTTTAAAGAGCAAAGGTTTGTTTTTCATTCATGTTCATGTCCGTCATAGGTTTATGTGGGCTCTGCTCCACATTCTCCTCACTTAGGAGGACAAGCTGAGGAAAGCGTTGCCATCTGGTATGTTGCTGATTGCTGTTGCCAGGGAAAGAAAGATGGAGAACCCTGCAAAAGCTCTTAAATGATTCTACCCAGTAGTAACACTCATCTTGTTCACACATACTTCATTGGCCAGAGCAAGTCACATGGCCATGCATAACTTCCAGGGAGGTGGAGATGTGCAATCCTCTCCTATAACACAAAATGGAGATGAGCCCAGTATTGGTGAATACTAACACCTTCCACAGTGACAAAATCAGACTCAAACTCAGGTTTCTGATTTATATATGGACTTTATAGGGGATATGAGGCATCATATGCATGAGAAAGCTGGACGATAAATAAGGAGGACTGAAGAAGAACTGAGGCCCTTGAATTATGGTGTTGGTGAAGAGTATTGAATATACCATGGAAAGCCAAAGAACAAACAAAACCGTCTTGGAAGAAGTACAGCCTGAATGCTCCTTAGAAGCAAGGATGGCAAGACTTCCTCCCATATTTTGGACATATTATCAGGAGGGATCAGTCCCTGGAGAAGAATATCATGCTTAGTAAAGTACAGGGTCAGAGAAAGAGAGGAAGACCCTGAAAGAGATGGATTGACACAGTGGCTACAACAATGGGCTCAAGCATCACGGTGATTGTGAGAATGGCACAGGACTAGGTAGCGTTTTTTTCTGTTGTACGTAGGGTCACTATGAGTCAGAACTGACTTGATGGCACCTAACAATGACAACAATACAGGGGAGCCAGAACCTCTCAACTCTTCTTGACTATTTTTTTTATAACACGGCCTCATTGGTACATCTGAAGAACAGTCTCAGAATTTCAGAATATCACATATGTGTATCTATGAGAGACTAAGTGCAAAGGCAAGGGGTCAAACAAAATGGAGGAGATTGGTGGGTTTTCAACTTTTTGTGATTATGGGTAACTGAAGCTGAGTATGTACCTTCTCTTTCAGACTTTGCCTCTTTGTTACTTGTTTGCCTTTTAAGTTAGTAAAGCTGTATATTCCCTCTCTTGACTCTCTTTCCCTGCTTGCTAAGTGCTTCTCCATACCCGAGCACAACTCAGTGTTAACCATTTTGCTTTTTTTCCCCATTGGCTTACAGCTTTAGGAAATAGCCTCAGTCCTGGATGTGACTATAGAATACATCTGAGGGACAAGCACTATGAAATTCTGTGCTTCCGATTCCAATGTTGTGGAACCTCAGCTCATCAAAGCACTTCTCCTGGGTCCCCACCTGACTGACCCTTTAGCTTAGGGATAAAATTCCCTGCAGTAACAGTTCTGCACAAGAGCAGAGAATAAAACCTGTGGTCAGGATTCCTCCTCTCACCCAGAATGTGGAATCTGATATGGCCTTTATTAAATGAGAGAAAAATTATTTAAAAAAGGAAACTTAGAGGAAGGAAGAAATCTCAGGATTCTGATCTTGGGTCAGCTGTGGGCCATCTTACAAAACTGTCTGTATCTCCAGGAATCACCTGTTTTTCTTTCGAAATGAAATTATAGAGCTTTAGGAGCTCATGGTGTCGTTGTTTTAATATGCCTGCCTACTGATTTATTCTCACTGATTTGGGTTTTCCTGCAGCTGACTGATAGATAATCCCTCTCTACAACTCCTAGTCCAGAATTATATTTTCTCCATTTGTATTTTCTTTGATGCTCATGCCATAACGTCCTTTAAGTTCTTGTCTTTTATTATAACAGTAAAATCTCATTAATTCAGAATTGTGGTCACTCTAACAGTAGCAAACTTTTTATTCTTTTCTTTTTTACCTTTGTGCCGTTAGGGAGAAAGGATTGGCTGAGCAACTATTAGTGAAAGAATGCTTATTGACAGAATGTTTAAGGACTGTGAGAAAAACGTCATAAATTCCTTTAAGGGATATGTTAATTACAAAAAATACGTTTATCTAGTCAGTATCTATTACTCAAAGACCCTATCAAGTACCTCCCCTCAAAAAAAAAAAAACTAAAAACAAAAACCCCTTCTGTCAAGTCGATTCCGACTCATGGCAACCCCATGTGTTTTAGAGTAGAACTACTCCCTAGTAGTTCTACTTCATAGTGCCAGAAGATGAGCCTCACAGGTTGGAAGGCACTCAAAATACCACTGGGGAAGAGCTGCGTCCTCAAAGTAGAGTCAACCTTAATGATGCAGATGGAGTAAAGCTTTCATGACCTTCATTTGCTGATATACAAGTTCAAACTGAAGAGGAAGAAAATTAAAACAAGTCAACAAGATTCAAACTATGACCTTGAGTGTATCCCACCTGAATTTAGAGACCATCTCAAGAATAGATTTATTAACATTAATGACTGAAGACCAGATGTGTTGTGGGATGACATCAAGGACATCATACATGAAGAAAGCAAAAGATCATTAAAAATACAGGAAAGAAATAAAAGACAAATATGGATGTCAGAACAGACTTTGAAACTTGCTCTTGAATGTACAGCAGTTCAAGCAAATGGAAGAAATGATGAAGTATAAAGAGCTGAATGGAACATTTCAAAGGGCAGCTCCAGAAGACAAAGTATTATAATGAAATGTGCAAAGACCTGGAGTTAGAAAATCAAAAAGGAAGAACCTGCTTGACATTTCTCAAGCTGAAAGAACTGAAAAAAAATTCAAGCCTTGAGTTGTGATATTGAAGGGTTCTATGGACAAAATATTGAACAATGCAGGAAGCATCAAAAGAAGATGGAGGGAATACGCAGAATCACTGTATCAAAAAGAATTGGTCAATGTTTATCCATTTCAGGAGGCAGCATATGATCAAGAACTGATGGTATTGAAGAAGTCCAAGCTGCACCGTACGCGTTGGCAAAAAACAAGTCTCCAGGAATTGATACTTAGATATTTCCACAAATGGATGCAGTGATGAAGGTGCTCACTCGTCTATGCCAAGAAATTTGGAAGACAACTACCTGACCAACTGACTAGAAGAGATCCATATATGTGCCCAGTCCAAAGAAAGGTGATCTAACAGAATACAGAAATTATTGAACAATATCATTAATATCACCCAAGTAAAATTTTGCTGAAGATCATTCAAAAGTGGTTGCAGCAGTATATTGACAGGGGACTGCCAGAAATTCAAGCCAGATTCAGACAAGGACGTGGAACAAGGGATATCATTGATGATGCCACATGGATCTTGGCTGAAATCAGAGACTATCAGAAAGATGTTTACCACTGTTTTATTGACTATGCAAAGGCATTTGACTGTGTGGATCATAATGAATTATGGATAAAACTGTGAAGAATGGGAATGCCAGAACACTTAATTGTGCTTATGAGGAATTTGTACATAGATCAAGAAGCAGTTGTTTGAACAGAACAAGGGGATATTGCATGATTTAAAAATCAGGAAACGTGTGTCAGGGTTATATCCTTTCACCATACTTATTCAATCTGTATGCTGAACAAATAATCCAAGAAGCTGGACTAGATGAAGAAGAACATGGCATCAGGATTGGAGGAAGACTCATTAACAACCTGTGTTATGCAGATGACACAACTAGCTTGCTGAAAGCAAAGAGGACTTGAAGCACTTACTGATGAATATCAAAGATTTACAGACTTCAGTATGGATTATTCCTCAACATAAAGACAACAAACATCTTCACAACTGGACCAATAAGCAACATCATGATAGACGGAGAAAAGATTGAAGTTGTCAAGGATTTCATTTTACTTGGCTCCACAAACAACATCCATGGAAGTAGCAGTCAAAAAATCAAATAGACATATAGACCAATGGAACAGAATCAAGAACCCACACATAAATCCATCCACCTATGGTCAGCTAATTTTGATAAAAGGTCAAGTTTCATTAAATGGGGGAAAAGACAGTCTTTTTAACAAACAGTGGTGGCAAAACTGGGTGTCCATCTGTAAAAAAATGAAACAGGACCATACCTCACACCATACACAAAAACTAACTCAAAATGGATCAAAGACCTAAATATAAAACCTATAAAGATAAAGACCATGGAAGAAAAAATAGGGACAATGCTATAGCCCTAATACCTGGCATAAATACAATAAAAACCATAAGTAACAATGCACAAATAACAGAAGATAAACTAGATAACTGGGAGCTCCTAAAAAAGACACGCAACAAAAGACTTCACCAAGAGAACAAAAAGAGGATCTATAGACTAGGCATAAATTTAGACAAAGGTCTAAACTCTAAAATCGATAGAATACTTCAACTCCTCAACAACAAAAAGACTTAAAATCCAATTAAAAAGTTGGGTGAAGGATATGAACAGACACTTCACCAAAGAAGTCATTCAGGTGCCTAACAGACACATGATGAAATGCTTGTGATCATTAGCCATTAGAGAAACGCAAATCAAAACGACAATGAGATACCATTTCACTCTGACATTACTGGCACTAATAAAAAAACAAAACAAAACAGAAAACAACAAACGTTGGAGGGGTTGTGGGGAAATTGGAACTCTTATGCACTGCTGGTGGGAATGTAAAATGGTACAACCACTGTGGAAAACAATATGGCGACTCCTTAAAGAGCTAGAAATAGAAATACCATATGATCCAGCAATCCCACCCCTAGGAATATACCCTAGAGAAATAAGAGATGTCACATAAATAGACATAGGCATAAACATGTTCATTGCAGAATTGTTCACAATAGCAAAAAGATGGAAAGAACCTAAATGCCACTCAACAGATGAATGGATAAACAAACTATGGTACATACACATAATGGAATACTACGCAATGATAAAGAACAATGATGAATCTTCAAAACATCTCATAACATGGATGAATCTGGAGGGCATTATGCTGAGTGAAATAAGTCAATCACAAAAGGACAAATACTGTATGAGACCACTATTATAAAAACCCAAGAAAAGGTTTACACACAGAAAAAAATAAAACAATCTTTGATGTTTAAGAGGGAGGGGAGGGAAGGGGAAGGGAAATCACTAACTAGATAGTAGCCAGGTGTTAACTTTGGTGAAGGGAAAGACAACACACAATATAGGGAAAGTCAGTACAACTTGACCAAGGCAAAGTCATAGAAGCTTCCTAGGCACATCCACACCTTGAGGGAGCAAGTTACTGGGACTGAGGGCTAGGGACCATGATCTTGGAGCACATCTAGGTTAATTGGCATAACATAGTTCATAAAGAAAATGTTCTACATCCTACTTTGGTAAGTAGCTTCTGGGGTCTTAAAAGCTTGCAAGTGGCTGTCTAAGATACATTTATTGGTCCCATCCTGTCCAGAGCAAAAGAGAAGGAAGAAAATCAAAGATACAAGGAAAATATTAGTCTAAAGAACTAATGGACCATGTGAATCACAGCCTCCACCAGCCTGAGTCTAGAAGAACTAGATGGTGCCCAGCTACCACCACTCTGACAGGGATCACTACAGATGGTCCTGGGCAAAGTGGGAGAAAAATGTAGAACAAAATTCAAATTCAAAAAAAAAAAAAAAAAAAAAAGACCAGACTTACTGGTCTGACAGAGACTGGTGGAATCTACAAGACTATGCCCCCCGACACCCTGCTAACTCAGAACTGAAGCCACTCTCAAAGTCTACCTTTCAGTCAAAGATTAGACAGGACTATAAAATAAACAGTAACACACATGAGGAATGTGGTTCTTAGTTCAATCAAGTATACAAGACCAAATGGGCAACACCTGCCCAAAAGTAAAGATGAGAAGGCAGGAAGGGACAGGAAAACTGGATGAAAAGACACGGGGAACCTGGGGTGGAAAGGATAAAGGAGAGAGTGCTGACACAATGCAGGAATTGCAGACAATGTCACAAAACAATTTGTATAAATTTTTGAATGAGAAACTAATTTGCACTGTAAACTTTCACCTAAAGCACAATAAAATTAAAAAAAAAAAAAACCTCAAAAGATGTATTGCATTGGGCAAATCTGCTGCAAAAGACCTCTTTAAAGTGTTAAAAAAGTAAAGATGTCACTTTGAAGACTAAGGTGCTCCTGGCCCAAGCCATGGTATTTTCAGTCGCCTCATATGCATGTGAAAGCTGGACAATGAATAAGGAAGATAGAAGAAGAATTGATGCCTTTGAATTATGGTGTCGGCAAAGAATATTGACTACATCATGGACTGTCAGAAGAATGAACAAATCTATACTGGAAGAAGTACAGCCAGAATGGTCTTTAGAAGTGATGATGGCAAGACTTTGTCTCACTTACTTTGGACATTTTATCAGGAGAGACCAACCCCTGGTGAAAGACATCATGCTGGGTAAAGTAGAGGGTCAGTGAAAAAGAGGAAGACCTTCAAGGAGATGGATTGACACAGTGGCTGCAATAATGGGTTCAAGCATAGCAATGATTGTGAGGATGGCACAGGACCGGACAGTGTTTTGTTCTGTTGTACATAGGGTTGCTATGAGTCAGAACTGCTTAATGGTACTTAACAACAACAATTCCATATGGTTTTCTTGACTGAGATCTTTATGGAAGCAGACCACCAGGGCTTTCTTCCGTAGTGCCACTGAGTGGGTTTGAACCACCAACCTTTAGGTTGATTGATGAGCGCAAACCGTTTTCACAACCCAGGACCTTTATCTAGTCGATATCTATTTATGAAGGACCCTATCAGGTAGCCCCGCCTTAATCTAGTTTGAGTCACAAGATAAAATTATAATTAATAAAGCTATGTTTTTTTTTAAAGACAACATAGTTCAAATGGTTTGTTCTAGGAGCTTGACTATCATCTACTGCCCGTGTAAATAATCCAAGTCTCCTGCCCAAAGCCAATAATGTAATTCTAACCGGAGTTTAAGAAATGCCATGTTCTTGTCTACACTATCTAATTCAAGGGCTCATGGATCCCACTTTCCTTCTAGCTGTAGAGAGGAGGAAAGAAGAGAATAGAGACAGCAGTTTATGATGCCAGAATGATCGAAGACCAGTGCTGCTCTGCTTCCGTGGAGGAGACAAGTCCAGTGTTATTTAAACAAATGAAGCTTTACAACTTTTTGAGGTGTTTGCCCTTAAGGGTAAGAGGGTGTGGAATATTCTGTTTGCTTTGTCAGAAAACAGATGGACAGTAACAAATGAAATTCCTGCTCTTCAGTTTCTGTTTACCAGCCACATTATTGCGCCACTGTGCTTTGGAAAGTTTGTGAGAACAGTTGGTACAATTGAAAACGATTGTCATTTGAGATGAGTGACTTCACAGTTGTTACCCTCCCCATGTGTGGCTATGCGTTCTTACTTCTGGGAGGTGGGAAGGACTAGAGCAAAGTGGTTAAGTGTGTGGATTCTGGAATCATGGATAATGGGATTTGAATTTCAGTTGTGCCACTTATTATCTGGTATTGAACTTATGTGGCTTCAGTTTCCTCATCTGTAAAATAGAGATAAAAATAACCTCATAGTTTTTAGAAGTCAATGAGTGAAGCGCATAATGCCTGATGCATTGTGAACAGTCAGTGGATAGTCTCAGCTATTAGGCTGAGTCTGTTTACTCCAGGTATCGTCTTTATTTCTCATGGCAAACTATAGTGTCAGCCATCTGTAGCTGTTTAGGAAATACTGGATCAAGTAAGCAAACCTAGTCTCTCGTTATATCAGGCATTGTGAGGGTTCTGGTGTGTTCCTCTCCCAAATTCAGAACCTGTGGTTTAGAATGCATTTTTGGCCAATAGTGGACAATCATAGACATGGTGAGCTCCTTATCATCCAATAAATTTATTCATCCATGGATGGGGTCTGATGCAGGAAAATATTTATGACTCTTATTATGTCATTATCTTCATGTCCTCACCTCAACTGGAATGGCTGGGACAATATGATTACCTTCCTTATATAATTAGTTCAATAAATAGTTATTAAGTACTTCCCAAATTCATGATGATTTGATATGTACTGAAGGAAAGAGCAGGAACTTACCCTGGGGTTGGAGAGGACAAGATCTGCATGCAAACACACAGTATGTGAATATGTAGCATGAGCGATACAGACAATACATGTTAGAAGAGGAGGAGGTGGCTCTGAAGCAGCATCTTGACACATCTGAGCCCAGTTCAAATCCCGTTTCCTTGATTAAGTCTCATCTCCGGTCTCTTGTCCTATTTCTCCTTTCTCTTTTTCTACTCTAAATCACAACTCCATTAATGTTTGGGCTACAAAATGCAGACAGGATCTATAGACACTGGCTGAGTCCACCCTCTGCTTGAGAGGCTTAGACGGGGAGGCCTTGACTTGGGGAGGAGGACATACCTTGTCTTCCAATCCGCAGTCACCTGGTCAACTCCTATACATTTTTTTTTAAAGATTTTTTTACTGTACTACAGGTGAAGATTTACAGAACAAATAGTTTCTCATTAAACAGTAGTACACATATTGTTTTATGACATTGGTTAACAACCGCACGACATTTCAACCCTCTCCCTTCTTGACCTTTTTTTTTGGTGAAAATATACATAGCCAAAGATACACCGTTTCAAAAATTTCTACATGCACAGTTCAGTGACATCGACTACGTTCTTCCAGTTGTGCTGCTATTCTCACTTTAGATGAAGGTTTACAGAACAAAATAGTTCTCATTTAACAGTACACATGTTGCCCTATGACAATGGTTAACAACCTTGCATCAACATTGTCCTTACTCAACCTTGGGTTCCCTATCACCAGCTTTCCTGTCCCCTTCTGCCTTCTAGTCCTTGTCCCTGGACTGCTGTGCCTTATTAGTCCCATTTTGTTTTATGGGGCTGTCCAATCCCCGGCTGAATGGTGAACCTCAGAAGTGACTTCACCACTGAGCTAAAAGGGTGTCTGGGGGCTATACTCTCCGGGTTTCTCCAGTCTCTTTTAGGCCAGTAAATCTGGTCTTTTTTTGTGAGTTAGAATTTTGTTCTACATCCTTCTTCAGCTCTGTCCAGAACCCTCTGTTGTGATCCCAGTCAGTGGTGGCAGCCGGGCACCATCTAGCTGTACTAGACTCAGTCTCATGGCGGCCTTGGTAGCTGTGGTCCATTAGTCCTTTGGACTAATCTTTTCTGTGTATCCTGTTCTCCTCATTCTCCCTTGCTCCCGAAGGGGTGAGACCAATGGAGTATCTTAGATGGCTGCTAACAGGCTTTTAAGACCCCAGATGCTACTCACCAAGGTAGAATGCAGAACATTGTCTTTATAAACTGTGTTATGCCAGTTGAGCAAGATGTTCCCCATCCTATACATCTTTAAGGCTCATCTTAAACACCATCTCCTCTGTGAGTCCTGTCCTGACTTCTTTTGGCAAATGTTTTAGGGTTGAAGGAATGTATTTATTGGTAATATAATTATTTGAAAACAATATAAAAACAAATTTTCTTTACTTTGCTTGAAGATATCCTAGTGGTTATGCCTCCTCATCAGCCTCTATGTGCTTCTCTTTTCTCTTCCATCATGGACACTCTCTTCCTTTTCCTACTGCAGAATCCCTGGGAGAGGATTATGAGGAACTATCAAGGTAAATAATAATGTGATTAGTGAAAAGTTGATGTTCAGCATCACAAACTGTAGATGCCCATGCCATGCCCATTGCTGTCGAGTTGATTCCGACTCATAGCAACCCTATAGGACAGGGTAGAACTTCCCCATAGAGTTTCCAAAGAGCAGCTGGTGGATTAGAACTGCTGACCTTTTGGTTAGCTGCTGAGCTCTTAACTACTGTGCCACCAGGGCTCCCAAACAGTAGATACCTGCCCGGAAATGGTGGCAGATGGGGTGAGGTAGCAACATTAGTCAGAAGATACCTCTGTAGTGTGCCTTATACATATTTCTATCGCAGCACTTAGCACGTTGCTGTGCTATTCTTTGTCTACATGTCTATATAGCCAATAGACTTGAAACTTGAGGACAGACAGGAGTTCTGTCCATCTTTGAGACTTCAGGCCTAGTAAATACCATTGATTTCCCATGGCCACTAAATAAGCTCATTGACTGCCCCATTCCAACCAATCTATTTTCAGATTTTATTCAATAGAATAAAATAGAAGGATCTGGAGACATCTTGCCTACCCAGATTAATCAGAACTCTAAATTAGGGATGTCCCTTTGAGTTTGCCTCTCTATCTGTGGTACAAGCCTTCTCAGCCTCTCCTGTCTCTAATACCATGCTTTACTAAATGGCTCAGTGGAATTAAGCTTTTTAGGGAAGACTGGGAAACAAATTCAGGGCAGTGCTCACCTTTCTTCAATGGTCTGAAGTTAAATTATTGTACATTTGCCCTCCATTCTCCAGCTTCTCAATGCTACAGCTTTGAGTGACCCAAGCAAATGTTGGAGGATGTAAGGTATTAGGAAGCTCTCTTCAGAACTTAACCATCTGCACAATTGAGCCTTTCCCAATGAAATTCTTCCATTATCCATCTAACCCTGTAGGTTTAAATGGTGTTGATAAAAGCACACCAAATCATCATGGGTGTCTATGGTACTTGGGGAGAAAGTTTTGATGACTTGACATTTATCTCCATACAGAAAGATAAACACGTGGGAAACTTATTCCTCTCTTCTGTTCATTCATTCCTTCATTTGTTTATCTGTCGAACATCTACTCTGTGAGAGGCACCGTGATAGGTGCTAGGTATACAATGGTGAAAGATGTGGTATTTGTGCTCAAAGTTCGTGAGGGTAAATTACCTGTCTGATTGTGACGATGAGGAGTAGAAGAGGGGTCATCAAACTTTTGTGTCAAGGCCAGATAGTAAATATTTTAGGCTTTGTGGGCTCTCAGATCTCCACTGCAGCTACTCAACCCTGCCATTGTAGTGCAAAAAGCAGCCATTGAAGTTTCATAAATAAACATGCGTGGGTGCATTCTAACACAGCTTCATTTATGGACATTGAAATGTGAATTTCATGTAATTTTCAGGTGTCATGAAATATTCTTCTTTTGATCTTTTTCCAATCATTTACAAATGTAACAATCATTTTTAGTTGTACAAAAACAGGCAGTGGACTGGATTTGACTCACAAGCAGTAGATTTCCCATCCCTGATCCAGGAGATAGTCACTGATGGTGTAGATCTGTGATTCCTAAATTCAATTCCTATTCACCCAAAGTGGAGGTCCAATCAACACTGTAGCTGTAATCTCTGTCTTTTCTCCCCTCCCACTTCTCTCAATTGCCTGCCCTCAAGCCCTCACTCCACAGGTATTCTTAACAGAACAGAAATCTTTTTATACATTTATGATACTATTAGGGACATCTGGGAACTTGTTTTCCTGGGAGAAAATGAAAATGACTCCAGTGACTATTTGTTGCTGAAACAGCTTAATTTAGTTTTTTTTTTTTTCTTCTTTTTTTCCCTTTTCCTATCTCCACACCAGAAATTAACATAAAAATTCCTTCTGGCTAAATTCCCAATACATTTTCACAGTAAGCATTTTCCGAAGTGAAAATTAGTAGTTTTCTTGCAGTTTTCATCAGGGATGTGAAATTGTGCCACTCACAGGGGTAGAGAACTCAAACTCCATTTATGAATTAATACATACTGTTGAAAGTACCTCATTGTCTGCTGAGTGCCAGGGATTCTTTCCTACAGACTTCTGAGTATCTACATAGCATATTTTAATTCCCTTTCTCATTCCACCCGTGAGAGAATGCCATTTTAATTTGCATAAATGAATTAGTATCAACAACTAATACCTATATAAGATTATATTATTTACACCATCCTTAGGGGTTGGCGGCACCTGGAGCAAATTGTAATGTCCTTTTTTACCCCCGTCCCTGATTTTTATCCAGCTGAAATCTAGTTACAATGAGCATTAAGGGTACCCTTAAACGGGAGTCGCAGTCTATAGGGGTAGACACATCGGGGAAGAGCTGGCTCAAGTCCCATTTATGGCTGCACCTTGATTGGAAATCTACAGGTTTTCCTTGTTTAAGCATAAGATGCCACTTTCACACCACTTGTCTTTCTTCTTTGATGACCTCTGCCTCCTTGTAGCTCTAGTGTTCTGGTCCCCAAGGCATCCTGTGTCCTTCAGTCTAACGGCCTAAACTATTGAACTAGCACCCTAATTTTTTCTCCTGGGATGGCTTTGCTCTTTCAGGTCAGAAAAATATGATGTTAGAGAAAAATTTGACTTCTGTGGCAATTCACAATACTTACAGAGAAAGGAGGTTGCCTGGGTGGCACAAACGGTTAAGCGCTCGGCTACTAACCAAAAGGTTGATGGTCTGAATCCACCTAGAGGTGTCGTAGAAGAAGAGCCTGGAGATGTACTCCTGCAAGGTCACAGCCACTGAAAACCCTATGCAGCACAGTTCTGCTCTGAAACGTGGGGTCGCTATGACTTGGATTCAACTGGACTGCAACTGCAAAATAATGAACTTTTCTGTGTCTTAGTTTGGACCACTATAAAATGGAAGAGAAAACCTACCTCATAGAGTGGTGACGAGGATTAAATGAGCTAATGAGGAGTTAGTAGGTGCTCAGTGAAAGGCAAAAGAGAGCATTTAGTAAGTACTTAATAAAAATGTTACCACTTTAAAGGGATTTTTGTCTTTTCTCCTTCATTCATGCTCCAAACATTTGTGGAATTGATGCTGGCCTTTCAAAATACGTTACAATACAAATAAAACACATGGACAAAGTGAAATAGAGGAGCTCATGGTCAAGTAGGAAGAACAGGTATGTACACCGGCAAGTGCAGGACAGGGGATGAGTATAGGGCTGATGCAGGCCCAGGAGGAGCGGGCACACAGAGACCGGAGTCATCAGCACACCTGGGGGACCTCAAAGAAGGCAATGTTTAAGCTAAGCGTTGAAGGGTAAATAGAAGTTTGTCAGATAGTCAAGGGTGGAAGTATGTTACCATTAGAGGGGTAGGACAAAAGTTTGATTTTGCTGGAGTTTAGGGTAACGGGAGTGGAGAAAGTGATCACAGTGAGTTTGAAGAAGGAAGCTGGGGCCAGATGGTTAAGGGTGTTGAATGTCATGCTAAAGAGACTGGGCTCTGTCATGCTCAGTGGTTTTATGATGTCTGGAAAAGTGGATTGCCGTTATTAACAAGGTGACACCCTTCCCACCACTGACGTGTGGCTAATCTAGAATAGAGATCCGTACAGAGCTCCCTCTCTACTGATGTATCCAACCCTTCACTTATACATGAAAACCCTGAGGCGAAAGGTCAAGTCACACAGCTGAAAACCTGACGGTCGATGCAAGAACAGATCATCTGAATCCAGTGTTTAAACTTCCTCCTTACCAAAGCCCGCGTTTAAAACCAGTCCTCTTAATCTAAACCCTGCGTTATATTTACTAGTCTTAAATACAAACATCCTTCCGGCATGCTTTACTGAGTAATGGCATCTCTTCCACCTTCCGAACATCAGAGCTCTCAGCCCTGCCTGCTGGGAGCGAGGGCCATCAGCTAGGAGTTAGGATGGGAATTTTCCAAGAAGGAAATGAGCCGATTGCAATGCCTTGCAGATCCAGAAACAAAATCGTAAACCACGGCAGACTGAGAAAGATAAATTCTTTCTTTCCTTCTAACTTGCAATCTAGGGTCGGTTTGGTTTTACAACTGGAAACCGCGTATCCGACTGTAGCTGCTCCCAGTTCTTCTTACCCTCAGCAACCACGGAGCCCTCCCTTGAGGGCCTAGTAGCAGGCACACCAGCCAAAAGGGTGTGTTGTGTTTGTGTGCTTTCAGAGTACAGGTGCCTGGGGAACCCGCGCCCCAGAGCAACAGACCTGGGGGGCCGCGCGGTCTCCTCCCACACTGGGTCCCAGAAAAAAAGGGTGGAAGCTGGGCTTCACTTCCAGCTTCCCCAGCCTGCACTCCAGTAGCTCCTCGGCTTCTCCAGACCCGAGGCGCTTGCCTTCCCGCCTCCCTTAGCAACCGGAGGCTGTGGATACCGTCTGCGGCTGGGGGCCGGGGAGGCGGCGGCCCAGCCCAGGTGCCGGGCGCACGGGCGACCGCAGTGCGGGGCCACTCCGCGAGCGCGACTGTCGCGGCGACAGCGCGCACAGGGCCCCACGCATCCACCCTCCGCGCCTGCCGCGGGGCCCAAAAGGGATCCTGCAAAAATGAGCCATTCTCATCCCGCTGGGTAAGTGACAACTGGAGTTTTTCCACGCCGCGGCAGGTGGCGGCTTCAGCCAGCGGCCCCTCCTCCTCCCTCCTGCTGATGCAGGAAGGGGAGAGACGGGGAGCGAGAAGGGGGGCTGGGGAGAGGAAAAAATAATACGGATTCTGGGTTGCGGCGAGCATGGTAGAAAGTCCAGCATTCTATCTCCTCCCTCCCCTTACTCGTTTTTTTGCACAGACGTTAGCCCCTTTTGAAATGTTCACTCAGGGAGGATTAAAAAATGGATGTGAAAAACGCATACATTGAGCAGGGACGTTAGCTGGGATCGAGAGGTTCCTGTGGTGTGGAACATATTTGTTTAGATGCAAAAGTGGAGATCACCAAAATATGCATTCCTTTGGAGATGTGGGACTGCACGATAAATTCCCACCGTAGTGTCTGGCGTGGGAACGAGATGTGGGTTCGTTTACTGTTGAAGAAGGTTTCATCGCGAGCGGTGCCCCTTATTTCATGACTTGTAACTGCCCAATCTCAAAGGGATCTCAGGGGCCTTTAGAAAATATTTGACCAGGGAAGGCAGTATGACACAAGAAAGGAAGGAGCATGTGTGCCTGCGTGTTTACACATGCTCGTCTGTTACTTTAGGTGGGCTGACTCCTCAGAAGGCCTGTTTTGGCAATTATTTATTCTAGTCTAGAAAGTTAGCGGAGCCGTTATTGGCTGTTGAAAAAAAATGGCCTCGGTCCTTTTATTGGGAGAATATCCAATTTCCCTCTGAATTAAACAACGTAATGCATATTAGATCGGTTTTTATTATGCTACCTCTAGTAAGCAGAAAAATATCCTTGTTCATCTTGCAACTAATTTAAAGATGTTTTCCTTTTTAATTGAATTTATTGCACATTTCAAGAGCAGCAAATTAGCAGAGGACAACATATTTAAGATCATTTGAAGTTTGTGATGTCTGAAACACCACATTAGTTCTTGTGCTTGGAATTTATAGTCAAACTTGAAGATTTTAATGAATTCTCTGAGTGTACTGACATAAATGACAATGTTTGAAAAAACTAAAGGCATATAAGTCTCCATGTTGGGAGTCAATTCAGAACTTTCTAGAAAGTGATGTAGCTGCAATTAAATTAGCTTCTTATTTTACGTCAAGTTGAATTTAGCTTACCAAAAACAAACCAAACCCATTGCCGTCTAGCCCATTCCAATTCATAGTGACCCTGTAGGACAGAGTAGAACTGCCATGTAGGGTTTCCATGGAGTGGCTGGTAGATTTGAACTGCCGACCTTTTGGTTAGCAGCCATAGTTCTTAATCACCATACCACCAGCTGAACTCCTGTGCAGTTTGGTTAGCTGTGGGTCATGTGGGATGTAAACAGCACCATTTTTCTGCAGCTGCTATTTGCAGCGTGTCCACATTCAGGAAGATGAATGTGTCAGTTATGGTTGTCTTCCTATGTTTTTCAAGTTTTGGGCTAAGTTAGAATCTGATTAGACCATTTAATCATCTATTTTAAAATGTGGAAAAACCTGTAACTGCTTATTAAATTGTGCATGATTAAGATTTCAGAAACTGAAGTCCAATTTTTCTGAAGCTTCATTAGTTCCAAGCATATGGAAAGAAGGAAAATTTGTGATCTAGTGAAAGAGTGTGCTTCATGGTACTCTTCAAGAAAGATATATTTACAGATAACAACAATTATTTTGCACTAAAATTGTAAGCTTCTGGACAGTAGGCACCATATCTTGTTAAAATTTGTGTCCTCTTTACCTAGAACTGTGTTCAACATAAAGAAAAAAGCAACAAATGTTTGTTGAACAAATGGTATCACCTGATGGCACGTCTAGTCTACCAGTTGCCATCCAGTCAATTCCAACTCATGGAGATCCCATGTGTGTCAGAGTAGAACTGTGCTCCATAGGGTGTTCAATGGCTGATTTTTTAGAAATAGTTCGTCAGGTCTTTCTTCGAAGGTGCCTGTGGGTGGACTCAAACCTCTTAATTTTTTGGTTACAGCTGAACATATTAACCGTTAGTACCACTCAAGGACTACATGCAGTCTAGAGGTAGATATATTCTCATAGGAAACCATATTGGAGCTAATCGTTTATTAAGTGCTTACCAAGTGCTGGACTCTATTCTAATGTTTTACATGAAATACCTCATTTTATCTTCATACTCTCTCCAGGAGGCAGGTTCTACTGTCACCCTCATTTTCACTGAGAAGTTTCTAAAGGTCTCCAGATAGGAAGGGCTAGAATGTGAAGCCACGCAGCCCAGCTTCAGAGCCTGGCACTAACCATTCCACTACGTGACCTCTCATGGTCTCTCAGCTGAGATATGTGGGAACTCCAAATATACAGAAATTCTTATCCAGATCATCTTATAGTGGATGGCTGTCCATAACTATCTAGTATTTTGATATATGAGAATGCTTTTCTAATAGTGTGTATATATTTTTTTATTTTAGTTGGTTAAAAATAAATGAAGGCAATAAGCAGAAATATGACAACTCTAAGTGCCTTAAAGGAGTACTGGTGGTGCAGTGGTTAAGTGCTCGGCTGCTATCTGAAATGTCTGCAGTTTGAACCCACCAGCTACTCTGCTGGAGAAATACATGGCAGTCTGCTTCCCTAAAGATTACAGCCTTGGAAACCCTATGGGGCAGTTCTACCCAGTCCTATAAGGGTCACTATGAGTCGGAATCGACTCGATGGCAATGGGTTAGTTTTTTTTTTTTTTTGGTTTAGTGCTTAAAATCCACCCCAAAACCAAATTATTCAAATTGCTAAAGTTTTCCTCTAAATAAAAGTAGTGATTATTTTTCTTGTCTATGTTACCATTTGGAAATAATAAAAGTTTTAGTAGCGAATAAAAGGTTTCATTAAAGCTGAGAAAGCTTTTCCATCATTACTGAAGCAGTTTGTACTTATTACCTTTTAAGGATAAAGTGGTAATAAAGTGCAGTTGCACAATAAAATGGAAATTTTAAATCCCTAAAATTCCACCAATCAATAAGCAATGCCCCATGCTTTCTCCTGGTGTTCCTTTGAGTTCCACTGCTTACTTAATTATAGCATGACGTACTTGACATAAAAATTGCAAAGGACCTGTGCTGACTTTGTTTAGAGATAGTTTCGAGTAAATAAAAATCATCCTAAATACTTCTGCCAAAGATAATAGAGACTGTGCATTTAAGCTGCATCGTAATTTGGTGGAAGTCAACTATAAAATAATGTTTTTGGTACTGCCATGTCTAACGAAATTGTTTTAGAGTGGAAAATTTCAATTGATAATTCCCCTAGTTTGCTGAAGCTTACCCCATGTTTCTATTTGTGCCTGCGTTTGTAGATTGCACACTAGTCCTAAGGTGCAATGGGGATTTTATACCCCATCAGTAATGCATGAGTCTAAAATGATACAGCTCTTCTGAACCTTCAAAGCATCATCACTGAATCCGTGTGAAGTTGGTTCCCTGCGTGAAAGATATGCTTGGCTCTAAGTAGAGATGGTCTCACTTGTCTGTAAATTTGCTTTGAGGAACTGGAAGAATGGGGACCATTATTGTTCATGGGACAATAAAAATACAGAAGATGTGCGTGTTTTGGAAGACTGTTCCAAGGTGTAGAAGCTTTTTTTGTTTAGACTTACTAATTTATAACCTTTTAATATAAAGAAATGTTTGTGTAGTGACAGAATATATTGAAGTGTGGTATGGAAAGAATTAACACATTCTTAGTACTTAGTACTTCTTAACACATTCTTAGTACTTTTTTTCCTTCATCAAAAATAAAAAAAAACCTGCACTAAACAAAATAAAAAAAACCACTAGTTGCCATCAAGTTGATTCTGACTCACGGCAACCCCAAGTGTGTCAGAGTAGAACTCTGCTTTATAGGGCTTTCAGTGGCTGATTTTTTGGAAGCAGATCACAAGGACTTTCTTTCAAGGTGCCTCTGGGTGGACTCTAACCTCCAACCTTTTGGTTCGTACCTGAGCACATTTACCGTTTGCACCACCCAGGGACTTCTTTTTATCAAAGACAGATCAAAAAATACTGTAAGTGAAATTGTCAAATTGTAGATAATACACATATCCAAAACTGACAAAAATTATAAACCGACCATGTTATTTGCTATAGGAATGTCCATTGCCCCACTATAGGCAATGCCCATTGTCTCTGCCTTCTTAGTTAGCAAACAGTGTAGCATTCTAGTCTTTTGCTCACCACTTAACCCCACCATCAAAATTCTCTCTTCCTCCAGGAGAACTTGTCCAAGGCAAGGTCATGGAAGCTGTATAGACACATCCAGATTCCCTGAGGGACTGAATTACTAGGCTGAGGGCTGCAGGGACCATGGTCTCAGGCAACATCTAGCTCAATTGGCATAACATAGTTTATAAAGAAAATATTCTACATTCTACTTTGGTGAGTAGTGTCTAGGGTCTTAAAAACTTGTGAGCAGCCATCTAAGATACTCCACTGGTCTCACCCCATCTGGAACAAGCGAGAATGAAGAAAACCAAAGACGCAAGGGAAAGATGAGTCCAAAGGACTAATGGACAACAACTACCATGGCCTCCACCGTACTGAGTCCAGCACAGCTAGATGGTACCCAGCTACCACCACTGACTGCTCTGAGAGAGTTTCCAAGGAGCAGCTGGTGGATTCAAACTGCCAATCTTTTGGTTAGCAGCCATAGCTCACTGTAGCTCTTAACCACGGCGCCACCAGGGCTCCAACTCATAGCAACCCTATATACAACAGAACAAAACACTCCCTGGTCCTGTGCCATACTCACAATCATTGTTATGCTTGAGCTCATTGTTGCAGCCATTGTGTCAATCCATCTCATTGAGGGTCTTTCTCTTTTTTGCTGACCCTCTACCAAGCATGATGTCCTTCTCCAGGGAGTGATCCGTCTTGATAACATGCCCAAAGTACACGAGTTAAAGTCTCGTCATCCTCACTTCTAAGGAGCATGCTGGCTAGATTTCTTCCAAGACAGATTTGTTGGTTCTTCTGGCAGTCCACGGTATATTCCATATTTTTTGCCAACACCATAATTCAAATGCATCAATTCTTCTTTTGTCTTCCGTATTCATTACCCAGGCTTCCCTTGCATATGAGGCGATTGAAAATACAAGGGCTTGGGTCAGGTGCATCTTAGTCCTCAAAGCAACGTCTTTGCTTTTAAACACTTTAAAGAGGTCTTTTGCAGCAGTTTTGCCCAATGCGATATGTTGTTTAATTTCTCGACTGCTGCTTGGTTCTGGTTAAATCAGGTAAATTAAACAACTCATTTGTCTCAGCTTTCTCTCTGAACATTTTGTGTTATTGATTCTGCTCTTTTTTAAGGAGTCACTGGGTGGCACAAATGGTTAAGTGCTCAAATACTAATCAAAAGGTTGGTGGTATGAACCCACCCAGAGGCTTCTGGGAAGACAGGCCTGGAGATCTGCTTCCAAAAGGTCACAGCCTTGAAAACTCTAAGGAAAACAGTTATACTTGGACATAGATGGGGTCGCCATGAGTTGGTCTTAACTTGATGGCAACTAACAACAACTATTTTAGCAGACACAATGTCTTCTCTTATGCTTTTGCTTAATAAACCGTATTCACATATATGGTTGGGAATGGAAAGGGATTTGTTACAGAAATGTCATTCAGTTCTTTGAATTCCTTAAGTTATATGCTCCAAATCACATAGTCATGTATTATGTAAAAATTGTTTTCAATGATCTTTCAAAGGATAACTCAGGTTCTCTTTCAATTGTGTAGAGCAAAAGATTGGAAACCACTGGACTTGCAATCAGATTCATTGCCCAGTCACGTTGTATCAACATGCACGCAATACTTCAGATTGTACCGTTGTTTCTCAGAGGTTTTTACACCTAGGTTCAATGTCTGTAATATGACACCAGATGGTGAGAAGTGTGCTTTCTTTTGAAAAGTAGACAGATGATTATAAAAGGGGAGGTGGAAACCAGCATGACCAGAAGTGCATTTTCCTGCAGATCGTTTTAGGAGAGAGTACAGAGACAACTTGAGAATCAAGCAACTGATTCCCCTAAAACTATCCTTGCCGGGGTTCCCCTAGGATAGTCTTTGGGTATCCTCAAAAAAACCAAACCAAACCTGTGGCCATCTAGTAGATTCTGACCCATGGCTACTGTATGGATAGAGTAGAACAACCACATAGGGTTTCCAAGGAGCAGTTGATGGATTTGAACAGCTGACCTTTTGGTTAGCAGCCAAGCTCTTAACCACTGCACGCAGGGGTGTGCATATCCCAGTTTGTAAACTTCTGAGTTAGAGAACAGGGTGCTTTCAGATGCAGTCTACTGCAGAATTCCACTTCCTTTCTCCCAGTCTCTGCTGAGGAAAGGCATTTCTAACTGGGAGAGGTAGAGACTGTCCTAACTTACTTTGACTATTAATAACATTATAAAAGTTTTTCAGAACCATGGGAAAATAAAACTTTCCTAGCCCAATTTTCAATTCTAAATTCATCCCCAAACAATCTGACCCTGAAGTGTTTGTGTATTTTTCAGGCTTTAAGTTTCCACAAATAGCCTTTTCAATTAAAAAATTCTGATTCTGAAGGGCAGTTCTGAAATAATCTTTTAATTTTAGTTGTTCACTTTTGCACAGACCTAGAGGAGCAGTACACACACTGAATTCTTGGCTCTTCCCTTGGGATGGCTTACTTACTGTCTCACACTAATAGTTATGAGTAGTAAATGCTTTGTAATGACTCCATAAATGCCAACCTGTGTAAACTGACACTGTCAAATTACATGTGGGTAAACTTTGTGTAAAAAGAAAAGACCTAGGATTTAACATTCATATTGGTTTTAAGGAGCCCTGGTGGCACAGTGGTGAAGCGCTACCGCTGCTAACCAAAAGGTTGGCAGTTGGAATCCACCATCACTCCCTGGAAACCATATGGGGCAGTTCTACTCTGTCATAGTGTTGCTGTGAGTTGGAATCAACTCACTGGCAACAGGTTTATTTATTTATTTATTGGTTTTAAGTGTCTTTGTCACCTTTCCCTAAACTGGAAATCCCAAGTGAAATATTATGGTTTATTTAAAAAAAAAAAATTAGAACAAGGAAAGAAGTAAATTGAGTCATATTCAAAGAAAAACCCTAGGCCCTACACAAACAAATTAGTTGGACATATATTTATGCTTTTAATTAAAACAAGATATTTAAGGTATATGTAATTATATATAGTTACCTCAGTAACTTAATACAGATTCTAATTAGATTAAATAAGAGGACTTGTGTCCTAGTCTGTCTGCATTTTGAGTTTTCTTTAGTTCTTTCGTTTGGGCTAGCTCTGTGGTTCTCAAACTTCAGGATACAAAGAATTACTAAATAGTGCAGTATACACATAACCACGTTTATTGTATTTCATGGTTGATTATGGAATTTTCAAGGATGTTTTTGACCATATATTTGCATCTTGTGCTGACCCACTTCCAACTCAAGTGGAAGATAGGACTCTATTATACCTCTGGTTTCCATTTGAACAGACACCATTTGGTTCTTTCACTAGCTAGCTTCTTTAAATCACTGTCTCCATGAAAGAGTCCCCATAAGGGAACATATCCTTCAGTGACAACTTCCTGGCTGCAAATTCTAGTCTTGGAAAATATATTTGGATTAAAGTGATTCACTTGAGAGCCTGCCTTTCTGGATTAATGTTTTTTTCTGGAGAAAAGAGAGAAAGATGTGACAACTTCAGTGGATGCAGCTTGAAAAATCATGCCTTACTGAGATCCTGTCTGTGTTAGAATTAAAAGTTTTTTGAGAATCGTTGTCAAATCATTGCTTTTACAGTAACCCACAAGAAGAATACTTTAAAAGTGAAGAACATTTCAAAGTGTAGATATATTAACCTGGATCCTTTAATAAAATCTCATTCTCTTGCAGGTCTACTGTCCCCTGTTTCCTCTTTTTGTTTCTCTTTTCTACAGTTACCTCTTTTTTTTGGTTTGTGAGCCAATTGCCATGAAATGCAATGTCTTCTGCTGCCAGTGGAAGCTTGCTTTCCCCGTGCTCGGGGCCTCTCATTGGAGAGTTTTATTGTCCTCTCCTCTTCCATCTCAGCTGCCTGCGTGACTGTTCTGGGACCCAGAAGGTATCTGGGCCTGTTTTTTGATGGGTCATCAATGATCCCTTTCTGTTTGCCAGCACAGATAATTCAGAGTCAAGGCGGAACAGTTTGGGTTTCTGTGTACCCAGGAAGAGAGGTTTCTTTGTTTCTTTGGTCTAAATTCACGTTACTTACTTAAATTTGTCACCTTCCTGGTTATACCTCTTTGCAACTGCTCATGCTCCTTATTACTTGGTCCCACAAACACTGAATATGATCTTTATGAGAAATGCAGATTCATTGAAAAATGAATGATTTAACAATAGAGGAGACATGAGAAGTGGAGACTGGGAGCCAAAAGTTCGAAAGGGAGATAAAAATAAAAGCAAAGAAAAAATATGAGTTAGGGCCCAGTGAAAGTAATTAATATAATAAGTCAATGGTCTCTACTGGTAAGTGTTGAATTTTTCTTTGGTTAAATCTGATCAGTAATCGAACTACTTCCTAGCTCTCAGTGCTTGCCACTGGTTGGAATAGAAAGTTGAACATTTTAAGCTGGTGATCCATTTTTCTGTGACTGTTACTATTTTCCTATAATTATAAGCATTTATAAATTAATGACAATTCTTAGGGCAAAATATTGAATCAAGGGAAGAAACAGCAGGGAACTAAACAGACAATATAAATTGCACATAGTAGTTATGAAACAACATTAAAAAAAAGGGTTGTAAATTGAATCACAGTGTTTTATAGTAGCAGTTAATTTGATATTCTCTATATGCCATGGATAGTAATAGTTCACATTTGTGAATATTATGTGGCTCTCATATTAAGAAGTTGTCTCTCTTCATAGCTCACTCAAAGATATTCACAATAATATTGTTTCTGTTGTTTAGATTCAAATAGAAATAATCTGCTGTAAATTAGAATAATAGACATAAAACCTGTTGCCGTTGAGTCGATTCCAAGAGAGTAGGAGAGAGTAGAACTGCCCCACAGGGCTTCCAAGGAGCAGATGGTGGATTCAAACTACCAACCTTTTGGTTAGCAGCTGAGCTCTTAACCACTGCACCACCAGGGTGCCATAGATTTATAAGGGTCCTCACATTTCTGGGTAGTCAGGATTCAAGTGGTTTCTTTTATTTTCCTCCTTGTACTTACATGTATGCAAAAGCTGGACAATGAAAAAGGAAGACAGAAGAATTGATGCATTTGAACTGTGGTGTTGGTGAAGAGTATTGAATATACTGTGAACTTCCAGAAGAACAAAAAAATCAGTCTTAAGAGAAGTACAACCGGAATGCTCCTTAGAAGTGAGGATGGCAAGACTTTGGATTGCTTGCTTTGGACATGTCATCAGGAAAGACCAATCTGTAGAAAGGGACATAATGTTTGATAAAGCAGAGGCTCAATGAAAATGAGGGAAATCCTCAATGAGAAGGATTGACATAATAGCCACAACAATGGACTCAAACATAACAACAATCATAAGATGGTGCAGGACCAGGCAAGATTTCATTTTGTTATACATAAGGTCACCAGGAGCCGATGACAACTAACAACAAAAACTTATCTGTATTTTGAAATTTTCCACCATGAGCAAAAAAATGCAAAGAGGAAAATTAAAAACACCTGAAATCCTACCATCCAAAAATAGTCATAGCATTTTTGTCCTTTTCCTTCCTCTCTGTTTCCCTGTGGATTATTCCTGTTTTTAAAGCTATACTGACAAAGATATACTGTTTTAAAAACCATTTCTAAGACTATAATGTATTTAAATTTATACCAACAAGTACCACATAGACAGTTCTTGCATAACATTTGAGTTATCTTCCATCTCCCATATAAACTGTAAACTCCTGTGGGTGGAGACCACACATCTCTGCATCTGTTGGTCCTCCATTTACCCCGAGGACTGTGCCCTGAACTTAGCTCAATAATTGCTAACATATGTCTCTTATCTTAGTGACCATCTATGATAAGCTCCAGGATACATTTGTGCATCAATTCAATTGATATTTACTGAGTGTCTATTATACTAGGCACTAAGCTACCATATTAAGCACTTTTTCTGCACACATGAGGTTGCCAAGAGTCAGAACTGACTTGACAGCAACTGGTTTTATGTTCCAGAAATTCATTTCACAGAAATTCACTTGAATTTTTTAAAAAAAACCTAAATAGTGAGTTTTTATTACTAGATTTCAAATGTCACTGATCTTCCTTGAGCTTGGCTGTCCTTGAGGCAGAATGCGGATTATATCAGTTAGGAATACGTTCAGCTGCAAGTGACAGACAGCCAGGCTAGTACTGGCTTAAATCATAAGAACATTTATTGTTTATTTTTTAAGTAATCTGAAGGTAGGTGATTCAATTGCTTAGTAATATCAGTACCTGGGTCCTCATCTCTGCAACTCTCTTGGGCTTTTCCTTGTGATAGCAAGATGACTAGCCTAGGATCAGGGATTACATCTTTATAAAAGCATCCCTAACAGAAAGGAAAAAGATGGGTGGAAAAGTTTCTTTGTTTTTTTTTTTTAATTAGGAAGGAAAACATCCTTCCAGCCGAATTTATATCTCTCTGACCAGAAGTGAGTCAATGGACATACTCATCTACATGGAAGGATGTGAAAAAGAGCATTTCTCTCTATTGTGGGAGGTGAGCCAGGGGCAGTGGTTTGGAAATGACTTCTGGTAGCCAGTCAACAGTGCTTTCGTGGTTAGTTGTCTGATTCTGGAGTTGGACTGAGTTCAGATTTGTCACACAGAAGCTTGTGGCCCTAAACAAGCTTTGTATTCTCTCTGATTCTTGGTTTTCTTATCCTTGTGGAAAATATGTTTGCTTTGTAGGGTTGTTGTGAAAAATTAGATGAGATACTTTAATGCATTTAGAACAGAGCCTAGGACATAGTAAGTGTTAACACGCTAGCTTGGTGCCTAGTAACTTACGTATTAATAGTAACATGAATAAGCACAAATTTATGTAGGAGAATTTTTACACCTAAATTCTGAGCTAGATGTAGGGTTGGGAAAAATGGAGAAGGTATCCTGGAGAGATTAATTTGGGCAAGAGTTTTGAAGAGGAGAACCTACCTAAAATAATATATCTGGAAACATCTTGAGAAAGTAAAAAGCACTCTCCAAAAACATGGTATTATAACTTTTATTGCCTGAGCAATAGTGGCCCAGGCAGTAATAAGTGAGAGGAGACAGCAACATTACTTGTCTATTTATTAGATGACACAGTCTTAGGAGAAGGCAAGGATGCTATAAAGGCAAGTAAAAGCTGGCCTGGACTAATTTGGTTTTGTCTTTAAGTTCCACTTACTGTCATTTGCTCATTTTTTGGAACCCAGAATAAGTGTACATACTAGGATTTTTCTTTTTCTAAATGAGAGATCTTTGCCTTCAATTCTAAGTCAGAAATTCGTTTCAGATTTATTTCTGATCATTTCCTAAACCTTTAAAAATTAGTTTGAACATTTCTTCCCCTTGAAATCAATAGCCTGGAATATCTCTTTAGATCTGCAGCAAATAACCAGTTCACCATAATTCTGAGGGATTTACATAAGATTATCACTATTCAGTTCTTCTTCCTGACAAATTCTTCTTTCTTCTCAGTCAAGTCAGAGACTTGGAGATTTACCTAGGCTGGAGTCTGAGAACAAGGGCTTAAGGAATGGGTAAGGCTGACCTCAAGCTGCAGCATGTGAAGAGGGCTATTGAGGTTTCATTGTTTGGGGAGTATTGGCTCAGGAAAAAAAAGGGAAGGTCTGAAGTTTCAGGGCCAAATTCAAGAGCATAGAGTAAGAATTAGATCTCAAAGCCTTGTGACAGGGAACAGGGAGTTCAAGCAAGGAAGGTGGGAGACAGGGCCCAAGGAAATACAGAAACTGTATGGGGAATATGGACAGGAGTTTGGAGCATTTCAAAGGGGGCATAGACAAGGAAAGATTGAACTGTCTGAAAGCCGTATTTCTTCTCTTCTATGTGTTCTTCCAAATGAAAAGAACTGATACTCCAAAAAGAAAATCAATGCTTCATTAAAAAAAAAAAAGTGATATATGTATGCTGTAGTGAAAAGAACAATATTTTTGGAATCAGAAAGACATAGGTTTGAATCCCAGTTAGCCTTATTTGAATTTAGCCGTTGCCCTATTGCTGTCGAATTGATTCCAACTGATAATGACCCTATTTGAACTTAGGAAAGTACATTTCTCTGTGCCTCACTTTTCTCTTTCAAAAAAATGGGGCTCATAAATACCTTCCTTGTAGGAATGTTGGCCCATAATAGGGTCTCAATAGGTCAATAGCAGTTATTGTGTATTTATTTGGACCTTTGGATAGAAGATACGTTGTTTAAGTCTTCAGGACTTAATTCTTAAAATAAATCAATCAAAAATTCATAAAATATGCAGATCCAAATAAGCAGAGATATTCCAAAGTAATTGGGAAGGAGGAGAGGGAAGGCATTTCCAGTACATAAATCACTTTCTCATTTGATTAATTTCTTTTAAATGACAACCTGTTCTTAAATTCATGAATTTTAACAAAGAAAATTAGCACTGACGCACTGATTCATGACCCAAAAAATGAGTTTGCCCCTTTAAAGAAACCATGCACTGGACAACTGAGAATTTTCATAAAAATGGCAACTATGACCTAGAGCATTTGTACTTCTCCAGCATACTTATTCTTCTTTGCTAATTTCAGAATTCAGGACAAACTCATGAAGCTGCATCATTACTTTGACATTGATAAATGGTAGAAGGACTGGTGAAAATCTTATGGGTACTTTTTTTGTTTTAAATGGTTGATGATTTAAAATTTAGTCAACCTCTCTAACCTTTGACCAGATGTCCTTACTATTTTAAATCCTACGACTCCACATAAGAATTACATTTTAGGGCAGTGAGGAGGTTTCTAAAGAGTCTAATTATGCTTCCTAAAGCACACAGTAATTTTATTAGTGTCCTCTTTGGCAGCTGTTTTTCTTTTTTTTTCCCCCTTCTTTCTTTCCTTTTCTCCCTCCTCACAATACATTGCTCTCTGGGATTCCTCCTGAATCTTTTCCTATAGGAAATTGAAAATACTACTATTAATTTATATTCAAAAGAATATATAAGGGAAAAATTTTCAAAAATTTGCCAAGTTTTATTCAGATGGGAGAACCATATGACTTGCATCACAGAAAACTAGTGGAGTCACTGAGGAATGTCTTAATTTCCTGGGCTGCCGTAACAAAGTACCACAAAGGAGATGGCTCATAAGTACAGAAATTTATTGTCTCAGTTCCAGAGGCCAGTAGTCTGAATTCAGGGTGTTCATAGGGCCATGCTCTCTCTGAAGGCTCTAGGGGAAGGTCCTTTCTTGTCTCTCCTGGCTTCTGGTGGTCCCGGGTGCTCCTTGGCTCGTAGATGCAGCATAACTCCATAGCCACGTGGCCATCTTCCCTCTGTCTGTCTCTGTGTATTTTCTCCTCTTTCATAGAACACCACTCAGATTGGATCAGGACCCACCCTACTATGGTATGACCTCATGTTAACTAATAACATCTACAAAGACCTTTTTTCAAACCAAGTTAGATTCACAGATATCAGGGGTTAGGACTTCAGCATAAATTTGGTGGTGGGTGAGGGGCATGATTCAATCTACAAGTGCTCACAATTCAAGAGCACTTGTGGGAATACCCAAGGACTAGAAAGAAACCCAAAATTATACATACCCATGTAAAAACAAGTATATATGTATGTATATAACTCCGTGTCTCTGAATGTGTGCGTACACATACACGTAGTCAGCCTTCTCATCGTCAATGGGTAGTAAATAAAAAGTTGATTTTAAGTGGGCTATTTGTAACTATAAGAGACTGTTGTATTCCAGAATCAAATAGTGATCAGATTTCTGAAGCCTATTTGACACATAATATATAACACATAATATATAACGGAGTTAATTGACAGTTTAATAATACAACAGGATTCAGTTCCCTTATATTACATGAATTCTATGGTAAATAATTAACAAGTGCCAACTTGGATGCCAGGAACTTCTGATCTCTCCCTCTGGGACTCCATTTGTGATGTTTCCACTTCCTAGAGTGAAGCCAGACAATACCTCTGCACCCATCATCACCCACCCACTTTTCACACCCACAAACTTGACTTGCCATTTAGAACCCAGTTTAGCTTTCAGTTCTTCTGGGATACGCTTCCTCCATGGGCATAGTTTCCTTGTTTGTAAAATGGGAGTAATCACCTGACACATAGGATGCTATGCAGATTAAGTGGGATCCTGCATGCCAAGTATTTAGCAGAGTGCCCAGCACAGTAAACAATTGCTGTTACAATTGTAGCACCTCAGACCGAACTGCTGTATTTCATCATTTCGTCAGTTATATTGTCAGTTCCCTGAGGGCAGGGACTGTGCTTCCACAGCTTTGTACCCTTAGGACAGCACAGGGCCTGGCACCTAGTAAGCACTCTGAATTTGTTGCATGAAATAATTATACTAATCTTCACGTCTGACAGCAGGCGTGTTGACCACTCTCCTCTCATTTTTATCCTCTGGCCTTTGAAAGGCAGTAGGGTTCCTCCATGCTTTCCATGGGGGCTCTGGAAGTGTGTGTGTGTGTGTGTGTGTGTGTGTGTGTGTGTGTGTGTGTGTGTAGAGGAGGGGGAAAGCTCTACTTTGTGGCAAGAGAAGGTTCTGGAAGGAGGATGGAGTAAAGATAGAGATCCTAAAAAAACCCCCGTTGCTGTCAAGTCGATTCCAGCTCATAGCGACCCTACAGGACAGAGTAGAACTGCCTCATAGAGTTCAAACTGCTGACCTTTTGATTAGCAGCTGTAGCACTTAACCACTACGCCACCAGGGTTTTTCTAATTCCTAGGCCTTTGCATTTGAAAATCCCTCTTCATAGAATAACTTCTGATATTAAGTTCCCTCACTTCTTCCTCACATGCCCTGGCATCTATTTGGTTTCCTTCTACTGGTTCAAAGTTAATTTTATCCCTGATATTTTGGAATCACCCTCCTATTTCCAAGTCTTATTGGTCCACCTCCTCTGTGATCCCAAAGCATGTAGTATTTACTCATTTCAGAGCAGTCAAATGTACATATGGCTCATTTAAGAATAGAAACCAAAACCAAACCCATTGCCATCAAGTCAGTTCCAACTTATAAACTGATAGTGACCGTACAGGACAGAGTAGATCCAGAATAGATCCTCCCATAGGGTTTCCAAGGAGCGGCTAGTAGATTCTAATTGCTCATCTTTTGTTAGCAGCTGAATGCTTAACCACTGCGCCACCAGGGCTCAGTGAATGAAATAACTTTAAGAATAAAACATTGCTAATAACACCACCTAGGAGCCTTGGTTGTGCAGTGGTTAAGCACTCAGGAGAAAGATGTAGAGGTCTGCTTCTGTAAAGATCACAGCCTTTGAAACCCTATGGGGCAGTTCTACTCTGTCCTATAGGGTCACCATGAGTCAGAATCGACTCGACGGCAACAGGTTTGGTTTTTTTGGGTCATAACACCACAGCAACTAATGGTGTCATGCGCTGTACTAAGTGCTTTTCTTGCATTAACTTACTTAATCCTTAGTGGTAACTCCACGAGGTAAGGCACTGTTGTTTTCCCCTTTTACAGATGAGGAAACTGACGTTAATAATGATGAAACACTTTTTTTAAAACTCATAGAATGTAAGTTGCAGTAGAAGATTTAAACCAGATTTTTCTGACTTTGGAGGGTGGGGCTAAGTGGACAACATACTGGTAACATGGTCTCAAAAATGGTTAGAAACAGCATGACTTTTTAAAAGAACCAACTCTTGTGAAACTTACTTAAACTTTGGTGAGGGGGAAAAAGATAAACAATTGAAGGAATCACTTTAGTACAGTTTTTTTTCTTCATACGAGATATTAAATGATAATACATTTACAAAATGTGACCTATCCAGCACCGTTTTTTGGCAATTGCACAGTTGCTGGTAGGATCTGCCTATCAGGTATTTGTTGATTGTTCATTGACAGGTCAGCCCACTGCTCAATGCCTAGAGTTGTCTACCACTGTAATCATTTGACCTGAGCCCAGAAGAAGGGCTGAATACTAAATGTGAAGGTAAAACTAGCTTTGGGAATTATGGGCATCCAGAAGCACATACAATCAAAGTTCAGAATTATTTTAGTAAATTTGAATTTTGTTTAGAAGTAAATTTAATGTGAGTTACCAAAGAAAATTTCAGGTTGGGATTACGAGAAGGGAAAATGTGAAATCTGTAATTCTTGGCTACGAAATCAAGGGGTGGTATAATTTTGTGCTATTTGGTGCCCTAACTTGGATGAATGTGGTTACAGCAGTCAGGGTCTTTATGAAGTAGAGAAGATGATCACCTTAGTCTTGTATTTCAGACAGTTTCCCCTGATCCCCCAGAAGTCACTTTTTTGACTTGGGTTTCTGATTCCTAATATTTTATAATCACAGCTTATGCCCTAGACTTAAGGCTTTGATCCTGAAATACAAATGCCCCTCCAAGAGGACTTGCTGTCCAGCTGTGGGGACTCTGGTCCGCAGACAACCCAGCATCCTCAGGGCTTACCTCAGCACCAGAGAACCACCTTGTCCAAGGTCACGTCCTTCCTGGGCTGCCCGCATCTGGCAGATGAGCCTGGCCATTTCAGGTGGATGCTGGACAACCCGGAGGAGCAATACCTGCTCCAGAGCTCCCCGTCGGGCTGGCTAAGGCTTTGCTTGGCCTGAGTGCAGTTCACCTTCTCCCTCTGCTTGATCCTGCTTCTTCCCTCTTCCTTTTGCAGGTGTAAAACACTTTGTACCCCAAACTCCATTTCAGAAACTCTTCTGGACAATTGTGACAATTGCTTTCCTGAGAGTACTCAAATATGGTAGAGGAAGATGAAGAGCCAGGGGAGGAAGAGGAGAAAAGGAGGATGAAAGGGGGAAGAAGAATCTGACAATGCCAGATGATCACTTTGTATCAGAGGAACATCGTTTAAAAGCGAGAAAGGACAGAGGAAAGGAAGTTGGCAGTCATCACCTACTTATTATTTTGCTTAGACCAGCTCCGCATAGCAGAATATATAAAGTAGAATAGCATGGAGAGTTTTCACATCCTCTCTAAAAACAGCCATTTTCTGACTTGTTAACTCAAAATGAGTAAAGACAACTAGAAAAGAGTTTGAGGATGTACAAAAGGGGATATATTTATTTATTTGCACAATCAAAACATATGTGTCAGGCATTGTTCTGTGTACCTGGAATACTAGGCGCTAGTGAATAGGACAAAGTTACTGCCTTCATGGGGTTTTTAAAAAAAGATAATTAGGAACCTGGTTTTCCAGCCTCAAGAAGATGGTTCTCAGATTTATGTGGGACTTGTACTAAAAGGATAATGAACAAACTTTTTGAGGACCAAATAGGGAGAAATAGATTTTAAGTGCAAGCACCCTTCCAAGGAAGGTTTTTGCTGTCAGTAGAAGAAATTAAATATGGGAAGATGTTGCTCATGCTGCAAGTCTTTAAGGAGTGGTCACTTTACCTTTATGGTATTATTTCAGTTTGGTTATAAACTGATGGAAGGAGGGGAGGTGAATATTCAATGATAATTTCTGACATTCATTGAGCATTTATTATGTGCTAGGTAAATTCTGGAGCCCTGGTGGCACAGTGGTTAAGGGCTCAGCTGCTAGCCAGAAGATCAGCAGTTCAAATCGCCCAGCCGCTCCTTGGAGACCCAATGTGGCAGTTCTACTCTGTCCTATAGGGTCACTATGAATCAGAATCGATTCGACGGCAACAGGTTTGGTTTTTGGTTTTAGGTAAATTCTAAGTGCTTTATACAAGTTGATTCATTTAATACTCTAAATGACATTCTGAGGTAGGACTACTGTTATTACCATCTTCAAAGGTATGGGGCACAGGGAAGTTGAGTAGCTTGCCCCTGGTCAACAATCTACTAAATATTTTAGTGAGGATCAAACCCAGACCATGTGATTCTAGAGCTCATACTCTCAACCACCATACTCTGCCTCTTCAAGATACACCGGAGGGATTATGGTGTTAAAAAAAGACTTTGATTAAACTGGTCATGCAACTTCCCTGCTTAAGACCTTCTACTGCTCTCACATAATTATCCAGTCCCAGGACATGGGGCACACCATCTTGCGGGCCACTCCTTTGGTTTTTAAACAACTCTTCCCTTTTATTGAGCTAAATACTGTTCTTTCACTCATCATTCATGAGCCCACTTTCTTAGCCTGTTCCACAGGTCAACCATTCACTTATCTGACCTCCTGCAGGGTTTTTCTCCCCCCAGCCTGAGCTCTAGGTCCCTTATGGAATCATAGGACAAGATTCAGGCTAGTGGTTAAAGCAGAGAATGCTCCAGCTGGAATCCTGGCTCTGCATTTAAGTAGTTGTAAACTAGTTATCTAACCGCTCTAATCCCTAGTTTACTCAGCTGTGTAGAGGAATGATAATAGTATTTCACATGGCGATCGTGAGAATTAAAATATAGGATGCATGCCGTATAGACAGTTTACTGAGTGCACTACAAAAAATTTAAGTGCTCAATAAATGCCAGTGATGAGAATAAAGACGATGGGAATTATTAGTTTCCCAAAGTTTCCCTCCTACTCACCTTTCCTCTAAACAGCCTCATTATCTCCCTCAGTTTAGACACTATTTTTCCATTACTGCATTTTTTTTAAGTGTCCACATTTCTTTCTGTTCAAAGATAAAAAATTCTAAAGTCTTATGAGAACATTTTGGAAGCGCATACCAAGTCTTTTAGGCAACTGGTCAGTCCTAACATGTTGCAGGCCTACTGACTCCTCATGCACTGCTTTCCTGTGGCTTCATCTGTGAACACTGCAAAACACCTTTCCAGCAGTTAGCACTGTTGGAGACCAGTTTTGTTTTTACTAGTTGCTTCAAACCATCATATTAAGGCTATAAATAAAATAATATTATGATTCTCATCTGGCTGCATCACTGGAATAAGCTGAGATAAATTCTCAATCAATATTTAGCATAATTGCTGAGATCTGGCAGGTCTGGATGCAAACAAAAAAGAATGAAGAAATGTAATATAAAATCATTTATGTGATATCAGTTCAATCACCCCCTATAAAGTGGCAGGCCACAGAGACTTATGGTCTAATTTTAGCTGGCAAATAGTTTTCTTAAAAGGGGATGGAAAATAATTCACCCTCATGTCCTCTGCTCTTCTGCATTTGTCTTCCTTCAGGTTCCCTCAGAAGAAAATCTTTTTCCTGTCTCCCTGAAAACTGTTTCTTCCTAATGCAATTGTGTAGCATGCTGCAAAGGCACTTATTTGACAAAAACAAAACATCAAAACTATCGCTTCAGTAAAATCATCCACACTGACCACTCTGCATTTAAAAAAGCCAAAACAGAGTATGCTTTTGTACCTCTTTTGTCAAACTTTTCCCATTTATTGTCCTGAAGCAGAAGGAAAGAAAGATTATGATCTCTACATATAGGTTTTTTTAAAGGATACCTATCACTATGAGTCGGAACTGACTCGACAGCACCTAACAACAACAACAACATCAAATAATTACAGTCCCTAAGTGGTGTAGTGGTTGAGCTAGAGGCCCTCGTGGCTCAGTGGTTAAGCACTTAGCTGCTAAACAAAAGGTTGGTGGTTCGAACCCACCAGCCGCTCCGCGGGAGAAAGATGTGACAGTCTGCTTCCCTAAAGATCCCCGTTGCTGTGAAGTAGATTTCAGCTCATAGCGGTCCTATAGGACAAAGTAGAACTGCCCCATAAAGTTTCCAAGGCTGTGATCTTTCCAGAAGCAGACTGCCACATCTTTCTCCCATGGAGCAGCTGGTGTGTTCAAACAGCCAACCCTTCTGTTAGCCACCAGGACTCCTTCTGTAAAGATTATGGCCTTGGAAACCCTATGGGGCAGTTCTACTGGGTCTTACAGAGTCACGATGAATCGAAATAGACTAGATGGCAACAGGTTTGGTTTTCTGATTTAGGTGGTACAAACAGTTAATATGCTTGGCTGCTAACCAAAAGGAGGGTTTGAGTCCTCCCAGAGGTGCCCAGAAGCAAGGCCTGGCAATCTACTTTAAAAAAATCAGCCACTGAAAACCCTGTATGTTCTACTCTGACATACATGGGGTCGCCATGAGTTGAAATCAACTCGATAGCAACTAGTTACTGGTTATCAAATAACTGGCCCAATATATTTTTATCTCCATTAACTGATTCATTTAACAGATATTGACTAAGTGTTTACTGTGTGCGTGACTCCATACTATGCCCTGTGGGAGGGATGCATGGATGAATCTTATACAGATCTAAAGGGAGTGATTAAACATGAATGAAAGAAACTCTGGTGGAACATATTAAGAGAAGGGAACTAGGAGAGGGATAAGTACAATTCTGTGGGAATTCCTATGACATGCTGGCATCGTCTTTTTGAGATTTTTTATTTGAGTTTACTGATGCGTATTTTTGGAACCTTAAATCCCTGAATGTAAAATGAGTGAGTTGGCCAGAATTTATGCGGCCATATCCACATGTGAATGTCTATAATCCAATAAAGTAGTGACTCCAGATAAATCTATTTCCAGACCAGTAAACTTAGTTCAACTTCTTCAGGAAGTAATCGCAGCATTTTACTTTATGGTGATGATTATAAAGGGAAGATTGAATTGTCCGGGGTCGTATACCTTGTAAGGCCTTCTAGCTCTAAATCCCGTCCCTTTTTTTATTTCAGCAAGTTTATTTTGAGAAGTAGGTGTTTGAGATAGATTTATTTGCCTTAAATAATTAGAGGGAAATCACTGCACCTCTTAAGAGTCAAGGTGTCTGGTCATGTGTCTCCTAAACTTTCTCACTCTTAAATAATAAACCCACGGGTTTTAGTAATGGAAAGCTGAATTCACTAGACTAGAGCTATAGTTAAATTTTTCTTTTTCTGGGTATTGGTGCTTCTTTCAGATCTTTTACTTGGTGAGGTTGTTTCAATTTAGGTTTCGTTAGCTTCTTTGCTAAGGATCTTGCAGACATCCAAAATCTTAGACTTAGTTGGATGGCTTCAGAATGCTGAGTTTGTTCATAGAGCTGGGGTTCAGTAGATTCTTGCAAACATTTTTTTTTTTTTCTAATTGATCTTTAGATGAAGGTTTACAGAACAAACTAGCTTCTCATTAAACGGTACACATATTGTTTTATGACACTGGTTAACAACCCCATGACATGTCAGTACTCTCTGTTCTCAACCTTAGGTTCCCTATTACCAGTTTTCCTGTCCCTCCTGCCTTCTAGTCCTTGCGCCTGGGCTGGTGTGCCACTTTAGTCTCGTTTTGTCCTATGGGCTTGTCTAATCTTTGGCTAAAAGGTGAACCTCAGGAGTGACTTCATTACTGAGCTAAAAAGGTGTCTGGGAGCCATACTCTTGGAGTTTCTCCAGTCTCTGTCAGGCCAGTAATTCTGGTCTTTTTGTGAGTTAGAATTTTGTTCTACATTTTTCTCCAGCTCTGTCTGGACCCTCTATTGTGATCCTTCTCAGAGCAGTCAGTGGTGGTAGCCAGGCAGCATCTAGCTGTACTGGACTCAGTCTGGTGGAGGCCGTGGTAGTTGTGGTTTATTAGTCCTTTGGACTAATCTTTCCCTTGGGTCTTTAGTTTTCTTCATTTTCCATTGCTCCTGAAGGGGTGAGACCAGTGGAGTGTCTTAGATGGCTGCTCACAGGGTTTTAAGACCCCAGATGCTACTCACCAAAGTAGAATGTAGAACATTGTCTTTATAAACTATGTTATGCCAATTGAGCTAGATGTTGCCTGAGACCATGGTCCCTGCAGCCCTTAGCCCAGTAATTCGGTCCCTCAGGGAGTTTGGATTTGTTCACGGAGCTTCCATGATCTTACCCTGAACAAGTTGTGCTGGCTTCCCCAGTATTGTGTACTGTCTTACCCTTCACCAAAGTTACCACTTACCTGTTACCTATTTAGTGTTTTTCTACCCCCACCCCACCTCTCCCTCAGAACCATCAAAGATTGTTTCTTTTTGTGTGTAAACTGTTTCATGAGTTTTTATAGTAGTGGTCTCATACAATATTTGTCCTTTTGTGGTTGATTTATTTCACTCAGCATAATGCCCTCCAGATTCATCTGTGTTGTGAGATGCTTCGAAGATTCATCATTGTTCTTTATCGTTAGGACTCCATTGTGTGTATGTACCATAGTTTGTTTATCCATTCGTCTGTTGACGGGCATCTAGGTTGTTTCCACCTTTTTGCTATTGTGAACAATGCTGCAATGAACATGGGTGTGCATACGTCTATTCGTGTGACAGCTCTTATTTCTCTAGGATATATTTCTAGGAGTGGGATTGCTGGATCATATGGTATTTCTATTTCTAACTTTTTAAGGAAGCACCATATTGTTTTCCAAAATGGTTTTACCATTTTGCATTCCCACCAGCAGTGCATAAGAGTTCCAGTCTCCCTACAGCCTCTCCACCATTTGTTATTTTCTGTTTTTTTGATTCGTGACAGTAATGTTGGAGTGAGATGGTATCTCACTGTGATTTTGATTTGCATTTGTCTAATGGCTAGTGATCGTGAGCATTTCCTCATGTGTCTGTTAGCCGCTTGAATGTCTTCTTTGGCGAAGTGTCTGTTCATTTCCTTTGCCCATTTTTTAATTGGATTATTTGTCTTTTTGTTGTAGAGGTGTTGGATTTTCCTGTAGATTTTAGATATTAGACCTTTGTCAGATTTGCAATAGCCAATTTTTTTCCCCCAGTCTGTAGGTTCTCTTTTTACTCTTTTGGTGAAGTCTTTTGATGAGCATAAGTGTTTAATTTTTAGAAGATCCCAGCTATCTAGCTTCTCTTCTGGAGTTTGGATGTTGTTAGTTATGGTCTGTATGCTGTTAACACCCTGTGTTAGGGTCTCTAGCATTGACCGTGTTTTTTCTTCTATGATTTTTACAGTTTTTGGTTTTATATTTAGGTATTTGATCTATTTTGAACTAGTTATCGTGTATGGAGTGAGGTATGGGTCCTGTTTCATTTTTTTGCAGATGAACATCCAGTTTTGCCAGCACCACTTGTTAAAAAGACTGTCTTTTCTCCACTTGATGGACTTCGGGCTCTTGTGGAAGATCAGGTGGACATAGGTGGATGGATTTACATCTGGGTTCTCGATTCTGTTTCATTGGTCAATGTATCTGTTGTTGTACCAGCACGAGGCTGTTTTGACTACTGTAGCTATATAGTAGGTTCTGAGGTCAAGTACTGCAAGTCCTCCTACATTATTCTTCTTCAATAGTGCTTTATTTTTCCGGGTCCTCTTCCCTTTCTGTATAAAGTTAATGATTGTTTTTCCATCTCTTTAAAGAATGTTGTTGGGATTTGGATCAGGATTGCATTGTATTTGTTGATTGCTTTGGGTAGAATCATCATTTTCACAATGTTGAGTCTACCTATCCATGAGCATGGTATGTTTTTCCATTTATGTAGATCTCTTTGGGTTTCTTGCAGTAGTGTTTTGTAGTTTTCTTTGTATAGGTCTTTTACATCCCTGGTTAGATTTATTCGTAAGTGTTTTATTTTTTTAGGGGCTATTATAAATGATACTATTTTCCTGATTTCCTTTTCATCATTCTCTTTATTGGTGTATAGGAATCCAACAGATTTTTGTACATTTGTCTTGTATCCTGCTACTCTGCTGAATCTTTCTATTGATTCCGGTAGTTTTCTGGTGGAGTCTTTTGGGTTTTCTATGTATAGTATCATATCATCTGCAAATAGGAAAAGTTTTACTTCATTTCCAGTTTAGTTGCCCTTTATTTCTTTTTATTGCCTTAATGCTTTAGCTAGCACTTCCAGCACAATGTTAAAATTGGAATGGTGATAAAGGACATCCTTGTCTTGTTCCTGTTCTCGAGGGCAATGTTTTCAGCCTCTCTCCATTAAGAATGATGTTGGCTGTTGGTTTTGTATAGATGCCCTTCATTACGTTGAGGAATTTCCCTTTTATAGCTATTTTGTTGAGACTTTTTATCAGGAATGGGTTTTGGACTTTGTCGAATTCTTTGCTGCATTGATTGGGATGATCATGTGATTCTTTTATTTTATTTATGTAGTGGATTACATTGATCGATTTTCTAATGTTGAACCATCCTTTCATACCTGGTATGAATCCTACTTGGTCATGATGTATTATTTTTCTGATATGATGCTGAATTCTATTGGCTAGAATTTTGTTGAGAATTTTGACATCTATATTCATGAGAGGTATTGGTCGGTAATTTTCTTTTTTGTGGTGTCTGTGTCTGGTTTGGTATCATGGTTATTCTGGCTTCATAGAATGAATTTGGAAGTATCCCTTCCTTTCCTATGTTCTGAAATAGTTTGAGTAGTACTAGTATAAGCTCTTCTCAGAATGTTTGGTAGAATTCTCCAGTGAAGCCATCTGGGCCAGGGCTTTTTTTTTTTTGTTGGGAGTTTTTTTCAGTACCTTTTCAATCTCTTCTCTTATTAAGAGTCTGTTCAGATTTTCAACATCAATTTGTGATAGTTTGGGTAAGTAGTGTTTCTAGAAATTTCTATTTCCTTTAGGTTTTCAAATTTGTTGGAGTATAGTTTTTCATAATACTCTGCATGACCTTTTTATTTCAGCTGGGTCTGTTGTAATGTCTCCCATTTCATTTCTTATTTGGGTTATTTGTGTCCTCCCCTGTTTTTCTTTTGTCAGTTTGGCTAGTGCTTCATCGATTTTGATGATCCTTTCAAAGAACCAACTTTTGGTTTTGTTATTTCATTTTTTTCTGCTCTAATCTTTATTATTTCCTTTCTTCTGGTGGCTGTAGGCTTCTTTTGCTGTTCTCTTTCTGTTTGTTCAAGTTCTGTAGCTAATGTTTTGATTTAGTCTCTTTCTTTTTTGATGTGTGCATCTATTGCTATAAATTAACCTCTGAGCACTGCCTTTGCTGTGTCCCAAAGGTTTTGGTATGATGTGTTTTCATTCTCATTTGATTCTAGGAATTTTTTCATTCCATCTTTCATTTCTTCGGTGATTTTTAAGCAGGGTATTATTTAGTTTCTATGTAATTGATTTTTTTCCCTTGCTCTTCCTGGTGTTAATTTCTATCTTGATAGCATTGTGGTCAGAGAAGATACTTTGTATTATCTCAACATTTTGGATTTTGTTGAGGGTTGCTTTGTGGCTAAGATGTGGTCTGTTCTGGAGAATATTCCATGTATGTTGGAAAAGAATGTGTACTTTGAAGCCATTGGGTGGAGTGTTATATATATGTCTATGAGGTCAAGTTGGCTGATTGTGGCCTTTAGGTCTTCTATATCATTGCTGAGTTTCTTTCTAGATGTTCTGTGCTTTACTGACTGTGGTGTGTTGAAGACTCCAACTATTACTGTGGAACTGTCAATTTCTCTTTTCACTGCTGTTAGAATTTGTTTTATGTATTTTGGAGCCCTATTGGGTGTGTAGATGTTTATTATGGTTATGTCTTCATGATGGATCATCCCCTTAATCATTATATAGTGTTCTTCTTTGTCTTTTATGGTGGATTTTGTCTTAAAGTCTATTTTATCTGAGGTAGGTGTTGTCACTCCTGCTCTTTTTTGGTGGCTGTTGGCTTGATATATTTTTTCCATCCTTTGATTTTTAATAAATTTATATCTTTGTTTCTAAGATGTGTCTCTTGCAGACAGCATATTGGTGGATCCTGTTTTTTTATACATTCTGTCACTTTCTGCCTCTTTATGGGTGCATTTAGGCCATTTACATTCAGTGCAATTATTCATAGGTGTGAGCTGATTGCTGTCATTTTGTAGTGCTTTTTTTGTTTTGTGGTGCTGAGAATTTCTTTGTTGCTCTTACTCTCCTGTACTGAATTCCTTTTGTTTGTGGATTTTTTTTCATTTCTTTTGTTTTTGTAGATTTTGTTTTTACTGAGACTTTATGTTTTTCTGTTTTATTTTGATGAGTAGGTTTGTTAACTTTCTTTGTGGTTACCTTGAAATTTATCCTTATCTTCCTAGGTTTGAACTGGTCTATTATTACTTGGTATCACCTTGCCTTCCTTTCCAATAGAGAGTTCTATATATGTCATGGATCGAATTGTGTCCCCCCAAAATATCTGTCAACTTGGCTGGGTCATGATTCCCAGTATAGTATGATTGTCTACCATTTTATCATCTGATGTGATTTCCCTATGTATTGTAAATGCTATCACTATGATGTAATGAGATAGTTTAGCAGCAGGTATATTGATGTAGTCTACAAGACTGGGTAGTGTCTTAAGCCAGTCTTTTTTGAGGTATAAAAGAGACAAGTGAGCAGAGAGACATGGGGAACTCGTACCACCAAGAAAGCAGTGCTGGGAGCAAAGTGTGTCCTTTGGACCTGAGGTTCCTGAGCTTAGATGCTCCCAGACCCAGGGAAGACTGATGCATCACAAGGACCTTCCTCCAGAGCCGACAGAGAGAGAAAGCCTTCCCCTGGAGCTGATGCCTTGAATTTGGACTTGTAGCCTACTGGACTGTGAGAGAATAAATTTCTCTTTGTTAAAGCCATCCACTTGTGGTATTTCTGTTAAAGCGGCACTAGATAACTAAGACAATACCTACACCATTTATTCCCTCTCTTATTGTTCTGATGTTGTTGTCATTTGAAGATTAACTTCTCTGTTTCCCTGTTGTAAATCTTTAGGTTTTGAATAGTCCTTGAGAGTTCATTTCCTATGTTGGTATCTTGCTGGTGTGATCTTGTGTCCTAGATTCTGGCTGTCATCTAATGTTGTTTGTTCTGAAACCGAAGGACTCTCTTTAATAATTCTTGTAAGTTTGGTTTAGTTTTTACATAGTGCCTTAATTTCTGTTTACCTGGAAATTTCCTAATTTCACTATCATATTTGAATGAGAGTTTTGCAGGATATATTATTCTTGGTTGGCAGTTGTTTTCTTTCAAGGTTTTCTATATGTCATTGCCTTCTTGCCTACATGGTTTCTGCCAAGTAATCAGAGTTTAGTCTTATTGTTTCCCCTCTGTATGTGACTGTTTGTTTTTCTCAAGCTGCTCTCAGAATTCTTTGTTCGTCTTTGTTTTTAGTGAGTGTGATTATGATATGCCTTGGTGATTTTCTTTTGGGGTCTATCCTATATGGAGTTCGTTGAGATTCTTGGATGGTCAGCTTTTCATCTTTCATGATATTAGGGAAGTTTTCTGTCAGCAATTCTTCAATGGTCCTCTCTGTGTTTTCTGTTTTCTTCCCCTGTTCTGGAACTCCGATCACTTGCAAATTTTTGCTTCTGATTGTATCCCACATAATTCTCAGAGTTTCTTAATTTTTCTTCCTTCTTTTTTTGATTTTTCCTCAGAGTTGTAACCAAGTGTTTGTCTTCAATTTCACTGATCCTGTCTTCCATCATTTCAAAACTGCTCGTCAGCCCTTCTCTGACACTATTTCTGAAATCTTGTTTATCTTTTTGATTTCTAATTGTTGTTTTGTATGATTTCTAATTGTGAGTTTATTTTGGCATTTTGTTCCTGTATTATTTCCTTGAATTATTCCGTTCTTTTGTCTGTATTTTCCATGAATTTGTCTGCCATTTCCATGATTTTGTCTATTTTTCCCTAATTTTTGTCTGCTTTTTGCTTTAACTCTTGGATAGCTCTGAATATTAGGAATTTGAATTCCCTAACAGGTAGTTCTAGTGCCTTTTCTTCTACTGGGAAGTCATCTTGTGTTTATCGTGGATGCCGACTGGAATCATCCTGTCTGTTTTTTTAATACGCTTTGATATTGTCTGCTGTCTTTGGGACATTCAGTAGTTATTTTCTTCGTTTGTTTATTGTAGATTTGTTTGTTTTGTTCTGCTTTTTTGTTTTATTTGGTTATATCTGAGCAGGTGGGCTGTGCGTTCTTTTTGGCTTGTTGGTCTGTGGACGTGATATTTTTCACCTCCTTGTCCAAAGGGCAGGGCCGGTCACTCAGCTTTGGTGCAGCAGGGCAGGTCCAGCTGAAGGAGTGGGGCTGGGATGGTTGTCTGTGGCACGTACTGGGGCCAATAAGGTGAACCGGGGGTCAGTGAAGGCCATGTTATGGTAGGCTGTCCTGTGCTTCTTGGGAGTGCAATGTTCAGCACATGGGGCAGATAGGCAGGAGGAAGGGGCAGGGGGAGGTTGTGATGTGTGGAGCTAGGTTGGGTATGGGAAAGAAGAGAGAGAGGAGAGAGAAACAGGAGCCAAAAAAAAAAAAAAAAAAGTGCTGAGGGAGCCTGCTTTTATAGTGGAGAGATGAGAAATTGAGAAATGAAGAAAAACAAGAAGGAAAAAGAAAAAAGAAAAGAAAAGAAAAATTTTAAAAAAATTCCCGCAGGGATCCTACCAGCATGGCTATGCAGACTGGGGCAGTGGCCCCCAAGCTGTGCAGTACAGACTGGCTAGAAGGGATGGAGATGATACACAGTGCCAGGTATTTAGGAGACAGGAAAAGAAGGTAAGTAGAGAGACGAGAAACTGAGAAATGAAGAAAAATAAAAAGGAAAAAAGAAAGAGAAAGCCAACAAAAAAAAGGAAAAGAAATTTCAAAAAGCCCACCAGTGTGGCGATGTGGACCTGGGAAGCATTTCCTCAGCTAAGTGGCACTTCACAGCCTTTCAAGAAGAAGCAAAGATGGTACATGGAGTCAGGTGTTTGACAGAAGGTGAGAAGCAGGGAAGAAACCAAAAGAGGCCAAAAAAAGCAACACCAGCAACAAACAAATGGCACTGAAGAAGTCAGCTGGTGTGGGCAGGGCGAATGCGTGTGGCATGGAACCGGCACCTCCTTTGCCACAGTCGCAGGCCACTGGGAAGCTGCGGATCGGCCTGCCGAGAACCTGAGGATTGGCCCTCCAGGAAGTGGCAACGGCCAAACAGGGGGAGGCAGGCTTGGGGTGTATTGCTGGCTAGCAAGTGCTCTATCTCCTGCTGGGAGCTCCATGAATCTGCTTTCTTGTACTCCCTGCCCTCCAATCTCCAACAGAAGTCCAAGATGGTGGATCCTTGCTGTGTTAGCTGATAGGAATCTCCACTCATAACTCTCCTGGCTCTCTGTTCTCTGTCAGTTTCTTTTTCCATTCGGTGCTCAGTTGAGTTCTTTATCTCTTCATTTGATGGTTAGGGTTACAGTATTGATGTTTGTCTCTGTTTTACTTAGTTTTTCGGGTCTTTGCTGTGAAGGGATAGCATGGTGTATATGGTATATATAGTGCCATGTTGGCTCCCTCCCTCGCAAACCTTTTCTGATGCACCAAGTTTAAACGAGAGAGGCATTTGGGTCAGAAGACAGAGCTCCACTGCTTGTGAACTGTAATATAAAAGCAATGAAGCCACAATATCCTGTGATTTGTTTAACTTGCCTTCCCAATACAAGCACTTGATGTGTGAGTTGCAGAAACATTTTACCTGGCTTTTACTGCTAGCAGGCTGCCCGGGCAGTGGAGTTTTGATGGAGGCCCTCCCTGCACACTATCAAACTCTACAAATTGCAGATCTAGTGACCTCTGAAATGCAAAGTACCTCTCGATTAGGCTTTTCATCTTTAGTAATAAAACTGTGCTCATTCACATAAGTCTCACTTGATTCTGTTGAGCATAAAAATGGTGTAATCAGTTTTTCCAGTTTGATAGGTGAGTTGAACCTTTCCATTTCTGGCAACGTAAAGAAATATCTTGCATAAAATTTCTTGATTGAAATGCAGCTGAAAATGTTAATGTGTTTGCTAGAGTCTTTATTTTCTTTTTGTGAGGGATAGGAAATACTTGCACAGGTATAAGAGCACCTTTGGTCAAATACTGCATATAAGAGATGAATTTCTGGATAAAAATTACTTATTTACATTGACTCATGTAATGAATCTTATTCTTTATTTATTTACTTTTAAAATTTAGTCAGAGGTCTGCTGGTAAACCTGCTTTTTAGAAAAGAGAAAGAGCCCGGTTTTGTAATGTTTGCCAATTTTTGTGGTGTAAATGCTCCCACCATAGCCAATTTGAAACAAAATTCCTAAAAAATTTAACAGTCATCTCTTGGGAGCCAGTACAAGCCAGCTCCAGCGCACCATTGTTAGTTCTTTTTAAATATAACCTTTGTATGTGTTCTCATTATTTTATATATAAAATCTTTCTCTCTAAATAATTTAAAAAAATCCTCTCTAACTTCATTTTCAGGCTCTTAATGGGCAGGAACGCTATCATATTCTTGTATATGCTGTCTTTGTCTTCTTCCCAGGCATGCTATGTAAGTGTAGCAGTAAGCATGCATAGTAATATATTGCATCAATACTAACATGAACATTTTTTCCCACATTTTAACATCTCTAAAATCAATTGCAGCTTATAGTCAACGCGTGTCATAGTGTAACTGGCAAAAATTTCTTCTTTCTTAGTGTTACATATAGTAATGTCCTCTGGGATTTAATTAAATATATTAAGTGCTGAATAAATGGTGTTTGAAATGAATACAGTGACATCCTATAGGCTAATCTGTCTTTTCACAGATTCACCTAAACAAGTTACCTCGGTACTGTTGTCTTTACGGGGGGAAAATTAAAAAGTAAATTATTTGAAATACTCCTTAGTGTACCTTCTGTTCCTTTGCCTTAGTGGTCACATTTGGCAGGTCAAAATCAGATCAGTGACGTAGACTCCGCCTTGTTTTGTGTATCCCGATGTTCTACTTGAGCGTCTAAAGAGTTGTCTTCCTCCGTCTGGGACCAGTGTCCTTTTTGAATGTAGGGGATCACTGGGGTGACTGATCATTGGGCAATAGAAGTTACAAACTTCTGACATACAGAACTGTAGGATAATAAATTTGTGTTGTTTTAAGCTCCTAGATAGATAGATAGCTGCCATCAGGTAGACTCTGACTCATGGTGACCTTATGTACAATAGAACGAAATGTTGCCCAGTCCTGTGTCATCCTCATGATTGCCAGCATGTTCAAGTCCATCGTTGTAGCGATTGTGCCAAGCCATCTCACCAGGGGTTTCCCTCACCCTCATTGGCCCTCTACTGCTCCAAACATGATGTCCTTCAGTGACTGATGCCTCTTGATGATGTGTCCTAAGCAAGCCAGTCAGACAATGTTATATTATGATCCAAATTGTTTTCATTAGCTAATTTTTGGAAGTAGATTGCCATGCCTTTCTTCTTAGTCTGTCTTAATCTGGAAGCTCTGCTAAAACCTATCTACCATGGGTGACCCTGCTGGTATTTGAAATATCAGTGGCCTAACTTCCAGCATCACAGCAGCGTGCAAGCCACCACAGTATGACAAACTGATAGACTGGTGGTAGTTTAAGCTACTAGTGTGTAGTAATTTGTTGCAGCCACAATAGGAAAGAATACAAACGTCATTAACTCAGATGGACTGAGTCAAAATTTGGGTTAAATAAAACTTACCCCGGTTGTGCTAAAATTATTCTGTATATTCTCTCTGAACGAGTTTTGCTTAGGAAATTTTTAGTATGAAACAGATTGCAGGAATATGTACTTAAGAGAATAAGCTGATTTAAAGATTTTAGCACATTGTTTCTATGCTTATGATATGTCTAATTATAAATGAAAGTTATGATTTGTTAATTTAAGTCTAGAAGAATTTTCATTTAAAACTTTCCTATCTCTGTACTGGAGAATCAATGGAATTATATTTCCCTATGAATATTTTGCCAAGAAATTTGGAAGACAGCTACCTGGCCAACCGATTGGAAGAGATCAGTACTTGTGCCCATTCCAAGGAAAGATGATCCAACAGAATGTGGAAATTATCGAACAATATCATTAATACCACATGCAAGTAAAATATTGCTGAAGATAATTTAAAATCAGTCGCAGCAGTACATCAACAGGAAACTACCAGAAATTCAAGCCAGATTCAGGCAAGGATGTGGAACAAGGGGTACCATTGCTGATGTCAGATGGATCTTGACTGAAAACAGAGAATACGAAAGAGATGTTTATTTTTGTTTTATTGACTATGCAAAGGCATTTTGTTGTGTGGATCATGACAAATTATGGATAAAATTGTGAAGAATGGGAATTTCAGAACACTTAATTGTCCTCATGCAGAACCTCTACATAGACCAAGAGGCAGTCGTTCGAACAGAACAAAGGGATACTGCATGGTTTAAAGACAGGAAAGGTGTGTGTCAGGGTTGTATTCTTTCACCATACTTATTCAATCTGTATGCGGAGCAAATAATTTGAGAGGCTGGACTATTTGAAGAAGAACGCAACATCAGGATTGGAGGAACACTCATTAACAAACTGCCATACACTGATGACACAACCTTGCTTGTGGAAATCGAAGAGGACTTGAAGCACTTACTGATGAAGATCAAAGACTATAGCCTTCAGTATAGATTACACCTCCACATAAAGAAAACAAAAATCCTCACAACTGGCCCAGTAAGCAACAAAACGATAAACGGAGAAAAGATTGAAGTTGTTAAGGATTTCATTTTACTTGGATCCACAATCAACACCCATGGAAGCAGCAGTCAAGAAATCAATCGACATATTACATTGGGCAATTGCAAAAGACCTCTTTAAAGTGTTAAAAAGCAAAGATGTCACTTTGAGGACTAAGGTGCTCCTGACCCAAGCCATGGTATTTTCAATTGCCTCATATGCATGCGAAAGCTGGACAAGGAAGACCTAAGAAGAATTGATGACTTTGAATTATGGTGTTGGCAAGAATATTGAATATACAATGACCTGCCAGAAGAACGAACAAATCTGTCTTGGAAGAAGTACAAGAATGCTTCTTAGAAGCAAGGATGGTGAGACTTCGTCTCATGTACTTTGGACCTGTTATCAGGAGGGATCAGTGCCTGGAGAAGGACATCATGCTTAGTAAAGCAGAGGGTCAGTGAAAGAGAGGAAGACCCTCCAAGAGATGGATTGACGTAGTAGCTGCAATGATGGGTTCAAGCCTAGCAACGATTGTGAGGATGGTGCAGGCCTGGGCAGTGTTTCTGTTGTATATAGGGTCGCTGTGAGTCTGAACCAGCTAGATGGTACCTAACAACAACAACAACAACAACAACATGAGTATTTTGCAGTCCCTGTGTGCTGCGAATGGTTAACACACTTGGTTGCTAACCTAAAGGATGGAGGTTCAAGTCTACCCAGACAGAAGAAAGGCCAGGTGATCTATTTCCAAAAAATCAGCTCCTAAAAACCCTATGGAGCAAACTGCTACTCTGACACACATGAGGTTGCCATGAGTCAGAACTGACTTGATGGCAACTGGTGGTGGTAGTTGATAAATATTTCATGATTCGTATTTTTTCATCGTTATGCTTAGCATCTACCAGTCTTCACCTTAACAAGCCCTAGGGAGTGGTGTTTTACTATGATCTGGTGCATATTATTAATAAGGTTTTCACTGGCCAATTTTTTTCAGAAGTAGACTGCCAGGCCGTTCTTCCTAGTCTGTTTTAGTCTGGAAGCTCTGCTGAAACCTGTCCACCATGGGTGACCCTGCTGGTGTTTGAAATATAGCAACACACAAACCACCACAGTATGACAAACTGACAGACATGTGGGAAATATAAGGAACAAGTCTTAGGTTGTATGATCTTTGGCAAGTGACTTTAAGCTGAAGCTTCTTTTCCTTATCCACAAAACAGGGACAATTATACCTTCTTATAAAGTTGTGTGCATTAAATACAATATATATATATATAAAGAACAGAGCACATTGCTTTGAAAAATACGTGGTAGATGCTGCTTCTTTTACCGATAATGTTGCTCTTGTTCTGTTGAATACAGTAGACCAAGTATGTCCTGATCTCTACATATGTCTTTCACTTGAATGCCTTACAACTTCTTTCTCAACAGAAATAGTATGAAATTAGTTATAAATGTACAGCTTAACTAAATTTTAAAAATCATTAGTAAGGCTGTTTTACAACCTTGGGGATGATTATATAATAAAATGTATGCCTTTTGCAAAAGATTTCTCTTTGCAAAACTATCTTTCTCTCAAGGAGCTCATCGTCTAGCTATCAGGGAAGACCACCAACAAGTAATTACAACCAATTGTATGAGGGCTTTGATGCTGCCCTGGTTGTAGGCAGCGGTGGGGGGTGGGGGACTGCAGTGACCCAGTTCAGAGGGTCAAGGGAACTTCTATGAAGGATTCATGAAGAGACTAAAGAATCAGAGGGAGGCGATGTGCAATAACAGAACAGCTGGAGACGGGAAAGGGCAATGGCTGTTGGACACCTTCCCAAAGGCTCAGGAAGAGACAACACCTAAGTAAACTGGTCACAAAAACCCTGGCCCTTCCCTTACCCAATCTGGGTTGGTGACAGAGCTTCCTATAGCAGGGGCTATGAGAGTTGAGGCTTCTTCTCTACTTTTCCTGGGGTCCAGTTTGGGAGGTATCCCATAGATCTAGCTGCCTTACCTCCTGCCACAACTTTGCCCACAGTTACACCTCCCTTGTATATTTTTGCCTGGGTCTGATAGGCCATGATTCTGAGAACCAGAAGACCGGAGGAAGACACAAGAAAGGACAAGAACTAATCATCTTCATGCACAATAACTTGTATTTGTGTCCTTGTCAATTGGTATTTCTAGGACTGGAGCTGTGAGAGCCGTCATTCATGTTCTACTGCACATGTTGTCTTTGTGACATGCAGTGATGTGCTGGAGCTGGCTTGAAAAGGTTACTTGTTCACTTTTCAGGAATTCTGAGAGCCAGTTGTTAAAAATTATATTTTATGAACTTATACAATTAAAATATTATTTTCAAACAAGGGCAACAGATAATCAAAACACATTGCTTCCAAATTATTTTACTACATCTTACTGTGTTCTCAAGGTTACTTATGTTTCTGTCTGTATGGTGGGAATACTCTAACAGAGTGCTACTCTGCACCTCTTCCCAACTCCACATTTGATGACATCACAGTGGATAGTTTGAAATCGGCAACTGTGGAAGTATTTATACCACAGAAATTGGCAAATGTTATAAACCAAGGCATTTTTCTCCCAGAGACCTGGTTGTTAAACATTTATCAGCCCATCACTGGATAAGGGAATCCTCCAGGAACACAGCTTCTTCTCCACTCAGCTATTACAGTCCCTGAAATTGGGCCACAAGTAGTTCAGTCCTTTGAACATAATCTTTAGGCACTTTTGTAAAAAAAGCCAGATATAGCCACCATATTTTTTACTGGTTATTTGTACTCTCCTGTGAGTTCATTGCTCATAGTGTTTTACTCTGGGATGTCTAGAGAACCTGAGGGAATAACAAAAATAATTCACATTTGTTGAGTGCTTATGAGGTACCAGCCCTGTTCTAAACTTTTCATGGTAAAGTTTTGTTTCATGAAGGAATTGATAGGATTGAAAACTCATGTGTTTCTCCTTTAACCTATGATATGGAACTGGTGATTATTCCTGTTTTGCAGATAAAGCAATTGAAGCAGAGGGAGATTAAGTTGCTTGCTCACAGTTACAGAGCCAGCAGGGTGGAGCCAGAATTAAACTAGATCTGGCGTCTTAAGCACTATATTGCTTTCCCTCCCCAGAGGTAGACAGTATGGGAAAGGGCAGTGGCAGGAGAGAAGGTTGGGGTTACAGGGTGCTGCAGGCCAGTGGAAAGGATCCCAACCATGTGATCCATGAAGAAAGATTCACAGTTTTGCCTAGAACTTGATCCATATTAAGCAATATCCTTGCTTTGGAGCTTTTCAGTTTTAGGAAGATAGAAAAGCCGTTATTAGTTAGATATTGCTCACATTCCAGGGCCCTAAAATAAATCAGGTCAGATTATATATGTGGAAGTGCTTTGTAATCTGCAGATTACCCATTACCCATTGCCGTTGAGTCGATTCCAATTCATATTGGTGTACGGATATTAGACTCCTTCACCAGCTCATGGCACAGTGTCTGACATGGAGATGCTCAGTAACTATTTGTGAGTGAATAGGTCTATGATGCGGGAAGAAATTAACACTATATATGTATATATCTTCCCACTAGATTGGACGCTCTGAGTGCAGTGTCTGTGGAATCTCTGTCCCCTCCGCCTTACAGAATGCCCTGAAAATAGTCAGTGCTTAATAAATGTTTGTGATTAATAACTGTTACAGTGCCTCTCCTTTTAGTTGCGGTTTTTGTAGGACAGACTGTCTTTCTTTGGGGCCAGATGGAGGGATTGATAAGAATCACTGACTTTTATTCCTACAGATCCACACTTATGTATTCTACACAGTGGGAGGCAAGGGTTCGTGGGGTTAAGTGCTGAAAGGCAGCAGCTGGGAAGGCAGCACTCACAGTGACTCAGTAGCCAGCTCCTCTAATCCTCAGGCGCTGCTGGGATGCAAAGTATGTGTTGAAGTGGATAAAGCAGGAATTATCATAAACAGGAACAAAAGGGTTGCTTTGTTTCTTGGGGGACTGTTTTCTCTGGCATATTGAGCCAGAAAGTGGGTTTTTCCCCACCCGTCGAAACTGGGGGTGGGTAAGTAGTCCTGTTCATCATTTAAAGAAGCAGACAAGTTAGGCCAGTCTGGCCAGGTGGTTGTGAGGCGTAGAGTCAACAACATGGCCTCTGGTCACATTGGCAGGTGACCAGTAGAGACAGAGAAGACCACAAGGACTGAGGCAGCGTGACCAGGAAGTTTAGTTTTGACAACAGATGCAGAGAGTAACATTATAAAGGGAGTGGAATGCTCCAGGGGCAACATAATCACTGAGCCCAGGGCGAGGTGACCGACCTCATCTGGCCCAGGGTTATGCAGAGTGCAAAAGGGTAAAGAAAAGTTAAAAAAGCAGTGTTAGTGAATGCAGAGGACAAAGGCAGAAATGTTAGAAAAGCTCTATTAATCTAAGCTTGTGGCTCAGTCAACAAAGCTCTTGCAATTCAATAAAGGCATAGGGAGGCTACAGTCCCACACCACACACACACACACACACGCACACACAAAGAGGGCCAGAGCAGACAGGATCAGACAGACCAGGGTGGTGGCCAAGACACCAGACACACACAGATCATGACCATCTCCCTAGTGAAGCAGGCTTGATGGTCAGAATGGGGATGACAACTATACGGTATATGGTGGAAACACTTGCATTGATCATTTTACCAAATCTGTGTATAATTTACTCCAGTGTGAATTTCTTGTTATTAATTCCTTTATTTCTAAAGTTGAGTTAAAAAGCCCTAACTTAGGCATTGTCTGAAAAAGGAAATAACCGAGCCTGAGTGGACACAACTGCTTATTTATTATTCAGCTGTCCTGCCCAGGCCAATTGTGTGATGACAGTCTTGGAAGGAATTGCTTTATGAATGACATCCCAGCCAGTGCCTGCCATTGTTCCTAAATAGCAGATGGTTAGAAAACTGATGTGTGCAAAGGTTTCATCTGAAATGGACTTACTAGAACCTTTTAGTAAGAAGGGAGGGACATGACACATATTTATTTAGTAGATGCCCAATATATCAGAATAAAAATTAGGCAGTGCCAATGCTGACTAAGCTGCAGTTAGATGGTTCTGACTCATGACGACCCCCTGCACAACAGGACTGGACTGTTGTGATTCACAGGATTTTCACTGATTGATTTTTTGGAAGTAGATTGCCAGGCCTTTCTTCTGAGGCACCGCTGGGTGGCCTTGAACCTCCAGCTTTTTGGTTAGTAGCCGAGCATGTTAACTGTGTACACCACCCAGGGACTGTGAAGCATTGTTGTTAGAATCTAATTATTTAAAAAGTTATAAAGTCAGAATTCAAAGAAAGGACTATTTTATCAGTCAGCAGGGAAGTTGAGGTCCATGTTATCCCAACTTTTTGACCCCACTTCATTTAATCGAGGTTTTAGCACTCCCAGCTATTCCAAAACTATTGAGTTTTTTTTTTTTTTTAAAACTTGAGCCTGAAAAAACAGACAAAAGACTATATATGATACCACTCTAATGATTTATCTTAAGAATCTGTGAACTGTGGAATCATGATTGTTAGGACTGAGAGACACCTGCTCACCTTTCTGAAATGAGGAGCTGAAAAGATATTCTGAGATTCAGAAAGGGTAAGGGATACAACGTTGACCTTTTGGAGACAGGAAACCTTTGATGAACTATAGGACACCCAGACAGTTCATTTGAAAGATGGTTTCAAAGCATTATCTGATGTTGGTTTTGAGTGTGCGTTACTGAAGCCCTCGGGTTGTCTTTTTACATAGGCCCAGTGAAATAATGGCTTCCGCGGTTGTTCATATGTCTGCAACCCTCATGTGGCACCTTGGCTTCTGGGCTTTGTAACTGCTTTTCAGTCTCTTTTGTGGGCAAAATTAAACTTTCCTTACCATTTGACAGCATGGAACTTTCCGGTGATGGCTGTTAAGGAGAAAAGAGACAGGTAAAGGTCATAAATATCATCTCCATATAAAGAATGCAGTGCAAACAGCTAAATAAAATTGTAGCTAATCACCATTTACTCAACTCTACAATATGAGTCTCTGCTCTGGTGCTGGGATAAGTTAAGGATCAGCCAGGCATAAAATGTATGGATTGTAAATCTTTGTTGCAGGTAATAGGGTATGCATTTTTTTTTTTAAAAGATAGCTTTACTTTAGGGCTGTGTTAAGCTTACATGTTCTCTCTCTATATATATATACGTATTTATATACACACATATATGTTATTGTTGTTGTGTGCCATCGAGTCAGTTCCAACTCATAGCAACCCTATAGGACAGAGTAGAACTGCCCCATAGGGTTCCTACGGCTGTAATCTTTATGGAAGCAGACTGCCACATCTTTCTCTCTGTGAAGTGGCTGGTGGATTTGAACCATCGACCTTTCGGTTAGCAACCAAGTGCTTAACCACTACACCACCAGGGCTCCTTACACACACACATATATATGTTTGTGTGTGTATATATATATATATATATATTCACATTTATGGATGTGTGTAGATGGATATGTACATGAATTCCTGTACAGATGCGTATGTATGTATGTGTGTGTGTTTCCATGAAGTACAGAACATTGATGAAAGACAGGCTAAAACTTTGAAAAAATAGCCTCAAACTTTGATTTATAGATGAAGACTGGCCAGCATGTAATCAAGGGACTGATTTGACTTTATTTTAACTCTTAAAATAAAAGACTCAAAAAATCTCTGATTTTTTTTTCTGGTGCTAGATGTTGAATTAATGAAATGGTTTGGATGTTTTTGAGGAATCTAACACTCTTAAAATGCTGAGCTTAAATTTAGTTAGAAACTTACACCAATAAGAATTAATCCTGGAGGTGGGACCAAGATGGCAGAATAGTCAGATGCTTCCTGTGGTCCCTCTTACAATAAAGACCCGAGAAAACAAATGAATTGATTATATATGACAATCTAGGAGCCCTGAACATCAAAAACAAAGTTGAGGAGCTAGACTGAGTGGCTGGGAGAGGGAAAGACAGTTCAGAAGCAGCGACGATTTTCCAGACCTGACCTGGCCAACTCCCTACAGGCTGGATCGGCTGGCGCACACAAGCTGAGGAAAGCAGTAGCACTTGGGATGCATTTTCCACGTTGAGAGAAACCAAGCAGTGAAGAGTCTGCACAAGCCTCCAGAGCCAGGGGGAAGTGGCGCTGGATCTGAGAAAGTTAAGTGGAAGTGTCTAACCTACCATGCGGGATCAAAATAACCCTTCCTACTCTGGGAAGTGCCTCTCTCTCTTTAATCCACCTCCACTCCACTCTGCTCTGGTCCCAGTCTTGCGTCAGCAGTGATTGCCATGCCCCCGGGCTGGAAGTGGGACCTGCCACGTGCACCTGAGCCAGTCTCCCAGCTTTGAAGAGGGAAAAATAAACAAACGAACAAACAGGAAGGAAGAATCCACCAGCTCCCCTAAGCTGGGACCTCGGGGCAGGAGCTGCTCATTTGCCTAGGCACAGGCATAAGTGGTCCACAGACTTTGAATGCCTTTCACCCCTGCCTAGACCTGTGTGGGCCCATTTCAACCGTGTAGGCCCTCATTAGTATAGTACGATAGTGTATATACTTGAAGCCTATTTTCAACTGCAACAGCTAAGGGGGAGTGGCAGATACACGACATTTGACACCGCCCTGCCCATTAAACAGGATCCTCACCTACCCACATCAGAGACCTAAGGACTGGTAGCCCCACCCACTCCACCTAGCCACCCACGATAGGGGTCCGAGAATAAGTGAGCCTCCCAGTTCTTTTAGCTGACAGCACTGGGTGCCCAATGTCCAGATGCAAAACCTACCCACCTACGTGCTCTAGGGAACAGGGACATGCCTTCCACCCAGGCACTCAGGGGAAGACATCAGCCTCCTACCTTACTCATCACATAACCCCCTACAGCAGCCAGATACCTGTGCCTGCTCCAATCACCCCTATGCAGCCCTGCCCATCTAGGACTGTACATGAGAGCCTGTACTACATGCTCGGTGACCAATGACCTGGACACGTGAGCTGTATCCACATAAGAAAAGTAAACGGACTCCTGGGCTCACATACCTAGTAGCAGCTCTAACCACCTGGTGACAGGACATGAGCGCTTCAAAGACACCAATAAACAAAGTAGCTCACACAACCAGCCTATTTGGAAATACTAAAACAAAACAAAACAAGAAGCTAGGACACAATAAGCAAACATAAAATAAATAAATATAATAACTTATTGATGGCTTGGAGACGACAGTCAATATCAAATCACATAAAGAGGCAGACCATGATGGCTTCAGCAAGCAACCAAAACAAAGAACTAGGAAACCTCCTGGAGGAAGAGAAGGTCTTAGAATTACTGGAGATAGAATTCAAAAGATTAATATACAAAGCTCTTCAAGATATCAGGAAGGAGACCAGACAAAATGCAGACCAAGCCAAGGAGCACACAGACAAAGCAATAGAGGAATTTAGGAAGGTTATACAAGAGCAAAGCGACAAATTTAATAGGCTGGAAGAATCCACAGAGAGATAGCAAATAGAAATCCAAAAGATTAAAATTTCAGAATTAGACAACTCAATAGAAAGTCATAGGAGCAGAATTGAGGTAATGGAAGTTAGTGAGACATGAGATAAAGCACTGGACACCAATTTATTTGAGGAAAAATCAGATAAAAGAATTTTAAAAAATGAAGAAACCCTAAGAATTATGTGGGATTCTATCAAGGGGAATAACCTATAAGTGATTGGAGTACCAGAACAGGAGAGGATAATAGAAAATGCAGAGAGAATTGTTGAGGATTTGTTGACAGAAAATATCATGAAAGACAAGAAGATATCTATCCAAGAAGCTCATCGAACACCACATAAGGAAGATCCCAAAAGAAAGTCACCAAGACATATTATAATCAAACTTGCCAAAACCAAAGATAAAGAGAGAATTTGAAGAGTGGCTAGGGATAAACAAAAGTTGCCTACAAAGGAGCGTCAATAACAAGGACTAGAAGGCAGAAGAGGACAGAAAAGCTGCTGATAGGGAACCCAAGGTTGAGTAAGGATAGTGTTGATGTCTTGTGAGGTTGTTAACCATTGTCATAGGGCAACATGTGTACTAACTGTTTAATGAGAAACTATTTTGTTCTGTAAGCCTTCATCTAAAGTGAGAATAGCAGCACAATTGGAAGAGCGTAGTTGATGTCACTGAACTGTGCATGTAGAAATTTTTGAAATGGTGTACCTTTGGCTATGTATATTTTCACTAAAAAAAAAAAAAAAGGTCGAGAAGGGAGAGGGTTGACATGTAGTGGGGTTGTTAACCAATATCATAGAACAATATGTGTTAAAAAATAAAAAAAGGAGAGTCAATAAGACTAAGTGCATACTACTCAGCAAAAACCATGCAAGAAGCCAATGGGATGACATATATAAAGCCTTGAAGGAAAAAGATTGCCAGCCAAGAATTATATATCCAGCAAAACTGTCTCTCAAATATGATGGTGAAATTAGGGCATTTCCAGATAAACAGAGGTTTAGAGAATTTGCAAAAGCCAAACCCAAGTTATAAGAAATAATAAAGGGAGTCCTCCAGTTAGAAAATCAATAACATCAGATAACAACCCAAGACAAGAACATAGGATAGAGCAACCAGATATCAACCCAAATAGGGAAGTCACAAAAATAAATCAAAGCTAAAATGCTGAAAAAAGGGAAACAGAGACATCAATATGTAAAAGATGACAACATTAAAACAAAAAAGAGGGACTAAAAAATGTAGTCATAGATCTTTCATATGGAGAGGAAGTCAAGGTGATATAAAGAAATAAAAGACTGGTTTAAACTTAGAAAAATAAGGGTGAATATTACAGTACCCACAAATGAAACTAACAGTCCTACACATCAAAATAAAAAAACAAGAAAAACATACTCAGCAAATACAAAATCAACAACAATGAAAAAGATGAAATGAAAATGCATAAAGAAAATTAAGTGGAACAAAGAAACTGTCAACAACACACACACAAAAAAACATCAACATGACAACACTAAACTCATAACTTATCAATAATTACGCTGAATGTAAATGAACTAAATGCACCAATAAAGAGACAGAGAATGGCAGAATGGATAAACAACATGATCCGCCTATATGCTGCCTACATGAGACACACCTTAGACATAAAGACACAAACAAACTAAAACTCAAAGGATGGAAAAAAATATATCAAGCAAAAAACACTCAAAAAAGAGCAGGAGTGGCAATATTAATCTCTGACAAAATAAACTTTAAAGTAAAATCCACCACAAAGGATAAGGAAGGACACTATATAATG
>NW_004443939.1:23005650-23028973 GCF_000243295.1 Trichechus manatus latirostris | reverse complement strand
TTTGGAAATCGATTTGGCACTTCCTTAAAAAGCTAGAAATAGAAGTACCATCCGATCCAGCAATCCCCCTCTTTGGAATATATCCTAGAGAAATAAGAGCCATCACACGAACAGATATATGCACACCCATATTCATTGCAGCACTGTTCACAATAGCAAAGAGATGGAAACAACCTAGATGCCCATCAACAGATGAATGGATAAACAAATTATGGTACATGCACACAATGGAATATTATGCAACGATAAAGAAAAATGATGAATCTGTGAAACATCTCACAACATGGACAAATCTGGAAGGCATTATGCTGAGTGAAATCAGTCAGTTGCAAAAGGACAAATTTTGTATGAGACCACTATTATAAGAACTCAGGAAAAGGTTTAAAAGCAGAAAAAAAAATTCTTTGATGATTACAAGTGTGAGGAAGGAGGAGAGGGGAATTCACTCAGTAGATGACAAAAATTATCTTAGGTGAAGGGAAGGACAACACACAATACAGGGGAAGTCAGCACGAGTGGACTAAACCAAAAGCTAAGAAGTTTCCTGAACACAGCCAAACACTTCAAGGGACAGAGTAGCAGTGATAGGGGTCTGGGGGAACCATGGTTTCAGGGGACATTGACATAACAAATTTTATTGAGAAAACGTTCTGCATCCCACTTTGGTGAGTGGCATCTGGGGTCTTAAAAGCTAGCGAGCGACCATCTAAGATGCATCAATTGGTCCCAACCCACTTGGAGCAAAGGAGAATGAAGAACACCAAAGACACAAGGAAAATACTAGCCCAAGAGACAGAAAAGGCCACATAAACCGGTGACTCCATCAGCCTGACACCTGAACCGGATGGTGCCCGGATACCACCAATGACTGCCCTGACAGGGAACACAACAGAGAGTCCCTGACAGAGCAGGAGAAAAGTGTGGTGCAGAACTCAAATTCGTGTAAAAACACCAGACGTAATGGTCTACCAAAACTGGAAGAACCCTTGAAGCCACGGCCCCCTGATGCTGTGTTAACCCAGAACTAAAACCATTCCCAAAGCCCACTCTTCAGACAAAGATTAGACTATTCTAAATAACATAAAATAATAACTCGTGAAGAGTGTGCTGCTTAGTTCAAGCAGATGTGCAAGTCCAAATGGGTGGCTTCTGTCCGGAGGCAGGATGAGAAGGCAGAAAGGGACAGGAGCTGGTTGGAGGGATACAGGAAACACGAGCTGGAAAGGGGGAGTGTGCTGTCACATTATAGGGACTGCAACTAGTGTCACATAACAATATGTATTTAAATTTTTGTATGAGAAATTACCTTGAGCTATTAACTTTTACCTAAAGCACAATAAAAAAAAAAGAAAAAGAAAAAAAGACTTGATGAAATGCAACAAAATGAAAAGATAATATAGCTAAAAGTTTGTAAAGTTGTTGTCTATAGAGAATAGAAATAGGAGATATGGAAAAGTTCAACAATGGACTGTTGTTAAAAGTCTTATAGTAATATATGACTTTTAAGACTATGTTTATGTATTACTTTAACCAAAATAAAAATTAAATTGAAAATAAAAAAAAAGAATTAATTCCAAGCAAAACTATGGCTTCCACTCTGGACACTCATTATACAGGTATGCAATAAACAGCATCAACCAGAGTTACTGAGAATAATGCACTGTTCTGGATTTCAAAATTTAGCAGAGACCAAGACATAAACAATGACATATTGTGTGATGTGTCATGTAGCTCAGATCTTGTGGTGGAGCAGAAGGTAATAGCATCTTGGACTGTTTCTAGAAAGTGATGTTTGTGCATCACAGGCGTCCTCCACTAGCTGGCAGGTGTGAGACAGGTCTTCACAGTGGTGTGTTTTGTCCTGAAGTCAGGAGAGAACAGAACATATTGCAGGAGTGCAGGTAAGTTGAAGTTACCAGAATTTAGGGTATGTAATGAGAGACTGGGTGGTGCATATAGTTGACGGTTAATGCACTCGGCTGGTAACTGAAAGGTTGGAGGTTTGAGTCTACCCAGAGGTGCCTTGGAAGAAAGGCCTGGTTATTTACTTCTGAAAAATCAGCCATTGAAAACCCTACTGAGCAGTTTCCCTCTAACACCCATGGGGTTGCCATGAGTTGGAGATGATTCGAGGGTAATTGGGTTTTTGGTTTTTTTGTACTGAGTCACTGAAGAGTCATCTGAAGGAGCTCCTACTTTTCCATCAGGTTTTCTTTGTGAAGCCTTCTCTGGTAATAGCTCAGAGCTAGAGGTCCCCCTCTCTGTGTTCCCATGACTTTTTTTGTATCCCCATTATTGGACTTTTCACACCCAATTTAATTGTCTGATTTCCATATTTGTCTTGGGATAACCAAAGATAGGACTATATCTCATTTCCTGTCATAAAGTCTAGAAAACAGTAGGTGCTCGATACAAGTTAGCTGAATACATACATAAATGACTGGCTGCTAGATGAGTGAATGATTATGCACAGTTGGGGACTAGAAGGTCAAGAAATGCCTTAGCTGTCAAACAACACTTCCTAAAACACTAATGGTTTGATTTTTCTGTTTCAGATTACTTGCAGCATATAATAGCCTTACAGATAAACACTTGGCTGGATATTTTAACAATACAAGGATAAGGCAGCATCTCTTAAGATCAGGACTGGTAAGATTTGATTTACTTTCTACCCACCCTCTTGTTTCATTAAGTCCAATAATTTCCCACATTCTTAGGTTTCCTCTTTGAGCTGATCAGTGACATCTCTTTTCTTTTCTCGTTTTAGAAAAATTACTTAGCTTTCTAAAGCTCTGATTTATCTGTTTGAGTCTGTGTTTCAGAAGATGAGGAGAGAAGTGACAATGACTGCTAAGGAAACATAAATTATTAAGAAAAAGTCCTTATAAGTTTCCAACAGGCTATTTCATTTGCTTGTTTATTCATTCATTTATTCAACACACATTTATTGAACATATTCTGTGAGCCAGGAACTGTTACTTGCCTTTTTTAGGGAAAAGAAATTGTTTTTAATTTTTTTTCAGATTTATTGAGGTATAATTTACATACAGTACATATTTAGTTGTACATCTCTATGAATATGACAGATTTATAGAGTTGTGTAACCACCACGACAATCAAGATACAGAACATTTCCATCACCCGCAAAAGGTCTCTCACGTCCCTTTGTAGTCTATCCCCTCCCTCCAACTGTCGGCAACCACTGATCTTTTCCAGAATGTCATATGAATGCCATCATACATTTGTAGCTGTTAGAGTCAAATTAATGTTTTTAATAATCATAGAATATAGTGTGGAAGACAAGAACAGCTCAAAATTTCCCCTTGAATTTTTAAAAACTCATTTCCTGTGGTGGTTTATCAATATATTCATGCCTTTCGTTAGCCTTCAAGCTGTCCTTTCCATACAATTTCCATTTCTCTTAAGTATATATAATGTGAAAACCTTTTAAAAATGCTGTAGTTTTCCATTAAAAGAAAGATGTGTGGTTGTAGAAAGTGTCTGACTAATAATTTTAGCTGTTTACCTTCTTGAAACACAGTGGGTTTCCTTAACTATTGTTGCCATGGTTTTGAAAGGCCATGCATTGCATTTCTAATTGTTGTTTATGTGCTTGGCACTCTAGCTGGGTAGATCTCAAAGAGCTTGCATTTAGACTCCTGGGGTTTTCTTATCAGACAGACCTGAGCTGAAACCCTGGTTCTGCCATTTACAAGACATAGAATCTTGAGCAAATCACTTACTTAACTTTCTCAGCCAAAGCTTGCTCAGTTGAAAAATGAGGATAATGATACCCAGCCCTCAGGATTGTTGTGTCAATAATTGGTTGTTGTAATTATGGTTGTTATTATTAACCTTCCTCTTTGGATAACAATCTATCAGCTTCAGGTATATTTGGTGAGGACTTTGTATTTACTTACCAGCATCATTAACAAACACTTTTTGAATACTGACTATATATATGCATGGCAACTCAAATAAGGAAGATACCACATTTCCCTAGAGCAGTGTTCAGATGTGGCCCCTGAGCCAGCAGTGTTTGGCATTACCCGGGAACTTGTTAGGAAATGTGAATTCTAGTGCCCCACTCCAGACCTACTGAATGGGAAGCTCTAGGATAGGGCCCATCAATCCCTTTGTCAACAAGCCCTCCAGGTGATTCTGAGGCAGGCTGAAGTTTGAGAATCTCTGTCTAATAGGACTTCCATTCTGGCTGGGAGAGCAGACATACTCCCAGAGGAGAGAGAACGATGATAGGTGTAAACTGCCAAGGGGGTGTTGGTGCCGGATGTTCTCAACACTTTTTCCCAGTTTGGTACACACGACATGATATCGCCATGGTCAACACATTTCAAAGGCTGTAACTGGATTATCTGTAATTCCAAGCACACTTTCATCTACACCCCTTTCTTCCATTGGAAATGTTTGTATTTATGAAAACAAAGGCTATCAAAAACGAACCGCTTGTAGCACAACTCTAGATGATCTCAGCACTCCAATGTGTTGTCACAACAGTGTTGAAACTACAGTTATCAAATTTAAGAACAAAATCAAGAAGAAACATGAGGGTTTGAATTAGTCCTAAAACAAAGAGAAGGGCTTCAATAAGTGGAAAGGAAGAAGAGCAATCCAGAAAGAATAACACCCTCCGTTTATTGGAGATATAGAAAAACATAACACATACGCCCAAAGAAAGGATAAAAAGAAAAGAAAAATAAATAAATAAAAACCAGAAATTGTGACTCCTGGGACTTGCACTGATGCCATTTGAGACCCATACCGGACACCTCCTACCTACAGTACCCCATAACCTGGAAGATTTCCAATCACAGCAGATGAAATTACCTTTGGGGCGGGAGAGGGGAAAGAAAACCAACATAAAAGGAAAGTATTAAAACCAATTAGTTTTTTTTTTAAAAAAACAAACAAACAAACTGATGAGATCCTTTATAGCTTACACATTTTGCCCTTCAAAATACTTCCTGTGAGATCATCTGTCCTGTGATCACTGCTCCTGTTCATTGTTTCCAGGTAGCACTCCACCCGCTTCTTTCCCGAATGCCTTCAAAAAGAGGAATGAAAAGAACACCTGGGTTCCATCAAAGGAAAATTGTTACTCTAATGAAAACCTTGTTTTAAACGTCAAGTGCACCACCTGTGTGTTTTCACAGTGATGGGTATATGAGACTTCCTTGCTCCTTTTTGCCTAATGAAATATTCATTAAAAATGAAAGTTTATCAACTGTAGTGCTGTTCTCCTTTAGCCTTAGAAAAGAAGATTCTGCCGCTTTCTTTCTCCTTCTCTTGCTTGCCCTCTTTTTTGGCAACTAACACCACATTTTCTATTTTGTATTTCTATGTATGTTTTATTTGTTCATGAATGACAGATCACAAGAAGTGGAAGAATACTTTCTGAAAAAGAATACAAACTAAATATCATGAAACGAGATCACCAAAAATATATCCGAGAATGCTTGGCTCAGGCTATTTTTCATAAAGTTCTCGATATGGAGGTACAACTATTTCCTATTTTCTTTATAATTGCTATTTAGTACTATGATAATTAGTAATTCTTCTGTACCCAGAAGCAGAGGGATTCTTCCTGTATTTCATTAAAGGGAAATGAACAAGAGGGCCTGAGAAATTCTCTATGTCTCTCTAGGTTAGCCAGGAGCCAGGAGCCTAAAGTAAGTTTTTTTTCATTTCAGATGGGGAAAAATATGGACATCATTATATATTTTGTGATATTTAATTTTCCAAATGTAGATTTTTAATCCGTAATGGCTACTCTAAAACATACCAGCCCTCGCCATCTGTACCTCAATTTTCATTTGCTAAAAAAAAAGTGACATATGTTTAAATATCAGTAATTCCATTACCATGAATTATTTCAGATCTGTTATCCTTTTCAGGCTCTGAAGCTAGCCGTATGCTAAGTTTCAAGGAATAGGCATTGAAACATCTGCTGTTCCTCCTACTTTAGGCCACATTGGTCAGCATGGATTTATAACCCAACCATCAACAATTTTTTTTTAATCTGCCATGGCATTTTTAGTGGGACATCCAGCTAACTTAATAAATTATTGTAGCCTTGTTCCATGGAACTTGTAGTTTCAAGCATCAACACCATTTTAATCTCTGTGAAAAAAAGTATGTCATTTCTTGGCTTGAACATACAGTAGCAAATCAGAAAACTTGCTCGTAAAACCATTGACCTGTGAGTGCGGTAAACATTTATGAACAACTGTAGAATCATCAGGAAACCAATACTATGTGTAGTGCCACAGAAAATATTTATTATTACAATTACATTGTACTCAGCAAGTGTTCTATTCATTTAAGATATGTATAATCTGTTAATTTAGGAACTCATTTTTTGTTTATATCATGTACATGAATTACATGGAATCATTGTTTAAGGGCCCCAAATTTACTTGCTTTTAAAAGAGATGGTTTTTTGAATTTGAAACAAACAAAAATAAATATTTGTTGTTTTTGTTTTTAGGTGCCACACCCCTTATACAACACAATGAAACATTTCCCAGTCCTGCACCATTCTCGCAATCGTTATGTTTGAACCCATTGTTGCAACCACTGTATCAATCCATCTTGTTGAGGGTCTTCCTCTTTTTCACTGACCCTCTACCAAGTATGATGTCCCAAGGACTGGTCCCTCCTGTTAACATGTCCAAAGTATGTGAGACAAAGTCTCGCCATTCTTGCTTCTAAGGAGCATTCTGGCTGTACTTCTTCAAAGACAGATTTGTTCGTTCTTCTGACTATCCATAGTATATTCAGTATTCTTTGCTGATGCCATAATTCCAAGGCATCAATTCTTCTTCTGTCTTCCTTATTCGTTGTCCAGCTTTCCCATGCATATAAGGTGATTGAAAATACCATGGCTTGGGCCAGGCATCCCTTAGTCCTCAAGATGACATCTTTGCTTTTTAACACTTGAAAGAGGTCTTTTGCTGCAGATTTGCCCAATGCAATACATTATTTGATTTCTTTACTACTGCTTCCATGGGCATTGATTGTGTATTCAAGTAAAATGAAATCTCTGACAACTTAAATATTTTCTCTGTTTATCATGATGTTGCTTATTGGTCCAGTTGTAAGGATTCTTGTTTTATGTTGAGGTGTAATCCATTGTCTCAGTCATCTAGTGCTGCTCCAACAGAAATACCATAAATGGACGGCTTTAACGAAGAGAAGTTTATTCTCTCACAGTCCAGTAGGCTACAAGTACAAATTCAGGGCATCAGCTGCAGGAGAAGGCTTTCTGTCTCTGTCAGCACTGGAGAAAGGTCCTTGTGATGCATCAGTCTTTCCTTGGTCTGGGAGCTTCTCTGCGCAGGAACCTCAGGTCCAAAGGACACACTCTGCTCCCGGCACTGCTTTCTTGGTGGTATGAGGCTCCCATGTGTCTCTGCTCACTTCTCTCTTTTATATCTCCAAAGAGATTGCATTAAGACACTATCTAATCTTGTGAACCTGATCAGTATAACCTCATCACAGTGATAGAATTTACAGCACATAAGGAGATCACGTATAACCTCATCATAGTGATAGAGTTTGCAATACATAAGGAAATCACGTCAGATTACACAATCATACAATACTGGGAATCATGACCCAGCCAAGTTGACAGATATTTTAGGGGGACACAGTTCAATCCATGACATCCATACGGAATTTTAGAAATTATTTATTCACAGAAAGTTACAATGCATAACACAAATATGGTATAGAAATTTTAGTATAGGGTAATAGATGTTTAATTATATATTTTTTGGAGTCAGGTTCGTCAGTTATATTCTTGGAAATAATCTAAGAATAGCATTGTGATGTAGAATTAAGCCAAAATAAATTTAAGTACTAGAAATTCTTCTAGAGTTCAAACTGATTCTGAATAAGTGGAAGACTTTGAATGTCTAAGGAATTTGGACCCTGAAATTGAGGATAACATGGAATAATCAAAATTTTTGGATACTTAGTTTTTAGTTTCATACAGGATAATTTTGTATATGGAGACTGTGTATAACAGAGAAACCAGAGGATATTCAGAGGCAGTTGAATAATCTGACAAATTGGATCTTTAAGTGATCCCCACTAGAGTATTACATGAAATCCTAAAACTGTGGTTAAAAAAATAAATACTTAAAAAAAAAAGAACCTGTTGCTGTGGAGATGATTCCAATTCATAGTGACCCTATATGACAGCGTAGAACTGCCCACAGGGTTTCCGAGGAGTGGCTGGTGGATTCGAACTGCCCACCTTTTGGTTAGCAGCTGAGCTCTTAACCACTGTGCCACCAGGGCTCAGAAAAAAAAAAGCATATTTAGCAGTTATTACGTATCATGATGTGCCAAATACGTAAAAACTTGAAAAAACCAAACTTAAAGGACCAAGGCTGAAACTGAAGTCAGTGTCTATTGATTAAGTTTGAAGTTAGGAACTGATTTTATACGATACTATTTATTTTTATCCTGTACTAATTTTATGCTATACTATTTATTTTTCATATCATACTATTTATTTTATACTGTACCAATTTTATACTATACTATTTATTTTTATACTGACTTCAGTTTTAACCTTGGTCCTTGAAGTTTGGGTTTTTCAAAATTTCACATATTTGACACATCATGATACATAATAACTACTAAATATGTTGTTCTTTGAGTTTACATGCGTTCTTCATGCAGTCTGTGATATGTAATATAATTTATATTTAACATGTATTAATTCTCGCCTTCCATGTGAGAGAGAGCTGGGTTTAATTCCCAGCCAATACACAATCACCACCATTACCTGCCTCTCAGTGGAGACTTGAATGTTGCTATGATGCTGAAAAGGTTTCAGCAGAGCTTCCAGTCTAATATGGGCTAGGAAGAAAGGCCTGGTGATCTACTTCCAAAAAATTAGCCAGTGAAACCCTGTGGATCACAACAGTCCAATCTCTTTTTTCATGGGGTCACCATGAGTTGGGGGCCGACTCAATGACAGTTAACAACATACAATATAAAATATATAGTATATAATATATGTTATATAGAAATTATATTAAATATTTTTATCACATTAACATTTATCTAAGATATTTATTCCAAGCTTTAATAGTATATATACATATATATACACATATGTGGAGTCCTGGTGGCACAGTGGTTAAGTGTTCATCTGCTAACCAAAATGTGGGCCATTCGAATCTACCAACTGCTTCTTGGAAACCCTACGGGGCAGTTCTACTCTGTCCTATAGGGTTCCTATGACTCAAAATCAACTCAGCGACAACAGATTTGGTTTGGTTTTATATACATACATATTTATTGCTGTCTGCCATCCAGTCCCCATACAGTCTCCTAGGCTGTAATCACCAGGTCTTTTCTTCCAGGGAGCAGCTGGTGGGTTCGAACCACAGACCTTTAGGTTAGCAGCTGAGTGCTTAACCAGTGTATCACCAGGGCTCACATACAAATAGTATCTAATATCTGTTACATTAATATATTATATAATAGAACAAACTTTGAATATTCCTGGCTAAATTGTCCCATTTGTCTCACATTTAGTTTATGCTGGTGCTGTTTACTAATATTGCTGTATTAGTATTCCTGTATTCATTCACGCAGCAAACATTAATTGCTGGCTTACCATGTGCCAGTATGAGGCCGTTTGCTGTAGCTGCAGAGAGATATATAATAATAATTAAAAAGTACAGTAGAAAGTGATTAAGTGCTAGAAGAGGAACATACAGATTGAGCCCAGAAAAGAAGGGAATGATGATTCCTCTGTGGGAGCAGGAGAAGCTGAACAGAGGTCTTGCTATTTGAACTGGATCTTGAAGTCTGAGTGGGAGCTCACCACATGAAAACGAGGAAAAGACATTCCAGAGAGCAAAGACTGCGGGTGTGAAGCTATAGAGGTGGGAAAGGACCTTATGGGTAGAAAGAAATGCTCACAGAGGCCAGATGCACAGTCCACTGGAAGGCGTGGCAGGAAGTGACACTAGGTTGGGGCTGTTTCTGGAGAGTCTTTTCTTCCCAACTAGGTTTGCAGTGTGGAGCCCTGGTGGTTCAGTGATTAAGAGCTCAGCTGCTAACCAAAAGGTCGGCAATTCGAATCCATCAGCCACTCCTTGGGAACCTAATAGGGCAGTTCTACTCTGTCCTATGTGATTTGGAATCAACTTGATGGCAATGGGTTTGTTTTTTGTTTTTTTAGTTTTTAGGTTTGCAATGTAGGTGCTAAAATTCTTTCCAGCAGGAGAGTGAAATAAATGAACGGAGTTGTTTTATAAAGATGTTGTTGCTAAAAATGTGGAAGATGGTTTAATGACCTGGAAAAGATTGGAGGTGGGAGGTCAATTAGGAGTTTTTGCCAAAGGGTGTGGACTAACAGTAGTAGTGGTAAAGCTGGGAGATGCAGCTGTCCACAAAGATACTGAAGAAACAAATGAAAAGATTTAAACTGATGGTATGGGATGGGTAAGGGAGAAGACAGAGTCCAGAACAACTCTTGTCAGTGATATGTACATCATGGGAAATCAAGAGCAATCATATGGGCTGGAGAGAAAACTTCAAGTGGTAGAACAGCATGCCTGATGTGATGGTGTTGTGGAAGCCAGGAGGCCACCACAGCCTTGAGTATTGGAAAGAAAAGAAATTGGGTTTGACCCAGAAGACAAAGACTTTGATGGCCTTGGTGAAAGTGGTCAATGGTGAAGAAGAGGAGGGATGGTAGGGGTGGGTGACTGCAGTGAGTTGGGAATAAGTGGAAGATGAAAAAATGGTTGATAATGTATTTAGTAAAGTTTGGTGATAAGTAAGAGAACAGAGAAAGAGGGAGAGAAGAAAGGGAATGTCAAGAAGGGGATGGATGATACTTAGGTAGGGAACAGTTGAGGCTAACCCTAACCTAATTTATTGCTGTCAAGTCGATTCCGACTCATAGTGACCCTATAGGACAGAGTAGAACTGCCCCGTAGGATTTCCAAGGAGTGGCTGGTGGATTCGAACTGCCACCTTTTGGTTAACAGCTGTAGCTCTTAACCACTGTGCCACCAGGCCTCCCGATTGAGGCTACAGGGTCCCAAATGTAGCAGAAGGGGATCAAGCACAAAGGAAAAATATTTTTTCAAGGGGCCAATAAGTAACTGATAAATAAAACATCCTCAAATATGTCTGAATGATTTAAAAAAGAATTGTAAACAGATTTATTTTTATGTGAGGTTTATTTTTAAATTATGAAATTAATATATTACAGAAAATTTGGAAAATAAAAAAAAGTATCAAGAAGGAAAGTAATCACACTTAATTCCTTCTCTCCAAGATAGTCGCTGTTAACATAGTCATATTTCCTTTTAGTCTTTTTTTCTTCTATTTCTGTTTACATGTTAATAACATGATACTGTGTGTGAGAGACTCGGTTTAGCGGAAAACACCTGAACGTTAGAGTCAGATAGTCAGGGTTCAAATTTCCACTGCTGACTAGGTATGTGACCTGGGATAAGTTCATGATCATTCTGCCTCAGTTTTCTCATTTGTAAAACGGGACTGCTTGTGATTAGAGTTGTTCAAGATGATACTCCTTCCTAGTATGTGCTGGATCAATTAAATTGCATTTCTGCACAATTCCGTATCCTGCTTTCTGTCTGCTTTACCTGCATTTTCCAGTTTTTTAAATAAATTATAAATATTTAATTATTTTAATTATTTTAATTATTCTATTTTAATTATTCTATTCTATCATATGAATGAACCAAATGCTTCACCATTCTCTCCAATGTTCATTGCTTCTGAGGTTTTGCTATGGTAAGGGAAAAACAACTTTCAGACAGCATTTGCGTAAGACATTTATTTTATTATTCAGATTTCACCCTCAGTTTAGAAGTGAAATTTATTGGTTAGAGGGTATGAACACTTTTAACTGCCTAATATATATTAGGAATTGGTTTTCCAAAGACTTGTACCAATTTATATTCCCACTTGCATACTTATGAAGGTGATTATCTCCATCTCAGTACACAAGGGGTACATTTAGAGAATACAGTTAACTGTTGCGATTATTTTCCTCCAAAAAATTATTTGCTATCATTGATATGATTCTCTCCTCCATTCTTTTCTGTATGCTTAGCGTTATCATCAGCTTGAAATAAAAAAGAAACTGGAGACCTTAGCTAGGAAGGAGCGAGTTCAGAGATTTAAGGTAAGGAACCACACAACCCTGTTTTACTTTGTGATGTTATTTTATCATTTCGAAAGCCAATGGTGCTATCATTGAAGCTCCTTGGGGCCCTTTACTTTCGGGTAACTCATCACTGAGGTCAAATTATGGTTCGTCCAAGCCTGATTTTGGCCATCATCATTAGAGAATACCGTACAGAACACAGAACTGGAGCTGCTTGTGCAAAATAAATTTTAATAAGACACAAACTTTTAAAAGAAAAACTTAAAAATATTCTCAAATTTGAAATGTTGGATTTGTAGATTCTTGATTCATACGTGATAGAGGCCAAATTTTTTTTTTTTGTTTGTCTTAAGAAGGTGAAAAATAGATGGTGATGTTACTGACATGACGGAAAACAGGGCATTTTAAGAATTACACAGCGGCACATTTTCATAAGAATACGACCCTTGAAAATATATGGTAGGAAAGGTCTGCCATGGCAAAAGAAAGCATAAAACGATTTAGGTATTTTGTAAAGGGCATTTTTAAATTCCTTGTTTCGTTTCTAATTTTGTATTTGATATCCCTTCATTGCAGTGAACTTATGAAATACGTAAATTTACATCAAGAACTGAGAGGTTCAGTTGGGCTAATTTGAAAGTTTTCCATTTAGGTTGGCAGTTTTACTCAATTTCTTGAGCCATTCAGACTCACATGCTGTTCTTAATTTTCTGTGCAGTATTACAAATGTGGGGCCTAAACCACATCTCACAAACTGATGAATATTTTTAAAGCTTCTGTGGACTAACTGGCCATATAAGACCATAATTTTTCCCTTTTGCCTGATAGACTTAAATCTGTCCATTCTATCACGGTCAAAAGATAATCATGTTACAAAACTGTTGTTATATAACAGAAGGTAGGTCAGTTTTGCAACATCAGAGAAGTTGGTGTGCAGGAAGTTTTGGTTACTTCAACTTTGCTAATATTGTCCTATCTCAAGGACTGAGTTATAGATCCTATAATTTATCTGCTGAAATGTTGATGGAGAAAAATCATTGCTGGAATTGAAGCACTGCCTGAATCAGTGTCAGCTATTGCATCTATGCTTCATTCACACTCATCCACACTTAGACACACGTAGCTGAGTGCAGGGGCTTGCTACGGAATTGGGAGAGGTTCGCTATAGACACGCCAGTTCCTCCCTGCATGATTTTTATTTGTAACAATTTTTAATTTATAGCTCCATCTGGGGAAAGATGTTTTAGGTTCTCTTTATTTATTATGCCCCTTTTTTGTTTATGGCCTTATTAGTTATTTTTTGTTTTTTCACTTCTTTGTGGTAAACTGTGTATAACATAAAATTTTCCATTTACACCAGTTTACAAGTGTACAGCTCAGTGGCGTTCATGACAGTCACAGTGTTGCACAACTTTCACTACTATCTACTTTCAAAATTTTTCCATTACCCCAAGTGAAAACTATCTGATTATTTTTAAAGGTAGAAAAATACTTTTTGGTATTCTCTTCCGATTGGAATAGTGAAGAGTATTGTGCTGCTAATAGCAATCTGCTTAAAGCAGATTAAGAAAAATATTCTTGTCAGAAGTGAGGATATACTTCTTCTGTTGCTATTTCTTTAAGTACAGCGTAAAACACACTCAATTTTTTGCTCTTCACCACCATACCTAACTCCTCGGTACAGCTGTGAAATCTTTTGCTGACTACAGGTGGCACAGTGATTAAGAGCTCAGGCTGCTAACCAAAGGTCAGCAGTTTGAATCCACCAGCTGCTCCTTGGAAACCCTGTGGGGCAGTTCTACTCTGTCCTATAGGGTTGCTATGAGGTGGAATAGATTCCACAGCAACGAATTTGGTGTTTGGTTTTATGACAAGCCTCAGAAGTAACACTTTTGAAAGGAATATGAAAGGACTTCTTTAGTCATTTGGTATCGCTTACATGGCAGGCACAGCTTAACCTAGTTTACTAATTATGCATCTATTCTCTACATCACTTTCTTTTTCTAGGGGGAGCCCACCAGATGGTCTATAGAAAATAACATGCCATTCCTGTCTCCCCGCCCACCAGTTGGCCAGAAGAGTAACCTAGGACATAGTGTTCTGGTTGATGAAGGACATCCCAGTCCGTTAACACTGGTAAGTCATATTAAACATGCACTATCTCAACTAATTGGAGCCCTGGTGGCGCAGTAGTTAAGAGTTTGGCTGCTAACCAAAAAGTTGGTAGCTCGAATCTACCAGCCGCCGCTTGGGAACCCTATGGGGCAGTTCTACTGTGTTTTATAGGGTCACTATGAGTCAGAATCGACTTGATGGCAACAGGTTTGGTTTGGTTTATCTCAACTAATTAGGAGCCCTGGTGGCTCAGTGGTTAAAATGCTCGGCTGCTATCTGAAAGGTCGGCAGATGGAATCCACCAGCCATTCCCCAGAAGAAAGACGTGGGAGTCTGCTTCTGTAAAGATTTACATCCTTGGAAACCCTATGGGGCAGTTCTGCCCTGTCCTATAGGGTTGTTATAAGTCAGAATCAACTCGAAGGTGGTGGATCTGGTTTGGTATCTCAACTAATTTAATTTATAGTTTTTAATTACTCTCAGAAAGATTGCTCTCTAGGAATGTGTGTTTATAATCCTGAATATCCTACTGAACAAAAACAGTCTTATATCTGTTCACTGTGTTTCCACCGAAATCCTGCCCCCAATCAATATTACCCCTGTCAAATCCATTTCACGTGTTACTGCTAGATTAGCTGCCTGAAAGGCAGATTACTTGTGCCACTTACATGCCCCGGTACTTTCACTGGCTGTGTGTCACCTATAGAAAAGCCTAGGCTCTTTCATGTGACACTTAAGACCCTAAACCATATGACTCCAATTTAGCAATCCCAATACTGTTCCCGATGATTACCCTTTATGCACCCTACAATGCAGTAAAATTGAACCATTGGTTGTCCCATACATGTTCTATGTTTTATGACCTTTGGATATTGTTCTTATTTTCTCAGTTCCCGCTTTATCTGTAGAGCTTATTTATGTGCAGAGATTCAGTGGTAGAGCATAGTATATTAGTCCAGATATTAATACTTGAGTTTCTTTTGTGGAAAGAATGTGTACATACTCTAAGATAAAAATAATGAAATGTACAGAAATTCGATTTAAAGAAACGGCACACTGACATTTGAGTCCAGTTTAATTCATTTATAATCTAAAGGTGGTATTTGCTTGAAGGAAGGTAAGGAACCTTGAAACAATAAAATACAGGAAAAGATTTGCAAAGTATTTTCTGTAGGTTGATAGTTTAACTTGTAAATGAATTGCTCGATCATGTCTTTATTCTTGTTTTGTGTAGCCTAATATATTCCCTTGTTAGCATGCACATTTCTTTGGACTGCACAATATTTGTAGAGAAATCATAATGCTTTCACAGATTGAAAAAGTAGGTTCATCACATATAGTGCCAAGCTTTGACATTTTTCAAAAGGTAAATATGTTTTTGCATTTCCTGATGAACAGCTCAAGTTATGAAAAGCAACCGACTTCCCTTTGTTGTTACCATATTTCCAGGTTTGGTTTGAATATATACAGATACACAAATAATTCCTTCATGAAATGGCAAATTCACTAGACTCTCAAAAGCTTAACCGGGAGAAACAAAAGAAACAATCAAGTGCTGTTTTCTATCTTTTCACCTGTTTCAGAGAGGAAAAACCCTTGAAAGGCTTCCTTTTCAATTTTCCAGCTGAACACTCTCAATAAATAGTTTATGATACATCCAGGAGTTCTTAATGTGGCAGGAGTGAGAAAGTAATTTAAAAATTACAGGAAACACTGCAGCAGCACTTTAGAAGCCTTTTCATCTTCTAAGCCACAGTTCCTCACTTGGCTACCCCTATGTTGCTTTTGCACCATGAGGAGCACCTACTAAGGTCTTGGAATTATAGTTCCCATTTTACAGAAGTTTCAGTCTTTATTTTTGTCTTCCCAATCTTTATATCCATTAAATTTGACCCCTGACCTCTAAGTGCCATTGAGGTGAAGATAATAATCCTTTGGAGATATCACCATTGAGTTCTCTTTTTAAACTTTCTTGAGTGAATAAGGAAAGCAATCCGGACAATAGTTATTGTACCTGGTCACCAAATGCTGCTAAACTTTCAAAATAGCCTGTAAGTTTTTAGCTGTACCATTCCCATTAAAACTGTGGAAAGTCATTCAGCTAATTCTGCTTGAAAAATTCACCCCCAGAGATCTTCCACTAAGAATTAGAAGTGCTCAGCTAAGCTAAGCGATCATCAAGTAGTCAATTTCGATTTACATTCTGGTACAGTTTTGAGAACGTTAAGCTACAGTGCCATATTTATTCCAAGAAAATATGTTATGAACAATTTAAAATATAGCAAATTTAAGGTAGCTTCTGATGTTCATGAGAACAGTTTGAAGCTCCCAGCTGTTTGTTAATGGTACAGATTTGTTTTCAGAGAGAAATGTAATCAGTTAAACATCTGACTGCCACATTCATCTAACTGAATGATATTTGTATGCAAATGTGGAGAAATAAAATTCAGAACACAACAGCCAATAGATCATGTTCTAGTTTGCAGGAAACTGCTTTCTTGATTTCCTATAGCAGATTTTCAATGTTTTTGTGTTCAGTTGGATTATTTGACAGTAGAGAGTCTTAAGTCATGTTTGTTTTACAGATTTCAAAAGAAATCTGTTGAGTAACGTCTAGTTTGATTTCTCTTGTGGGTTTTAAAACTTTTCACCTTTTGTCCCATATGTGCTTATCTCTAGTTTCTTTAAATCAAATGTCACTGTAGTCAATCCAGTTGGCTTCTTGTATTAGTTGTGATGTAGGATTGCATGCAGACTCCACATAGCAATGTCTTAAACGTGTCTCCTCCTCAACACACACACACAAAAAGGATCTCAGCTGATGTGACATGTCTACCCTATGAAGCCATCAAGAGCCCAGACTCCTTTTATGTCATTGATCTACCAAATATAGGGTGTTGCTTTCATCCACATAGACCAAGAGATGGTGTGTGACTATATGGATATTTCAGTCAGAGGGAAGGGGAAAAGGTGAAAGTGGGGGCAGAATGTGGAAGTTTTGTGTATCACTTCTGCTCATATCTTACTGGCCAAAATGAAGGCACAGAGTTGCAAAGAATGCTGAGAAATTAGTCTTTATTTAGGATAGCCATGTTCCCTGCTAAAAATTCTATTATTAGCAAATAAAGGAAAACATATTGGGGAATGATAATTATCTTTGCTACCCTACTCATGTCTTGCTCACAACTGACGTTAAAGCACTCTTCTTACATGGATGTTCAAACTTGCTATTCCTCTTCTTTGAGCATCTGTTTTATTTTCTTGTTGTTTTTCAAACACATGGAACAATAGACTGCCTCAGGGCCTGTATACTTTTTCACTTCATCATGAAATCTCTGCTCCTATGACATGCTTTTCAAAGATGACACTAAAACTGATTTTTGGTAGTAAGAGCTGCCTAATCATCGTTTTTAATGCATGTGCACACACTTTCTTGGGGTTAAATATTTGTTGTTCACCATTACACTTCTTTAAAGTCAATGTACTCAGCCTTACATATCATCTCTCAAACCCTCTTACCAAAACATGCAAGTATTATTCTTGACAGGTTTTATACTACCTTGTTGCTATAGGGTCGCTATGAGTCAGAATCGATTCTACAGCAACGGGTTTGGTTGTTATAGAACAACTGGGCCCAAAGTCTCATTTTTCCACTTTTGAAACATTGCTAATCTTTACGTTAAACTTAAAATATTCTGTCAGTGCCCTGAAAGGCACTGCTAATGCTGTGTACTGACACGTTTGGTATTCTTTGCAGAACATTCTTGACTGGAAAGTGCACCAGTCAGGATCTCAGCAGGGAACAGATGGCTCACACAAACAGGGTAATTAGGAAGTGTTTAATAAAGAAATTATTTACAAAGATGCAGACCAGGTTAACAAAAATTAACTACAGATATTGAGCATACAGGGGTCAGCAAAATAGTAAGCCACACCACCTAGGTCTAAGGAGCAAGGGAAGGGTTGAATAGTAGAACCAGCAGAGAGTACCTGTAACTGTAGAAGAGTGCTTCCCAACAGGAGCTGTGGATTTTGGTAGAGGGAGAGGCCCAGCTGGCCCACCATAACCCTGCTGGGCAGGATTCAGGAGAATAAAGATCCCAACCTCCTTCTCCTCCTGCCCTTTGATCTACTACTAGTGCCTCTCATTGGGTGACTCCAACTGGAATCCTGAGATTAGTTACTGTAATCCATAAAGGAATGACCCCCAGGGCCCAGAGCAGGGCAGAGAGTAGGGAGGAGAATAGACTTAGATGGGCAAATAGACAGTACCCAGCACGGAAACCATCCCTTTTTCTCCCAGTGTCTTCCAAAGTTGCCAGTTACTATTTTTTAGTTTTGTTTTCTGAATATTTCAAGGAACAGGTTGAATAAATGGTAATGAATTGCAGTCAAACATCCACTTTTCCTCTTTTATTGGAGTTGTATTATCTGCTTTTGCTTCAGCACTGATCTTAAGGCTTAAAGGACACACGGTAGAATTTATGTTGAAAACATTGAAACAGAAATGAGTCCATTCCAATAATATCCCTTTAGATTTCTAAAGTAGGAACATTATTCAACTTAATGTTTAATTGAGCAAAGGCATTCTCTGCATAGCATAAATTAGGTATTGTTGGTGAGTTACAGTATGAATAAAAATACAGGAACACGATAGAGGACATCTCCTTTGTCTAGAATACTTTATAATTGTGGCACTTAGTTACGTAGAGGGCTTCAACACCATATGTTTTAACAAATACTTAGGGTCATAAGGGAATGTATAATGGAAGGACGTAATTAAAGTTTAATCTGTTCAGTAAAAAGGCACCATTAATTACTCTAGACAATTTGTTGGCTTATTAATTGGTTCTGGAGACATGTCAAGATACTAATTTAAATGGAATTTTTTTTTTTCCCCCAATTGTCTAGACAGCCTCCCGACCATATACTGCCCCAGGAAATATGCAGCCTCCAATTCGATTGCAGCCTCTTTCCAGTAATCCTTCAATAGGAACTGTTCCAAAGATAACCTCGGGGCCAAGATCAAAAACCTCATTGCTGGAAAACGGAGCTCCATTTCCTATTGGGGTAAAAGTTATTTATTCAAGAGATACCTTTTTATACTTGATTAGAATATTAGGTTATCACAGTTTTTAAGATGCTATATGTAATCTACTCAGTGAAATTTATGTTGTGTATTTATTAAGCACCTACTATGTACTGCTGTTTAATTATATTTTATTCTGACTGGAAATTCTATTCTCTCTGTGCAAGAAGAATAAGGAATAGATTTGTAATAATGTAAGGTGATAGCTCATTAATTTGAAGGACTTATTGAAAAACAAGGAAGAAAGACTTTTTATAGCCAGACATGACTTCTATCAGAATAGACCCAGTGTTGACTGCTTCCAAATTTTAAATGCATGAAACCTAGAAAATGAAACTTTCCAAGAATAGATTTGCATTTGCATGCTGACTTACTTTCCCATCAGTGTATGAAATTGTCTCAAGTTTGACTCTTGAGAAGGTTGAATATAGGAGGAAAAGAATGTCCATCTTTTAAAAATGCTAAGTTAATCACACACAGGAGCTTGACTCTGCTTCCCTTTCAAGGCTATGTCTCAGGTAATTTTCCCTTATTTTAATAGAGCACAGGAAGGAGGTATGGAAACCATAAAATATGAGTTACTTAAACAGGTAGGAATAACCAAGGCTCAGTAATTAGGCAGGGTTTTGTTTGTAGTTCTAATGTGAAGAAGAAACTTTTACCAGCTTAAGAAAGAACCTGTGTCATGAGTACAAATGTCATTATGTTCAAATGGATGAATTTAGTTGCATTCCTTATTAGGAAGCACAAGACATATGAAATTAAGATATTTTTATCTTTAACTGACAGATAACCTTGACACTAAGAAATTAATTCAGACAAATAAATTACAGTGTTTGACAGTAAAAGTATAAATATAATTCTTAAAATAACAAATATTTTAATCCATTTAATGTACTTTTCAGCTTGCAAGGCACTTTTCACAAACCTTGTTTTGGTTGATTTAATGGTAGTTTCTCAGAAATCAGGTGAAATTAATTGAAATGTGGTAGAGCTTGGCTTAGGGAAGAGTGCTTAGAATGAGGCTGGAACTTGTTGGGTTGTAAGTCAATTAGGTTGGCACTCTCTAGGATACGGTCTTCATACTGAGGGCCCAGAGATTTCCCATTTCAACCAATGTCCAGGAATGAGTGTCCAGCCTGAGAGATTGTCTCAGACTACCTAGAATAATCCTCATAACAAACTCATTTTTCCCACTGTAGTAATCCAAAACAGGGAGCCAAATCAAAATCAAGAGTCATTTTATTAATTCACCAAGAGATATCAGATGGTCAAAGCTTGTAGAAGCAGTGTAGTCTCCTCCTGTAGGCAGACCTACATGGGAAGCCAAATCACAATAAGAAGGTTGCCTGGTGAGCGTGGAATCAGAACAAAGGGATGTGATAGAATGGAATGTTTAGTGGCATCAGGCTAACATGACCTGATGCACTCATCTCATCCAGGGAATGGGTTTGCCAAGGATACCAGAAAACTCAAAGGTCTTTGGCTGAAATCCTCTGTATCCTTCTGAAATGACTTTGCTACTAGGACTAGAGATATTCAAAGGCCAATGGGTGGGAATTCCTCTCTCTTAGATAGTACTTGGGTGGACATATTCCACATTTGCGAAGGTGATTATATATTCTTTATATAAAGTTCCTTTGATTGACACACTTGCTGTTAGATATGTGAATGATATCAGTCAGATAATATTCAGTTTCTGCTGGCTAGGGAGAGGTTTTTTTTTTTTTTCTTTTGCTTTTAGGTGATTTTCCAAATCTGCTCTGAAACACTGGATGTATTTGCTAATTAAGTTCATACAGGGACTTATATTATCTGGTTCCAAGTTGTTGGGATGTGGGTGATTGACTGATAAGCACTTAGTTTTAGCCCACATGAGCTGACAAGATTAAGATCAATTTCATGTTAGTTTTGACTAGCTAAGCTCACTTATTCAGTAAATATTTATTGGGCACTTACTATGGACTAGGCATTGCTGTAGGCATTAGGGATATATCGACTATCAATGCAGACAAACATATTTAAATTATTAGAACTTATAGTGTAATGGGAAACCCTGGTGGTGTAGTGGTTAACAGCTACGTCTGCTAATTAAAAGGTCAGCAGTTTGAATCCGCCAGGCACTCCTTGGAAACTCTATGGGGCAGTTCTACTCTGTTCTATAGGGTCGCTATGAGTCGGAATCGACTCGAATGCAACAGATTTCGGTTTTTTGGTTTATAGTGTGATGAAGGAGCCCTGGTAGCACAGTGGTTAAAACACTCGGCCGCTAACTGAAAAGTTGGCAGTTGCAACTCACCAGCTGCTCTTTGGAAGACGATGTAGCAATCTGCTTTCGTAAAGATTGTAGCCTTGGAAACCCTACGGGACAGTTCTACTCTGATCTATTGGGTTGCTGTGAGTCAATCGACTCGACGGCAACTTTTAAAAAAAAAAATATAGTGTAATGTACATACGCAAAAATATGTCAGAAAAGGCATAATTTTTTTCAATGGCATTGACAATGACAATGATTTAATATAAAATCAGACAAGGAATTCCTAAAAAAGAATAGTATTCTGCATAATAGCTAAGTATGTAGTGAGCACCTAATAAATTCTTACTGCTTTCTTAAAAAATAAAGGATGTGCATGTGGGAAGTGGTTGCCGATGAAACAGACATAAGCGTATTAAACTTTTCTAAGTATCAGGATTGAGACTTTTTGATTTAGGAAAAAGTAATTTGGTGAAAAACAGGCTAATTGAGATGCAATTGGAGTAAAAGTAATGACATGAATGAAAATGAATGTCCTTAGAACAAGGGCTTCTCATACACTACTGGTAGGAGTGTAAACTGGTATAGCTATTTGTGAAGGTAATATGGTACTATCTTATCAGTCTTTTAAATGAACATGTCGTAGCATTTTAACACAAATTTATCCTAGGAACATACACATATGTACAAAGAAATAGATTCAAGAATGTTTAGTAACGTAATATTTGAAATACTGAACAATTGGAAGACACCTAAGTATTTATTAATAGAGTATTACCTTAAAATGCTGTAGTATATTATAGTAAAGTGTGATAGTGTGTTAAAGTACATTTAAAAAGAAAGAATAAAGTAGAATGGTTTGTGCTGACATAGAAAGATATCCCAGATGCTTTGGGCTAAAAAAAACAAGATAAAGAACAGCATGTTATTTTTTTTTTTTAACTAAACCATTTTCAAACAAAACATGTAATTGACTGATACCTACTTGGAAATCAGAAATAAAATCTCCCCAAGCCCCAAAAGAGCTGGATTAATTGATTTTATTGTTTCTATTATTTTCATTTGTTGTTACAATATCAATGTACACGATCAGATAAAAATTGGAAAATATGAGAAAATAAGAACATAACACCTGCAATAGCACCCATTCTAACAATTCTAAACACCTTGGTGAAAATCTATTTAAATCCTTTTCTGTTTACATAAATGTTATTTTCAATCAAAATTTGGACCACACATGACTTTATTTAATCTGCTTTTACTTATTTAGCAATTAAAAATGTTATAATTGCTGTCATGAATTGAATTGTGTCTCCCTAAAATATCTGTCAACTTGCCTAGGTCATGATTCCCAGTATTGTATGATTGTCTACCATTTTCTAACCTGATGTGATTTCCCAATGTGTTGTATACTCTATCACAATGATGTAATAAAATGGATTAGTGGCAGTTATATTGATGAGCTATACAAGATTAGATAGCGTCTTAGGCCAAACTCTTTTGATATATAAAAGACAGAAGCAAGCAGAGAGACTTGAGAACCCATACCACCAAGAAAGCAGTGCCGGGAGCAGAGTGCATCCTTTGGACCTGAGGTTCCTGTGCAGAGAAGCTCCCAGACCAAGGGAAGACTGATGCATCACAAGGACCTTCCTCCAGAGCCGACAGAGAGAGA
>NW_004443939.1:22970904-23005550 GCF_000243295.1 Trichechus manatus latirostris | reverse complement strand
AACATCATGATAAACAGAGAAAAGATTGAAGTTGTCAAGGATTTCATTTTACTTGGATCCACAATCAACACCCATGGAAGCAGCATTCAAGAAATCAAACAACTCATTGCATTGGGAAAATCTACTGTAAAAGACCTCTTTAAAATGTTGTAAAGCAAAGATGTCACCTTGAAGACTAAGGTGCGCCTGACCCAAGCCATGGTGTTTTCAATAGCCTCATATGCATGCGAAAGCTGGACAATGAATAAGGAAGACCAAAGAAGAACTGAAGCCTTTGAATTATGGTGTTGGAGAAGAATGTTGAATATACCACGGACTGCCCAAAGAACAAACAAATCTGTCTTGGAAGAAGTATAGCCAGAATGCTCCTGAGAAGCAAGGATGGTGAGACTATGTCTCACATACTTTGGACATAGTATCAAGAGGAATCAGTCCCTGGAGAAGGACATCACGCTTGGTAAAGTAGAGGGTCAGTGAGAAAGAGGAAGACCCTCAAAGAGGTAGATTGACGCAGTGGCTGCAACAATGGGCTCAAGCATAACAATAATTGTGAAAACAGTGTAGGACAGGGCAGTGTTTCATTCTGTTGTCCATAGGGTCTCTATGGTTCAGAACTGACTCGATGGCACCTAACAACAACAACAACGTTTAGAGAATTAATTCTCTTTTCTAAAGATAACTTTTTATTATTAAACACCTCAAAATAAGGATTAAATTGGCCAAAAATTAATTAGAAATTAAAGAAAATAAAAACCCAGGCAAATAAATTCTCCATACTGAAAAATGTATAAAAATGCTCAGAGATGCCTTAAAGTTTGGGAACTACTTCAGATACACAAAAATTAACAATTTTTTAATAATTCAGGGACTAACATATGCCAGAAATTTTTAATATAATTATTGATTATACCTTTCATGGTTTTTAATCATTAAGATAATGCATGTTGATTAAACATTCAAACAACATGAGGGTATGTAAAATGGGAAATGACATCGGCCCAATATTCTAAATCCTCAGAAGCAGCCCTCAGTTCAAAGTCTTCCAGTCATCTCTGCCTTTATCAAAATACACATATGAATTATTTAAAAGAAATGTGTGACCATGCCACATGGACCTTTTCATGTCAGGTGAATAGATTTGCATTACTCTTTTTAAAGCCTAGCAAAAATTTATTACATGAGCAAAGCAAAATTTAGCTACATAGTCTCCTATTTATTGACTTTTAGGATGTTATATTTTTTGATGGTTCAACTAAATTTGTAATACGTGTGTGTGTGTGTGTGTGTTGTGTGTGTTTATATATATATATCCTTGTACATTTATATTAATGTTCTTGTGAATTTATCAGTGTAGGATTTTTATTCCTACAAGTAGAATTTCTGGGTCAAAGGGTATGCATCTTACAATTTTGATAACTATTCCAATTTTCCCTCCATAAAAGTTATAATAATTTACCCTAAACAGTGTATGATTAGCAATTTGTTGACAGCTTTGCCACCCTGGGTATTCTAGCATTTGGATAGGTGAAATCAGAATATGAAAAAGTACAACCTCCCCACTGCTAGGTGAACTCTCCAGCCCTGCTTCAAAGTAATTTGTGATTTTACTAGGTCCCCCTATACTTAACAGATTGTTTAGGGAAAATCTCAAAAGTAATGTAAAAAGTCTCATAACTGTATGTTTGGTTTAAAAATACACTTAAATAAGGTTAGAAATTCATGAAAATTCATATTGTTGTAGATACTACAATAGGCCATTTTTCAGCTGACCCAAGTGGAGTGTTTTCAGTTTGCCTATTGATATCAGTTGTGTTTGCATGCAATGTCAATCATAGAGGCTTGGCTTTAATTTTGAATTATATTAGGTTACTGCTTCTGTTTTTTTGGTTCTTACGTCATGAAATATGATTACAGGGCAAGAAGGCAGTGATGAAGTTCAGAAGCTCCATGGAAAATTCACAGGGAACAAATCTATATCAACTTCCGAATATTAACAATTACATGATGCCTATTCGTCCTCCACCTCCTCCCCCAGATGGAAAATTCACAAGGGAGAATAGAGCTGAAACATGGAGAAGGAGAAGATTTCGTCCAACCACTGCTCCAGATGGCTTAGAACCTCTCTTTACCAGGGTGATTATGGAATCAATGTTTTCTTTTATTAAGTTATCAGAGACTACATTTCATTATTAGATTTCTAGAGATACAGTAAAGTAATTTGGGGAAATCACATGCAAAATGCCTTGTTTAAAAAAAATATAATAGTTAATAGTTTCATAAATGTAATTGTAAACTTTAGTGGATCTGAAACCAAGGATTTGAGTACTTCAGTTGAGTAATTTAACGCATCCAATAATAAAAGATTTAGTAGATCTTATAGCCAAATTTAGTTTGAACTATACCAATTCACAAATCATCTATTTCCTTTAGTTTTCCCATTCAATCACATGTTGTCTTAACATTTAAAACAACATAAAATACCTTATTGAAGTTTATTTTTAATAATGTACAGCAAATAAGTATGTAATACTTAGGGAAAATTTCTTTCAATATTCTTTGAAAGTATTGTATTTTGTTCAACTCGGTTTGTCAGAATACTAGTAAAGAAAATAATTCTAAGGCCAGTTAGTCTTCGTACAGGTACAGGCTGTATATTTTCATACAGATATGGGCAAGTAAGAAGGCAAAAGTTCTCTTAATTTTTATTAAAACCAATAGTAATTGTATGTAACTTTTGTTATTATTACAAGATAGCTGGGTCAGCATGTCCCTGATTGAGAATCAGGGAGTAATGGACCAACATTTGTGAAGACTATGCATGCTGGCTTTACAAAACTGACCTCACTCTCCAGTGCCCCAAACAGCCATGTCCACATCTCACTCCCAGCAGCTCTAACTTTCTCAAAAGATTGGGACTATCATCTTTGTGCTTGTTCAAGTTTCCTCTGTTTCAACTCTATTTTCATCATTTCTCTCTTCCTTTGTTACTGTCTCTGAAAAAGCCTTGGATCTCTCATCTCTGAGACTCACCTTCACGCTGTGTTCTTGATCTTATCTTCTTCCACTGTCAGTGGCACCATGCACTGTCAGTCATTCTCCTCTCCATTTTGGATTTTCATTCTTTCTCTAACATACCCTCTCAAAATACTCTCTCTGCCTCTCAATATACGCACGCCTTACATAGAGTAACCAACTACTTTCCTCACGTGCTATAGCCTTAGATTTTTGTCTTCTCCTTTCCTGTACTGCAAAGTTCTCTGAGGAGCAGTTTGTTATAGTTCAGTCTAACAGACAACCTCAAGCAACCCAGCTTACTAACAAATGTTTATTTCTTGCTCACACCAACACCTGTTGTTGGCCAGCTGCAATTCTGGGACCTAGATTGAAGAACAGCCCCTGTCTGGGGTGTATAGGCCTCACAGGCAACAAAACCATGGAATGGCTTTTAAAGCTTCCACTCAGGAATGGCACTGTCATTTCTGCTCGGCCTGACAGCCATGGAGTGGAATGTATAATCCTCTCACAGAGAGGGGTGGTGAATATATGAAACAACAATAGAATCTACCACACACATTAACTTATTTTTGAGCTCTTTCCATGCTGGCATTGGTCTCGACCAGACAATGAAATACTCTCTTGAGGGTCATGGTTGCCAATTAGTGAAAACAGTGACTTCCTCATCATCCTCAAACACTTGGTGGAAGCATTTGATATTCTGATGTTAAATACACTACTGGAATAAACTTTATCTGGTCACACTTTAAAAAAAAATTAAATGTCTCATAAACCAGAAGAATGTATATGTATAGTTTAAACAACAGTAACAGAGCAGACACCCATGTACATACCACTATGTCTTAACTAGGTAGAATGTTACTACCATATTCAAAGCCATCTATTTCCTGGCCCGACACATCCTCTCACTCCTTCCTTTGAGCAACAACCATACTGATTTCTGTGTTAACTATGTCCCTGCTTCTCTTTAGAGTCCAGTCACTTATATGTATAAAAATTTCAGAAACAAGCTCAAATCTAAGACTGTAATGAAACGATAGTATTTCTAGGACAAAATAAGGCAAATGGAATCTTTGGATCAGAGTCTGGGTTCAGCTTCCTTGACAGTTTTAAGAGCCCCTTTTGGGGAAGTCAGAGAGGCATGGTGGTGAGTGTGTCCTAGGAAACTTGGAGCTCACCAAAATCAGAGATCCTGGTGTGGGCCAGATCCTGAATGTCCAGCAGGAACATGTTGAGGGGAGTGGGATTCTGACCTTGGGCATGGAGAAGAGAGCAGCAATTTCTCCATCTTATGGTCCTGACAAGTAAAGTAGAATTAAGAGTATAGCCAGACTCCCTGGGCATTGTGTCATCAAGTTAGAAACACAGTGTGGTGTCCACAGGCATCCTGGTTTGGACAGATCTCTTGCTTCAGTGGGTTCCAGTCTGACCTGGTGTTTTTTTTTAAATCTCTATTCTCTCTTTTTGGAACCCTTATTTGGGGGATGTTGAACTACTAGAATGATTCTCTAATCATCTTAGATTTCCTGTTCTATTTTATACTTCTTTGTTTTTTTGTTTACATTATGAAAAATTTCTACAATTTTATCTTTCACAGCTTCTGAAGTTTTTTTCTTGAGCCACCTTGTTTTAATTCTAAAAACTCCTTTTATGTTCACTGAATGTTACTTTTAAAAGCATCTTATTTTTGTTCTGTATGATTTTGATTCTTAGATATTTGTAGAGACTTGGTTTATGGGCTAATATATGGTCAGTTTTGGAATGAATGTGATTTTCTAAATGATAGGTACCAGATTCTATAAATGTCCAATAGCTAATAATTATGTTGCTCAAATTTATTTATCCTTAAAATTTTTTTTATCTGCTTGGACTCTCAGTTTCTGAGTTATAAAGAAAAATCATTCTCCATGATTATGAATTTATAATTATCTCCTTGTAATTATGTCAGGTTCTTTTTATAAATGTTGAGAATATCTTGTTATATCCTCACAGGTTTAGGATTACACTATTTTACTGGTGAAGTGTTCTTTTGTTATCAAAAAATGATTCTCTTTATCACTTACTACTTTTTTGCCTTACACTTATTTTGTTAATAGTACTTTATATTTTCTTTTGATTAGTATTTAACTGGTATGTGCGTCTTAAATGTTTTAAACACACACACACATGCACACATATATGTAATCCTTTACTTTCAGCCTTTTTATGGCTTTAGGTTTAGGCTTTAAATGTGTCTAGGCAGCATTTGGATAGTTATGGTTATGTTTAATTCAATCTTAGAATCTCTGTTCCTTTAATAACTGACTTTAGCCCAATTATATTTATTTTGTAAAGGGATATATTAGGCTTACTTCCACTATGTTAGTTTGTATTTTCTATTTCTCATGCTTTTTCTTTATAGTAGTATTTTATACTATTTATTGCCACTTCCTTGAAACTTTCGTCTCTTGGTTTCCATGACCCTCTACCCTTATGGTTCTTTACTATCTCCTTTTACCTCTTATCCTGCTCCTTTGTGGCTCTGCTTGGTCTTTAGCCCCTAAATCTAGCTATCGCAAAAGGCTTGAATTTTGACACTTGTTTTTCTATTCAAGATGTAGTTATCTTCTCATATGACTTTAATAGCCTGATAAATATCTCTTGAATTTGTCTCTACCTCCTGGGTCCTGGAGTACAGAGTAAAATTAGCTCAGTGGGAAGAGTCGTACACTTTTGCTTTAGTACTTAGGCTTATTTTGTTTATTGTATTTTCACTGAAATAATAAGCACCTTCTACATTTGTTTGCCAATTGCACCCTCCCCCACCCAAGGTATTTTCCTAAGTGCCTCCATGCCAATCCTCTTCCACATGTTGCTATTTAAAAAAAAAAAAAAAAATTAGCATAGTGCACTTAGGAAAATGCCTCCTGGGGGCGGGGAGGACATGGTTGGAAAACAAATGTAGAAGACACGCATTAATTTGTGCAAAAATACGTAATTCTAGAGAAGATTCATTTAAGGAGAGATGAGACTTATGACTAATTTACACATTAAATTCACTTTTTCATTTTATGATTACCACCCCCAAAGCATCCTTCAAATATTCTTAAAAGGAAAGTAAGAGGTAAAAGGCAAAAAAATAGTATGGCATCCTTGTGGCCCACCACCTGTTCCTCTGCGAATGTATAGAGCAACAGGATCCCTGGCTTCTGTGATCCCCATCTCTAGGGAACGATCAGTGGGACCAAATGACAAGGCGTGGTGGCACACACAGTCCAGCGAGTTGCCTCTGTGCCCCGTCGATTTGTCCCATTTTGATCCAGAAGCTGCAGAGTTTTATGCTGTTTTTACAGAACCCATGAGATTAATTAGATTTTGCACTGAGGTTTGTCTCGCTCACCTCCAGATTTTTGGGTTCCCACTTAGGATTGAGTTGATCTGATCTTGATGATCTCTCATGATACAGAGCAGCCTACTAAAAATGTGGATGGTCTCCAAAACAGATTCTGTAAATGTGAAAATACAGGCTTTCAAATAAGAACATACTTTACCATTATGTTTATCAACTAAAAAATGTTTGTTTTAATTTCTTGTTTGTTTTGTGAAAGAGAGGGCAAAATGGCTGAGCCAGCTTCTCAAGTGCCATATTTCTCTTAAAGCATGACTTTTTTTTCTAGTTATCTGGGCTCAAAATCTAGGATTCTTTCTTTTCTCTGTATCACAAAAACAAAAACAAAACAAAACAGTTTCTGTTGAGTTGATGGGGATTCATGGTGACGCCACATTTGTCAGAGTAGAACTGTGCTCTATAGGGATTTCAGTGGCTGATTTCTCAGAAGTAGATCACCAGGTTTTTCTTCCAAGATGCCTCTGAGTGGACTTGAACCACCAACCTTTCTAACTGTTGACACCACCCTGTAACTCCCTCTTATTTACACATCTAGTTAATTTCTAAGTCCTCTAGATGAGCGCTGTCCAATAAAAATATAATGCACGCCACATATACATTTTTTGTTTTCTAACTTAAAATGGTAAAAGGAAACAGGAGAAACTAATTTTAATAATATATTTAACCAAATATATCCAAAATATTGTCATTTCAACGTGTAATTAATATAAAATTATTTAATGAGATATTTTACATTTTTATACAATATCTTTGAAATCCAACATGTAGTTTATACTTACAACACATTTCCTTCAAATGAGTCACCTTTCAAGTGCTCAGTGGCCACAGGAGGCAAGTGGCTACTGTCTGGACAGTGCAACTGTAGATTGCACCTTCATAATGTCTCATGTGTCTACTTATACCTTTCCTTTCACACTGCTATGTCTGTAATTCAGGGTTTACTAACTAACTCTTAATAGGACTATTGCAATCATCTACATACTTATACTAATCTACTACATACATACTTATGTCCTGCCTTTAAATCATCAAAAGGCTTAATTCAGCTTTTATTTATTATGACAAGCACTGTGCTAGGGGCTGAGATTACCAAGATGAATGAGATGAAATCCTTGCTCTCAGAAAAATTGCAACATAGCAAGAGAGACAGAAATATCTACAATTAACCATGATACATTGTGATGAATACCATCATGGTGGTAAAATAAAGTATAATGGGAATACAGAGGAAGGAAATATTAATTCTGACTGTGGAGATTGGAGAATGCTTCAGAGAGAAGGTAGCAGTTGAAATGGACTTTGAAAGATGAGTAGGGAGTTAGCAGATAGAATAGCAGATCAGAGGGCTAAGGGCAGGCAGGGGAAAAAAAAGGAAGCGAAGTCTGCTTCAGTTCCAGTGAATTCTACATGTTGTTGTTAGTTGCTGTGGTGTCAGCTATGACTCATGGCGACCTTATGTATAACAAAATGAAACGTTGTCCAGTTTCTGCGCCATTTTCATAGTTGTTAGTATGTTTGAATCCAAAAACCAGTTGCCACTGAGTAGATTCTGACTCATGGTGACCCCATATATATCAGAGTAGAACTGTGTCACATTGCATGGCTGATTTTTTCAAAGTAGATTGCCAGGTTTTTCTTCTGAGGTGCCTCTGGGTGGACTTGCACCTCCAACCTTTTGGTTAGCAGCCAAATGCTAACACTTGAGGTTAAATTAAGCTTTGTAGAATAGCTCCTGACACATTCCTTCCCTGTTCAAAACCTTCACTAGTTGCCTCTCTCCTAATGAAAGTACAAAGTAGGTGTGTGATTCTAGAATTCAAAGTCTTTCAGATTCTGGTCCACTTTATAGCATTCTCTTGGGCTCCTGTTTATGCTAACTGAACTACTCCCTACATACTTTACTGGTGGGTTCACTACATTGCCCCTCTGCCTTTGCTCTTTTTGTTACTTTCTGCCAAATTTCAAATTATCTATTTTCTTTTATTTTTCTCATTTAATGACATGCTATAAAGTGTTTGACTTGTGTTACCTTTTAATAAAGTGTGGAAATTTATATTTGATAATGACAACAATGATTATACCCATTATTTAGTAAACTTTTGCCATGTGCTTGGAGTTTTGCTCAGTGTTTTACATACAATTTCTCTTTTAATATGCACAAAAACCAATTTATTATTTTAATAATAATAATTTATAATACCAGGAGGTATAATAATTTCTCCGTTTTAGAGATGAGAAGACTGGGGCAAGAAGGATTAAATAACTTGCCCAAGGTTGTGTAACTGATTACGGCAAACTGTATACGAACCCAGTAGGCTGACACTGCAGAGCTTGCATTGTAATCCCCACATACACCCAAGTTACGTGGAATTCATTTAGAAGACTTTTCTCTCTAATCTTTGAAGACATTAATTATAGTTGGTGAGATGTTTCTTCAACACAGAAGTTAGGTAGGCTTCTAACTGATATTTCTATTAAGAAGGCAAATGCTCTTTTTCTTTAATTTGCCTGTGAGTACCTGAGAGATAAGGAGCCCTGGCAGTGCAACGTTAAGTGCTTGGCTGCTAACCAAAAGGTGGGTGGTTTGAACCCACCCAGTGGCTCTGCGGGAGAAAGACCTGGCAATCTGCTCCCGGGAAGATTACAGCCTAGGAAACCCAGTGGAGCAGTTCAACTCTGTCACATGGAATTGCTAAGAGTCGAAAATTGACTTGACAGCACCTAACAACAAGGATAACAACACCTGAGAGATTATAAGGATATGTAATCAGACCCACCCTTCCCATCCTCCCTTGAAAGCCCCATGCTCTGCAGTGTATTTCTATACATTGTAGCGGGATTCAATCTCTTCCTTTCTTCAAAAGGACTTTGTTACTTCTCTCATGACTCTTACTATATTCTGCTTAGTATTGATCCTCATATATTTTACTATCTACTATTCTTTCTACTCTCAGATTATGAAACTTGTTGGGGGCAGGCATTAGACTCAGCTTATCATTTAATCAAATGTGTATATTATTACTGTGTTCATAAATAGGTATTGAGTTTTATTATGTGAAAAATTAGACTCTTAATTATACTTTTTAGCTTAAGTAAATATCATGCGAATCAATTATGCCTTTCAGACCAAGATCTCTTTTCTCCAATGACAAATTAGGCCTAAGAAATATTAACTTTGCTAGGGAAATTGTGCATTTCTTTTGTTTGACTTAATTTTAAAAATCGTTTTCAATTTCTGTTCTAGTCAATACATTAACTTGGTATTTTATGATTGGTTTTTCTCACCAGTAGAGTAAGTTTTGAGAAAGAAAAATATAAACATCAGCATGATTTAATGTATGGTAATCCAACATATTTCAGAGTAGGCTTGATTTGTTTCAGACAAACATTTTCTTTTAAGCAATGTTTTTGCTTAAAATTAGCATTGCAGTTCTGTAAATACATAACTAAACAGGGCTTGAAAATACAGTTTAAAAAGCCAATTCAACAGTCAAAATGTCTCAGGAGCTGCCATTGTGAATCAAAGCCCTGGAAGAAAGAAAGAACCACAGATGTTTTTCGGTGTCATTGCAGCAATTAAAACTCAAGGGCAGACTTCTTGACTAAGAGGGTCAGACTTTTGGACCTTCTCACTGAAAGTGAAATCCAAGTGAATAATTTCTAGCTCTTAATAAATCTGCTGAATTTATTAAGGAGATGAGGAAGGGAGGGCTCATGTGTCTACTCAGGATTGTCAAAACATATACCTTCTGATAACCTCTAGAAGGGTTGAGGCATTTTGGGCACGTCAGGAATAAGCATGAAGTATGGGTTATTGAGGATCCCTGGTGGCACAGTGGTTAAGCACTCGGCTGCTAAACGAAACGTTAATGGTTTGAACCCACCAGCCACTCCAATGGAGAAAGATGTGGCAGTCTGCTTCTGTAATATTTACAGCCTTGGAAACCATATGGAGGCAGTTCTACCTTGTCCTATGGAGTTGCTCTGAGTCAGAATTAACTCGATGGCAACAGGTTTGGTTTTGGTTTATGGGTTATCAGGAGTCACTGGGTGGTACAAATGATTAACACACTCAGCTACTAATCAAAAAGTTGGAGGTTTGTGTCTAACTAGAGGTGCCTTGGAAGAAAGGCCTGGCAATCTACTTCCAAAAAACCAGCCATTGAAAACTCTATGGAACACAGTTCTATTCTGACACACATGGGGTCACCATGAATTCGAATTGATTTGATGGCAGCTGGTTTTTTATGGCTATTCAGTATTAAGAAAAATGGACAATGAAAAGAGGAAGCAGTAAGAGCAAATGAAGAGGAAAGAGAGAGCAAGGCAAAACAAGTGAGAAAGAGAAGACAAAGGGAAGAACTAAGCAAGTATATTGAAGAGAGATTACAACTAGCTGCTTTCTGAACCTTCAGGATGTAAACACTATAGTGTCTTCCTTGGACTCCTGTCAGCCCTGGTGGTGCGGTAGTTAAGAGTTCAGGCTGCTAACCAAAATGTTGGCAGGTCGAATCCACTAGCCACTCCTTGGAAACCCTATGCGGCAGTTCTACTCTGTCTTATATGGTCAACTATGAGTTGGAATCGACTTGATAGCAATGGGTTTGGCTTTTCTTTTTTTTTTGGTTTATGGTCACCAGCAACAACATGGAAACTGCCACGGTGTGTGTTTATTGTCAGACTTTTGTATCGATCTTTACCTAGTCTTAATCACCAAGGGTGGTGTTTAACAGAACACTATGAATCAATGTTCACATTCCAGTTCCTTTCGGGTTCATATAAATGTAGGAAGCTTCTGATTTACGGTAGGGTCAGACTGATGTAGCTTTTATCTCTGCAAAAGACTGTATGTGGAATTCATAGTTGTTCCATGTCTCTGTTCACTCAAATCAACATTAACTAGGTCATTGTGGTGCAAAGTACTAACTGAAAGGTTGGTGTTGGTGGTTCAAACCCACTCAAGGCACCTTGGAAGAAAAGGCCCGTCAGTCTGCTTCTGAAAGGTCACAGCCTTGAAAACCCTATGGAGTGCAGTTCTACTGTGCACACATGGGGTGGCCACGAGTCAGAATCAACTCGATGACAAGTGGTTTGGGTTTCGGTTTACAATTACTAGGACCCAGTGCTGTGCAAGTTGGAGGAGGCACAAAGACAGATAAGACACCATCCTTATCTACTGAGGAAGATGAATATAAGCAAATATTTTCAATCTGATGTGATTTGTGCTGTTATTGGGACCTAGCCACTTTGAGGAGTATGGTGCACCTGACCCAAGCCATGATATTTTCAGTTGCCTCATATGCATGCAAAAGCTGGACAGTAAATAAGGAAGACTGAAGAAGAATTGATGCATCTGAATTAGTGTTGGCAAAGAATACTGAATATACCATCAACTGCCAGAAGAATGAACAAATCTGTCTTGGAAGAAGTACAGCCAGAATGCTCCTTAGAAGCAAGGATGGTGAGACTTCGTCTTACATGCTTTGCACATGTGATCATGAGGGACCAGTACCTGGAGATGGACATCCTGCTTGGTAAAATAGAGGGTCAGCAAAAAAGAGGAAAACCCTTAATGAGATGGATTGACACAGTGGCTGCAACAATGGGCTCAAACATAGCAATGATTGTGAGGATGGCACAGGAACGGGTAGTGTTTCATTCTGTTGTATATAGGGTCTCTATAAATTGCAACCAACTTGATGGTACCGAACAAGAACAACAACAGAGATTAGAAACAGGTTTTAGTGTTTGGGCCATTCAGCTCCTGGGTCTTTAAATGTAACATGTAGTTGGGTGCCATCAAGTGGATTCCAGTTCATAGCAACCCCATATGACAGATTAGAACTTCTCCATATGGTTTTCTAGGCTGTAATCTTTTCAGGAACAGATTGCTACATCTTTCCGTTGAGGGCTGCTGGGTGGGTTCAAACTACCAACCTTTTAGTTAGCAGCCAGCAGCCAAGCTCTAATCTGTTGTGCCATCAGGGCTCCTTCAACATAACATAGGAAACTGCAATGGTTGGGAGATAGTAGGGGTTAGATAAAGAATCTTCATGTTGTATCAGGAACATTGGACCTTATCCCATGACTATTGGAAATCATTGGGGGATTTTAGGCAGATCAATCACAATATTTAATGACAATAGATCACTCTGATATCCAGGAGGTGGGGAATTTTAAGGGAGATCAGACTGGAGATTGGGAGACCAATTAGTAGGGAGACCATGCATCCCAGTTTCCCAGGAACATTCCCCTTTCATGCCTCCACCACCAGCATAATTCTTAATAACACCCCTTTCATTCTCTATATGTCCCAGTTTGGATGATAAATTCTATGGTCAGCCTACTAATTAGGAGTCTATTGCGGTGGTCCAGTTAGACTTTATAATGTCTAGAGATTATCAGGCCTTGAATGGATAGAGCCCAACATTATCAGCAAGAAAGTCATTTTTAACATCAAAACCAAAAAAAAAGAAAAAAAAAAAAAAAACAAATCTGTTGCCATCCAGTCGATTCCAACCCTATGGTACAAAGTAGAACTGCCCCATAGAATTTCCAAGGAGTGGCTGATGGATTCGAACTGCCAAACTTTTGGTTAGCAGCTGTAGCACTTAACCATTATGCCACCAGGGTTTCCTCAACACCAATACAATTCCTTAAATCCACCCTTCTGCGCGGGGTTAAAGAGGTCCCAGTAAAAACTTAGTAGGCCTCGATTGAATGCTAAATATTGCAAGTATATAATGACCGACTGGTTAACCACTCAGTGGGCTTGCTGCTTATTTGTCAGCCCTGATTGCATTCGCCTGAGAAACTGAAAAGAAATGAGAAAGAAAGTCAGCAACAACCAGCGAAGTGCGTTAAGAAAGATCACCCTTAGTTGTGCAGGGGTGTGAGGACTCGGCCTGTTCTTGAAACAGAACTGAATTTTCATTGCAGATTTTGATACTTGCTAGGGCGGTGAAACCTTGTTAAAGTTCCATCAGTCTGAGGTCGTTATAACCTTGGAAGACGGTAAGTATAGAGGCAATTTAGTCAACTGAAAGAAACAATTGTTCATTTCCTGGTGCGTGTATTTAATCACGAGCTGTCACTCGGGCATCCTGTTAGAGCCCAGAGAAGGTTACCTGGTGGCAATAATTGGGAAGTGTTTTAAAAAAGAGGATGAAGTAACTAGACACAGGAGAAAAGAGATGTTGAGATCAGAAATATGCTTTAGCAGGAAAAAAAATGTGAATAAGCGGATATGAACAGTGTAAAGGGCTGCCATTTCCTTTATTTTATTTTTTAAAAGTTTCTGTCTCCAGTTTCTCCTTTTGTACATGTGAGGCAGGACTTTCCCTCACTGTAATCCCACTATTACCTTCTATTTACTTAGTGCTTATCTCCCAGAAGCCCGCAGGACTACCTCTAAATCCATGCCGCTTTAGAAAGTGTTGCTTAACAAAAAGCGAATGCTTTTATTTAATCAGTCACATCATTAAATGTTCTAGCCGGAGCTTGCGGCTGGATTTGCTTCAGGTCTGCTCTTGCTTATTGGACTGCACACATGCATGCCACAGCTCCACAGTTGCCCAGGCAAGAGAAAACACGGGGTTACGATTTTGCAACTAGGAGCCAGGCCTGCCACCATCATTAGCTTTTTGCGATTCAAAGAGATGTTTCTAATCTGCAAAGAATTATCCAGTTTGCTGATTTACCTTTTCGACTCTTAATGTCCCTGAAATTATTTCTGTCGATCATCTCTCTATTTGGAAGCTAAATCTGCAGACAGGACAATTTGCTTGAATTTTAAACCTTGGACTTTTTCCCCGTTTTACATTTGTTACACTGTTATTTGCAGAATTTCATTTCATCATATTTATTTCCTCAGGTTTTTGCTTCAGAGAAATAGAATTGAATGAAAAATAATTCTCTGAGGTGAAAGGAGATGGGTTTGGAGATGAAAATATTTTAGTTGCTCCTTTAGAAATTTTTGTTGAGTCTTCGTTATTCTTTTTGAAAACGGCATGCTTCCAATGTATCCGTAATTCAGTGAACATCAAATTCAAATGATTTCCTTGGATCAACAGAAGTTGGCCTCTCCACATTTTTCATCTAGCTAAAAATTGATTTTTAGAAAAGCAAAGTTTGTTAAAGATAATACCTCTCCCATACACAATTCTAGTGGCTTATGATATTCTATAAAGTGCTTGGCTGCTAACCGAAAGGCTGGTGATTCAAACCTACCAGTCACTCCGCGGGAGAAAAATGTGGCAGTCTGCTTCTGTAAATATTTACAGCCTTGGAAACCCTATAGGGCAGTTCTGCTCTGTCCTGTTGGGTCGCTATGAGTCGGAATTGACTCGACAGCAATGAGTTTGGTTTTTTTGGTTTTTATTATATTCTTACAAAGTAGACTTAAAGTCTCAACTTTCCCAGCCATTCCTCTTTCTCTGCCTCTTTTTCCTTCTTTTCCTTTTTCTGCTTCTCCTTTCTCATCCCCACTTGGAAGTTAGGAGGACACTATGCTCATGCACTATTATGAAAACACATAAAAATAAATAAACTAGGAGGCAATGAATAGGACATTTCTTTTAATCTCTGGCACATAAGTTTATTGCATATTTTATAAATAATTTATATTGAGCAATGCCATAGTGCATCATATAGGTTTATGAGGTGATTGAAAAAACTTTGTTGGTTATATTGTTTTGCTATATAAAAAAAATATTAATAATGCTAGTTTTTCATTTAACTGAATGCTTCCTGTGAGAGCAAATAGTCCTAGACATAGAACCTAGTTATCCCTAATCCTCACAGTGACTCTAGAGGAATCAAATGTTTACGTTCCCATCTCACATTGAATAAGCTCAGGGAGAGATACATTGCCAATACTCAATTTTAAAGATAAAGAACTCAATTACAAAGCTATTGTTAAATCATAATCAATGTCTATTCAAATTAGAACCAAATTATGTCAACAATATTTACTTAATTCATTTGATTTGAATTGTTACATGAGAACCAGGTAAAAGAAAGACAAGAGCAGTTTTATCTTAAATTCACTGACATTTTTGCTGTATGTAAACCACACACACAATTAAAATGAAAAGTGACAAACTTTGGCCGAAGCCCTAATGTTTTTGGTGGGAGTATAAAGCCAAAATGAATATGTTATCGTTGTTTTGAGGAATTTATTTTGTAATAGGCTTGACTTTTTGTGCGCTGTGTAGATAACATTATGTAAAGGCTTTGTGGCTAGGTAAATAAAAATAGTCTTTTTTATTTTTGTATTACAATGTCATGTGTGAATAAGAACTCTGATTAGAAGGCAAGTAGTTAACAAGCCCACCTTTTTGTTTATTCTAGGATTCAAGAAGAATTCATAAAACATCACTGCATAGCAATGCAGCTATTACAATGATCTATTTGGGAAAAAGTGTGCACCTCTCTTATGATGACTCAGACTTCCGGGATGAAATAAAAGTCTATCAACAGCACTGTGGTGGGGAAAACCTTTGTGTCTACAAAGGCAAACTACTTGAAAAAGGTACACATAAAATGTGGAATAATGTTTTTAATTGTTTGGAGTTGATGGTATAGATAAGCTGTTGTTGATATAATATCAAATATCAAAATGACTTCAATCACTCTATGAAATTATGCGTACCCAGAGACTGATAAACCAGCTGTGTAAATCTAGATTTACTGCTCCATGATTGAAACTGAAGCAGCTATTACTCTTGTATATGTGGAAAAAAGAAATTGGAGTGATTTAACCCAGTAACAGATTAATTTTGGGATAGAGATATATGATCATTAAAATATTGTGTGAATAAGCTGTCCCCCGAATTACAAGTTAACTATTTGACTTGCCATAGTGAATTATGTCATACATTATTCTAAGAGAAAAATACCAGATTGGCAATTTGTTCTTTAGAGGTACGTTGAGATAAAATCACAAATCCAATAAACTTTATGGTGAATCACACCTAAATAACTTGGTGCAGACTTTGGCTAAATGTCTTTTTAGTACGTTTCTGCTTTCATTTGGTCATAAATCCACGTCTGTGAGCATAAGATAATTTTATATCCAATGTAGATTTTCACATTTGTACTGCAATGTTTGCCTCCAATATTCAGTTCTGTGGAGCAGCAGTTAAAAAGAAGAGGTGTTACAGGATTATAGTTGCTACTTCCTTGCTGAAGAAGCTCTATTGAGAAAGTAATACTATTTTTACTAATTGAAAGAAAATAGTTATATTTGGGTAATCTTGAGATATATGTACGGGATAAGCGAAGAGTGGGGAAACAAGCATGGAATTGTTACTTTCGGCCTTTCTCATGTCCCTAACCAAACAAAAACCACCTCTACCATCACCAGTTGCCGTGGAATCGATTCCAACTCATGATTACCCCATGTGTGTCAGAGTAGAACTTTGTTCCATAAGGTTTCCAATTGCTGATTTTTTGGAAGTAGATCGCCATGCCTTTCTTCTCAAGCATCTCTGGATGGACTCAAACTTCTAACCTTTCTGTTAACAGTCAAGTACTAAGCACTGTGCAAAAACAGTGATCTTTTTTTTTAAATCAAGTACTTAAAGGGAAATACGCGAACTACATATTTAGTGATTACGTATTTAAAACTTTCCAACATAAAAAAGAGTAAATGCTTGAATGTTAGTTTTATTTATTTACGTATTTTTTGCCTTGGACAAGTTGTTCTGGCTACCCCAGTATTGTGTACTGTCTTGCTCTTCACCAAAGTTACCACTTATCTATTGTCTGTTTAGTGTTTTTAGCGTTTTTTTGTTGAATGTTAGTCTTAATTCAAAGTAATATATAACATTGTTGTTGTTGTGTGCCATTGAGTCGATTCCGACTTACAGCGACCCTATAGGACAGAGTAGAACTGCCCACATAAGATTTCTAAGGCTGTAAATCTTTATGGAAGCAGATTGCGACATCTTTCTCCTTCCGAGCACCTGGTAGGAAAACTGCCAACCTTTCAGTTAGCAGCTGAGCTCTTAACCACTGTATCACCAGGGCTCTTTGTAATGTATAATATGATGCTTGATAATACTAGAAGCTATTCCCCCCGTTTTGTACATTAGCTGAAATGTAATTTAGTTTGATTCATCTTGTCATAGCATTTCAGAGTTTGTTCTTCCCATTGTATAGATGAGGAAACCAAGAGGAGTCCAGAGGTAGAGTGGCTTCCCAACTTCATTCATCCAACTCTGCGCAGAGACAAAAGCAGACTCCCTCCCCTGATTGGGCACAGGACCCCTGCTCAGTATTCTCTGGGCCCTGGTTAGCTATTCCTAGTAGCGGGGTTTTCTACATTTTCATCATATGAGGGGTGGGAAACCCCTAATGACAGTGGCATAGATACATATACTTATTTTTCCAAAGTACAGTTTTCAACTATTAATTTAGAAAAATTGCTGAAATTAGCTATGGCCTAAAATTGGAATTAACGTAATGAAAATTTTCCTGGGTCTTAGATCATGTTTATTCAACTAAATGCCAATATTATGTCTATATGACTGCCGGAAAACATGGTTCATACAAATGAAAAATGAACGAGGCTTAGTTGAATGATTCTCTGGTAGACGATATGCACTGCAGTTGTTGTTGTTAGGTGCCATCTAGTCGGATACAACAGAACAAAACACTGCCAGGTCCTGCACCATCCTCAAAATTGTTGCTGTATTTGAGCTCATTGTTGCTGCCACTGTGTCAATCCATCCTGTTAAGGGTTTTCCTCTTTTTTGCTGACCCTCTACTTTACCAAGCATGACGTCCTTCTCCATGAGCTGGTCCCTGCTGATAACATATCCAAAGTGCCTGAGACAAAGTCTTGCCATCCTCATTTCTAAGGAGCATTCTGGCTGTACTTCTTCTAAGACAGGTTGTTCTTTCTTTTGGCAGTCCATTTCTTCATTTTTTTGGCAGTCCATGGTATATTCAATATTCTTCACCAACACCATAATTCAAAGGTGTCAATTCTTCTTCAGTCTTCCTTATTCACTGTCCAGCTTTCACATGCATATGAGGTGATTGAAAATACCATGGCTTGTGTCAGGCGCACCTTAGTCCTCAAAGTGACATCTTTAACTTTTTAACACTTTAAAGAGATCTTTTGCAGCAGAATTGCCCAATGCAATACGTCATTTGATTTCTTGACTGCTGCTTCCATGGAGGTTAATTGTGGATCCTAGTAAAATGAAATCCCTGACAACTTAAATATTTTGTTTATCGTGATGTTGCTTTTTGGTCCATTTGTGAGGATTTTTGTGATAAGAGTGTAAAACCAAAGATTATGGGAGAAAGAATGTTACTTGACTCAGTGTTATTTTGCATACATTTGTATCCTGGGACTAACTTTGGTTATGGCATTAGACAGTGTTGAATAATACAGTGGAGTGGGGACTTAAGGAATTGAGCCCTGTACACATAATAATTTTGTCTCAGCTTGCCCTTAATTGCCAGGAAAGTAATTGTACAAAATTGAAAAGTTGGGTGGCTCAGAGTTGACTTGTGCTTCAGCGATCTTAGCAATTTAGCTGGACTGAGAAGAATCTGCCCTTTTTTCTAATCAAAGCTGTATATGATTTAGTGAAATGTGAACAGGTTTTTAGAAGATTTTTGTTAAAAAAAATAAAGTTTAATGTTATGCTCGAGGCAGTAAATTCATTAAAAATGTGACATTCGTTAGTTTGTCTTGTTTTTTGAAAGGAAACAACAATAAAATTAATTATTTAGAAATGTAGCCAGTACATCTTTTATTCTCATGGTAATTCATGATGTCTTGCAGTTTGATTTGAAACAACAAGCCACGAGTTGATTGTTTATTCTGTACACCTATGAAGTCACTGAATTTTTTCTGCTACTTGTAAAGAGTACAGTTTTTTTCCACAGGCATTTGCATATACTAGGTTCATCCTTTCCAACAACGCAAACCTTGGCCTCCTAGGTTCTTATGGATGCAAAGAATGAAATAACTCTTTTTCTGGTCCCCTTGTAGTCCCTCCCTTTTTTGCCCCATTATCTTGCTTTTGATAACCTGATCCTGTTGTACCAATCTGTACATTCCTCATTACTCCCTCACAAATCCAGCTGCCTTCACTGCCCCTCCCCTCAACCACCCCCAACACACACGTACCTTCATCTTGCCTTTTCTTGTGCTATTTTCTTTGTCTACAAGGGTCTTTCTTTCCTTCTTTTATGAGTTCAAATCTTACCCATCTTTTAAGACTCAGTTTAGGCCTATGCAGCTTTTTCGGATGACTTCTACTCTGTTTTATCCCCTTTCTTGATGTCCTGGGGTCTTAGTCTACACCCAAAACCAAAGCATTTCATTGTAGTCTGAGTTATATTCACTGTTTTTTTTTTTCTTTTCTTTTACTCATTATCATATATTGATTTTTGTGAGTTTTTAAAAATAGATTTACTGAGGTAAAATTTACATTCATAAAATTCATCCATGTACAATTCAGTGATTTTACGACATGAATAGGATTGTGCAGCCATCAGAAAACAGTTTGAGAACATCTCCATTACCTCAAAAAGTTCCCTCATGCTGTTGACAGATTATGCTTGCTGTTATCCCCAGCTACCGGCAACCATGGATCTGCTTTCTGTCTCTATAAATTTGCCTTTTCTGGAAATTTCTTATACATGAAATCATACAATAGTTAATATTTTGTGTCATGTTTCTTTCACTTAACATAATGTGTCACTTAGATCCCCCACATGTCTGTCAGTTTGTCATACTGTGGGGGCTTGCATGTTGCTGTGATGCTGGAAACTATGCCACCAATATTCAGATACCAGCAGGGTCACCCATGGTGGACAGATTTCAGCTGAGCTTCCAGACTAAGACAGACTAGGAAGAAGGACTCAGCAGTCTAATTCTGAAAAGAATTAGCCAGTGAAAACCTTATGAATAGCAGTGGAACATTGTCTGATACAGTGCCAGAAGATGAGCCCCTCAGGTTGAAAGGCACTTAGAAGACAGCTGGAGAAGAGCTGCCACCTCAGAGTCGACCTTAATGACGTGGACAGAGTCAAGCTTTCCAGACGTTCATTTGTTGGTGTGGCACCACTCAAAATGAGAAGAAACAGCTGCAAACATCCATTAATAATCAGAATGTGGAATGTACAAAGTATGACTCTAGGAAAATTGGAAATCATGAAAAATGAAATGGAATGTATAAACATCAATATTCTAGGCATCAGTGACCATTTTGAATTGGATAATCATATGGTCTTCTATGCTGGCAAAGACAAATTGAAGAGCAATGGCGTAGCATTCATCGTCAAAAAGAACATTTCAAGATCTATTCCAAAGTACAACTCTCTCAGTGATAGGATAATATCCATACACCTACAAGGAAGACCAGTTAATACGACTATTATTCAAACTTATGCACCAACCACTAAGGCCAAAGATGAAGAAACTGAAGATTTTTACCAACTTCTGCAGTCTGAAATTGACCAAAAATGCAATCAAGATGTGTTGATAATTACTGGTGATTGGAATGCAAAAGTTGGAAACAAAGAGGAAGGATCAGTAGTTGGAAAATATGGCCTTGGTGATAGAAATGATGCTGGAGATCACATGATAGAATTTTGCAAGATCAATGACTTCTTCATTGCAAATACCTTTTTTCACCAGCATAAACGGTGACTGTACAGGGGGACCTCACCAGATGGAATACACAGAAATTAAATCAACTACATCTGTGGAAGAAGATGATGGAAAAGCTCAATATTATCAGTCAGAATAAGGCCAGGGGCTGACTGTGGAACAGACCATCAATTGCTCATATGTAAGTTCAAGCTGAAACTGAAGAAATTTAGAACAAGTCCATGAGAGCCAAAGTATGACCTTGAGTATATCCCACCTGAATTTAGAGACCATCTCAAGAATAGATTTGACACGTTGAACACTAGTGACCGAAGACCAGGCGAGTTATGGAATGACATCAAGGACATTATAAGAAAGCAAGACGTCATTAAAAAGACAGGAAAGAAAGAAAATACCAAAATGGATGTCAAAAGAGACTCTGAAACTTGCTCTTGAATGTTAAGTAGCTAAAGCAAAAGGAAGAAATTAGATAAAGTAAAAGAACTGAACAGAAGATTTCAAAGGGCAGCTCGAGAAGACAAAGTAAAATATTATGATGACGTGTACAAAGAGCTGGAGATAGAAAACCAAATGGGAAGAACATGTTCGGCATTTCTCAATCTGAAAGAACTAAAGAAAAATTCAAGCCTCCAGTTGCAGTATTGAAGGACTCTATGGGGAAAATATTCAACGATGGAGGAAGCATCAAAAGAAGATAGAAGGAATACACAGAGTCATTATACCAAAAAGAATTGGTTAATGTTCAGCCATTTCAAGAGGTAGCATATGATCAGGAGCCAATGGTACTGAAGGAAGAAGTCCAAGCTGCACTGAAGGCACTGGCAAAAAACAAGGCTCCAGGAATTGACAGAATATCAGTTGAGATGTTTCAGCAAACAGATGCAGCACTGCAAGTGCTCACTCGTCTATGCCAAGAAATTTGGAAGACAGCTACCTGGCCAACTGACTGGAAAAGATCCATATTAATGGCTATTCCCAAGAAGGTGATCCAACCGAATGCAGAAATTATCAAACAATATCATTAATATCACATGCAAGTAAAATTTTGCTGAAGATCTTTCAAAAGTGGCTGCAGCAGTGTAACGACAGGGAACTACCAGAAATTTAGGCTGGGTTCAGAAGAGGGTGTGGAATCAAGTATATCATTGCTGATGTCAGATGGATCCTGGCTGAAAGCAGAGAATACCAGAAGGATGTTTACCTGTGTTTTATTGACTATGCAAAGGCATTTGACTTGGTGGATCATAACAAATTATGGATAACATTGTGAAGAATGAGAATTCCGGAACACTTAATTGTGCTCATGAGGAACCTGTGTGTAGATCAAGAGACAGTAGTTTGGACAGAACAAGGGGATACTGTGTGACTTAAAGTCAGGAAAGGTGTGTGTCAGGGTTGTATCCTTTCACCATACCTATTCAATCTGTACGCTGAGCAAATAATCAGCGAAGCTGGACTGTATGAAGAAAAACAGGGTATCAGGATTGGAGGAAGCCTCATTAACAACCTGCATTATGCAGATGATATAACTTGCTTGCTGAAAGTGAAGAGAACTTGAAGCACTTACTGATGAAGGTCAAAGACCACAGCCTTCAGTATGGATTACACTGCAACATAAAGAAAATAAAAATCCTCACAACTGGACCAATAAGCAGCATCATGATAAATGGAGAAAAGATTGAAGTTGTCAAGGATTTCATTTTACTTGGATTCACAATCATTGCCTCTGGAAGCAGCAGCAGGAAATCAAAAGACACATTTCATGGGGCAAATCTGCTGCAAAAGACCTCTTTAAAATGTTGAAAAGCAAAGATGTCACCTTGAAGACTAAGGTGCGCCTGACCCAGCCATGGTGTATTCAATCACATCATATGCATGTGAAAGCTGGACAATGAATAAGGAAGACCGAAGAAGAATTGATGCCTTTGAATTCTGGTGTTGGCAAAGAATATTGAATATACCATGGGCTGCCAAAAGAACGAACAAATTTGTCTTGGAAGAAGTACAACCAGAATGCTCCTTAGAAGCAAGGATGGTGAGACTGCATTTTCCATACTTCGGACATGTTGTCAGGAGGGATCAGTCCCTGGAGAAGGACATCATGCTTGGTAAAGTAGAGGGTCAGCAGAAAAGAGGAAGACCCTCAACCAGATGGATTGACACAGTAGCTGCGACAATGAGCTCAAGCATAACAAGAATTGTGAGGATGGTGCAGGACCAGACAGTGTTAAGTTCTGTGGTATATAGGGTCGCTATGAGTTAGAACTGATTCAATGGCACCTAACAACAACAGCAATGTTTTTGAGTCATCCATTTGTAGCATCTATCAGTAGACAGTCCCTTTCTATATTGCTGCATATGCTGCATTATATGAATATACCACATTTTATTTATTCCTTCAACAGTTGATAGACAATTGTATTTTTCCAGCTTGGGACTATTATGAATAAAACTGCTATTAACATTCAAATACAAGTCTTTTTTGTAGACATATGTTTTCATTTCTCTTGAGTAGATTCCTAGTAGTGGATTTGCTGGGTCGTAAGATAAGTTTATGTTTAATTTCTTAAGGAATTGCCCAAGTGTTTTATAAAGTGGCTATACCATTTTACATTCTCACTACCAGTGATGAGGGTTCCAGTTTTTGCATATCCTCACAACTTTTGGAATTGTCTGTCTGTTACATAGTAACTGTGTAATGGTATCTTACTCAGGTTTTAATTTGCTAGAGACTGGTGAAGTTGAGTATCTTTTCATGTGTTAATTAACCATTCATATGTCTTCTTTGGTCAAAATCTATTCAAATCTTTGGTCCATTTTAAAATTGGATTATTTGTCTTCTTACTGAGTTTTCAGCGTTCTTTATATATTCTGGATACAAGTCGTTTATCAGAAAAATTATTTGCGAATTTCTTTCCCAGTTGGTGACTTGTTTTTTGTTTTCTTAACAGTGTCGTTTGAAGTGTGAGGGACCTAAACTTAATACAGCCCAATTTATCATTTATTCTATGAATCATCTTTTGATGTTGTATCTAAGAACTCTTTACCTAACTCAAGGTCATGAAGATGTTCTCTTAAGTTTTTTTCTAGAAGATTTAAACTTTTAGCTCTTACATGAGGTCTATTATTCATTTTGCGTTAATTTTCTGGTTTAGTGTGAGGTAAGAGTCTTAAGTTCTTTTTTTTTTTTTTTTTATTCATATAGGTATTCAGTTGTCCAAGGACCATTTGTTGAAGACTATCCTTTTCTCATAAATTGTCTTGGCACTTTTGTAAAAAAAATTACCCATAAATGCACAGGTTTATTTCTGGACTTTAAATTTGGTTACATTGATTTAAATGCCCATTATTGTGCTAACACCATTCTATTTTGATTACTTTAACTTGATAGTAAGTTTTAAAATCAGGTAGTATAAGTTCTCCAATTTTCTTTTCTTTGGGGTCCTTCACATTTCCATATAAATTTTAGGACCAGATTGTCAATTTCTATAAAAACAAACGAACCTGTGATAGGGATTGTGTTAAATTTATAGATCAATTTGGGGAGAATTGTCATTTTAACAATGTTAAGTCTTCTGATACATGAACATGGGATATGGCTACATTTATTTAGGTCTTCTTTAGTTTTTCTTGGCAATGTTATTGTAGTTTGCAGACTACAAGTCTTGCACTTCTTTTATTAAATTTATTCTTAAGTATTTCATTCTCAATTAATTTCAGGTTGTTCATTACTATAACACAGAAATAAAGTTGCCTTTTGTATATTGATCATATATACTGAAAACTTGCTAAAATCATTTATTAATTTTAGTTGGTTTTGGGTGTGTGTGTGTGTGTTTTTATGTCATTTGAAAATAAAGACAGTTATATCTTTTTCCCCAATGTGAATTGGATGGATACCTTCCACCCTCCCTTTCTCCCTTCTTTCTTTTCTTTCCTCCCTCCTTCTCTCTCTCCCTCCCTTTCCTTCTTGCCTTCGTCCCTCTCTCCCTCCCTCCCTTCCTTCCTTCCAGAATGACTTATATTTATCTAGTGAAGTACTGGAGGACTTCCTTTAGCATTTCCTGTATGGCAGGTCTTGTAGCCACAGATTCTAGTAGACTTTATTTATCTGTCAATGTCTTTATTTCACCTTTAATTTTGACAGATAATTTTGCTAGATATAGAATTCTTGGTTGACAGTTTTTCTTATAGCACTTTGACTATGTTATTCTGCCTTCTGCCCTCCATTTTTCCTTCAGAGAAATTAGCTGCTTATTTTATTGTTGTTTCCTCATCTATGATGTTTTTCACCTCTTTCTTTGAAGTTTTTCTCTTTATTTTTGAATTTTGACAGTTTGATTATGATGACTAAATGTGAATCTTGTTGCCTTTATCCTGCTTGGGATTTGTTGAGCTTCTTGGATTTTTAGATTAATGTTGTTCCTGAAATTTCAAAGTATTTTTGGTCATTATTTCTTTAAATATTTTTTCTGCCCCTTTATCTCTTCCAACTTTTTCTGGAACTTCCATCATACATATGTTTGTGTGGTTAATGTTCCACAGCTCTCCAAGGCTCTGATTATTTTTCTTCTTTTTTTTTTTTTTTCCTGTTCTTCATATTGTATAATTTCTGTTAATCTATTTTCGAGCTCATTGATTCTTATGCCATTTCAGATCTTCTGCTGAGCTGCATTTGCAATATTTACTGTAGTTATTGTTTTCAACTCTAGAATTTATGTTTGGTTCTTTTTAATAATTTTTATTTACTTATTGAGGCTTTGTATTTTTTTGAGTCATTGTCATCATACTTTCCTTTAATTTTTAAGCATATTTTCTTTTGTGCCTTTGAACGCATTTATAATAGCTTCTTTGACGTCTTTGTCTACTAAGTCTAACATCTGGGAACGCTCAGAGAGTTTCTTTGACTGTTTTCCTGAATATAGCTTGCACTTTTCTGCTTCATCCTGTGTCTTCTCATTTTTTGTTGAAAAGTGGACATTTTAGATAATGTATTATCACAACTATAAATTCTGACTATTCTCACCGAAAGTTGTTGTTATTGCTATTAACTTTTTTGGTTTTTTTGTATAGTAACTTATCTGAAATAATTGTGCAATTTATCTTTCCTCCATTCTGGTGAGCAGCCAGTGATGTCCCTGCTCAGATTTTTTGAAATGCTTGTTTTTAATTTTTAAGCTAGCCTTTTGGGGTTGCCCCCGTGTTTGTGCAGTTTAATGGCAAGACAGTGATTTGTCATAGGTTTTTCTCAAGCACCTTGAGCTAGTAAGGCTCCTGCCCTTGCTAGTGGATCTGTTTGTGGGTTCAGGAGTACATTCAAGGTTCAGATAGTTTTCAAGTCTGCCCCAACTTTCACTTTCTGCCAGGCTCTTTTGTTTTCTTTGTGTATAGATGCAAGCTTCCAGTAGGCCAAGGATGTATGAACAGGTTGGGCACTCTCTAATCTCTGATGTGCATGCATGCCACTTGCAGGTAGCTGGAGATATGTAAAGAGCTTATCAAGTACCTCTATGACTGCCTTCTTGCCTGTATCTTTCTGTTAAGTTTCTGGCTATTGCACTGTTATGTTGTTTGCTCTAGTTAGAACTGAAACCTCAGGCTGGTAGAACCTCTGAACTTCCTGGTTAGTTTGCCTTAGAGATTGTTTCTTATTAGTGGTATTCCACTGGCCATGAGTTTTTCTCTTTCTGTTCCAAATCAGGACCCCTCTGGCAGTGAAAAAAAAAAAAAAAAAAAAAAAAAATCCAAACCCATTGCCATTGAGTCAACTCCAACTCACAGCAACCCTATAGGAGGGGGTAGAACTGGCCCATAGGATTTCTAAGGAGTAGCTGGTTGATTTGAACTTCTGGCCTTTGGGTTAGTAGTCCAGCTCTTAATCACCCTGGCGGTGAAGCTTCTGGTTATTCGTGGCCTGCCTTACCTATTAGAACTACTGAGCTGAACTAGTGGCAGGTGTGGTGGATGGGAGTAGCACCTGGCAAGAATGCCACAGACTCCTACCTTTCTTACCTGAAGTTCAGTAATTTTTCATGAATAAGTGCTTTGCAGTTTGTTGTATGTCTTTGGTCCATTTCCAGAGACAAAATTTTTATGGAAGAGAATTTGGTAAACTCTTCAGTCTAGAAGTCTGTTTTATTAATTTTGTCTCTCCTACTAAATTATAACTTCTTGAGAAGGGAGACCCTATTTGATATATTTTTGTTTCTGTTTAGTGCCTGAAAGTGTTACCCACAGTCAGTTAACTATGAATAAATGAAATTTGTAAATAAGTTTATAAAATGTTTTCTAATATTATAAGCTATATACTTTTTAAAACTACTCTGTGATGTGAGTAGGATGAGTTGTTCCCCCTCCATCCCCAATTTATGCACGAGAATTGTGAAATGCAGTGAATTAAATATCTTACCAAGGTGCAATCAGCTGACACATGAAAAACTGGGACGTGGACCAAATCTCCTGATTTCCGATCTATATTCTTTCCACTAATCCATGTGGAAACCATTAAGTCAGGGTTGGAAGGTGTCACTAAATTTTGTTAAATGTAAAATTATAAAATAAATAACAAGAGAGTAAAGGCAGAGGGTATTGATTCTTGTTCAACAAGTTTGAAAAAAAATGAAACAAAGAAATAGAATAATAGCTGCATATACTCTCCAGCTACATGAGTATCAAACAGACAGGCAGTCACATCTATCCACATTTCCTTGGCATACATGTTTCATAGACTAAGTTAGGAAATTATGGGATGTGATGCTGCAGCAGAATGGGTCATATTACATGAGTGTAGGATTCAGCTTTCTCTAATGAAAGCGGTCTAACCAGCTTTCTAGTCACCGCTTAAAGAGTCCATATATCATTAAGACAAGTGGAATTTTAAATCTGTTGTGTCTTAGTTTCCCCAGACTTTAGCTTTTTCAGTTTTCTCTTTCCTAGTGTTTTTAATTTCACATCATAAATACTAATATATAAATGGCAGAATTTCCTGTTCAAGACGTCTATTCCTTAGAACAATTTGCATCTGATTTAGATGTCTTCTCTTTTAGGGGAATAATGTGGCATACACATAGTGTTTCTAGATTACTGTGAAAGAAATAAGTTAAAATGGTATTCATTAAATAGTTATTGGCAGCCTCCTATGCCAGTCCTGGGATCTGGGGAAACAGAGATCAGTAAGACCAACCTCAGCTCTTTTTCAATGATTTCACAGATAGGCAGGGCAGCAAACATCTAGATCAGAGTTTCACAAAATGTTGTCCTCAGATCAGCAGCCTCAGCATCACCTGGCAACTTATTAGAAATGCAGATTCTTAGGCCCTACCAAGAGGTGAGTAGTTCAAAATCACCAGTGTCTCCATGGGAGAAAAGACTTGGGAATCTGCTGCCATAGTTTAGCCTGGGAAACCTTACGGGACAGTTCTACTCTGTCACATAGGGTCACTATTAGTCAGAATTGATTCAACAGCACACAACAACAACCCCAGACCTATTTAATCAGAAGTTCTGGAATGAGGCCCAGAAATCTGTATTTTTAACAAGCCTCATGGGTGATTCTGATGAACACTAACGTTTGAGAACCACTGGTCTAGTCATGGTACAGTAAAACCGGTTAAAGCTGGAATCTGTGCAAGGCAAAAACCTGTCAGAGAAGGAAAGCTAAAATATTTCCACTAATACAAAGTGATAGAAAAGTGGTAAGACTGCACCCTGTCAAAAGTGGAAAACTTGCGAGACCCTGAAAAACAAGACAGTCCCATCGAGTTTCAGCTCTCACAGGTTCCACTGTATAATATATCAGAACAAATGCAACAACAGGAATTGTATACATAAGTCAGAGGTGAAAATTATTAACTGTATTATTGTTAAAAGTGAAATGGTTCAGGGAGGGTTGTTTGTAGGAAGTGACATTAGAAGTGTTCATGAGAGGCAGGTTGCTGAGTCTCTCTGTATAATAAAGCTTCTCAGATTTAGAGTTTGGGATCTTTAGGGTGGGGACTCTTCAGAGCATTATAAACACTTGGAATGTTAAAGTATTAATTGTAGGCAGTGGCTTTTAATTTATTGATGGGACTTTTGGGTGGGTGGGAGAGGAAGAAGAGTCTCAAATCCAAACAACTGAGTATGATTTGAAGATGCAATAATTCTGCCTCTCCCGTATATGCATTATGAAGTGTCAAGTTGCAACTAAAAACACAAATTTATTTAAAAGCATTTCTGAGCTCATAGTAACCTTTTGTATTATATACTTTATCAATAAATACCTTATCAATAGTTAGGGACACAGAATCTAAAGTTAGAGATGTTTGGATTCAAATCCTAACTTTCCCACTTACCGTATGATCTTGGGTAAATTAGTGAACTTCTTTAAGCCCACTTCGTTACCTGTTGTCATCAAATCAATTCCTACTATAGCGACCCTATAGGACAGAGTAGAACAGAATTCTACTGCCCCATAGGGTTTCCAAGACTGTAAATCTTTATGGAAGCAGACTGCCACATCTTGCTCCCATGGAGCCGCTGGCGGGTTCAAACTGCCAACCTTTCATGAACAGCCAGCCACTTAACCACTGCGCCATCAAGGCTCCCTATCTGGACACTAGGGATAATAATTGAGAAATAGTACCCCCAAGATAATCAGGCACAATGCCTGTCTGTGTTCATATAATGTTAGGTATTATTATTTTATTACAAATCCAAGAGTTTATATTACAAATATAAAAATTTGGAGTATTTATTGCACCTAAAACTCATAGAATTTTTTTTTTAGTTTAATTTCATTTTTGGTGAAAATATACACAGCAAAACCTGCTCCCATTCCACATTTCTAGACATAATGACCAGTGACATTGGTTAAGTTCTTCACATTGTTATCAACTGGAAAGTAATTTTATGATTAAAAATTGTTCTCAGGAAGTTATCTAGAGCATAAGATTGTACTCATCTAATAGGAAAATGTGATTAAGAACATGTTAGTCTAAAGTCAGTAGCTTTCACTAATTATTTCTTTTTTAATTCCAGAGACCTTTCAATTTATTTCCAAAAGGCACCATGGTTTCCCCTTCAGTCTCACCTTTTTCCTGAATGGAATACAGGTGAACAGATTAAGCTCCTGCTGTGAATATAAGCATCGGAAAGGTTCCAGACTTGGAGGCAAACGTGGCTACTTTGGGTTTGTGTGTGTTGAGAGATCATCTCCCTGCTACAAGTATGGAAATAAATGTCCTTTGGTAGAGGACAACTTTGCTAAGTGTTTCTTCTTATGCTTTTACTGATGCATTTCACTGCACAATTTGCTAGGAGAGATATCAGTGTAGATGAGCCTAAAATATATGTTAAAGGCTGTTTATTAGAACCCTGAGTGTTGTATTTGAAAATATAAGACATAAATCTATAAATCATATTCCCAGATGCATTACATAACAGGGATAAAAGCTGGCGGTGTTTCAAATTCTGTTTTTATCTCTCCCTTTTCCCATAACACTTTAACTTCTGTTTCTGAATGAAAGGAGAAAAAAAGCATTTTTTTCTCATCCTCTTCGTAACTGGTTCTGAGCTAAGTCCTGAAGTATATGCCAAGCATATGACTTGTATAAACCAAAACCAAACCCACTGCCGTCGACTCGATTCTGACCCATACCGACCCTATAGGACATAGTAAAACTGCTCCATAGGGTTTCCAAGGAGCTGCTGGTGGATTTGAACTGCCAACCTTTTGGTTAGCAGCCGTATCACTTAACCACTGCACCACCATGGCTCCATATGACTTGCATAGTTGGATATTATAGGTTATGCATATTAGAAGTGTGTCTGTATTATAGTGTGACCCAATTTTCATTCTCATGCCCCTAATTTCAGTCTCAGGCATAACAAAATACTTGAAAAAATGTCAGTTCTGACTGTCATTTATCAGCTTTCATGTTGATCACTCAGGTTGAAGTTAGATTTGCTTGCTTTGCACTTTTTTTTTTCTATAAATACTTATGGGGAATTGACTATGTGCCAAGCTGGGGCATGACAGTGAACTAACCAAACCTTTGCCTCCACAGAGCCCAGTGTGATGGGGGAAGGGCAAATGACATAAAAATAAACTAATATATGTCTGTCAGTAATAATGCTATGAATAAAAAACAGGGTAAGGGAGATATAGAGATGAGAAGGTGACAAGGTTTCAGAAGTGAGTGTTATTTTTTGTCGGTTGGTTAGGGAAGGCTTTGCTGATAAGGTGTCTTTAGAGCAAAAACATGAAATAAACAAAACAAGATTCTTCCTTCGGTAGCTTTTCAGGCAGAGGAAAAACACATACAAAGGGTCTGAGGTAGGGGTGTGCTTGATATGCCTAAATTAATGTGGCCAGAGGAAAAGAGAGGAATGGAAAAATAATGAGTTGAGATCAGAGAGCCAGTGAGGCCAGGCCACATAGGGTCTCAATATCACTGCAAGGACATTGACTTTTATTCTAAGTGGGATGGGCCTCCAGTGAGGATTTTGAGCAGTGAACGGTCATGGTCTGAATATAGGTCCTATATTCCGACTCGAAGACACCTAGCAACAACTATAATTTCATATTAGATGGAGATGCTGAGTCGGCAGTTGGATATACAGATCTGGGGTCATGGGAGAGATCTATACTACAGGCATAAATTCAAGAGTGGGTTACATATAGATGCTACTTAAAGCCATACGATTGGATGAGATCACTTAAGAATTGAATGTAGATAGAGAAGATGGTCTGAGTAAAGAGCTCTGGGTCATTCCAGTTCAGAGGTGAGCAAGATAAAGAAAAACCAACAAAGAGACTAAGAAGAAAAACCAGTGATTAGAAGGAGAACCCAGAAAATGTGTTGTCCCAGAAAAGAACAAAATGTTTGAAGAATAAAGATGCGAATAACCTGGTCAACTGTGTGGATAGGCTAAGTAAAATGAAGACTGAAGTTTAAACATGATTTGATAATATGTTGGTCTTTAGTTATCTTGGCACAAGTTGTAGCATTGAAGCAGTAAGGATGAAAGTTTGGTTGGAATAGGCTTTAGAGAAAATCTAAGGCCAGAGAATATAGGTAATTCTTTCTAAAGAATTTTGCTATAAAGAATGGAGATGGGGTAATAGCCAGGAGGAAGAATGTGGGAGTCAAGGGAGGCTTTTTATTTTTTTAAGATGGGAGATATTATAATATGTTTATATGCTGATAGGATTGATCCCCTAGAGGAGAAAAAATTGATGAAGCATATTATAGAGAAGGAAATTGTTAGAGCAAAATCTAGGGCTCGAGTGGAGGTGTTGCCTTAATAAGAGAAACATTCTTCTACAGTGACAGGAGGAAAGATGGAGTACAGGGGAAGAGAGAGAAGTAGGTTGGTGGATGTGCTGGCAAGTTCTCTGCTGACTTTCATTTTCTCAGTCAAACAGGAAGCACATTTATCAGCTGAGGTTAAGGCGGAGGGAGCAGGGGTTGGAGGCTTAGGAGATAAGAGAGATTTGACGCAATCCATATAGTGGGAGAGTGACTGGCCTAGGACAATATACTAGGAGTTCCCAACTGTTATTTAGGGCCCAACCTGAAGCTGCTTTTTTGTCCTAACCCAAATATGACCACTCTGTATTTGTGGGCAAGTCATTTAATTCTCAGTAGATCTAATGAACTTATATGCAATCATTCATGTACAAATACATTCCATTCGTTGGAAATTTCTGTATAAATCCAAGCTGCAATTTTTTAGTGCTTAACACTTTCTATGGAGGGTTAGTAAGCTGTACCACAATCTGATTGATGACATCCTCTCTCCTGTTCAACAGTTCAAAGGCTCTGTACGGTTCTTCCTATAATTTTAACATGTCTTGGTCTCCTCTAGTTTCTTTCCTCAACTGTTTCAAATAATCATAACAAAAGGGTTGTGATATTAAAGAATAAGACCCATTGCCCTCGACTAAAACGCACAGTTCTCACAGGACAGTGGCTTTCCATTTTTTCTTAGCTTCATAACCATTTCTTCAAATGAAATCTATCAATACCCAAAGCAGGTAGGATAGTGTAATGTCATTTGATATTTCCCTGTTTCAGATCAGGTAAGACTCAAATAATACTAGTTCAGGTGAAGCAGGGATGGATGAATGAGTGCTAGAGCTTTGCTTGTTTGACCCTAATCTGCTTGACTCTACTCTGGTTATTCCAGAAGCACTAGAACTGTAGAACTCCAGTTTGAGAATTACCCCTAAGGAGATTGATAACATTTATAATATTGTACAATCTTTGCTTTGTCACATATATAATAATACCTGTAAACCTTTACAGAAGTAGACTGCTACATCTTTCTCCTGTGGAGTGGCTGGTGGGTTCGAACCGCCGACCGTTTGCTTAGCAGCTGAGTGCATTAACCATAGTGCCACCAGGGTTCCTTTTATCTTAAGGGATGTATACTAATTCCTCCAGTTTGTTCAAAATAAAATTAATTGTAATTCATTCTAAAAAATACTGGTTTCTGGAACTTTTGAGAAGAGTGGTAAAATAAAACGATAGGGGATTCTATTTATAAAAATGATTCAAAATTACCTGTTTAAGGTCCTGAGAAAACAAGAAAAAATCAGCAGTAATCACTTCCAAAGTGTGGAGGTCCCATAATTGTCTCATCCTTCAATCATGGGAACTGTTTGAAGCGGCATGATAGTTATTTTCAATTGCTGGAGTGAAACACGAGAAGAAGAATTGCCTAACCCAGTAGAATGCAGACGGTTTTGAGCAGAATCAACACCTCAAATTATACTCAGAAGTCAAATAGGTAGTCAGTGACGAGGAGAACACAGATGTTCCTCACTTTGTTTGTCCAATTCCCTTAAGCAGATGGGCAATAAAAAGTCTGTGCATGCAATAGGGAGGCATCAAAGCCTCTACACAGTCACAACATAAACTAAAAGGAACAGCATATCACAGGCTCCAAATCGATGGATTTGGTGTTGCCATTGATAAGGGAAGAACAGCTTGAACAGAAGGCAATGCTAGTAATCATATTCTGTGAAGATTCATGACACTTTTATTCCAAGGAAAGCAATGTGCTAAGTATATCATCATTAAAGTCAAGAAATATTTATCATGCTTAGCATGGGGTGAGGTAAGCGTATTCTTATTATCTCATTTTTTACAGCCTGATAGTTACTTTGAGTGCAAATCCTTTTATCTTTATTTTATTGGGAGATATTGAAAAGAAAAGTGATCTAAGTAAGTTCTCATATTTGCTTGTTGGGAGAATTAATTAAGATCAATTGCTATGCTGTTTCTAGACTGGGGATGGCTGAAATTCAGAAGAATCTCCAGGTTAAGATATTGCCATTGGATTTGATTCACATTTCAGCAATTTTCAGATTTTTTTTTTATTGTACTTCAGGTGAAGGCTTACAGAACAAATAGTTTTTCATAAAACAGTAGTACACATATTGTTTTATGACATTGGTTAACAACCCCACAACATGTTAACCCTCTAACTTCTCAACCTTTTTTTTTTTTGGTGAAAATACACATAGCCAAAGCTACACCATTTCAAAAATTTCTACATGCACAGTTCAGTGACATTGACTACGCTCTTCCAATTGTGCTGTTATTCTCACTTAAGATG
>NW_004443939.1:22926046-22970216 GCF_000243295.1 Trichechus manatus latirostris | reverse complement strand
AGATTGTTACATTTTGTGTGTGAACTTTTTCATGGGTTTTTACAATAGAGGTCTCATACAATATTTGTCCTTTTGTGATTGACTTATTTCACTCAGTGTCAATTTTCAGATTTTTAATATTATTCCTATCTCTCTTGGGCTGACAAGTCTTGACTGCATTCTGGTGCCTTTTCACCCACCTACTTTAATTGCCTCAGTTTCCCATAGTTGGAGATATGCGTAGGTCCAGAGAAGGAGGACTGTCAATACTTCCTCTGGTGGTAAGCGCAGTAGTGTAACATTTGTGTGTGTAGTTAATCGTCTCAGGGGCTATTCTTGTAATACAGTAACATGGTTATGATTCACTGTGAGGAGTCCCTGGGTGGTGGAAACAGTTAACACACTTGGCTGCTAATCGAAGGTTGGAGGTTCAAGTCCACTCAGAAGTGCCACAGAAGAAAGGCCTGGCCTTTCCTGGTTTTTGATTTTTTTTTTTTTTTTTTTTTGGCCAAGCCTCGTTGCAATAGTGCACCTGTGGATTTCCTACTTCAAAAATCAGCCATCGAAAACCCTATGGAACACAGCTCTCCTCTGAAACACATGAATCGCCATGAGCTGGAATTGACTTGAAAAGCAACTGATTTTATATACCTGGCACTGTTTTAGGTGCTTAGGTTTAGTGTGAGATTATGGAGCCTGACACCTTTGAGCTGGAATCCTGGCTCCATCCTAATCTGCTCATTAGTGACTCTGGGCAAGTCACAGAACCCTTTAAGCCTCAGTTTTCTCATTTGTGAAATGGTGATGATAACTCTTAATTCATTGGTCTATGGGGTAATGAAACCTGTAAGATAATATATATAAAGAAAAGAGCTTGGTACAGAGTAGGTGCTTAATAATCTTACCATTATCATAATCACCATTTTTATTAATGTGCTTATTATCATTATTAGAATTCTTATTTTGATATTGAGAGGTGGGAAAAAAGTTACAGGAGAGAATTTATCCACATTTTTTATTGTAACTGATTTTAAAAATATTTTTTTCTAAAATGGTGTAATAAATTCAGATCATCTAGTTGGTTCACTGATTTGACTTTGAATGACCCTCTCTGACCTCTAAAAATCATTACCGTGTTCAAAGAACAAAAGTTTATTGCCAGCAAAAACCATCAAAAGAATGTAGTACAGGCTTCAAAAGGCCATTCTAAAAGCAATAATGGCAGTTCTATTAAAATAAGTGTGCAGGCTCCCGACGTGTTTTTTAGTTAAAGGATATAACATTTGGCTGTGTATATTTCTTACAAAAGTCAGTCATATTTATTTAGTCAATCTTGTATGTGTTTTTTTTTTTTAACTGTGGTTATGTTCTTAGAATGATAAACTATCAAAGATTGAATGGCATCTTTCTTCTGATTGTTTTACTCTCAGCTTGCCTGTGTTTGTAAACCTGAATGCTCTTTTATCATATAATTTTCATTTAAGGACTTGAATAATATGTATATTGGACTCTGATACAAGGTTACAAATATACCTTAAAGCACAAATTTAGTCTAAGGCTATAGTTTTAGTTGTTGAGTTGTTTTCTTGTTTATTATTGTGAGTAAGATTATTAATAATTTGTTGGGTTCACATAAGATTTTACTATCAATAAAGAGAAAATAGTTTTTTAATTAACCTGTGTGTACCATAATAAAACTATTTCTCATAACGTTTCATACTAGAATAACAGATAAGTGATTTTAAAAGCTTTGAGGTTCCACAGTGCTGTATATAAAGGCTAATGAACACTTTACGTTAATATTCTTCATAGGTGCATTATTGCCATGGGGCTTGACAAAAAAACATCTTCATCAAAAACTAGGAAAGAAAATGCTGAGAAAAGAGAGGAATTGAAGGGTAAGGAGAAGCTGAGGAAGGATAAAGAGTACATGATACCAAGAAGGAACACGATCGAGGGGAACAAAATCTCGGCCTCAGCCATTTTTTCAGCTCAAGAAGAAGAAACGGGGGTCAGAGAAGTGAGAACTGCTATGGAAGAAATGGAAAGTAAAGGAAAACCAGGACAAAACGTTTGGGAAGATGACCAGGAAAATACATTCAAATATGGTAATCAATAACACAGATTTCTTTCGTTGTTGCTGCTGCTGTTTTATTTTAAAAATGTGATTACCAAAATTTGCAAAAATATCTACTAACTGTTGTTACTCGATTATGGTCTTAGGCAACTCTGTCACATGTAAGGAATCTCTAACCTCCTTCCTCACTGTTTTGCAGAGTCCTCAGTCTTCTACTGCAGAGGGAGGCCTGACTCAGAGGCACTGAGGGTGCTTGTGTTGGGGGTGGAGGGGAGAGAAAAGCAGGAGGATTAAGAGGCTCTGTGTTTGGCTCCTAACCAAAAGGTTGGCAGTTTGAATCCACCAGCTGCTCCTTGGAAACCCTACGGGGCAATTCCACTCTGTCCTATATATAGGGTTGCTATGTTGAAATCAACTCGACGCCAACTTTTTTTTTTTTTTTTAAATTGGCTTCTGCACAGATCATTTTGACCAAATGGAATTTTAGTTATTTTTTTAGTTTTCGAAAGAATTTGCTTTGCAGAAATTGATGAATTGCTTTCGCATAATACAGGAAAAACCTAAGATTAAATGATGATCGAGTATACCATAACTAAAAACAGTTGACATAGGTTTGGAATCCTGGAACCTACCTCTCTGCCTTCCTTGCTTTCCTGTTTATCCATCTATCTATCTATCTATCTATCTATCTATCTACCTACCTGTCTGTCTATCTATCATCTGTCTATCCATCCATTCTTGTATGTATTCACATAGTCATTCACACACACACACACACACACACACACACACAAACACACACACAGAAAACCTTCTTTAATAGTAGTGATAGCAACAATAATAAAAGTGCCAGTCACTGAGTGCATTGGCAGGCACTTACTACACACTGTCTCATTTTATCCTCACCATCCCATGTGACAGGCATTAGTACAACCTCCATTTGACAGGTTGGGAAACTGAGGCTCAAAAAGCCTAAGTTGTTCAATGTCATAGAAAACAAGTAGAGAGCTAGGATTCATATCTAGGTTTGTCTAATTCCAAAGCCCAAACTTTCAACACTCTACAACATCGTTTTCTGTATAAGCCATCCAGGATGCTACATAGTAGTGTGTCAGGAGGATGTGACTGAGTGTCCCCATAATACCCAGGAGGGAAAGCCTGGATTACAGAAGTAGTAGCCATGAGCTGGAGGGACCTGCAGAAGGGCTGGCATCAAGTAAGAGGCAGATTCCTGGTACCTTCTCTTTACCTTGTTTTTTTGTTGCCCACCCATTGCTGTTGAGTCGATTCCCACTCAGAGCGACCCTATAGGACAGAGTAGAACTGCCCCATAGGGTTTCCAAGGCTGTAAATCTTTATGGAAGAAGACTGCCACATCTTTCCCCCGTGGAGTGGCTGGTGGGTTCGAACTGCTGACCTTTCAGTTAGCAGCTGAACACTTAATCACTGTGCCACCAGAGCTCTTTTTTGTTGTTCACAAGTTTCAGAAATTCAAGAGAATAATTACAGAGATATTAAGCGCTGGACTTTGTTTATTACTAAAATGATGTGACTATTCTAAAAAAGGTTTCACTTGTAACACTTTACCCAGTTCACCTCTCTCCATGATCCCTTCTAATCTTTATTCTTATCTTGGCCTAAGAATTTTAAAATACCTATAGCAACAGCAATAGCAGAGAGATTAACAAATGGGTTGTGTTTGTGTATTTTAACTTTCAAGACATGGAGGTTTATTAAAGCTGGTCAATGGAGGCTCTTCATTTTCTTCATTTTTTTTTTTCTTAAACCAACATGGGTAGTGCTGTGAGTGTCATATTGTGTATCTATAATACAGCTTTTCCCCCAGATCTCTATTCTGTTTTGGCTAGTTAATGGACTTTAAATGCCCAACTCCATTAAAAAATGAAAAAGAAACAGCAGCAGCAAAGCTTCAGCTCTCTGCACAACAGCCACTGATGCTAAGGGCAACAAGAAGCTTGAGTCGAGGTCAGTGAGGGAGGGTTGTGGCTCGATTGATGTTGACCTGGCATTGACTTACTTTCTCATTAGTGGCGATGGTAAACAACAAGCTAATTAAGTTCCCTGGAAGAAGGAAACTGGGGTGGAGGAAACAGAAACAATTATGAAAAGGAATCCAGAAAGCATGCCACTATTCATATTGAAAATATGAGATGACACAAAGGTGGTGTGTTTTGAGCTAATATGCTAACGGACTAACAGGTTAATATTTAGGTGGAATAATGGTGGTGGGTAAAACAAAGTCAGGACAGTCCTAAATTTCATATTTTGAGAGAAAACACAGATGTTCTTGCAACATAGGATGCAGGGACTATTCTTGTGGTTCACTATGTTTCTTCAATTTTCTGCTTTGCTTCTAAATGTAACTATAATTGTATCCTGATTATGGACACTTGTACTTCTCTGATTTTAATCAGGTGCCTCCATTAAAGAGTATTGCTGTCAATAGAGCAAATATTATGAGCATTTTCTCCTATTCCATCAGCAACTCCTTCCACCTCTCAACCACAGTCACTATTTACTACTAAGCCCTGGTATTTTTATGTGTCTACTGTTTCTGGCACTGTTCTAAGCATTTCCAGGGATTATTGCTTTTAAAACTCAACCACAGCTTTGTGAGTCAGGTACTACCCATGTTACAGATGAAGAAACTGAAGCTTAAAGACGTTAAGCAAATTGTCAAGATCACACAGCTATAAAGTGTTTTAACTGGGACTTGGGCACATGACTGCTGAACCCTAAGCCCTCATACTATACCACCATGTACTACTATTGACAGAATTGCACAAATTCACTCATGCTTTGTATGACCCCCTGCTTATTTTGTGAACAGTATCAAATATCTGTAAAGTGGTATATGTGTGTGTCTCTGTGTGTATTCTGCAGCTAACATCCACGCCTACTTTTGTGAAACCTTTCATGATTCCCTAAAACGATTTTTCAATCCTCCCTTGATTCCATCCCACTTATTTGGCACTGCCTCATATAATTAATCATGTGTCCTGTATAAAAATGCATAGCAACAGAGTCTAGTGGTGTTTGGAACTAACATTGCTGAACCTAAACCCATTGCTGTCAAGTCTATACTGACTCACAGTGACCCTATAGTACAGAATTGAACTGTCCCATGGGGTTTCCAAGGAGCAGCTGGTGGATTCAAACTGCCAACCTCTTGGTTAGCAGCCAAGCTCTTAACCACTGTGCCACCAGGGCTCCATGTATAAAAACTACTATAATATGAATACATTATCTCTTGTATACCTACATCTTATTTCCTCAACAATTGGAAACTCCTTGATTGCAGGGGTTGTGTTACTGTAATATCTTTTATTTTGCAATTTTATCTTCTTCCATATAGAAGTTTCTAAATAAGATTTATTGTTGGACAGCCAAGTGGGCCAAATAAGGAACTATCCTATAACCTGGCCTGCAATACTTGGGTCAAAATATTCCTATATTTACTGTGTCCTGTTTGTGTCATGGAATATAAACTGAATTCTTCACCTTGCTTATTTTACAATTTTGTCTTACTGGTATTATTTCACATTTCTTGCTCCCCATACTAACTCTTCCATGAAAACATTCTTGTGATGACTTCTCTTTGTTTGCTTTCTTCCTTATGGTTTTCGATTTTACTTTTCCTTTTACATCTTCCTCATGCATTCTCTGCTTTAAAGCGCTTTCTCCAGATGTTCAGGGTATGAATTTCTAAATTAAGTTTCTTTCATTGTAACAGGGCGGACAGCTCTCAAGTAATTACCCGAGAGGTCCCCACCACTGGAAAAGAAGCCAGAATATCTAATAACTAAAACACCCAAAATAGGAAAACCTTTATTTTCCCTGTAATTTTTATTTTAAAGATAAGTGTTTATGTGCTTAATTGGTTCTGCATGAGATCCTTTTGCTCTCTATACTTGGCATGTTGTCACTTCAAGATTTTTCATCTTTGGTGGAAAGAAAAAGGGGAACAATTAAATATGAAAGGTGAAAAATTATAACCACAAGGGACAGCTGGAGTTTATCTGATGTGACAATTTCCTTTTTCTGCCACAGATTTGTTGCAAGTCTATAGGGAATGCAGTGAATTAATGACTGTGACAGTAATATTCAGTTTTCTAAGAATTTTTATCCTTGGAATACAATTATTTCATTATTGTAGGAATGAATAATGTATGTGATTTTAGTTCTGGTCTAGGTATAGAATCTTTCATAATGCCTTTTCTTGATGTCCACTTGGTTCTCAAAGAATGTGCTATTCAGTGTACTTCTCAGGCCCTTGGACTTGATTAATTGAATTTTTCACTTCACTGTTCATTAACTTGATATCCAAATATTTTGAACATTCTTCATATGAAATATGACCACACTGGGTCTCCAAATTAACTTTCATTATTATAATCCTGTTCTCTTCATTTTTAATTTATTTCTAATTTATTGTTTTCTCTCAAGTTCTTCTCGTCCATTTTTGTCATTGTAGATGATTATGTCCATTTATAAATGAACTTTTATTAGGTTTCAGCCTTGTCATTTGAAGCTTCATTTCTTTTGTGCTTTTGTATATGTAACTGATTGCAATCTTTGATCATTTGCTGCTAGTTTTCCATGTTCACTAATTTGCGTGAAAAATAAGTGAAGAAAGGCCCAGAGAAGAGAGGCTAATGGAGTCAAAGTTCTCATTAAAATGAAATGGGTTAGGTATTAGGAATTCTATTTTCATTCTCATACTGGAGATTTTCTTTTATCAGAATATGAAGAAGATTTTGAAGTAGATGAGGAGAAACAAGATGAGAAAGCTAATGAAGAAGGACAGGCTGATGATCAAATGAATGGAATGACAAAGTCATCCTCAGATGATGAAAAAGATAATTTAGACCCTGAAAAGGAGAGTAAAACCTCATCACAGAAGGCACCAGATGCAGATGACAATGTGAAAGATGAAAGCGATGGATGCTCCTACAGTGAATTGGAAGAGGAAAAACAAGGCACGTTGTTTAGCTTCTCATATGACATAGTCTGTTTAGTGGGTGTGCTTACTGCTTTTCACTATATTTAATGGGATAATCCATTGTTGAAGGGAATGTTTAGGGCAGGGTTCCCTAACCAGAGAGTGCTGATCAATCAGCCTTCCACAGGTATCCTAGTACTGAAATCACTTGTTATTCCCTTTTGTCTTTCTCTGGTTTCCTGGGACTTTTCAACAGGGCGTCAGTAGAGCTTGTAATGATACTCCATTTACTTAAAAAGGTGCCATGTTGTTTTATCCGAAATGTTTATTTTCATCATTTTTTTGGCTTTGGAAAAATGAAAAGTATATCCTAATCAGTTAGAAGTTGGAGATCTCTGTCTTAAGTTAATTTTTTTTTTTTTCAGTTACCTTGAACACAGCAAGCTGCCGTGTTAGTTACATGGAAAGATTATTTCTCTTAACAAAGGTGTCTTCCTCACAATTTTCAAGTCTAAAATGGCACTGAATATTCACAGAAAAAAGCAAAGCTTTATAGGGAGAAAGAAACCCTCATCATCTGAGACATACCTTGAATTTTTAAGACGTTAATTTACTAAATTCTGTCCAGTGAAAGGAGGAAACCATTTCCTGCTCTGTCCCATCAGAGAGTTTGGCCAAATAGTTCTTAATTAAACAAGCATCTCTCCTGGTGCATCCTGGGCATTTATCAGTAATGAAAATAGATGCTTCTTATATTTATGTATGTGTATGTCTTTGCAGTTTGTTTCTGACTAGATTATGAGGTCATACGGGAGCGGATTATTCAATAAGCAAGGTAAGCAGATCAAAGATTTGATGAAGCCCGTGTGAAATTGTTCACTACAGATTAGTTGGAGACACATGCTTACCTTGCTTACTGGGTCATTTGCCCCTGTCAAGGATTGTAAGTTTAAAAAAAGGTTTGATTCTATAAGAAGGTGCTCTGGGATTGGGGGAGAGACAGGTGCCAGCCATACCTAAAAGCAGAATCTTTTTTTTTTTCCTTTTGGATTTTTTTTTAAATTGTACTTTAGATGAAGGTTTACAGAACAAGTAGTTTCTCATTAAACAGTCAGTACACATATTGTTTTATGACATTGGTTAACAACCCCACGACATGTCAACACTTTCCCTTCTTGACCTTCCCTATTATCAGCTTTCCTGTCCCCTCCTGCCTTCTAATCCTTGTCCCTGGGCTGTTATACCCCATTAGTCTCATTTTGTTTTATGGGCCTGTCTAATCTGTGGCTGAAGGGTGAACCTCAGGAGTGACTTCATTACTGAGCTAAAAGGGTGTCCGGGGGCCATACTCTCAGGGTTTCTCCAGTCTCTGTCAGGCCAGTAAGTCTGGTCTTTTTCTGTGAGTTAGAATTTTGTTCTACATTTTTCTCCAGCTCTGTCCATGACCCTCTGTTGTGATCCCTGTCAGAGCAGTCAGTGGTGGTAGCCGGGCACCATCTGGTTGTACTGGACTCAGTTTGATGAAGGCCGTGGTAGTTGTGGTCCATTAGTCCTTTGGACTAATCTCTCCCTTGTGTCTTATTTTCTTCATTCTCCCTTGCTCCCAAAGGAGTGAGACCAGTGGAGTATCTTAGATGGCTGCTTACAGGCTTTTAAGACCCCACAAGCTACTCGCGAAGGTAGAATGTAGAACATTTTCTTTATAAACTGTATTATGCCAATTGAGCTAGATGGTCCCCGAGACCATGGTCCCCACAGCCCTCTGCCCAGCAATTCAGTCCCTCAGGGAGTTTGGATGAGTCTAGGGAGTTTCCATGACCTTTCCTTGTACAAGTTGTGCTGTTTTCCCCAGTATTGTGTACTGTCTTGCCCTTCACCAAAGTTATCACTAATCTATTGTCTATTTAGTATTTCTCCCCAATCCCTCCCATCCCTCGTAACCATCAAAGATTATTTATTTTTGTGTGTAAACCTTTTAATGAGTTTTTACAGTAGTGGTCTCATACAATATTTGCCCTTTTGTGATTGACTTATTTCTCTCAGCATAATATCCTCCAGTTTCATCCGTGTTATGAGGTGCTTCACAGGTTCATCATTGTTCTTTATCATTGCATAATACTCCATTGTGTGAACATACCATAGTTTGTTTATCCATTCGTCTGTTGATGGACATCTAGGTTGTTTACATCTTTTTGCTACTGTGAACAATGCTGCAGTAAACATGGATGTGCATATGTCTATTCATGTGACGGCTCTTCTTTCTCTAGGATATAGTCCTAGGAGTGGGATTGCTGGATCATAGGGTATTTCTATTTCTAGCTTTCTAAGGAAGCACCATATCGTTTTCCAAAATGGTTGTATCATTTTGCATTCCCACTGGCACTGCATTAGAGTTCCCCACAGCCTCTCTAACATTTGTTATTTCCAGTTTTATTGATTCATACCAGTAATGCCAGGGTGAGATGGTATCTCACTGTGGTTTTGATTTGCATTTCTCTAATGGCTAGTGATCACAAGCATTTCCTCATGTGTCTTTTGGCCACTTGAATGTCTTCTTTGGTGAAGTGTCTGTTCATTTCCTTTACCTTTTTTTTAAAATTGGGTTATTTGTCTTTTTGTTGTAGAAGTGTTGGATTTTCTTGTAGATTTTAGAGATTAGACCTTTGTCTGACTTGTACTGTCCAAAATTTTTTCCCAGTCTGTAGGTTCTCTTTTTACTCTTTTGGTGAAGTCTTTTGATGAGCATAAGTATTTAATTTTCAGAATATCCCAGCTATCTAGCTTATCTTCTGGTGTTTGTATATCAGTTATTGTTTGTATCCTGCTAATGCTGTATATTAGGGCCTCTAGTGTTGATCCAATTTTTGTTCTATGAACTTTGTAGTTTTTGGATTTATACTTAGGTCTTTGATCCATTTCACATTAGTTTTTGTATATGGTGTGAGATATGGGTCCTGTTTCATTTTTTTGCCGATGGATATCCAGTTTTGCCAGCACCGTTTATTAAAGACTGTCTGTTCCCCATTTGATGGACTTCAGGCCCTTGTGGAAGATCAGGTGACCGTAGGTGGATGGATTTACATCTGCGTTCTCAATTCTGTTCCATTGGTCAATGTGTCTGTCATTGTACCAGTACCAGGCTGTTTTGACTACAGTAGCTGTATAGTAGGTTCTGAGGTCAGGTGGTGCGAGTCCTCCTACTTTATTCTTCTTGTTCAGTAGTGCTTTACTTATCCAGGTCCTCTTCCCTTTCTAAGTAAAGTTATGATTAGTTTTTCCATCTCTTTAAAGAATGTTGTTGGTATCTGGATCGGGATTGCATTGTATTTGTAAATTGCTTTGGGTAGGATTGTCATTTTCACAATGTTGAGTCTGCCTATCCGTGAGCATGGTATGTTTTTCCGTTTATGTAGATCCCTTTGAGTTTCTTGCAGTAGTGTTTTGTAGTTTTCTTTGTATAGGTCTTTTACATCCTTGGTTAGATTTAATCCTAAGTAGTTTTTTTTTTTAGGGACTATTATAAATGATACTGTTTTCCTGATTTCCTTTTCATCATTGTCTTTATTGGTGTATAGGAATCCAACTGATTTTTGTAGGTTTATCTTGTATCTTGCTATCTGCTGAATCTTATTCTATTAGTTCCAGTTGTTTTCTGATGGAGTCTTTAGGGTTTTCTATGTATAGTATCATATCATCCACAAGTAGGGACAGTTTAACTTCTTCGTTACCAATTTGGATGCCTTCTATTTCTTTTTCTTGCCTTATTGCTCTAGCTAGGACTTCCAGCACAAAGATAAATAGGAGTTGTGATAAAGGACATCCTTGTCTTGTTCCTGTTCTCAAGGGAAATGTTTTCAGCCTCTCTCCATTAAGAATGATGTTGGCCGTTGATTTTGTATAGTTTCCCTTTATTATGTTGAGAAATTCCCTTTCTATACCTATTTTATTGAGAGTTTTTATCAGGAATGGGTGTTAGACTTTGTTGAATGCCTTTTCTGTGTCAATTGAGAGGATCAAGTGATTATTTTCTTTCCTTTTATTTATGTGGTGGATTATGTTGATTGATTTTCTAATGTTGATCCACCCTTGCATACCTGGTATGAATCCTGCTTGTTTATGGTGTATTATTTTTTTTTATATGATGCTGAATTCTGTTGGATAGAATTTTGTTGAGAATTTTTGCATCTATATTCATGAAAGATATGCGTCTGTAATTTTCTTTTTCTGTGGTGTCTTTGTCTGGTTTTGGTATCAGGATTATGCTGGCTTCATAAAATGAATTTGGAAGTGTTGCTTCCTTTTCTATGTTCTGAAATAGTTTGAGTAGTACTGGTATAAACTCTTCTCTGAATGTTTGATAGAATTCTCCAGTGAAGCTATCTGGGCCAGGGCTTTTTTTGGGGGGGAGTTTTTTTTATTACCTTTTCAATCTCTTCTATTGTTATGGGTCTGTTCAAATTTTCAATATCGTTTTGTGTTAGTTTGGGTAGGTAATGTGCTTCTAGAAATTTATCTATTTCCTCTAGGTTTTCAAATTTGTTGGAGTATAATTTTTCATAATACTCTGTTATGATCCTTTTTATTTCCTTTGAGTCTGTTGTAATGTCCTCCATTTCATTTCTTATTTGGGTTATTTGCATCCTCTCCTGTCTTTCTTTTGTCAGTTTGTCCAGTGGTTTGTTGATTTTGTTGATCCTTTCTAAGAACCAACTTTTGTTTTTATTGATTTTTTCTATTGTTTTTCTATTCTCTATTTCATTAATTTCTGCTCTGATCTTTATTATTTCCTTTCTTCTGGTGGCTGTGGGCTCTTCTTTTTCTACTCTTCTCTTTCTATTTGTTCGAGTTGTGTAGTCAATGTTTTGATTTTATCCCTTCTTTTTTGATGTGTGCATCTGTTGCTATAAATTGTCCTCTGAGGACTGCCTTTGCTGTGTCCCAAATGTTTTAGTATGATGTGTTTTCATTCTAGGAATTTTTTGATTCCATCTCTGATTTCTTCTATTACCCAGTGGTTTGTAAGCAGGGTATTATTCAGTTTCCATGTAGTTGATTTTCTTTCTTTGCTCTTCCCGTTATTAATTTCTACCTTGATGGCATTGTGGTCAGAGAGGATACTTTGTATTATCTCAGTGTTTTGGATTTTGTTGAGGGCTGCTCTGTGGCCTAAGATGTGGTCTATTCTGGAGAAGGTTCCATGTGCATTGGAAAAGAATGTGTACTTTGAAGCTGTTGGGTGGAGTGTTTTACCTATGTCTATGAGGTCAAGTTGGCTGATTGTGCCCTTTAGGTCTTCTGTATCTTTGTTGAGTTTTTTCCTAGACGTTCTGTCCTTTACCGAGAGTGGTGTGTTGAAATCTACTATTATTGAGGAACTGTCAATTTCTCTTTTCAGTGCTGTTAGAGTTTGTTTTCTGTATTTTGGAGCCCTGTTATTGGATGTATAGATGTTTATTACAGTTGTCTTCATGATGGATCATCCCTTTAATCACTATATAGTATTCTTCTTTGTCTTTTATGGTGGGTTTTGTTTAAAAGTCTATTTTATCTGAAATTAGTATTGCCACTCCTGCTCTTTTTTGGTAGCTGTTTGCTTGATATATTTTTTTCCATCCTTTGATTTTTAATAAATTTATGTCTTTGTTTCTAAGGTGTGTCTCTTGCAGACAGCATATTGATAGATCCTGTTTTTTTAATCCATTCTGTCACTCTCCATCTCTTTATGGGTGCACTTAGGCCATTTACATTCAGTGTAATTATTGATAGGTGCGAGTTTATTGCTGTGATTTTGTGACACTTTTTTTTGTGGTGCTGAGGATTTCTTTGTTCCTCTTACTCTCCTGTGCTGAATTACTTTTGTTTGTGGATTTTTTTTCATTTCTTTTGTTTTTGTAGATTTTGTTTTTACTGAGACTTTATGTTTTTCTTCTTCATTTTGATGAGGAGGTTTGTTAACTTTCTTTGTGGTTACCTTGAAATTTACCCTTATCTTCCTAGGTTCAGCCAGTCTGTTATTACTTGGTATCACCTTGCTTTCCTCTCCATTAGAAGATTCTATAGATCACCATTTATTCTCTCTTTTATTGATCTGAAGTTGTTGTCATTTACAGATTAACCTCTCTTGTTCCCTGTTGTAATTCTTTTGCTTTTGGATAGTTCTTGAGAGTTCATTTCCTAAGTTGATATCTGGCTGGTACGATCCTGTGTCCTAGATTCAGTCCTAGATCTTGTGTCCTGATGTTGTTTGTTCTCAGACTGAAGGGCTCCCTTTAATAATTCTTATAAGTTTGGTTTGGTTTTCACATACTCTGTTAATTTCTGTTTATCTGGAAGTGTCCTAATTTCACCATCATATTTGAATGAGAGTTTTGCAGGATATATTATTCTTGGCTAGAAATTTTTTCTTTCAAGATTTTATATCTGTCATACCATTGCCTTCTTTTCTGCATGGTTTCTGCCAAATAATCTGAGCTTAGTCTTATTGTTTTTCCTGTGTATGCCACTTTTTGTTTTTCTCGAGCTGCTCTCAGGATTCTTTGTTTGTCTTTGGTTTCAGTGAGTGTGATTATGATATGCCTTGGTGATTTTCTTTTGAGGTCTATCCTATATGGGGTTCATTGAGCTTCTTGGATGGTCAGCTTTTCATCTTTCATGATATTGGGGAAGTTTTCTGTCAACAGTTCTTCAATGATCCTCTCTGTGTTTTGTATTCTCTGCCCCTGTTCTGGAACTCTGATCACTTGCAGATTTTTGCTTTTGATAGTATCCCACATAATTCTCAGGATTTCTTCATTTTTCTTTGGTCTTTTTCCTGATTTTTCCTTAGATAGAGTTGTATCCAAGTGTTTGTCTGCAATTTTGCTGATCCTGTCTTTCATCATTTCAAACCTGTTCCTCAGCCCCTCTGTGACACTGTCCATTTATGAAATTTTGCTGTTTATCTTTTGAATTTCTAATTGCTGCTTTTGTACGACTTCTAGCTGTGAATTTATTTTGGTACTTTGTTCCTGTATTACTTTCTTGAATTCTTACATTTTTTTTGTCTGTATTTTCCATGAATTTGTCTGCCTTTTCCATGAATTTGTTTATTTTTTCCTCATTTTTGGCTGCTTTTTGCTTGAACTCTTAGATAGCTCTGAATATTAGAGATTTGAATTCCCTATCAGGTAGTGCTAGTGCCTTTTCTTCTACTGGAACGTCATCTGGTATTTTATTTTGGATGCCTACTGGAACCATCTTATCCTGTTTTTGTATATGTTTTGATATTGTCTGCTGTCTTTGTGACATTCAGTACTTGTTTTCCTCATTTATTGATTGTAGATTTGTTTGTTTCATCCTGCTTTTTTTGTTTTTGGTTATGTCTGAGCAGGCAGGCTGTGCATACTTTGTTGGTTGCTTATCTGTGGACATGATACTTTTCACCTCCTTGTCCAATAGGCAGGATCAGTCACTCATTTATGGTGCAGAACGGCAGGTACAGCTGAAGGGGATTTGCTGGGATGGGTTGTTTTTGACATGTGCTAGGCCCAACAGGGTGGGCCAGGATTCAGTGCAGGACAGGTTCTGGTAGGCCATGCCTGTGCTGTTTGGGGGTGTGATGTTCAGCACATGGTGCAGGTATGCAAGAAGGAGGGGCGAGATTGTGATGTGTTGAGCTAAATGGGCATGGGAAAGAGGAGAGAGAGGAGAGAGAAACGGGAGCCAAAAATAAACAAACAAAAAAGAATGTTAAGTTAGTTTGCCATTGGCGTGGAGAGATGAGAGACAGAGAAATGGAGAAAAACAAAAAGAAAAAAAGAAGAAGGGTAAAATAAATAAATAAATAAAAATTAGAAAAAAAAGAAAAGCAAAGCCCCCAGGGATCCCGCCAGTGTGGCTGCAAAGACTAGAAAAGTGGCTCCCAAGTCACAAAATACAGCCCGACTAAAAGGGGTTGAGGTGTCACACAGTGCCAGGTATTCAGGAGACAGGATGAGAAGGTAAGTATGGAGAGACAAGAAACTGAGAAATGAAGAAAGACAAAAGGGGAAAAAGAGAGAGAAAAAACGAATAAAAAAAAAAACACAAAAAAAACCCCAAAATATAACAAACAAACAAAGAAACAAAGCAAAAGAAAAAAGAAATGCCCCCAGGGATCCCACTGCAAGCCTGTGCAGACTAAGGAAGTAGCTCCTAAGTCACGCAGTACAATCTGGCTAGAAGGGGCTCCCAAGCCGAGAAAAGAAGAAGAAAACAAACAAATCAAAGCAGAACAAATCAAAACAAACAAACAAAGCCTTAGGGATCCCACCAGCATGGTGGGGCAGGCTGGGAAGCAGTTCCACAGTCGAGTGGCATTTCACAGCCTTTCAGGAAGAAGCAAAGATGGCACATGGAGCCCTGTATTTGATAGAAAGGAGGGGAAGGTGGTGAAAGGTATGGAAGGAACCAAAGGAAGAGGAAAAAAGCAATACCAGCAACAAACAAACGGCACTCAAGGAGCGGGTCAGTGTGGGTGGGTAGAATGCAAGCGGCAAAGGGCTGAAGCTAGTGCCTCCCAACCAAGAGACTGGCTGCAGGAAACAGAGGAGGCCAAGTGGGGATGAAAAATGGTGAGGGGTGGGAAAGCATATATCGCTAGTTACTGGTTGTTCTGTCTCCTGCTGGGAGCTCTGTGAAGCTGGTTTCCCGTACTCTCTGTTGGCTGATCTCCGACAGGAGCCCAAGATGTAGAATCCATGCTGCGTTAGCTGATAGGGGACCTCTGCATGTATCTCTCCTCACTCTCTGTTCTCTGTAGGTTTCTTATTCCATTTGTTGCTTGGCTGAGTTCTTTATCTCTTCATTTGATGCTTAGGCTTTCAGGACTGATGTTTGTCGCTGTTTGACTTAGTTTTTCGGGTCTTTGCTGTGAGGGACGGTGTGGTGCTTCTGTCTATAGCTCCATGTTGGCCGGAAGACTGAGGAATCTTTAATGTGGTAAAAAAAAATGTGAAATTGTTGCCTACAGATGATCTGGTAAGCAGAGTAAGTACCATGCTTACCTTGCCTATTAGATAATCTGCCCCTGAGTTCACATATGATGACTTTTTGAGTTATTGTCTATTTTCCTCATTTTTTTCACCTCTCAATTTTTTTCTGTATAAAATCAAGAAAATGTGAATTCGATAAATTTATAAAGATAATATAAAATAAGAGTAAATTAAGTAATCACAATGGAAAATATTTGCTTTATAGTTTTACTCTCCTTAATAAAAAATTCAAGTAAACCTATTCTAAAATTTCGTGTCCATATGTACAAAGCAATAAAATAAAGAGCAGAAACTGTTTAGGGTAGCAGAGGAGACAATTTTACAAAAAACCAGAGATCGGACCATGGCTATACTTGAACTCAAAATTTAATCCTGGGCTTCCTGACAACCAAGGTAAAGAGTGAAAAATTAGAATGACGTTAATTATCAATAAATTTGAAAACATTTTTGTTATAGTTGAAAGAGCTACTAAAAGTTAATGTTCAGGCATAGAAATATTTTTAAAGTCTTAAAACAGGCCTTCTGTATAATTTGTCTCAATACCTACATTTTGTTTCTCCAACTAGACATGTATAATATATAAACTCCTTTCTCAATTTGAATGTGAATATTGGATTTATGTTTATATTCCTATATGACAGAGAAAGTTAAAAAAGTTTATGGAAACGTGATGTCAGCTGAGTCAATAATTTTAAAGAAAATGTAAAAGTGACTTGAACCTGGAAACAATTGAAACTGTGTTTGCATATAAATATAACTGGTTCAAAACCCAAAGGACTCTTAATTTTTTATTTCTTCAGTAATGGGGAGCTATTGCATTACTGATTTCATAAAAAATTCAGTACACTTTTTGGATATCTCCTGTTTGGGGATTATTTTTGTGCTGCATAATCACCTTGCTTTCTTGGGTTAAATGGATTTTTTTTTCTAAGACAGACTAATTTGTTTTATGTTCAAACAGAGAAGGATGTAGGCAGTACTTGGATCTTCCTTGGAGGGAAAGCTTTAATCATTTAGACCTGTAATTATTGAATAACTGACAGCGATAGGTAAGCTTTAACATTGAAAACCGCTTACATATAACTAGTTGTAATCCTAAATTTTGTAAAGACATCATACAACTGAAAATGCAATATGTCACATGGTAGGCACTGTTTATTATGATTCTATTAGGTACTAAGTATTTTACATGAATTATCTCATTTACCTCAAACAACCTTAAAAAGCAGGTACTTATTAATGTCCATGTCATAAATAAGTAAATTTGGAAATTGTGAGATTAAATAACTATAGCTAGTAAGTCATACACCTAGTAAGTGGTGGAGTTAGGATGCAAATGTTACCCAACTTCAGAGCCTGTGTTTTGGAGAAATGATATAAACTTTAATTTTAGAAAATACCCACATATAAACTAAAGCAAACCTCCTTCATAAAATAGTTTTGTTCCCTTAAGAATATATACTTTAGAGGCATTTATCTTGAACTATTCTCCTTATCCTATTCTCTAGCCTCTGTTTTCTGTTTTATTTTGGTTTTTTAAGTTTGTTTTTCAACAGAGGATATAAAAATGAATTTTTCCTAATTTTATCCAAATATACCTTTCTCTTCCCTGGACAATTCCTCCCTAAGGAACAATCTGTTGATTATTACCACCAAGAATACAATGTATTTATGTCAGCAGCATGTTATCAAATTACATTTACGCTACATAATTATTATTGGGATCTTTATTAAAAAAAAAAAACTCTATAGAGATAGCTACATGTGCATAGATAGAAAATATACAGTGTTTTGAACGGATATATAATGGAAGCCATCAGCACATATAAAGTCTAATTCACAAATATTAGGAAATTTAAGGGCCACAAATTAAATTGGCCAAGTGTTTTATTTTGTTGTTTCAGTAATGATGTTACTGACGTATCCTTTTAAAGGGCTCTTTTCCATCCTTGGTACTTACGTTAACACATTGCTTTTATTCTGCAACAAAATCTCATTGCTTATTGTTGTTTCTTGCCTACACCTCCAAGCTCTCTTATTTTTCATTCCTTTTTTTTGATACCCTGCTCTTATGTTTTTAAAAAACATGCCTTTTTAGCAGGTGGAGTATCAGTATTAGAGATTTCATCCAGCAAACAAGTAGCATGTATTAAAAATGATAACGACACAATAGATTCCTTGGAACGTTCTGTTGAAAAGCCAGACAGCATTTCATCTTCAAAAGTGTAAGAGGCATATTGTGACCACTGAATCCCAGACACCAGTACATCCTTTTTATTGACATGATTAAGAATCTCGCTGTTAGTGTTTGGATGTGTTTCATTTGAACCTGCCTGTACCTATTCCCAGAGGGCAAACAATTGCCCAGGCTGTCATTCTTGTGACAAGTCTGCCCCATTTAAACTGCCAGCTAACAATTACGTTGCCCTACCTTGATAAATACACTTGTGAGTGTACAGCTTGTGAGTGGTACAGTGCCATGGACGGAAAACTGACTAAGAGAGCACTCTGGTTTAGGAATGATGTTGAGACTTCCTATCGTTTAAAAAGAGTGACAGCTTCCTTTTCTCTGCATTTGTGTTGACAACCCAAGGCACTAATTCACCAATTGAAAATATATTGTCATAGATGATGTTATAAGGTTGAGGGGAAAAGCATCTTGTTGCTGAGAATATACTTTCATACTTCTATGGACAGTTTAGATGGCAGTGCCTGTGAGTAAGAGATAAAGACCAAGCAGCTCCTTATGAGACAGAGAGCTAGAGATAGAGAGGAAATCTATCTCCAGAATATGAACAAAAGAAAGCAAAACTTGAAGCAATCTTTTTTCCGGTAAGAAGGACAATGATTCCCTTTGTGCTATTTTTCAATCTGATAGAAGAAGTAGGCCGTATAGATGTTTAAAATCCCAGAGTCACAAAAATATTCTGTTTACTTGACTGACTGACTTCGAGAATCTCACTCTTCATTTCTTGGCCTGATTATGAGCTGTGAAGAGAAGCATATGAGTGGAGGCTTCTCCTTCTGTTTTGAAATTATATGTGCTATGAAACCACATTCTGCTGGCTACAGTGTAACACGTCTGCTCCTTGGACCAGGAGCTAATGCCTATAGTTTCATAAGAGAGGATTATAGGAATACTGTAGGTGACATTCTGGTCAAAGTCTGAATGTGTGATTTTTTTTTTATGGTCAAACTTTTATTTTTCTTAATGGTAAGAATTCCTCAAGCTACAGTCCACTTTTCGATTGCTGAGGTAGGAACTCAGAGCTTTCAGGTGTATGTATGCTTAAATGCAGCACCATCCTTCATTTACATAAAATACCTTTATATGAGATACTTCTCTACTGTTTTAAATCTGTCTTGTATATAGCAGAGGCACTAACTAGACACTCAATAAAATCTTGTAGAATGAATGGTCAACATCACAACATGATAATGTGATTTGATTCTCAATATTTTAACTATTCATTTTAATACTTAGAAAATATAATTAAAAGTAAATATTGAGGAAATTTTAAGCTTGCTTTGTTTTCTTTTCCTTCTGGAATGTCTGTATTTACCTGTAGATATTTATCCAAACAAACTAATGCATATATTTATTCACAATGATGAATTGAGACATTTTTCTTCATTATAATCATTGTAAGTATGAAGACATATGCTCTCTTTTAACACAAATAACTAGTTACTGTTCATAGCTTAAATTTAATGAATTATATTTCTATTTATATTCAGCATATATTCTTACAATATTTATTGAGTACAAAGCACTTGTCCAATCAGGTATTATTATTCATGAACATATTGACCCAACCACAGGATCTAATATGAACTAAAAACAGAATTTCACGAACTCATGAGTATAAGCAATACAAAGCTAGTAACACAAGTAATAGTAGGATGTATAAATTCATGCATTATGGCTAACTTCAAGAAAATAGGAGCAGAATTTACTCAGAATTTGCTGTGGACTCTTGGACCAAGGAATGAGAGAGACATGATTAGTATTAGAGTTCAGAAGAATGTTGAGTCCATTTGGTTGGGATACATGGTATGTCATTGGGGTGAACTAAAATTTTAACTAAATTTACACATTTGAGTTTGTGCAGTTAAACTGAGGTGGCTGTATGAGTATGAGCTTCAGGCTAGTAAAAACAAAGTAGCTAAAATCAGGATGCTAACTGAAGGAAATGGTGAATTTAAACCATAGTAAAACCATGCTCCATGCAAGTGGGTGAGAAAATGATTGGAAACGAAGGTCAGGATCTGTAATTGCTTTAAAATAGACAATATGACTACTGATTTCAATAAGAGCTTGGCACCGTTAGGAGTTGTTGTGCTCATGAAAAGAGAGGCAGTATCCATCTAGAGTGTGTAATATAGAACATAGTCTTTGTGGAAGCAAAGACCTGGCTTGCCTTTTTCTCCATTGCATCTTCAACATCTAGAATATTGTCTGACACATAGAAAGTGTTCAATATACATTTAATGATGAGTGAATCTTTGTAGGGATAGGAAGGTGGAAGACAACTTAGAACCTCAGCTGTGGGATAGGAGAGCAGCGTTCATCATGAATTTGCTGAACCAGTGTTGACTGGAAGTGAATGTGGTTGGCTCTTGGTCAGGTGTATATTAAGTTGGAGTAACAGATTTTTTGAGATGCTATCATTATTATTCAAACCTTTCTATTGCTTCCCAGACCACATGACTAAAAGCAAAAGTTGACTAGGCAAGCAGTATAAACAGTGGGGATTACTGCCTCATAGGTTGTGAAAAATATATGTCGCTTTTGTCACTGCTCACACCAAACCCAACCAAACCCATTGCCATCAAGTCAATTCCAACTCATAGCAACCCTATAGGACAGAGTAGAACTGCCCCATAGAGTTTCCAAGGAACACCTGGTAGATTCAAACTGCTGACCTTTTGGTTAGCAGCCATAGCACTTAACCACTACACCATCAGGATTTCTGACTGCTCACACAGTATTTAGTAAATACTATCAGGTAACTAGGAGCCCTGATGGTACCATGGTTAAGCACTCAGCAGCTAACCCAAGGGTTGGTGGTTCGAACCCACAGAGCATCTGTGCAGGAGAAAGACCTGGCGATTTGCCCCCATAAAGATTATAGCCTAGAAAACCCTATGGGCAGTTCTACTCTGTCGCATGGGGTCGCTATGAGTCACAGATCAACTCAGTGGCACTCAACAACAACATTAAGTAACTGAATGATATATATTTTTTCATACACATAGTATCATGACCAGTATTGCAAATATTCCAAGGAAGTTTTTGATTGCAAACATTTTTTGCTTTGTATTCATATTGTGTGTTTTCAATGGACTCTGCAGGCTCTAGAGTGATAGACAAAATGAAGAATGACCACTGGATATTGAAATGGAGGACAGCCTATGAATTCCACAAGTTCTGATTTTTGAGGGGGAGCTATTTTCCATTTATCATTCTTGGGTGGTAACAGTGGAAAATTAGCTAAGAGAAGTAGTGGTGGTTCAATGACAGTGGGTGTATTCTGTTTGAAGACCTTCAGTGGGTAGATGGGTGTCTTGGTTTTACTAGCGTGTCATGATAAAAGAAGTATTTTACAAAACTTGCAACTTTATAGTTAATGGACATTGAGTTTTGTTTAACCTTTCTGGACCTCACTTTTTGGATCTAGAAAAAGAAGATAATAACTATCTCATAGGATTAAATGAGATGTTTATGAAATGTTTAACTCATTATTTGGTATATAGTACGTGCATAATCATGATCAGGTTTTATCTTTTTCCCCTCTAAATGGTAGCTGTAATTACTATTCTTAACAGAGTGTGCAGAAGAGTTGGAGGACTCATAAGAAAGGAATTTAGTAAAATATAGTACAAGTACGATGTCATAGAGGGAAAAAGACTGATTTGAGTAGGCTAATTTTTTTTCTTACATGATTTCTACAATGATGTAGGGAGAGCAGGTAAAATTACCCGCATTTTACAGCCAAAGAAACAGAAGCTTAAAGAAGTTAAGTGTTGTTGTTAGTTGCCGTCCAGTCATCTAACTTGTGGCGACCCATGTGTGCAGAGTAGAACTGCTCCCTGGAGTTTTCAAGGTTATGACCTTTCATAAGCCGATTGCCAGGCCTGTCTTCTGAGATGCCTCTAGGTGAGTCTGAACCACCTACCTTTTGGTTAGTGGTCCAGCATTTAACCATTTGCGCCACCCAGGGACTCAAGCAGTGTAACCAAAGACAGAGCTAATAAGTAGCTGAGTCATGATTTGAACACCTAGATTTGTCTTATGTAAAAGCATATTATTTTCCCTCAATCTCATGTTGCTAGAAATAAGATTTTAATATTGGTGATGCAAAGATGGAATAGTTGTCAATGACACGAAAAGGGAAAACAATGAAGGATCTAAAGAAAGAGAAGTCAGAGATCCTGCTTAGGACGTGGAACCATGGCACCAAACTTGATGGCTTTGGCCAAGGCCTCAAGCAACCACTGCAGATCATTTCTTCGCCATAAAGACCAATAGCAGATCCTTTCAGTGCCAGGGCCAGGAGCAAACACAGGAAGGATGAAATACGGAGGGACAGATGTAATGGGCAGGGGTAGGAGTTTTTACCAACATGCTGCCAAGATAATTTTTTCCTTCCCAATGATAAAAAAATTTACATATGTTCCCTGAAAGTTTCTTTACGTAAGAGTTTTAAAATATATATATATATATATATATATAAACTTTCTTTATTTCTAAGAGAATAAATAAAATTAGCTTTGAAATTTCCATTCCATGAACCTAAAGCTGGAACTTTTTTTTTTTTTGGTAGGCAGCCATGCCCCATGTCTGTATGAAAATGAGAGCGTGAAAGGAAAGTGAAACTAAATTGTACACTGAGGTTAGAGAGAAATTTGTAAACTGAAATGAGTTTCTACAGGAGGCCAAGTATCCTCAGCACTTTGGGGCTATCCATTCTTCTAACCTTTCCTTTCTGAAGGAAACTGAAACAGTATGTTTCAGCCTTTTGGAATAAAACAATTAATACTGTTGTTAGGTGCGGTCGAGTTGGTTCTGACTCATAGCGACCCCGTGTACAACAGAATGAAACACTGCCTGTTCCTGCACCATCCTTACAATTGTTGCAATGCTTGAGCCCATTGTAGTGGCCACCGTGTCACTCCATTTTGTTGAAAGTCTTCCTCTCTTTCACTGACCCTCTACAAAAAGATAAAAATAAAATAATGGAAGCTACTAAAGAAAGATAGAGCCAAAAGTGGGAGTCATCATGTCAACATTCAGATGGTAGATAATAAATATTTTTGGAAGCTCAGGAACAAGTATAACATTGTGTCCTAGCTAATTGTTCAATTAATGAAAGGCATTGATTAAACCGACAACAAGAAGAGTTGTTTTTCTTTTTTAAAAAGGCAAATTTTTAAGACTTCAAAGGGAGGGAGAGATCATAGTCGCTAAAGTTTCTGAACTGGTACAAATAAGATGGAGAACAACTGTCCTTGCTCTACTGTGTTCCCTACAGAGAGACAGCATATCCAGATTTTCTAAAAAGGAGATAAAGAATGAGTGGCTAAAGTGTGTGATTCTTTTGAGAAATAACGGTCATCTTGCGCCTGTCAAGGTAGTTGGGAGATAAGAACAAATGGAATTGAACTCAAGGGGTTCTGTTGCCTTAAGGCTTTTTAGAGTTTGTTTTTGATTGCTGTGTAGCATCTTTCAAATCTTTCTGGAAACTCTGATATGTCTTTGAGACTCTACTTAAAAAGCTGAGACATGTCTTGGAGAGCCACTAGGGCCGGAGGGACCAAAAAAAGAGGATAAAGGGAAAGACAGGCATTTCTTCCCTTAAACTCTGTATCAGCTTTTACAGCCATCTGTGCAGCTGCCAAGCAGAAATAAAATAAAAAGAATAGTAAAAAGACAAAGTAGCACCCAGAGAAGGGAAAGCAACAAAGCTAGGCAGCATTTAAGTGTAGGATATTTCATTTGAAAATGTCTTCTATAAAAAGCAATTACGGATGTTGGTGATGGTTGCACACATGATGGATGTCACTGAATTGTACACGTGAAAGATGCTGAATTGGCAAACGTGTTATATGTATTTTTACAAAAGTAAAAAAAGCAATTATAAACAGACCTATTGATTAGAAAAGCAAGTTTGTATTTATCTGGCATGCAGTAGTATATGCGATGCCATCTATGCTGTGTGCCTTCCGTGAAGAGATTCAGTGTGTATGCTGCTTTCTTGGAGAATTTTTAAGTATTTGGGCAGTACGTCAACCATTTTTGGCTACTGTAAGTTTCCAGACTGCCTATCTGTAGCACACAGCAGTGTTCTGCCTAGAAGAAGCCCTTTTACTGATTTTGTATGTAAAGCTTCCCCACCTTCGCCACCCCCCCACCCCCCCACCCCACAACTACCGAGGATGGCCCTGGGCGACTAGAGTTGCTCTGTCTTCAGGCACAGAGAGCCTGGAAGTGCCTTGGAGTCGATGTCCCCCTAAGGTGGCCTGTAGTCATTGTCTGAGTGGTACAGAAGTATGAAAGCCCAGTTCTTTCCTCAAGGGAGGACAAACTCTAATGTAATTTACATTTCACAGATCCCTGTGGGATCAGGCTGAGGCTGGGATGTTGCTTGAAATAACACCCTTGATTGACTTCTTCCCCTTCCCTGCTCTGTTTCCCCTACTCCCTTAAGAGATTCTCCTGGAGCACATCTTTAATAACCCCCTGCACGTGAATCCTCATCTCAGCGTCTGTTTCTGGGGAACACGACCTGAGGCAACCTCTCCTTCTATACACACCTAATTGGTCTGAGAACCATCTCAAGCATCCTCTTGAAATATTTGTTGTGTGTAGACCTGATGCCACAGAGTCAATTCCTACTCTAGCAACCCTGTAGGGATAGAGTAGAACTCTATCCCCATAGGGTTTCCAAAGGAGTGGCTGGTGGATTCAAACTGCCGACCTCTTGGTTAACAGTTATCCTTAGCCACTGTGCCGCCAGGGTAGGTACTGTAAAAATGGGTAGATCTTCTTACCACACCCAGCCACCAGAGTATACTAGGATTTTGGGGTGTTTTGGTAGATAAAAATTTAAATTTCATGCACAGAAGATACTGTGGCTATACAAAAGGATAATCAAATAAGTGTTCTTGCTGCACAAATAAAGGATTACTCAATGTATTCTATAACAAAGTATATATTTATAAAGATTTTCTAATAAAATAGTTTAAAAAAAATCAAAACAATAGGATTGGTTTTCAGTTAAATGCAATCTCTGGTAAAAAAACGTTTTATAGACTCATAGATTCATAGTTTGTTTTTCTCAATCATGACTTTTATATAAAGTATATGGGAGTAGGGTATCAAATCTAATAAACTGTATTAATTTCTTTCTTATACGATCAATTGCTAATATAATTCCTATAATTAAACCAACTGCTTTATGGAAATACAATGATGTCATCATTTAAATTTTTTATAGACAGAAAAACTGCTTCATCAACCTCATCCAGAAGTCACCCAAGTTCTAGCTGCAGTGAAGATGAATCTTCAGTGGAGGACAGGGATGCACACAGTGAAAACAGTCCAGAAGAGAGTGCCAGAAGCTCATCTTCTCGGGAGCTGAGTGAAAATGATGAGCCAGGAAAATCTCATCTTCCAGTTGAGGATTCCCTAGACGTTGAAACTGAAGACGAAAAACTAATAAAAGCAGATGTGGAGACAAAGCCAGTGCTAGTAGAAGAAAGCTCTGAGAATGTTCTTAAAGAAGAAATGGAGAAAGGGGCCCGACTGATTGCAGAGGGCATATCTACGAAGTCCAGGGAGCATGTTTCCAAGGAAGAAAAGGAAAAGGATAAGAGTAAGCTTTGGGAAGGAAGCATTGCTAAGGCAGAGGATGAAAAGGCAGGTGCCCCTGGGGTAGACAAAGAAGGTGGTAAGTACAGCCATTGAATTGAACCACCATTGTCCTTGCGCATGGAAGTTGATTTGCTCATTGCATTCTGCCAAAGCTTGGGGTGTACAATTGTGATAATGCCAGAGAGATTAAATTCTTTTCCTGTTCATCTCTTCATTACATAATCATACATGTATTTTCAGCTTGCTGTTTTCCTTCTATTGCCTTTTGAAAATTACTTGATAATTCTTATATAGCCTATTTCATATTTTCTGTAAATTCTATACTAATTCTATCTCAAGAATCAAATAAAACACAATACATGTCTGAAGGCAAAGATATGTGTGGCTTTTTAGAGATTATTTAATACTAGCAATGCTACTTGTTCTTAGCTATATATGCATTTACATATACACAGCTGACATTGATCAGCTGCTGACTGCATACCAGACACTGTCATAAATGCTTACATGTATTAACTCATCGAATCCTCACAACAGCCCGCTCTTCCCATAATTAGGTTCTATCATTATCATCTCTCTTTTGCAGATGAAAAAATTGTGGCTTGGAGAGGTTAAATAAATTTCCAAGGATTATACAGCTAATAAGGGGCAATCCCAGGTTTGGATTCAGGCCAAATAGTTCCAGAGTTCCTAAAGATTTCCTATTTTATCTGTTCAATTTAGGTCAAAATATAAATATTTAATAAAAACTCCAAACTTCTCTTTGAGTTCTTCTCTGAAACTGAGTACTTCTTGATCCATGGGTTCCTGGTTATGTAGATGGTTCCATCTGACACGGGGAAGGGTGAGGGGTATCAGAATAATCAGTCCCCATACCTTGGACAAATGGAAGGTCTTACACTTTTCACGACTTTAGGAGGAAAGTTAAAGGCCTGAGTTGTGTCCTGTGGACAGAGCAGTTGGATTGTGCCTACCAGACTCCTGGATCTCACATAGATAGCCTGAGCTCTGTAATGGGTACCATGGTCTTTTCCTGCTCTGTCTCATCTGTCTCCTCCTGCCAACATGGTGGGCATTCTTCCTGATTCCAAAACATAATTTTGTTTTTACATTTAAATATTTCTAAAATCCAGTTGTGTTTTAAAACTTATGAATGTATTTAGTGTCTATAATGTTTCTCTTAAAAACCTATTGCCATCGAGTTGATTTCAACTCATAGAGACACTATAGGACAGAGTAGAATTGCCCCATAGGGTTTCCAAGGCTGTAAATCTTTACAGAAGCAGACTGCCACATCTTTCTCCCACAGAACAGCCGGTAGGTTCAAACCACCAAGCTTTCACTTAGCAACAGAGCGTGCTTAACCACTATGCAACCAGGGCTCTTCAATGTTTCTTTTAGGCCCTTAAAATCTTTTATTAAATCACTAGGACCTGCATCTAAAAATGGAGGACTTTGAATAAGTATCTTTCAATTCAAGTATTATTAATTTCCTTCTATGTGAAAGGCAGCATGTTTGATAAGAAGTATGTAACAGGGGGTTCCTCTCATGAAATGTTAGGAAGAAGGGCTGGCACACACATGACTGGACAAAGATCAGTAGTGATAAGTAAAATCAGAGAAAATACAAAATTCTATGGGGCTTCAAAGGAAGAGAAGTCCTATTTGGTTAAGGACATCATGAAAGTTTTCATGAAAGAAGTGTTTAAAGAAGACTTTAAAAGTTAGGTAAAACATTGGAGGGTGAGATACGGGAAGATAAACGCATTCCTGGTAGTGGGGTATTAGAAGGGATATGATCTTGGCACAAGTTAATGAAAATAATTCTACAATGAAAGTTGGCAAACTATGGCCTATGGACCAAATCCAGCCTGCCACCTGTTTTTGTATGGCCTGCAAACTACAAATGGTTTTTATATTTTTAAATAGTTGAAAACAATCGAAAGAATATTTCATGTTGTGGAAATTTTGTAAGATTCAAATTTCAGTGTCTATAAATAAAGTTTTATTGGAACACAGCCATGCCTATTTGTCTATATATCATCAGTGGCTACTTTTGCACTAGAATGACAGTGTTCAGTTATTACAACAGAGACTCCATGGCCCGCAAAGCCTAAGTACTTACTATCTGACCCTTTACAGAAAAAGTTTGCCCACGTTTGCCCTAGAATTATAACACAAAGACTCCCCATATTTTGAAAAGGAGTTCATCATATATGTGTCAAAATCTTGTTAAAGTATATTTGAAACCCTTGTATAGAATAATTCAAATCTTTGATCTTGGATTTCATTTTTCAATTCTTAGTACATATGTATAATCTAGAAAATTTGTACAATTTAGCAAGCTGCTGCTCAAATCCAGTAGAGGTGTTAAATTTCAGTAGTGACATTGGCATGATGTTTTTTCTATTTTCACTTCAGAAAACTAGATCGTTTACCTGAATTCATGTAAGTAAACATCTCTTTGTAAAATAGGGTGCATATAATTAGGTTGTAACTAGGCGATGGCAGAGGAACAGTGATGTCAGACTATGATCATGTCACCTAGAAGAGAGTAGTTTTGTTTGTTTGTCTTGTTTCTATTTGTTTTGGATTTGTGAAGCCCAACTGTATTGCTTTATTATTTTTCTCAAACACACTGGGAATCTTGTGTTCTTGACTTGATAACACCTATAGTTGTAAAACATTTTGTTATCCTTTTATTAAGGTGTATTTAATACTAGATGGCTGAGTTTGTGACCATTTATCTTTGCTAAGATCTAATATATGTACCAAGTTTCTTTAATTAATATTTATTTTTTATTATCAGCTTATTGTTTACATATGAAAGAACATTAAAAAAATAGATTAACATATTTTTGAAAAATTACTCATAGGTTTATCACACCCAAAATATCACTTTCAACGTTTGGTCAGGCTTTTTATTTCTAAACTTAGGGCCTATAAAGTATGTTGTCATAGTTCTGTAAAATGTTGTATTCTACTTTTTATTCCTAACTTTATAAGTATTTTATGTATTTTTATGTAATCTTTATAAACATGTTTAAAGCTTGTTTATTATTCCATCCTGTGCTTTTCTCATAATTTTACCATTTCCCTATTGTTGAGTATTTTTATTTTTCCTATTTTGACTATTATTAATAACACGTTAGTGAGTATTTTGTTACCTAAGGTAATAGCAAGTTTATAATTATTTTCTTCAGATAGGTTTCAAGACATATAATTTCTGGATCAGAGGTTATAGACAGTGCAAGGTTTTTGATAAACTTTTTTCTTACAAAATTTTGGTCAAGTTTAAACATTACAGAGTAGACAAAAATAAGTGAAGAGCTAGCACCCTTCTTGTCCAACCAACCTCTTCTCTTTTTTCCCTAGAGATATTTGTGCATAACACTTTTTGTGTGTGTGGGCATAATTCCAGAAATTTCTATGTAAATACAAAAATCTATATATTACTTTACTTGTAAATATATTATTTTTATACACAAATGGAAACATATTGTTTACTAACACTATATATTGGATATCTTTTCACATCAACACATAATTCTACTTTATTCTTATTTACGTTACATAGTTATTCCATTGTATTGCCTTAGTATTTTACAACTTTGCAAATTTACTTAAAATATGCTGCCTTCTGTGCAAGAACTTATAGTTTAGTTCTATTGCCCATTTTCCATGAAAGAACAAAATTTCAGGGTTACAAAAGCCAGAGGCAGAGAACATAAATCGCCCTGGAAATAAAACATTAATAGGTAAAACAAAGCAAAGGCCATGTAAAATACGCAGAATGATGTAGGAGGATTAACGCTATCAAAGCCTAAGGACAACAGTTGGGTGCTAATGTTTTTAAAATGTAAATACTCAGGAAAACAACGCAATAAATTTGTAAATATTTAAAATAGTGGATTAAGAGAGATCATAAATATTCTGGAAGTTCTTTATATGAATAAAAATCTCTTAACAGTAATTCAGATAAAATCAATCAGGTCTCAATTGCATAGTTCATTATAGTCATATAGATGCCAAGCAAAGAGGTTATAGCTAGTTCGTCTTTCTTAACTGAGTCTTTAGTGAGATTGTTCAAGGAGTGAGGGATGGATCCACAGTTATATGCCTGAAATGGAGGGCCATATAGGTGGCTATGCTACAAAATACAGCTTATATAAATTAGACCAGAAGTTCTGATGAAGTCATAAGATTTAAATATGTCTATTTTACTGGGAGCCCTCATGGTGCAATGGTTAAGAGCTCAGCTCCTAACCAAAAGGTCTCCAGTTGGAATCCACCAGCATCTCCTTGGAAACCCTGTGGGGCAGTTCTGCTCTGTCCTATAGGGTTGCTATGAGTTGGAATTGACTTGACAGTTTTTTGGTTTATACTTTACTTAGATCTCTGAAAGAACCTTAGGCCAAAATGAAACAGGAGCTGAGATAATGTGTAAAGGACTGTCATGTTTGCATGATACTGAACTAATCATTTTTCAATTAGACTTAGAATAAAAACTGTAATTATGTTAACAATAGATCTATAGACTAAAAAAATTATGTACAATTAATGACTTTTTGTAGTCTCTAAACTAATACAGGAGGAGCCCTGGTGGCACAGTGATTAAGCACTTGGCTGCTAACCAAAAGGTCTGTGGTTCAAGCCCGCCAGTTGCTCCCTAGGAGAAAGACCTAACGGTCTACTGCCATAAAGATTGTGTAATGTGTTGTTAGGTGCCATCAGGTCAGTTCAGACTTATAGTGACCCTATGTACAACAGAACAAAACACTGCCCAGTCCTGTGCCATCCTTACAATCATTGCTATGTCTGATCCTATTGTTGCAGCCACTGTGTCAATACATGTCCTTGAGGGTCTTCCTCTTTTTCACTGACTCTCTATCTTACCAAGCGTGATGGCCTTCTCCAGGGACTGATCCCTCCTGGTAACATGTCTGAAGTACATGAGACAGAGTCTCTCCATCTTCGCTTCCAAGGATCACTCTGGCTGCATGTCTACCAAGACAGACTTGTTTGTTCTTCTGGCAGTTCGTAGTATATTCAATATTCTTCGCCATGACCATAATTCAAAGGCATCAATTCTTCTTCGGTCTTCCTTATTCATTGTCCAGCGTTTGCATGCATATGAGGCTATTGAAAATACCATGGCTTGGGTCAGGCACACCTTAGTCTTCAAAGTAACATCTTTGCTTTTTAATACTTTAAAAAGATCTTTTGCAGCAGATTTATGCAATGCAATACGTCGTTTGATTTCCTGACTGCTGCTTCCATGGGTGTTGATTGTAATACTAGTAAAATGAAATCCTTGACAATTTCAATCTTTTCTCTGTTTATCATGATGTTGCTGATTGGTCCAGTTGTGAGGATTTTTGTTTTTTTGTGTTGAGGTGTAATCCATACTGAAAGCTGTAGGCTTTGATCTTCATCAGTAAGTGCTATAAGTTCTCTTCACTTTCAGCAAGCCAGGTTGTGTCATCTGTATATTGCAGGTTGTTAATGAGTCTTCTACCAATCCTGATGCCCCATCTTCATATAGTCCAGTTTCTTGTATTATTTGCTCAGCATACAGACTGAATAAGTATGGTGAAAGGATACAACCTGTAAAGATTACAGCCTTGAAAACACTATGGGGCAGTTCTGCTCTGCCCTATAGGGTCATTATATGTCAGAATTGACTCAACGGCTATGGGTTACAGGTTTTTAAGCTAATACAACTTAATCTGAATTGTTTTGACTTAAGATCATGGCAGTTGATAAAGAGGTAGCAGTACAGTCATTGCCTTCCATACCTTTCAGGTTGATAACATACAATGTTATTCTCCTTCTATTTTATATGTCTGATTTAATTGGGCTTTGTTCAGTCCACCAAAAAAATCAGGCGAATTGATATAAAAGATATTTTGTATGCAGTGAAGTGGATAGTAAAGGATTATAATTGCTAGCTACAATGAGATAATGGCCTTGGGAGTTAATTCAATATTATAGGACAAGTTTTATTTCAGCATCTTTATTTTTCTCTGTTATTTTCAGGTTAAGCTGTCTTAATGTATTGTGATATAATCTTTGCAATATGTTCTAGTGGTTGAATAATTCAGGTACATTAATTTGTGAAATTAATATAATTTATACATTATGAATATAAATTAAGGAGCCTGGGATAGACTATTTTAATATAAATTGTTTATAGGAGTATAGACATTTTATGTTTTCATATGTGAGTCAGGGAAAGTCATAGTGTTTGGCCAAGTAATAGAAACCTAAATAATGTTATGACTAAAGCAAAATACAATTTTGTCATCATGTAGGCAGGATAAAATGGTCCTGATGAAAGAAAGATAAAATCATGTGTCATGAGTTGAGGTCTAAATAGGATTTCTGAATGACTTGTGAAAGTGTGTATGGTAGTTGTTCCAATAGATTTTTTTCTGTCAAATATTTATTGAGTGTCTGTTTTATGCCATACACTTTTTCGGTGTGAACATAACAAAATCCCTCCGTACATAAAGCTTATATTGCTAACGGGGAGATGTGCCTAACAAGTGAGAAATAAACAAGTAGTGGGTTAAAGGCCTAAATGCTAGAAGAAAATTAAATAGTAGGTTATGTGACCTAAGTGCTAGAAGAAAAATAAAGCAGGATAAGGGGATAGAAGGAGTTCCTGGGTAGCCCAAAGGTTAAGCCCTGTATAGCTAGCTAAAAAGTTGGTAGTTCGAACACACCCAGAGGTGCCTCAGAAGACAGGCCTGGTGATCTGCTTCTGAGAGGTCACAGCCTTGAAAACCCTATGGAATAATTCTACTGTGCAACACATGGCGTCACCATGAGTCAGAATGGACTCGATAGTAACTAACAACAACTACAAGGAGGTAGAGTAATGGTGTGAGGAGGGGTGGTATTTGGAGGAGGCTTCTCTGATGAGGGGACATGTAAGCAGATATCTGAATGAAGTGCAAGGGTGAGCCCCTTGGTCATCTGAAGAAAGAGCACATGAGACAGAGGGAACAAGTGCACAGGCACTAAGTTGTACAGTGAAGGATTCAGAAAAGAGGCCAATATCATAAAAGAGGAGTGGACACCAGATAGGGTGGTAGAAAATGTGTTCAGAGACAGAAGCTAGTAGATTGTTCCAGTAGATTTTATTCTGAGATAGGAAGACAATGGGAAGACTTGACCAGACAAATGACAAGATCTGAAAGTTTTGAGAAGATTATTCCAGCTACTGTGTGGAGAACAGTCTAACTTTCTGCTATTGGTGTCTTCGAACAGCTGTGGTCTTGAGTTTGTAATTAATCCTGCGTTCTGTGGGCCATGTTTCAATGTCAAAGGTAGCACAAGAACATCTTTACTGTGTAAGCAGATGATGTTAGTCATGAATTGTGTCATGTTGGGAAGATAATTGATTGGCCACACAAAGAATGGTCAAAGTACAGGGATTGTTTTCAAGGTGACCGGGTACTTGGAATAAACTTGGGTATATCATATATCTTTATTCTGTTTTTATGGCCTTTTTACATTCTTAAAATTCAGATGAAAAATTCTTGGCAAAACTTTCTTCTGATAGTGAATCTAGACATGTTTTAAGATGAGATCAGTTTGTTTTTTTTTCAAAACAAGCAGAGAAGAGGGAATGAGTTGGATGTTACTGAGAACACAGGATGGAAAATGTAAAAGATGCAGTATGACAAATTTAGGTGCTGTGTTTTGACATTTGAGGAAAGGAGACTGAGAATGAGGGTTAAAATAAGTATGGAATAGAGTAACTGGGAATTTTTGTTTCATGGTTTAAACATTTATTTTTAAATTTATGTGTACTGATGGTTCCACTTCCCTTAGCCTTTCTCCTGCCCAACACCCTTCCCAAACACTATTGGGTAGTAAATACCTAATATTCTAAGAAAAAAAAAATATACAAATAAACAAAAACTCTCAAACCCTCAGGGTGTACAGTAAACTAAAGTTCTTTGATGATCCGCAGACTTGTATTACTCTCATGTTTTTCTTTACATCTGAGCTAGCCAATAATGACCTCTAACACTTTACCAGATTGAAGAGGCAGTTATAGGAAATCCATACAATGGCTTTGTTCTGCCCCCTTTTGTTATTATTTTAAAGGAGAAACATGACCTAGGGGATGTGTAAAATTATTAAAAGAGAGAGAAAGAAGAAAAAAAAGAAAAAGAAAGGAACAAAATTGTCACCAAGAATTAAAAAAAAAAAAATTCAGTAAAGAAGAAATGCTACCATGGAACAGTGTCTAGACTGCGAATTTACCACCCTCATCAATATCATTCTCAACCTTTTATTTTTCTTAAAATAAATGTTTATATTAAAGAATCTCTGAAAGTTTCCAAATTACCCATTTAAACCATGTACATAAACAGAGCTTCAAAATTGATGATAAGAAAAATTTCATTTTTAAATTTTGTAAATATTTGTGACTTATTTATGCATCTTGATTAGCAGGTACTAAAGAGTCAACTTTTACATCCTACTTATGACGGCCTAAAATTTAAGATTTAGTGATTTGATTTGTTTACCCCAAAACACTTAAATTCTTATAGTGAGTTTTTAAGTTTCTGCATTAACATAGCCACAAGTGATACGAAGGCTATAAATCAACTTTTAAAGAAAATGTTAATCTGATAAATTCTGTGAAATCCTAGTTAAATTGGTGATATGAGCTCAGGTACCTGATGCCCCTTTGCCTGTTCTATTTGACATGGGGAAGTATAAAAATAAATGTTAAAACTTGGTCTTGAATTTAGGGAAGATATCATCCAGATGGCACAAAATTCAAGAAATTTGCTACATAAGAATATTTGAGAGAAATAGATAAGGAGTTATCTTGAGTTTCTATGAGAAAAAGGAATTGCCTTATAGGAATTAAAAAAGAGATAATCCTAGACCTTATGGATTAGAAAGCAGAAGCTGGACAAAGGAAGAACCTGTGGAGAAGCAGCATGAAGGCCCTTTTGACGCCTCTTTATTTGCTCAGGAATCCCTGAGTAGTGCAAATGATTAATGCCCTCAGCTACCAACTGAAAGGTTGGAGGTTCAAGTCCACCCAGATGTGCCTAGCAAGAAAGTCCTGGTGATCTACTGAAAAATCAGCCATTGAAAACCCTATGGAGTACAGTTCTACTCTGACACATACCGGGTTGCTTTGAGTCAGATTTGACTCCATTGCCAACCATCAGGGAAAGCTTGGGTGGCAACACCAAACAGCAAGTCAGTTGTGCTAGTACAGGGACTTTCCCCTGAACTAGTAGGGACTATTCCCAGACAAAGAAGGTGGCAATGCCAAGAGTGAGGGTTTGACCAAACCTAGTACTTTCTGCAACCACAGGGAAGCAACACAAAATTACCTATTGCTAGGAGACTTCTAAGCCCTACCTTCCTTTCCTTTTCCCTCCAGCTCGTACATCACTGAATTGGAATTGGTAACTTAATGTCTGCCAGGAAGATCTGCATCCAACTGGAATTTGAGAGCTTTCAAGAAGATAACCACCCTTTTTTTTAATAAGGAAAATACAAAACTAATAATTCTCATTTTTATATAAACATCAATATAAAAACAACAGTGGTTGTTGAGTCGATTCCAACTCATGGAGACTCCATGTGTGTCACAGTAGAACTGCTCCACAGGGTTTTCAGTGGCTGATGTTTCAGAAGTAGATCACCAGTTTTTCCTCTGAGGCACCCCTGGATGGACTCGAACCTCAAACCTTTCAGGAAGCAGCTGAGTACATTAAATGTTTGTACCACCCAAGGACTCCTAGACATCAATATTACTGTTGTTAGCTACTTTTGAGTAGGCTCCCACTCATAGCTACCTATGTTTACCAGAATGAAATGTTGCCTGATCCTGTGCCAAAACATCAGTGTGGACCCCATGAAAAAAATTCTGTAACGTGGTAGGAGGAAAAAAAAAAAAAACTCAAAAGACAATAGAGCATACATTTTAGCAATATTTTTCTATGCAAATCAGAAGCAAAATTTAAACTGTGTTAAGTTCTCAATTTAAGAAAACATAGACACTGTGAAGTATGATCTGATAAAACATCAGACTAAAATGAGAAGAAAATTGTTATGAAAGAAAAAAGTGTATGGGAACTTGATAAGAAGATAAGAAAAGAATATAAGAAGACAATAATGCACTAACGCAATTTTCAAACACTAAAGCAGTTTGAAGCAGGCTTAACACAGAAGAACATTAAATCTGTAAACTGGAGCATAAACTTTGAAAAGCTCATTTAATTACATTGAGCTTGGCATCCCTGTGGTTACAAAAAGAGAGGTGATTTATAGGCATGCCATACTGAAAATGTATGTTCATGAGGAAGTAACCAGAAGAAAATGGAACAGAAAGAAATAACCAGAAACATACAGAAAGAAAATTTCCTTCAAAGAAGAATGACCTAAATCTGAAGAATGCAGGAATTCACTGGGTAGCAGCAAAATTAATCAGAAGCAATCTACATCTAGACCTATCAAGGTAAAAGTAACAAATAAATAAAAATATCCTAAAAACATCTAGGATTAAAAAAAAAAGGAAGGAGCCTATTCTTAGAATTCTCCCCAACATTAAATATCAGAAGAAAATGGAAAAATATTTACAGAATTTAAAGAGAAAATTGACAGGACCTAAAATTCTCTAGTAATAATATTTAATATTTATTTCATGTATATAAGTGTCAGGTGCTTTTTTAATCATATTACATGTATTAACTTGTTTATTTTCATAACAATCCTGTAACATAGATACCATTATCATTACGACCATTTTGTAAAAGTTTAAATGGAAACATCCGGAGTTTAGGTGGCTTCCCCAAAGCCATCCAGCTAGCCAGTGTTGGATCCAGGATTTAAATCCAGCTTCTCTTCTTGGCCATTGTACTATACTGACTCTCTTGCCCAGGAAAAAAATTGTTCAGAGGTGAATGCAAAGTAAAACATTCTCAAATATTCCAAGTCTACAAAAGCATACTGCCCATGTATGGTTTTTAGGAAAAAAAAAAAAAATTTGGAAAAGCATTCCCTTCATAGGAGAAGCAAGTCAAAATAGAATAAAATTTAAAGGTAGAGGAAGTTGTGGTATAAAAGATCTTGACAAGTAGGTATAGAACTACCATTAAAATACTTTTATAGGTGTAAGTTATCTATATAAAGCAATGTTAATAATTAGCGATCATCGAAAGAAAAGAAACATAGTATAAATATATTTCATCATTAAGAACTGGGAAAAGGGAAGGTGGAAAATGAAAAGAAGCAATCATTGATAATTTCTTCTTATGCTGGGGGAGGACATAATTCTTAACTTTGATATGAGAGAAATTTAGTTCTTTTTTATTTATAATTAACCACACCTCGTTACCAACAACTTATATGCCTTTCCAATACCTAAAGTAAAACAAAACAAAACAGAATAATTATAAGAAAAGACAAAAACATCCAATTATATGCTGCCCATAAGTCATGCCTAACCGAAGGAAGAAAAAGAATGGATAAAAACACTATATTAAATGCAAGAAAAAAGAAAACAGAGTTACAATGTTAACATTAGGCAATGTAGAACTCAAAGTGAAAATGTTAAATGATGCAAAAGAGGGTTCTTTTTCTTTTCATGAGAGTTAAAATCAAGAGCAAATACGTAACAGTTCTGAATATTTATCAAGTAAATACCATGTCACTGAACTATATAAATCAAAAACTGTTGGAAATGCTAGAAAATTTGGGGAAAAAAAAAAGATAGTTGTGGGATGCTGGGACACACCGCCGTAAGTCCTTTTCATAAAAAGGATATAGAAAAAACTGATTAATATAATCTAAAAGATTGATTTATCAGATAATTATTATTTTCTACATTTCTTCTTTTCCAGTAGCAAAAGCAGAAATTGTTCAATCCATGTTCCATGACCACAATGCAGTAAAACTAAAAATTATTCACAACATGAAATTAAGTTTCACCAAATGGAGAAAAAAAATTAGAAATTCAAATAATTCTTTGGTCTAAGAAAAAAAAAATTAACCCCCAGTAGACAATTAATTGTGAAAAGCATTGGAACCCACAAATGCTTTTTGTAAGGTGACCAGTTTCAGACTATCCTCAAACAACAACATCTCCATTCAAACTACAACAAAACAATAAAAAAACTTCACAGTGAACAACACGTGAGCAATATTCATAACCACACTTTAAAGTATGTATACAAAGAGAAGTCAGGATAATTATGCACTGTAGAAGAAAATTATGACAAATGGGAAATCATTCCAAGTATTTGAATAGAACACTAAACATAAATATGTTGATTTTTTTCGCCAAATTAAATTCTAATTTTATTGTTGAATTTCTCCAAATCTTAAAGAAAATATTTTTTAATTTGAAAAATAATTTAAAAAATTAATTCAGAAGAAACAATGGAAATACTGAAACATAATGAAATACACTTTAAGATATTGGGATGGGAAAGTGATTTAACATAATACCAAATCCTGGAGTCGTAAAAGAAAAGATTGGACTTTATAAAAATAAAAAGCTATTCACAACAGCAACCAAAAAACAACTATTGCAAAGTTAGAAGGAAAAGTGAAAATCAGTAAAAATTTGCAACATGTATGTAACAAAGGGTTGATAATTCATAATAATAAAGAGTTCTTACAAAGCAAAAAGAAAAAGACAAACACCATAGCAGAAGACTGTACAGTTTATAGCATGAAATTCACAAAAGCAAAGCTTGCCTACTAATATTTAAAACTATATCTTTGTCACCAATTGTCAATCACCAAATTATCAAATGCCAAAAGAATTTATGGGAATTTTGGTGGTCCCTGGGTGGTGGTGCAGTTTTCTCTTGACTACTGACCTAAAGGTTATGTGGTTTGAATCCACCCAAACGCACCTCAGAAGAAAGGCCTGGCAATCTGCTTCCATAAAAATCACAGTCAAGAAGACCCTATGGAGCAGTTCTAGTCTGTAACACACAGGGTCTCCATGAGTCAGAATTGACTTTATGGCAACTAGTTTGGTTTGGTTACATTTTTGGCAATAAGGGACATAAGACCTGTCATCATTATAGGTAAAACTGTTCACCGATACCTCTTTTTTTGAAGAACGTTTATAAACATGTATCAAAAGCTTCTAAAACGTTCATGCTTTTTGACCCAGCAATTGCAATTCCAAGAATTTATCCTAAGGGAGTAGTCAGAAATATGTGCAAAAATGATTGTCAATGGTATGTAAAATAGTTTTATAATCACGAAAGAATAGAAATAACTCACTATTGAACCATAGCCAATTGGTTAACCAAATTTTTAATAAAATTATATTACACATTCTATGCAGTTATTTAATGATATGGGGAAACAGTCACATTATTTTGCTAAATGAATAACATTAGGATGGAAAATGGCGTATATAGTAAGAGTACAGTAAAACGTACTTAGAAATACACCAAAATGATAAGTTGTTGTTCTTAGTAGTGGAACTATGAGTAATTTTTGTTTCCTTTTGTGAGCTTTAGGCAATGTATATGTACTATTTCATAATTAGGGAAAATGCAATATAATATTTTTTAAAACTTTGTTTTCATACTAAAAAGCTAACGTAATACAAGACTAGTTTGGTATTTAAAAAATATTGAAAATATCCTATGTTACGTAAGCAGAAAGATGTTTTCCTAAGAAATTCTCTGTATGAGACTGTTGCATTTTGCTCCTAATGCTGTGAGAACTGACAATTACCTTTGCCTTTAACAGTCACCTTTATAGAGAGGTAAAGGAGAGGAGCCCGAAGGGATGAAGGCTACACGGGTAGAGGGTACAAAGTGATGTGTCACATTGCTGACACGAGAGATTCTGCATGCACAGTTCTCCTTTACTATGAGTGGAAAACAAGGTTAGACACCTGCCAAGTCCTTGCTTTTAAGTGTCAGTTTCAGAAGAACATCTGAGAGAAAATGACCAAGTGAAGCTTTTGGTCTCACATCCAGTAAGTCCTTGATGCTTAGGCCAGGGTCCCCTTCTTGCTCAATCGGAACAGGCAACGCTTGATTATACAGGTTCTCATCTACTTCCAAAGTCTAAACTTCTAGGCGCAAGCCAGCAGACATGAGCAAGTGGTGATCACAGTTCTGAGACAGAGAGACTACAAGCTTCACTATCAGTTCTGAGTGAGTTGTAATTTTCCGATTATGCTAGTACTGTTTGGCTTCTTAGACTAGATTTTTGGTTCCACAGCTGCTATTTATTTATTTTAATTATTGCTTATCATTATTACTACTTATTGTAAACCATATTTCTTTATAGCTTGTGGACTATTTGGAAAAAGAAACTAGATGTCTTGTTACAGCTGAAGAAACAAAGCTTCCTGTGTTGTTATTGTTGTTAGGTACCATTGAGTCAGTTCTGACTTACAGCAACCGTATGTACAATAGAATGAAACACTGCCCGGTCCTGTGCCATCTTCATAATCATTGCTGTGCTTGAGCCCATTATTGCAGCCACTGTGTCAGGCCACCTCATTGAGGGTCTTCCTCTCTTTTGCTGACCCTCTGCTTTACCAAGCATGATGTCCTTCTCCAGGGACTGGTCCCTCCTAATAACATGTCCGAAGTACGTGAGACAAGTCTCGCTGTCCTCCCTTCTAAGGAGCATTCTGGCTGTACTTCTTCCAAGACAGATTTGTTTGTAAGAATTGATGCCTTTGAATTATGGTGTTGGTGAAGAATATTGACTATACCACCGACTGCCAGAAGAACAAAAAATCTGTCTTGGAAGAAGCTTCATGTACTTGCTACTAAATCAGACTTCTTCCTCCCCCTCCCTTGGGATTTCCATTGCTCAGTCAGCCAAGCAGATTTATATACAAAAACCTACTACTTATTTAAACTCTGGTTGTACACTGTGAACACTACTGTAAGATGATATATAACTTATATAAACTATGTTTATAATGTAGTTGGCTTGATAACAAACCCAACCATTATCTGATTGTCGTGAGTTGATGTCATCTCTAAATTTTATTTTGTAAAAACTATCTTATTTGGTATAATGGATGAATTAAGGGAAATTGATGATCAAATTTTTTAAAAGAGAATACATTTGAACTATATGACATCCTCTTCATTTCCTTGTTTGTCTTCTTAAGATTAACATAGTTGTCATCATTTTTTTCCAAAAGCCACATGAGGCAGCTATCCCACTACCTGTTTCGAAACACAGAGGGATCAGGAAGTAACTACCTTAGGCTGAGCAGGAGACCACAATATAATTCTGTGTTTCTCAAAGTACAGTCTTTGGATCAACTGTGTTAGAATAAGGGTGTACCTGGGTCTTGACATAAAAACCAAAAACCAGACCCAATGCTGTCAAGTCAATTCTGACTCATAGCGACCCTGTAGGTCAGAGCAGAACTGCCCCATAGGGTTTCCAAGGCTCTAATCTTTACAGAAGCAGACTGCCACATCTTTCTCCTGTGGAGCAGCTGGTGGGTTCTAGTTGTCGACCTTTCAGTTAGTAGCCAAGCGTTTGATCACTAGACCTACTGAATCCGAATATCTGGGAGTATGGTGTGGAAAACTGCCTTCTGAGCATCCGTTGCTGCCCATGTTTGTGCTGAATTTGAGACCACTCTATCTGATTAATTATCCAGTTACAGGTCAGGCTGGTCTTTAGCTTGGTAACTGTAATAGTGACCCTAGGGCTGCCCTCCAAAAAATTTTCTCCACTAAAATTCTGTCATTAGTTCTGATCCGGTTAATCAGCTTCTCTTTTTAAATGAAGGTAACTGTTGGTTAGTTAAGGAGCCCTGGTGGCGCAGTGGTTAAAGCACTCGGCCACTAACCAAAAGGTCAGTAGTTCGAAACTGCTAGTGGCTCCTTGGGAGAAAGATGTGGCAGTTTGCTTCCGTGGAAATTTACAGCCTTGGAAACCCTATGGGGTCGCTATGAGTCAGAATCGACTCGATGGCAGTGGGTTTGTTTTTTTTGGGTTGGTTAGACAATGCATTCAACCTGTTTATTTGCATCTTAGCAAGACTAGTTTTATTCTTGAGTCTTTCTTTTTAATGGAATGCTAAAATGAAGTGTCGGCAGGGCAAGGAAAGAAATAAAAGGGTATTTTAGAGATACGATGTTCTTACCTAGAAAGGCAGGTCTAGGTGCAGTGTTGCTTGAGTGAGCTTTTGTTAACCACAAGGTAGCATGATGGTAGATGCTGGATGATTTAGGGAGATAGGTCATCAGATTATAGCGAAAGGATATAGACAGGGAGGTGGCAGAAACTAAAGACAAACTTAATTGACCTTACAATTTTGCCTAGAATCATAGCAGATTGGGTGATAATGCTTAAAACAGAAATTGTTATCATTATCATTGCTGATTAAGTGCTTAGACACTTGCTAATAATCACACTTTACATATATTTCTTCATTTATTCCTCCTAATAACCACTGATGTTTTTGACAGATGAATAAACTGAAGTTTAGGCCAAAAACTTGTCCAAGGTGATACAGTTAGTAAGGGATACGGAACTTGAACTTAGGTCTCTGTGATTTTCAAGTCCATGCTAGTAATCAGCTACAGATAACAGGAATTTCTATGACAGCTTTTACTGTCAAATTTATGGGAATTATGTAATAGTTTTTTGGTTCTGTCCACATGGAGTGAGTTTGGGGTCAAATCACTAAAATCTACTAATGGATGAAATGCTCCTAGTGTAGTCAGTTCTGGTAGTTTTAGCAATGCAAAAGAGCAGTGATGACTGGTGTCATAAAATCCCCAACATTTCTAGAAAGGAAAAGGCAACTAAACTGCTTTTTCAATGGTTTCATTGCATGTGCATTTGGCAAATCTGTCACTGGTGCTTTGAGTGATTATTTACTTTAATGCTGCTATTTCTTTGCATGGATTTCTTTATTTTACGATTGTCTGTGTATTGTGTTTTCTTTTTGAAATCACAGCTGGGGAATTGTTTAATTTGAATAGATTTTAAAAACAAGTCGCATTTTAATGTGGTTTCAAATTAACCCCACTTGCTTAAATGATGTGAAATAGCTCAGCAATGTTCCCATGACCTGCTTTTATACCTTGTGATATTTTATGGTCTCCAACCAGTTAGACAGATAATAGCTGAATCCTTGGAACCTGGCTGCCACAGCCACTCTGACGCTGAGCCTGGTCTTAGCAGCTCAGATGAACAGGGGAAGCACTTGAAGAAGCCAAAGACTGACACACATGGAGGTAAGGCCATATCATTACCTAGGAAAGACCTTCAGAAATCCTCTGCAAAAGACAGGCCCATTTCCATCTTTTATCTTCCAATCCAGGTTTCTCCTTCTACCACCTTTATTTTACTTTCCTTTAACGAATGTGATGGCAGGAGGTGGTCGAGAGGCCTGAATGAGAGCTCCAAAGTTGACATTAGATATGAGTGCTGTTCTCCATTTTGAATACGCTGGTGCCTGGGATGAAAAAAAAACCAAAACTATATATTAAAAAAAAGAAAGGATTTGAGATTATAAAATACTGGTAGAGATGTTCAGGTAGATATTATGACACATTTCATTGCTTACCTCCCAGTTAGTTGGAAAGGTAGCAAATCTGTCGCAACTGACCCATTGGAGACATTGAGAGAACCCAGGAACCTTTCACAATGATTCATTTGAACTGTTCATTTTTTTAAATTAGAAAAGAATTCATTGCTATCAGCATGTGATCCGATGCTTGCTAATAAGTATTCCAGCTACAAGAGTGCCAACTAGAGTGATTTAATAGGGCACGGCAAATGCATATCTGGTCGAACTTGCTGTGTCCTTGAAATCAGGTTTTGCCATTCTTAGTGGATAACTTTAAACATACCCTTATTTGAATGTGTGTGTGTGTGTGTGTGTGTGTGTATTCATCACATGACCCCCACCTCTAATTTTTTTTTTTTAATTGTACTTCAGGTAAAGGTTTACAGAACAAATAGTTTCTCATGAAACAGTAGTACACATATTGTTTTATGACATTGGTTAACAACCCCACGACATGTCAACCCTCTCCCTCTTGACCTTTTTTTTTTGTTTTTGGTGAAAACATACATAGCCAAAGATACACCATTTCAAAAATTTCTACATGCACAGTTCAGTGACATCAACTATGCTCTTCCAATTGTGCTGTTATTCTCACTTTAGATGAAGTTTTACAGAACAAAATAGTTTCTCATTAAACAGTTAGTACACATGTTGCCCTATGACAATGGTTAACAACCTCACA